>NC_044037.1:204484055-205226693 GCF_901765095.1 Microcaecilia unicolor | reverse complement strand
TCTAAACCCGGTGGGCTAACCACCGCCATGTAGAAGGTCACTAACATGCTGGGGTCCCCGTTCCCCCACCAGCGACCACAATACCTGACTTATGTCAGTTCCATACAATTTAACAATTGTCCCCGCTAACTTCAAGTCCCATGAAAGGGTCACACTTGCTTGAAATCCGCACTTGCAGTTACAGTAGCGCCGCTCCCAACAACTTGAGTGAGGCGCTGAATCAAAAGAATTCCACTTGCCCTCAATCTGCACCTTCAAAAGTGCGGGGTACAACAGCATGAAGCGGATTTTCTTTTCTACAAGAGCTGCACATACTGGGGTAAACCGTCTCCTCTTCTCTTGCGCACTGGCGGAGTAATCTTGAAATTTTTTTTTATCTGTGCTCCCTCGTATGCCAGCGTGTCTCTCTTTGATCGATACCCCAACAGAATTTCAGATTTATGAATGTAGTTGTGGGCCTTAATGATTACCACTCTCGGTCGTTGTTTGCCCTCTTGCAGTCTCCCGATTCTGTGTGCTCTCTCAATGCAGAGTGGCCCATTACTGTCAGATAATGCAAATTTTTTCATCAGCCATTGTTCCAAAGTGGGGCCCAAATTCCTGTCTGGTAATTTCTCAGGCAAGCCCACAATTCTCAGGTTACTTTGCCGAGATCTATTTTCTAAATCTTCAGTTTTTTCATGCTGATCTTGCAGCTTCCGTTTCAGAAGCGCGATTTCAGGATCGCAATGTGTCCATGTGTCCTTGATCTCCGACACTTTCTTTTCAACCTCTGTTGTCCGTTTCATGGTTTCTGCCAATAGAGATTCCAATTTACCAAACTGCTCAGCCAGCAAGTCAAACCTAGGTTCAAACGCTGCTCCCACAGCCGCCGTGATCTGAGCCAGCTGCTTCTCTGAGTCCATCCGCAGCAGGCCTTCCGTCATCTTAGGCTCCGCGCTGGCTGTAGTTGCTTTCTCTTTCTCCGATTTAATCCCCCTTTTCGATGGCGCGGACGGCATTGGGACCAGATATTGTTCCATACACCCTTCATGGAACCACCATACGTGAAATCACTCCAAATTGAGGGTTAGCGTAGCGTTGTGGTGCAGAAAATGGAGCGGGGACCCCAGAACAGTGCTAAAATGCAGCCACCGCTCTCAGCGCATCCATAACCGGCCGAGGATGTAGTTTATAAAGCTCAGGTATATCAGTGTGATTGGATTAGTGTTGCATTGTCCACTGAAAGGTATTACAAGTGGCAAAGACTTGTGCCAGGTCAGGGGTTGGCAAGCTCCATGCAGCAGTTTGAGCAGTTTATGTGGTTCTTTGTTAACCCTGCCATCCTAACCTGACAGAAGAGACCATTAGCTATAACTAGCATTTGCTTCTCTTCCGATGTTTCTTTTTTTAAAAAATACACATTGCTTGTAGTCCTGCACTGCAGCTTGAAGTCCTATGAAATTACCCAACAGCACATGCTTCACTGAGTGCAGTGACAGGTGATGCAGCTATTAGCTTGCCTGTGAAAAGAAACTGTTTCTACTGTGTTGCGGAAAAACAAGTGACCAAAGCAGGAAGAACCGGGGGCATTGGAGGAACTGTGCCTCTTAACTGGAAGGGGCTAGGGAGACAGCACATCTTTTTGGGAAGGGATGGCATAACTGAAGATCTTATTTGGGGAGGAGGGTGTCATGAGGGAAAGAGGACTGGGGCTGTATGTGTAACATCTGTGTGTGTGTGTTGTGTGTATGTTTAGGGGGGGATATTAATATTCTTGCATGTGATCTGGCTCACAAAGTATTTGGTCAAAGACCAAATTAAACCCTTTGGTAGGTTGCAGACTGTTGATTTGGGTTATTCATGATAATATTCAGGCCTGGCTCATACCAGTAGGAGCAAACAGTGGTAGCTAGCTCCAGGACCACTTTCATGGCAGATTCTTGCATGTTTCTTAGCTATATATGGGGGATGTGTGCTGGCCATAACATGTGCAGGGTAATTTTGTACCGGGGCGTATAGGTTTACAGGGCAGGAAGCTGCCTACTTTTTCCTTATTTTATAAAGACACATAGGGGTCCTTTTACTAAGGTGTGCTGAAAAATGGGTTGCGCTAGTGTAGGTGCGTGTTTTGGGCGCGCGCAGATCCATTTTTCAGTGTGCCTGTAAAAAATGTGTTTTTAAAAATTTTTGCAAAAAATGGACATGTGGCAAAATTAAAATGGACATTCGTCCATTTTTGGTCTGAGACCTTACCACCAGCCATTGACTTAGTGGTAAGGTCTCTCGCATTAACAGTGCGGTAATCACCTACGTGCATTAAATCAGAGTTTCCGCCCAATTTTCGCCACAAGCCAGGAAATAAAATATATTTTTTGGCACACGTAGTGAACGCGTGTAAAAAATTAAATTACCGCATGGGCCACGCTGTAGCTGGATGGTAACTCCAAATTAACGCATGTTGGGAGCTTGTAGTCGCCTACGTGGCTTAGTAAAAGGGCCCAATAGACATCTATATATCTTTATAAAATATTATTACAAATCCTGCAGAAGTCACCACACCTAGGTTGAAGATTCACACATGCCAACGGATTTTATATAGTGCGACTTGAGTTGTGTGTGCAAATCCGGTCGTATCCTGGATTTGCGCTCGCAACTTAATTAGCTTAACAAGCCAATCAGCACCGATAATTGAACTTAACAGGCAATTATTGACACTAATTGGCATTAATTAGAATTTATGTGCACAAATCCCTTAAGTTTATTTTATAAAGTGATGCGCATAAATGCTAAGACGTGGATCTGAATAGAGGCATGGCCATGGGAGGGAGCATGGACGTTCCTAGAATTTACTCTCACTGTAATAGTATATACCCATTCTGTGTGTAATTTAGGTGGCGTAAATGGCTATGACTAAATATAGTCGCAGAAAACAGGTATTGGGCATAATCTATATACTAAGCTTAAATTTAGTCACGGTTTATAGAATACGCCTAGGCATATTTTTTTTCAGTACCGATTTTTTAGGCATGTTATATAGAATCTAACCTATTATGCTTTCTCGAGAGTAGGTTTAAATGTAGGCGCATATCTTGTAAAATACATGTGTGAATTGCAACTCTGCTTATGCGTTTCCCTAACTCCTCCCCTGAGCATGCTCCCAAAATGTGCATGCAAATTAATTGAATAATGAGCTCATAGCTATCAATAATTGGGTGCTAATGACCAGTTATTTAATTGGCACCCATTAAAATTTACGCATGCATCTGGCTGCACACTATTCTATAAGGCAGTGCGCCTAACTCCCATGTCGCATATCTTAAAAGGTGTCATGGCCATGGGAGGGGTTTGGGTGTTCCAAAAAGTTTTACGTGTAGTTATAGAATACTGGGTTAACGCGTCCAACTTTGGTGCCAGCATTTACACCAGGTTTCAGCAGGTGTAAGTCTGGTTTGGGCACAGTCAGTCCTAAGCACGATTCTAGAAAGGGCATGCACCCTTTATAGTATCACGCTTATCCAGGTTCTATATAGTGCTACTTAAGTTGTGCATGCAAATTCAGTTGTATTAGTTAACAAGCCAGTCAGCGCTGATAATTGCCACTTGAAAAGAAATTATTGACACTAAATTAGCGTTAATTAGAATTTACATGCACAACTGTCTAAGCGTATTCTGCAACGTGATGTGTGTAAATTCTAAGTCGCATAGTTGAAAAGGGGGCATGGCCATGGGCGTGGATTGGGTGGGTCATGGGCATTTCTCAAATCTATGCACGCTGTTATTGAATATACCCGCTCTGCGCCTAATTTAGGCATCGGGATTTACTTGCTGTAACTGCCTGCGACAAAATATAGTCACACAGATGGGTGGTCGGTGTATTCTATAATTCACATGGAAATTTAGGCTTATTCTATAAAATGCTTCTAAATTTAGGCGTACTTTGTAGAATACGCCTAGGCGTATTTTTTTTTTGGCACTGATTTTTCAGGCGCCGTATATAGAATCTAGCCCTTAGCACTGATTTTTTTCCGACATCCGTTTGTGAGCACAGTTTATAGATCCCGGCCTTTATGTGTGTAAATCAACTTTTTATGTGTGAAAAGGGTTTATAAGATCAAGTAGTAGTAGTAGTAAGAAAAGGTATGAAAACACTTAAGTTCTACTGTATCTTGTAACCTAATCATTTTATTTGTGTAAGACAGTCAGAAAAATTACTGGATTAAATCACCGAGGCTTAAAACTTGTGAACTGAAGACCCATTCGCCAAGGTGTAAACCTTAGCCACAAGGCCATTCATGGATCTTTCAGACAGATTTCTAATTCAGCCACCTATTTAAAATTGTATTCAAATGATTAACGTGCTAAATAAAGAGGGAAGAAAACTTTAAAAATTGTGATGGTTTGCAGAATCAAAATGGAATCCTGGCTATGCTGGATGAAGAATGCCTGAGGCCGGGCACAGTTACTGATGACACTTTTTTGGAGAAACTGAACCAAGTCTGTGCCACTCATCAGCACTTTGAAAGCAGAATGAGCAAGTGTTCTCGCTTCCTAAATGACACCTCCCTGCCTCACAGCTGCTTCCGAATTCAACACTATGCTGGAAAGGTATGCAGTGTCTAGTGTGCACTTTTAGCAGTGTAATGAGTCTGAGTGCTGCGCTTCCTTTTAAAAAAAAAAATCTATATCTTCATCACTGTACCAGGGGCGTATCTGAACTGCGGCGGTAGGGGGGGCCAGGGCCAGAGTGAGGGGGCACATTATAGCCCCCCCCCCCCCCCGCCGCCGCCGCCGCCGCCGCCGCCGCCGCCGCCATTGCCGATCCCCCTCCCCCCAGCCGCTACCATTGCCAACCCTCCCCCTCCGTTGCTCGCTTACCTTCGCTGGCGGGGGACCCCAACCCCCGCCAGCCGAGGTCCGCGTCCTCCTGCCGCTGCCGCTGCCGGCTGCCTTTGGTGCTTTCATTTGTCCATTGAAGCTGGCGCCAACTAAAGTTTCTTTTGACTCTGACGTCGCTGCACGTTGTACGTGCAGGACGTCAGACAAAATGTTTCTGAGTCTGACGTCCTGCACGTACAACGTGCAGCGACGTCAGACTCAAAAGAAACTTTCATCGGCGCCAGCTTCAATGGACAAATGAAAGCACCAGAGGCAGCCGGCAGCGGCAGGAGGACGCGGACCTCGGCTGGCGGGGGTTGGGGTCCCCCGCCAGCGAAGGTAGGCGAGCAACGGAGGGGGAGGGTTGGCAGCGGTAGGGGGGTCCAGGGCGAAATCTGCGGGGGCCCAGGCCCCTGAGGCCCCACGCAGATACGCCCCTGCACTGTACAAGGGTATTTCACACAGAGCTATCAGCATGTGTTTTTTTTTTGTACCCCAGTGCCTCAGAAGGCAAAGGTACCCTGTATGGAATAGGCCACAGGAGTTTATTTTAGCCAGAAATCTAACATGTAGCTGAGCCTCTCCAATGCTACTGCCTCTGCTATGATTTTTCTGTCTTCTGGTCACTGATCAAGAACAATCAGAGCAACAGATGTGCTTAGGGATCAAGCTAAAAGTTATGGCTTAGGACCCTATAGATCATTAGGGCATTGCGTAGTGGCAAAGTGATGAGGAAGGGAGAGGGAGCAGGAAAGAATGTGATTGGTGAAATGCCACTGTAGATGTAAAAGTAAGTGGGAGGGGGGGGGGGTGGAGGGGTCAAAGGAAGAAACCTCTAGTGTGGAGGTCCCGGATAATGGGCAGGAAGAAGAGTATGGGAAACTGGAAATAAAAAGAAACACAAAGAGAGGCTGAAATAGGTTCTAAGCAATTACATGTCCTTCCATGAATTTTCCTTAAGGCAATCTCTCTCTCTCTCTTGTACTGTGTCATCGTCTCATTCAGAAATGAAATGCACAGCCAGATTCATACATTACTAGAAATCTGACAGGACCTTCTTAGAGGAGTAGCCACCCTAGCAGTTACAACAACAGACTGAGAATGAGGGAAGCCAGGATTTGAATCCTGTCTCTTTCCTGCTGACAGCCCTTGTCATCTTGGGCAAGTCACTTCATTCTCTATTCAGTTTGGTAAAACCTTACTAACCTGGGTTAACATGTTAGCACAAGTTATGCATTTTTAGGGGGTAATTTTATAACTGGGTGCTGATTGGTGCATATTCTGTAAAGGAGAGAAGGTGCCTACTTTCCTTTATAGAATACTAGCTTAACTGTGTGTGCACCTATGTTTCAGAGATACACATGTAAGGTACTTGTGCAGCTTTGTGCCTTGCCCATCCTATGTCCAGACTCTGTTCACTAGCACTATACACTCCTGGAGATGCGCATAGTTATATAGTAGCATACTACTCAGGCAAATAACTGGCATGTGCATGAGTGTATATTTGCTAGTATTGTAAACATATATATATATATATATCCATTGCCCCATGTAAGCCGCATTGAGCCTGCCATGAGTGGGAAAGCGTGGGGTACAAATGTAACAAAAATAAAAATAAATTTACCTGCATAAATGTTAGTGCCTCCTTGTAGAATTATCCTCCCAAGACCTGATTTTATAACCAGGTACCTGTGCGAGAGGAGTGCAAAAGGACCCCTGTGTCTATATGCCATAATGAAATATGCTCCAAGAACCAGTTCTAATAGTGCACAAATGCTGACTCACAATGAATGTGCATGAAAGAGATTTGCATATAATGGAAGCAGTGTAAGCAAATCAAGTTCATGCACATTCATTGTGGATATCCTGAAAACCTGACTGGGAATGGGTAACCCAGAACTGGACTTGGGAACACTGTTTTATATCACGTTCATTGTTGTTTTAATCATGAATTGATAATGAGTGTGACAGTTGGGCAGACTGGATGAATTGTTGAGGTATTTATCTGCCATTATTATAGTATGATAGCTGGCATTAAAGTGTGTTACTGCATTAATTCTTATTCTTATTAACACTTATTGTTGCTGTACACCACCTTGAGTGAGTTCCTTCAAAAAGGCGGAAAATAAATCAATAAATAATGCAAGTTACAAAGGGCTCATTTTACTAAGGTCATGTTGCGTGGCGCGCTGAGGCATCCTGCAGTAAAAGCCCAACGTGTGCACAGAAACCATGCGTTAAAAAAGTTTCATTTTTCTCCGAGGGGTGTGTCTGAGAGCAGAGAGCGGATGTGACAAGAGTGAATCAGTTAGCGCTGCCGCATTATCGCACACTACCTGATTCGCATGGATTTAGCATGTGAGCCCTTACTGCCTACAAAATAAGGCAGTAAGAGCTCATGCACTAATTTTTGGTAATGTCAACATTAGTGCATGGTCATTAATTCAAAAAAATGGAAAAACTGATATTTGCTGCATTGTAAAAGGACCCCTCAATGAGTCACTAGATTGTAGCCCCTTTCTAAGGCAGAGCAATACTTACTGTATTGTACTGCATTTGTAGCTTGACTTCAGTTCAGCTTTGGAAAAGCAAGTCATTAAATCCAAAAGTTGTTTGGTATACCTCTTTGTTCAGACATTATGTTTATAGGGAAACAAAGGTTGCGTTTAAGGTAGCATCACAGCTGTCTGGGACCAGATGCCTCTTTCTCTTATGAAAACAGTGTTTACTGAATAAGGCACCCTTCCAGATTGCCTAAAACTTAATAAACTTACACCTAACGCAGCTTAAAATGGGATACCACAGGAGGCTCCCAATTAGTGCGCGCTAATCCACACAGTAAAAAAAATGGGGTTTTTTTTGGAGGAGGTATGTAACTGGTTAGCACGGGAATACTTTGTGAGCTGTTACAGCCTATGAAATAGGTGGTGGTAAGTTCTCATGCAGTAATTTTTTTTAATGGCCGCATGCTAACGGCAATATTAGCTCATGGACATTAATACAGAAAATAGAAAATCGGCCATTTAATAGCTGTGGTAAAAATGGCCTCAGCACTTAAAAAAAAAGATATAAGAGCGCACTGAGGCCACTGGTTGCAGTAGCTTAATAAAAGGACCCCTTAATCCAGAGGATTTGCAGATACTGTGTATTGATTTGGACATTGAAATATGGTAATAATAACATTTGAATACAACTTAGTCAAAAGGGGCCTTTATTTTCTTTCTTATATTGATCTTTTCATAGCTGTGGTCCCATGAGAAAAAATTGATAGGTAACAAGTTTTAAAATTCTTTTCTAATCTCTATTTTTTCTTGTTCTGACTCTTCCCTCTTGTAATTATTTATTTACTTATTTATTTATTATAATAAAAATAAATCAAATATGAGCAATAGACAATTACATCAGTAAAAACATTCAAATAAAAATACAAAGTATGGCATAGTATACTACTTACAATGCCAACACAATCAAACATATAAATGGCGAGTGATCGACTCACTCGCAAATGAGCAGTAGAGACCCTCTCTGTCCCGCCCTCGCGTCAATACGTGATGACGAGGGCGGCACAGAGAGGGAACCTGCGCAGGGGGAGGGAGAGAGGGAACCGCCGTCGCTACCGCTCCCCCCCCAAGGTCGCCGCCACCGCTCCCCCCACCCGGAGTCACCGCCGCCACCCACCCTCCACCCGGGCCAGGCCCTTGCTTCGCTATTGAACAGCACCGGAACGCAGCACATAGCTCAGCAGAGCTCCCGTCGGCCTTCCTTCCCTGCCTGTGTCCCGCCCTCGCCGACGTTACGTCACACGAGGGCAGGACCCAGGCAGAGAAGAAGGAAGGCCGACGGGAGCTCAGCTGAACTCACTGTGTGCTGCGTTCCGGCGCTGTTCAATAGCGAAACAAGGGCCCGGCCCGGGTGGAGGGGTAGCTTGAAAACCCCCCCTTCCTATACTAGCCCGTTTTTACGGGTTCAACGGCTAGTATGTAATATAAAATTTTAATTGACAGTATAGGGTATATGCAAAGATAAAACATATAGATAGGTAAGAGAGTATGAGGTGTGAGAAAGTAAGGCGACTAATTTAAAGAAAGGTTCACATGAGGTCAGAGAGATGGTTAAATATTATCTGAAAGAAACTCTTATCACAGGTATCCAATAGTTTTCCAGGAAATGATTTACAGAAACACCAAAACTCACAATCGCTGATACTCATTAATGGCTCATCTTCACACTATTTTGGTGACTTCAGCGGTGCTCATTGCTAATGCATAGTCCTAGCAATGTAACCAGCACCCATCTCTTCATCGGCTCACCTAATTAATTCTTTTAAATCTTTTAAATTATTCACTAATCACTGTATATTCCTTTTAGAAACGACTTAACCGAAATAGCTGACAAAATCAGACTTGGATTACACACCGTGCATGCTTAATAATTGGGTTTGACCGAATGTCCAATGGGAGCTAAGGGGAGGGATCATTACGTCATCTGGAGCCTAAGGGATTTAAACAGGTAGAAGGAATGCTGCCGCCATCTTTGCAAGGGAGTTGGTCCTGAATAGTAGTAGCAGAGCTGGTGCTAATGGAGGCTTGGGGTAAGGAAACTGTATACAAGTTAACTGTAATCTGTCACTGCATGGGAATTAGTAAAGGATAGAATTCTCAAGCGGTGGCAGTAGGTAAATTAAAAAAACATTTTCTCTTATAGGGGAGTGTCCTTGAGACAGCTCGTCTTCGGGCGAAACATGCATGTTGGATAGCAAAACCCCTGGGTTTGACATAAAAAGATAAGTTGAAAAACAGTATTAATGGTGTTTCTGTAAATCATTTCCTGGAAAACTATTGGATACCTGTGATAAGAGTTTCTTTATACCAATTGGGATCCATTTAAAGTATCGTCTGATAAAATTAGCCACTGGTTTGGTAAATATTATCTCAGCCAGGGTAGGAGTGGTAAACATGTCCTGCTGCAGTATGTATAGCCCGAGTCACTCCTTGTGTGTGAGTGAGACTAACAAGTTAGTTACGTCTTCCATTAAAGGCCTGGTTGAAGAGCTAAGCTTTCACCTGCTTCATGAAGTAGAGATAGTCTTGTGTTAAGCAGAGTCTTTCAGGGAGTGCATTCCAGAGTGTGGGGGCCACTCCAGAGAAGGCTTGCTTGTGGGTTGCAAAATAACACATTAATTAGGCTCATGTTTTCATTTTTCCGTTATGGCTTTTTTTCTGACTAATGTAACATTTTTGCATTTTTACTTTATTGAAGTTCATGTGTTTGATATGTAAATAGAAAGAAAAGTTTAGAGAGCCACCAAAATAGGAAGGGAAATGATGCTTTTATTAATTTAATGCAGTTCTTCCCGAATCCTGTCCCGCAACTATTCAGGGTTATTTATTTCTTGTTCCCCCCCTCCCCCCTCATTTTCACCTACAGCCTTTTTGAAAAGGCTACGAGGTGATGAACTGGCATATGCATGTATTAAACAAACACCAAAAAGGAGAACTGTACTACTGTCCGTGAGGGAGTGCTCTTCACTATACCATCCAGTCCCTCACAGGGATTAACAAACAGCATCAGAGTCCAAAACAGCCAGATTGTGAAGGTTCTAAGCAAGGGCTGGTCTGCAGGTTTCAGATTAATTTTTCCTTCTTTTTTTTTATCAATGTAATTTCTTCAGGCTCTTAAATACAGTTGCATTTATTTCTGCACAGTTTTACTATGATTTCTTTCATGTGGATCCGAACAAGTATACTGTTTATGAATACTGCTCCATGTAATCTATTTTGTGTGATGCTTTCATATATTTTTCCTACATTCTTTGTTTCCAAATGATATATAAACTTCCACAGATTCTTGAGGAATTCAGTGTTAATCTTTTGCCTATTTGAGGATGCACCTGCAAGTCATTTGAAGCTAATTTTACATGGATTCCATAAAAACTGTTTCATTGTTATGGCTTGGAACTGGTTTGAAATACATGACACTTAAAATGGGGACTCTATTTTGTTTTCACATAACTCATTCAAGTGCAAAATTAGTTACTACTTTTGCCATTTGCTGAAAACTGGTAGAAAGCTGTGGCAGGCCCAATGTAGGCACAGCTTCATCAACAAATTTGTGACAATCTTGTGAACCTGCCACTAGTTTGTAGCTCAGCAATTTTCAACCTTTTTCATCTTACAGCACACTGACAAGGTGCTAAAATTGTCAAGGCACATCAACAGTCCCGCATTTGTTCTTTTCTCCCTCCTCCCAACACCAATGGTCCATCATTTGTTCCTTTCTCCTTTCCCAATGGCCAACCATTCCTTCTTCTCTCCCCCCCCCACCAATACCCACATTTCTTCTGTTTCCCCCCCAAAACAATCCAGAATTTCTCCTCCCCTCTCCCCCTCTCCCACAGTGCTCTAGTATTCCCCCTTCTCCCCCCCAATCAGTGGTCCAGCATTCCCCCTGTCCCCCCAGATCAGTGGTCCAGCTTATATCCTCCCTGTGCCCTCTCCAGCCAGCAATCCAGCATCTGCTCTTGCCTCTCAGGGGAGCATGGAAAGTGGGGTGGGGGTGGGGGCATTGGAGGGAAAGGGGCAGGGGAAGCTCGTGGTTTAAAGAAGCGGCCCAAGAGTATCAAGCTGCAGCTTAGTGCTTGATGCTCTTGGACACTCTAAATAGCGTGTCTTGTGAGGTTGTGAGGTTGATCACAATCTGTGTTGTTCATATACTGTGGCAGTAGCTAACCTGTGATACTATGATGCTGCAGGTTAGTCACTCCCATGGGAAGTTAAGGTGCAGTAAAAGCTCTACTTTGAAAATGAAAAAGCTGATGATACCTTTCCAAGACCACCCATGTTAATATGCCACAGCCTACTGAGATTCCATATTTCTTCAAAGATCTGTACCACTACCAGAGCTCATAGACAGAGGACGTAATTAATGAAAAAGCAAACCAAATTGTTGAACATAGTCTATGTTCAGTCAGTTACTCTGAACGCTTTAAGAAGAACACTGGAATTTGCTTTGGTGATTTAAAAAGGGAGGGTTGAAAGAATTCAAGTTTCTTTGTTTTAGAGAAGCAAATTGTTACTGCCAGTGAGGAAGGTTTTTGGATATGATTTATAAAAGATGTTCACTCATTTTATACGTCTGGAAAAAAATACCTTGTATAAAATCAGGCCCTTCAATTTTTCTTATTCCTCAAATTAATGCTATTGCGTATCTCTCAGGTGATGTATCAGGTTGAAGGCTTTGTTGACAAAAACAACGACCTGCTATACCGTGACTTATCCCAGGCCATGTGGAAAGCCAACCATGCCCTCATCAAAGATATGTTCCCAGAGGGAAACCCAGCTAAAATCAACTTGAAGAGACCACCCACTGCTGGATCGCAGTTCAAGGTTTCTGTGGCGACACTGATGAAAAACCTTCAGACAAAGAATCCCAACTACATTAGGTAGAGAAAATCATTCCTTATGTTCAAGTATATGATGAATCTTTGCCTTAGACTCCTGAGTGTGATGTAGAGTGAGCTGACAAAGTTCGGAATATTGAATTTATGTTTCTCTTACTAACCTTTTTGGAAAACTGTGTTATAACGAGTTATACTTCGCAAGAAATAATGATGTATTGTATGTGAAAAGACAGAACGGACGAAATTCATCCCATGGTAGGCAGGGTAGCTAAATGCTGCAGTTGGCTGTATACCTGGATATTCAGTGCCGGGCTGTTTCTGTTGACCGGCATTGAGTATCCATTTTTTTTTCCTGCCGGCTTAAACTTAACTGACAAAGTTAATATTCAGTGTTGGCCAGTTAAGTTTATAGCGGCAAAAATAGGACTGCTATTTAGGTGGTCCAATATGGCTGCTAAACCTAGCCCTTGAAGCGCTGAATATTCATGGCTAGCTGGTTATATTGCGCACTGTACACTAAGTGGGACTTTTACAAAGGCGCAATAGTATTTTTGGCAAGCGCTAATGATTAGCATGTGCTAAATACTAGAGAAACCCATAGGAGTATAATGGCATCTATAGCATTTAGCACTGACTTATTTTTAGCACATGCTAAAATCTCTAGCGCTTCTTTGTAAAAAGACCCCTAAGGGCTAATATTCAGTGGAAATAATCAGCTGTCTCGCACTGAATATTACTGCTTAGCTGGTTAAGTGCTATTTAACTGGCCAGGGGCTGTTCCCGGCCAGTTAAATAGCGCTCAATATTGGCTGTAGTGGTTTTATGTGATGGTGCATTAATTCAAGATTACATGCATTCAAGAAAGATAACCTTCTAAGATAAGCTTCTTTGGCAAAATAATAGCATTTTGGATGTAAAACTGAGATATGACACTGTCTGCTAGTGTTTGGACATTGTCCACTGGATTCTATAAAGGTCGCCCAAATTTGGGTACCCAAGAATGGGCACGGATCCCAGATCGGTGCCCAAAATAATTAGTTAATGGGCACCAGTGGTTTAATTATTACAGCTAACAAGCACTTAATTGGCACTAATTATGATTTGGGCACTGGTCTGGCTATACACTATTCTCTAATAATGGATGCCTAAATTGGATCGCGCGCAACTCAAAAGGGAGTGTGGCCATGAGAAGGGCATGGGCGGGTTGGGGTGTTCAAAAAAGCTGTGCACAGAATAGCAGGGATCAATGCTCAGTTTGCATACTATAAATCCTCAGACCCAAAGTTGAGCACTGAGGGTGTCCTTTTACTAAGCTGCAGTAAAATGGGGCTTGCGCTAGCATCAGCGCATGTTTTTGACACGTGCTGAGGCCCCTTTTTACTGCAGCGGGTAAAAGGCTGTCTCTTGTTTTTTTAAAGGAAATGGCTGTGCAGTTAGTGACCCACTTACCGCGCAGCCATTTCAGGGGGGAGCTCTTACCACCACCCATTGAGGTGGTGGTAAGGGCTCTTGCAGTAACTCAGCAGTACAAAAATAGAAAGTATTTTTGTAGTGCTGGAAATGGCACAAGCTGGAGGTGGAAACTACTGCCAGTCTGCTGCGGTAGCCTGCAGTGAGCTTACCACCGCTTAGTAAAAGGGCCCCTGAATTTGGTGCTCAACGCTATTCTATATATAGTACTCATCCTGAAGCACCCTTTATAGAATAGCATTGCGCACCGAATTTTATTGGTGCTGAATTTTCAATGCTATTTATAGAATGTGGCCTTTACTGTTTGATATAAACTGTACCTAATATCGCTAACCGTGAAACCTAACCTACAAATTACAGGTGCATCAAGCCAAATGATAAAAAATCTGCACATATCTTCAATGATGCACTAGTTCGTCACCAAGTCCGATACCTCGGCCTCCTGGAGAATGTCCGTGTTAGGAGGGCGGGCTATGCTTTCAGGCAACCCTATGAGCCCTGCCTAGAACGGTATAAGATGCTGTGCAAACAGACATGGCCTCATTGGAAAGGACCCGCTAGGTAAGAATCATTAGTTGGTGTATGTATGTATAGAGATCACTAGCTATAAATACACCCTGCTCCAACATAGATATGACGTTCTGGATTGTTCCATTTATTCCGCTTCTGTTCAGTTCATACCTTAATATCGTAAACTGTGGGGGTCTTTTAGGCGCGCTGGCGGTTTTAGCGCACGTTAAAAATAGGCACGCGCTAAGTGCTGAAGACGCCCATAGAGATACATTGGTGTCTTTAACATTTAGCGTGCGCCTATTTTTAGCATGTGTTAAAAACGCCAGCGTGCCTTAGTAAAAGACCCCCTGTATCCAACACATGTTAGAACAGGGTAAAAATATATTAAGCCTATAAAACAAGAGTGTATCATGGAACATTATATAAAGAATAAATGAACATTATCAAAAATGTAATAATAAAACAAACAATAACTGAAACTAAAGGCGCCTGCATACTTTACAAATAGACGATCTATTTAAAAATTACTCCCAGTATGAATGCGATGTGATATGTTAGTGGCAAATATAATGTAGGCACTGTTAAATTGCTGATTATTTGTTTCAATTACTTTTGTATGATAGAAGCACAAACAGAGAATATGATGATGGCATATAGAGGGAAATTTTAGAACAGGCCACCTGGGTAAGAAGTCCAAATAGGCACCTATCATGGGGTTATTTTGTAAAGACAGCATAGGCCCATTTGTCTTTATAAAATAGCTTCACAAAACTAGCAACCAGCACTTATAGGTAAAAGCACCCACGTACATTTACATCAGCTTAGGAGTTGGTGTAAACTTGTGCATGTATTTTATAAAATCTATGCATATTTCAAGACTCTGCACTCTGCCTGCAATCTGGAATAAGGGAGCATACGATGAAGTTAAGAGGGAATAGGTTAAGGAGTAATCTAAGAAAGTATTATTTCACAGAAAGGGTGGTGGAAGCGTGGAATGGCCTCCCGGTGGAGGCTGTGGAGTTGAAGACCGTGTCAGAATTTAAAAAGGCTTGCGATAAGCATGTGGAATCGCTTAAGAAAAGGGAGAGTTAGGGGTTACAGAGGATGGGCAGAAAGGATGGGCCATATGGCCTTTATCTGCCGTCATGTTTCTAAGCTGACACTCAAGTTCGTATAAAAGTAGATGCAGTCGTTCTTCGTGCCTAGTTCGTACGTGCGTAATCCCTGGGGTAATTTTTCTAAAAAGCCCTTGTTTGTGGATAGGTTATCAAATTACTGTTATAGGAGCTATGAGGCCTATCTAGTCTATCTAGTTGCATTTCTGGTCCCAAGAAACAAGAAAGCAATAAGTCCACAAAATCTGGAGTGACAACCAGGTGAAAGAAACGGAATGTAGACCGGAAAAGTCCAAGTAGAATTTATTAATCAAACAGAACTGGAGGGGTAAACATACACCAAGTTTTGCCCTATAATGCGCTGCCTCAGGGGCTAGAAAATTGGTTCTAGTGTTCTTAATGGTTGTTTAATTGAATCTTATCTTTAATTATAGTGAATGATTTTTTAATTGTATAGATGGCGTTAATGGGAGTGCTCTTAGCGTATGCTGTGTTTTATATCTGATATATATATACACAATTGGTTTTTACATTTTGACAGAAATTAAATTATTGTTTATGCACACTATTCCCCAGATTCTATATATGGTGCTAAAATTGCATGCAGAAATTTGGGCATGTGTCCAAATTCCGTGTGCAATTGAATTGAATTATGAACCAATTAGTACTGATTATTAGGTGCTAATAATTATTGGTGCTAATTGGCAACAATTAGAATTTATGCACACATCTTGCTAGACATATTCTATAAAGATGTGTGCATAAATTCTAATGCATGCATCTGATAAGGGTGTGTGGCCTCAGGAGGGGCATGGACGGGTCATAGATGTTCCAAGGATTTGTTTGCACTGTTACAAAATACACCTGATCCGCGCCTAATTTAGGTGATGGGATTTACACCAGGTTTCAGTTGGTGTAAATCCTTTTAGGCGCTGATCCTCTCAGAGCGCCATTTATAGAATAGCGCTTGGCACTCATTTTTTCAGTGCCATATACAGAATTTTGTCCTATATATCTTTTTATATATAATGAATAGACTTTTTAATAGTGCCTTTACTTACTTATTTAATCCAATCTACATTTGTTTTTAATGGTATTTTCAGCCCCTGAGGCAGTCTATTACAGGGTGAAACTTGGCCGAGTTGGGCATATGTTTATCTCTCCAGTTCTGTTGTTCGATTAATAAACTATACTTGAACTTTTCCATTCTACATTCTAGTTTTTTCACCTTGTCGCAATTTTATTCCTGGTGCAATGATATAGATCCAATTTGATATCGGGATTTTTCCCTTACTTCCTTAAACTGTAGGAGTTCAGAAAGTGTCAAGTGGTGGAGAGGTACTTGGAGGCCTGGAGAGCTTTTCTTGAAAAGCTAACTGATAAAGTTTGCAGTGGTCTTACTGCCTGAGAGATGTGGTAGATTGGTGACTTATAATGGGAATGGGAGGAGTGGAGGGGAAGGATTGGGAGAATGGAGAGTGAGGTGAGGGAGGAGAAAAGGTGCCTTGGGAGGATCTACACCACAGTTCATTGTTGCAGTGAAAATCCTGGAGTTATATTTTATTTTATTTGGATTTTGCTCACATCTTTTTCAGTAGTAGCTCAAGGTGAGTTTGCATTTAGGTACACTGGGAATTTCCCTGTTGGGCTCACAATCTAAGTATATACCTGAGGCAATGGAGGGTTAAGTGACTTGCCCAAGATCACAAGGAGCTGCAGTGGGATTTGAATCGGCCACTTCTAGATGTGAAGACCGGTGCGGTGCTGTAACCATAAGTACATAAGTATTGCCATACTGGGAAAGACCAAAGGTCCATCAAGCCCAGCATCCTGTTTCCAACAGTGGCCAATCCAGGTCACAAATACCTGGCAAGATCCCAAAAAGTACAAAACATTTTACACTGCTTATCCCAGAAATAGTGGATTTTCCCCAAGTCCATTTAATAACGGTCTATGGACTTTTCCTTTAGGAAGCCGTCCAAACCTTTTTTAAACTCCGCTAAGCTAACCGCTTTTACCACATTCTCTGGCAATGAATTCCAGAGTTTGATTACACATTGAGTGAAGAAAAAGTTTCTCCGATTTGTTTTAAATTTACTACATTGTAGCTTCATCGCATGCCCCCTAGTCCTAGTATTTTTGGCAAGCGTAAACAGACGCTTCACATCTACCCGTTCAACTCCACTCATTATTTTATAGACCTCTATCATATCTTCCCTCAGCCGCCTTTTCTCCAAGCTGAAGACCATTAGGTCTCTCTCTTTCTCTCTCTCTTGCCCACTTAAAGCTGTAGGGATCCTCTGCACTTATCTCACTCATGCTTTCCTGAATTCTTGCTGTTTTTGTCTCCACCACTTCCCTTGAAAATTTGTTCCACACATTATTATTCTTATTTGTAGCATTTGTATCCCACATTTTCCAACCTATTTGCAGGCTCAATGTGGCTTACATTGTTCCATAATGGTGATCGCCAATTCCAGAATGATAAATACATAATTATAATGCAGGTGACAGAGTGGATTAGGCAATCAAATCAAATAAAGAGGATTCATTGTCATAATGAGAAATAAACAAGGTATTTCGTTAAAGTTCAATCGTGATAGGTTAACTTAAGCAGTCCAGAATAGAGAGTTCGATTTTGTACAGTTCTGGTATGAGTTTTATTGTCTGGTATTTAGGATGGATCATTGTGGTATGCCTTATTGAACAGGTTGGTTTTTAGTAATTTTCGGAATTTAATTATGTCGTGTATTATTTTTGTTGCTTTTGGTAATGCATTCCATAGTTGCATGCTTATGTAGGAGAAGCTGGATGCATATGTTTGTTTATATTTTAGTTCTTTGCAGCTGGGGTAGTGGACATTCAGGAATGTACGTGATGATCTTTTAGAATTCCTTGTTGGTAAGTCTATGAGGTCTGACATGTATACCGGAGCTTCACCGTGTATGATTTTATGAACCAGAGTGCAGATTTTGAACATAATTCGTTCTTTAAGTGGGAGCCAGTGTAGTTTTTCTTTTAGGGGTTTGGCGCTTTCATATTTATTTTTTCCAAATTTGAGTCTGGCTGCTGTGTTTTGTGTATTTTGGAGTTTCTTAATGATTTGGTCTTTGCATCCGGCATAGATTGCATTGCAGTAAACTAGTTGACTTAGTACCATTGATTGTACCAGTCTGCGGAATGTTTCCCTTTTACTGTAGAAATACAGTGAAAGGGAATACACAGGGAAATACACTGTAGAAATACCCTTTCACTGTAGAAATACTCTGAATCCAATTCTTGGAGCCTCAGGCTGTTACCACTTGTTCTGTGGAAAAGGCCTGTCTGATGAATCTGAATACCTCTTTCACAATTCCCTGTTCTTCCTATCTTCTAGGTTATACTAATTTAAGCTCTTTAGTTTTATATAGCTTTTGGTGCAGACCCTCCACCATTTCAATAACCTTTCTCTGGACCAACACCTATCTGTATATATCCTTTTAGAGGTACTGCCTCCAGAACTAGACATAACATTTTAAGGGAGGTCTCAGTCACTAGCAACTGGCCCAGTGGCTTTATCACGGCTTGTTTGTTGCTGGTTATATCTTTTCAAACGTGTGTTAACTCCCCTCTTACTTGGACCACCAACTTGTCACGCTATTTCAGTACATTAAGATAATCAGACACAATCATCTCAATATTTCTCTCTTTGTTGGTCATATTAATATTTCAGCCCCATCTCCCCTCCATTCTTAGGCCACTCCCATGGATGTTTCTGTGCCTTTCTGTGAATCTTTTTGGAGGGAAACTTAAATGAAAGATATTTTGTAAGAGAATGGCTTTATTTACTTTGGAAGGAATGATTGTGAGGCTGAAAGCTGGACAAACTATTACACGCAGTAGTAATTTCTGTGAGAGTTTGCACTTTGAAAGAAGGGTCAACAGATGTTCTGTGGAAGATTTCACTTCCTTTTTCAGCCAATTAATGATTTAATAAAACAGCCATTTTTTGATACGCATTTTGTAACAAGGGATTAAATAAGGTACCAAGTTATAATAGTTATTGTTTCAGCCTTCCTAAATTAATGAAGTTTAAATTAATCTAAAACAACAAAGTCAACTATCTTCAACAACTACTAGGAAATATATTTCAGACAGGGCTGAAACTGCTTTTAAATACTTTAAGGGGAAGATTAGAGAAGCTAGGTTGTGTGTTTGTATGGAGATAGGAAAGGGGGCTCAACTTGTGGAGCCTAATAAAATAAGACTCTGAAAGGATCAGTTCCTAAATGCTTTGTCCCCGGGGTTGTCTCACCATCTCAAAGCCTCTGCACTCTTGCAAGTCGTTCTCCACCAGAGGAATAGTTTGAGTGTTTAATATTTTGGGGAGTGGGGAGGAGGAGGAGGGAGAGGCAAGAGAGTAGCAAGGCAGATTGGTGGTAGAATTGGCTGCCAACATAATCCCACCCATTCCCACTGGCACCCATTTTCTTCCCTGCAACATCTCTCTCACTCTCTCATTCCTTCAAGCCCATACTGTGAAACTCTCGCTTTCACTTTTCCCCATCTCCCCCCCAACCCCCAGCTCCCACTGCTTGCTTTTAACCTTTCCCCCACTCCCACCACACACAACATCTCCTAGGATTCCCAACTGGCTCCAGAGTTTCAGGGCAGGTTGATCTGTTCCTAATCCCTCCCCCCCCCCCCCCCCACACACACTACCCGATATATGCCCTGCAACATCTCCCTCTCTCCTCTCCCCTTACCCCCATCCCTTGTTGTACAACCTGCAACATCTCCGACCCTTCTCTTCTTGCTCTCTGCCCTGTAACATCTAGTCCTCTCTCTGCAACCCCTACCAGAGTTACTAAGTTGCCCAGTTCCAGGAAGGAGATTTTGGGCTAGTCCTGAATTTCTTACAACCCCATTGTGGTGCATTATGGGATCTGCAGCATTGATTTCAGTGGATAGAATCAGGAACTACAACTACCAAAAGCTCTCTCCTGGAACTGGGTAACATGGCAACTTTGGCATCTTGTTACCTAGTGGCCTAGTGGTGGACTTTGGTCCTGGAGAACTGAGGAACTGAGTTTGATTCCCACTTCAGGCACAGGCAGCTCCTTGTGACTCTGGGCAAGTCACTTAACCCTCCATTGCCCCATGTAAGCCGCATTGAGCCTGCCATGAGTGGGAAAGCGCGGGGTACAAATGTAACAAAAAAAAAATATATATATATATATATATATGTATAGCAGCTCTGGCACCCTGCAACCTAGGAAACCCAAGCAAGTAGTGGTACCACAGTTGATCCTGTCAATTAGAGACCCCACGCAGCATTTCTTTGCTTTACTGTTTCATAATTAAGCTGTGGAATCTATTGCAAGAGGATGTGATCAAGGCAATCAACGTACTGATGTTTAAAGAGGGTTGGACAAGTTTCTGGAAGAAAAGTCCATATGAAATTATTAGCTAGGTAGACTTGAGAAAACCATTGCTTATCCCTGGAAATGAGAAACTGATCTGCTTTTTTGGATCTGCCAAGTACTCATAACCTGGACTGGTCATTGTTGGAGATAGGATTCTGATCTGACTCAGCATGATTTTTCTAATACATTCTCAAAGAATTAAGTGGTGAACTATAAATATGAAATGAAGTGAAATGTTATGTCACTGAGCCACCAAGTTATTCCTGCACAGCCTTGATTTTCCGTTTCTATACAAGTTTTCTGCTTTGCTACTCCATCATTATAGAAATATTCTAGGATTACTTCACAAATTGATACCCTGAACAACAGGGATCACTTAGTCTCCATAACACAGTAGTGGAAGGAGATTCTAGTGGATGCTTTATCTTATAATGACGTTAACCATGTGCACCCAATACAAATACTCCGCTCGATATTCAAAGTGATTTAAGTGGAAGGAGTGGCTCCGGCTTGCTTAACCCGATAATGCTGCTGAACATCGACTCTGATCAGCCATTAAAAAATGGGCATGTCAGGGGTGGTATAGGGGCAGTGTTGGGGAGGTGCTGGTAGTTATGCAGGTGCCGGCAGTATTCGGTGCTGGCACCTCCATAGCAAGTGGGTGAATTTAGGACAGCTGAAAAGCTAGAGGTCATGGTAGCCATTTACAGGCAGCCTCACCCACGCTGAACCACTAGGGATTGTGGTTAGGTCCAGAGGAGGCTTATCCTGCATGTTGGAGGGAGGGGTTTGTAATCTTGTGGTTAGAAGGAGGGGTGATCGGGGTCAGAAGGGAAGGGGATCAGGACCGGAAGGGGAGGGGAATCAGAGGACCTCTGCTCAATTGCTTTGGTTATGAGTGTCCTGGCTTATACTCACCATTGCCGGGCCCAGCTGAATATTGGCCAGCACCTGCATAAGCCCTGGAAATTCAATGCTGGTGCCTGCACATGGCCTGGCACTAAATATCAAGGGACTAATTTAGCCAGCCACGGTCAACGTTTAAAAAACTGCTGGCTGCCATTGGCTGAACATTGGCCCAACTGTATGCAGAACATTTATTTACAAATAATTGATAAACAGTTGCCTTTCAAAAGGAAATGTGAAGATGAGGGTGTGACTAGACCATTCAGTGATTCATACATTTACACTGATACCTTTGGTCTCTGACTGCGCATAATTCCTCCTGTATCCATAGCAAAGGTTGTGCAACTGGTGATTGGCAATGAAACCAATTACTCTGTGAATTATAGCCTATTTGTTGTGAAGTAACATTAGCTGACCTTCACCTGGAATGAATTCTGGGGCTCTTTTGTGCACCATGTCAAAACTATCTATGAGCCAGATTGTTTTGTTAATCAAGGTTCTATTTAACAAGCCTTGTCCAGGTACAAGTGCCCCCCCATGGAGAATTTGCCATGCATATGTGCTCTGAATTGGCAGACTGGATACTTGAATAGCATGCAAAGAATCTATTATGCACTGATATTTACTGGGTGTGTGTGTGTGTGTATATATATATATATATATATATGAGGGAGTCAAACAGGCTAAAAGCTCTGCAGGATAAAAAATGGTAAGGTGGAGTCTTTATGTACTAGGCCAAGGGAACCAGCCTTATGAGTGAACTCAATACCTAGAGCTGCTCCTGTTTCTTGGAAATTGGGAAGCTTGTCAGGACCTGATTTATCCATTTGTGGCAAGTTTGTAATTTATCCCCTCAGCTTGAAATGCTGACCAGACATTCACAGCTGTTTGGGGTAAACAAATTGTAATCTCTTAATATTTAAACATTGTGCAGGTGGTTCTTTTGGGGGAAAAGTATGTTTAATCCAAGCCCACCATTTGCTGTTCTCTTGATGCCCCCTTCCTGTAGCATTATCAAAATATCCCCCTGCTATCTGTGAATCAAAGCGATGGCAGACTGACATCATAAGAAAGTAAAATTATCCGAAACAGTTAGATTCAATTGCTGTTTTGGGTAAAGCTCTTACTATTGATTTTGGGTATCATTAAGACACATATGAAATAAACCAGGCTTGAGTTATGTGGGTGTGGTCTTGAAAATAGAGTAGAGAAGAGTAGAGAAGTTGTGTAATAAACCCCTTCCCGTGCACTCCGCTCCATGGATAAATCCTTCTTATCTGTTCCCTTCTCCGCTACTGCCAACTCCAGACTTCGCGCCTTCTGTCTCGCTGCACCCTACGCCTGGAATAAACTTCCTGAGCCCCTACGTCTTGCCCCATCCTTGGCCACTTTTAAATCTAGACTGAAAGCCCACCTCTTTAACATTGCTTTTGACTCGTAACCACTTGTAACCACTCGCCTCCACCTACCCTCCTCTCTTCCTTCCCGTTCACATTAATTGATTTGATTCTGTTCTGTCTTGCAGTAGCAATAAGATACAGTATATAAATTGACGTAAATAAATTTGCTTACTTTATTTTTTATTTTATTTTTTGGTCTATTAGATTGTAAGCTCTTTGAGCAGGGACTGTCTTTCTTCTATGTTTGTGCAGCGCTGCGTACGCCTTGTAGCGCTATAGAAATGCTAAATAGTAGTAGTAGTAGTAGTATCCTCAACTTTGGAATGTCCTCCCCCTCTTCTCTTTGTACTGAGAGTCGTCCTTGTGTAATTTTGAATCTGCACTCAAAACTTTGCTCTTCACTTGTGCATTTGGGGATTGGACGGAGTGCAGCTAGTTGGCTATGTAATTTGGACATGGTGCATGCTGACTTTATTCAACTCGTATTCTTCTACCCTTTGTTCTCTTCCCCCTTCTTTGTCCTATTGTGTTATCTGACGTTTCTGTCTCTTCCCCTGATTATATTTTTTGCGATAAACTGCTTTGCTGGTATTCACGAAGACGATATATCAAATTTAATAGACATAAACATATGTGTGTGGTCTGAAAATGCGCCCACCTTGAATAGAAGTATTGTAATAAGCCTGACTTGAAGTATATGGATGTGGTTTGAAAATGCACCCATCTTGATTAAAAGTTTTTTCTGCATTTGTGGGGTCTTTTAGTAAAGCTTAGCTTGAGTTATCTGCAGCAGGACCCATAGGAATAACATGGGCCCTGCTGCAGATAATTCGAGCTAAGCTTTAGTAAAAGACCCCCCTCAGTGTAAGGTTTTGATGGTCATTTTAAGATTGCATATTCACTTTCTGTGTTTCCCTCACACTTTGCTCACTACTCTTGTTAATATGTACATTATTTCATCTTTATCAGTAGGATGAGTGCATTTTGTATGGATGAGGGCTTTGCCTTGTTTTGGACCTATCATATGGAATTCTGTTCATGATATTTTGAGGGATACTCATGCTGTTTGTGACTTTCATTGCCTTCATAAGACTCACTTGTTTTAATTAGCATTTGCAAAGTGACAGCGTTAGAGATCTGGTTAAGTAATGCTCTTTGGCGGTGGCTGTTTTTTTTTTGGGGGGGGGGTGGGGGGGGGGGGGGTTGATGTTGTACCTAATGTATATATTGTGCTTGCTGGGTGTGTTTACTTAGCTTCTATATGTTTGTTTGTACCTCATCTAGAACAGTGGACCAGATCCAGTAAATGGCAATCAGAAATAGGTGCCGAATAAAAAAGGGTCTAGTTACTATTCTATAAAAGGAGTGCCAACTTTAGGTGCCAGGCTTACGCCTGCTAAGTTCTGGTGTAAATACTGGTGCCCAAGTTAGGCAAGCTGAGGCAGTATTCTATAACTAATGTGCACAACTTATAAGCCCCTGGAAATGCCCTCTTTTGAGTTATGCACTATTACAGTTAGACACCATGCTTTATAGAATAGTGCGCAGCCAGATGTGTGTACAAATTTTAATGGGGTGCCAATTAACAGTTGTTAGCACCCAATTATTGAGAGTTAAGAGCTTGCTAACCAATTAATTTGCATGAACATCTTGGCAGCATGCCCAGATTTGGGCACCATGTACTACTACTACTGCTAATCATTTCTATAGCGCTATTAGACATACACAGCACTGCACATATTATATACTTTCTCTATCCCCAGAGGGCTCACAATCTGAGTTTTTGTACCTGGGTCAATATAGGGTTAAGTGACTTGCCCAAGGTCACAAGGAGCTGCAGTGGGAATCAAACCCAGGTTGCCAGGCTCAAAGCCTGTTGCAGTAACCATTAGGCTACTCCTCCACTCCATGTATAAAATTCAGTGGAGTTTAATTTGCTGAGTAATAAGAATTGTAAATAAATTATAATAAGCTAGATTTGAGGTATATGGCAGAATGAAATGTGATTGTGCTGTAATGTGTTTGGGTGGAAACATTAAGCAGTTTTTTCTTGTCACTCTAACCTTCTGTGTTTCCTCTTCTAGGGTTGGTGTGGAAGTACTCATCAATGAATTGGAAATCCCAAAGGAAGAATACTCCTTTGGCAGATCAAAAATCTTCATCCGCAACCCAAGGACGGTATGTGAATAAACACTTCCTTTCTTATTTGTCCTGACAAAGCTGACTGTGCATAGGTGATGCTCGTTTGCTTAATGTTCTCATGGACTGCGGTTCACATTTAAACAAATGGATACTGTCACAGGGGCTTATTCACTGACTCATGTGACTCTGTACATTATTTACCACAGGCCTATTGTTATCAGTAGGCTGCATTTCCACAGGTTAGTGAAAAGGTTGTATACGCCAATTCTGCACTTTAGGTAGAGAAGGTGTAATGCCTGTCTTGCTTCTGTAGTACATTTACAGTTTCCAAGTATCATAAATATTATTTTAACCCCCACCCCCCTTCCAATGGGTCTGATATTCAGTGAGCCAGAGAGCAAAACCCTATCTGACTAACTTTATTCAGGTATTTTAACTTTAGCTGGATAACTTTAGGACAGCCTTCTACAGACCTGTGGGCCAATTTGTCTGACCAGTGCTGAAAATCAGTACAGAGCACTTAAGGTTTTATTGCATTACTAGAACACGCTTCAGCCTGGCCTTTTTTGATGCAGGTAAATTTGCCGCACACAACAAATTATTCACAGAAAACGTATCTGCTGGGGGGGAGGAGCTTCTTTAAATTTTATTTAAATTTAATTTTACTGCAGACTTTTATGTTATGTTCAAAGTGGATTCCAGAATCATCTGTAACCTTAATATAGTTTCATTCTAAAAATACATTAGCAATATCAAATTGACACAATAAATTAAAATGTGATAAAAATGTAACAATCACCAAATATTAAGACACAACTGAGTTCCTATAAGAAAACATCTTCTTAACACCTACAATCAGTTTGGAGCACCATTAAGGGTTCCTTTTACCAAATTGCAGTAAAATGTGGCCTCAGCACACCCTTACGCAGGTCTTACCTGTGCGCTGAGGCCATTTTAACCACAGTAGTAAAATGGCCAAAAATCCTATTTTCTGTTTCATTGGTCACTTCTTAATTTTCCATTTATTTTGTAGGCAGTAAGGGCTCACATAATTAACCCTGTGCTAATCAGTTAGCATGCGGTAGTATAGCTGCGCTGATTAGCACAAAAAAAAACGCCCACCCTCCACTCCCGACCTGCCCCCCCGCACTAAAAACTAAAGTTTATTTTTGAGGTCCCCTTTTACCAAGTTGTGGCAAAAGGAGGCCTGCGCTGGCGTTGGCGCATGATTTTGACGCTTGCCAAGGCCCCCTTTTACTGCAGCTGGTAAAAGGCAGGTCTTTTTTTCAGGAAATGGCCATGTAACAAGTGAAGCACTTGCTGCACGGCCATTTGGTGGGGGGGTGGGGGGGAGTACTTACCGCCACCCATTAAGGTGGCGCTAAGGGCTCCCGCACTAACCCAGTGGTAACCGGGCAGCGCATGGCACTGCCTGATTACCACCAGGTACACATCAGCTCTACAAAAATAAAAATATTTTTGTAGCACCGGATATGACGCGCGCTGGGGGTGGGAACTGCAGCCCAGCGTTACTTCCCGGTAAGCCCATGTTGTGTTTACTGCAGCTTTGCAAAAGGGGACCCTATGTTCCCCTTCACACACGCAGCTGGGCTCGATCAGGAAATTGCTTACTAAGAACTGGCCCTTGATAGGGTTCAAAAGAGGCTGTAAATGAACATGCCGGTATGAAGTAAAAACTTTTCAGCTCCTGACAGCACACATTACTGTGCATCTGCACCAAGATATTTCAACTTGATACTGTTTGGTTTGTCAGTATTAAACTACCACTCCGAATGGTTCCTCTGAAAATACTTACATGTTTATTAAGCAGAGAAAAACATTGTAGAATTTTTATGCAATTTCTGAGAGAGACCTACCTACAATCAGATTGTTTGCACCACAAATAGGATGAGTGATATTGTGCAACCAAAGGCTGACACTGCAGAAATCTAAAATACTCTAGAGACCTATAAAAGATTAAGGGGTTCATTTTATAACAGGGTGCCTGGGTTAATTAGGAGGAAGGCACCTCGTTTAGCCTATATATAGATACACAGGCACTGTTGTGTCTTCATAAAACACCAGTACAAATTTTGTAGAAATTACATCTAGATTGAAGGCACAGGCATTACACCTACTCATGAGCAGATGTAAATAAATGTGCATACAGTATGCAAGAGCATGTGTGTATTATAAAATATGTGCATAATTGTGATTCTGCCCAAACTGCCCTTGAGCACGCCTACAGGTATGCACTGGCTTATACTACACGCACTTTCAAGCATGACCTAATTTTATAAGAGCATTTTATGCATGAACTATACAATTATATGTTGTTTACCGTTTATTTAATCTGATATACTGTCTGTCTCTAGAAAACTCTAGGCAGTTTAACATGGGGATGGAGTCCTAGGTTACAAATGATAAAAACAGTAAAAAGTAAGAGAACATAAAAATCTCATATTACCCTAAGACAGTGTTTCCTAAGTCTGGTCCTGGAGTACCCCTTGCCAGTCAGGTTTTCAGGATATTCGCAGTGAATATGCATGAACTTGATTTGCATGTACTGCCTCCATTATATGTAATTCTCTTTCATGTATATTCATTGTGGATATCCTGAAAACCTGACTGACAAGGGGTACTCCAGGACCGGACTTGGGAAATACTGCCCTAAGACACATTACAGTCTATGGGGCAGTTGTATAAGTGGGTACTTCATTGTAGGTACCCTGATGCCACACAATGAGAGCCTATCTATAAAAGCATCTAGGTGCCCCTATTGGAGTGCCTTACATTTAGGTGCCCGCTTTTACAGTAGCCATAGACCTGGCATAACTGTGGGCACCTAAATGCAGCAAGGACACCTAACTTATAGTGTCCTGTAAGTCAGTGCTTCCCAGGTTTTTTTGTGCCTGTGACCCCATGACTATGGCCAAATAAAACCGTGTGACCCCACTGGAGGTACAGAATAATGATGCAACTATGGAGAGCCCAACTAGGTCATGACCTCAAATGTGGCTTTTCCGCCATGATTCTATAAAAGTCACCAAAAATTGTGTGTGCAAATTTAGGCGCGGCCCTGATTTGCGCGTGCATTTTAATAGAATATCCAATTAGTGTCAGCTTTTTAAACAAGCAATTATTGGCACTAATTAGATTTAATTGTGACTAATGCAAGTATATTTAGGCATTGTATCCATGCCTAAAATTTAAGCGTGGCCCAAAAATGGGGGTGGGAAAATGGGAGAGTCATAGACACTTCAGGGCGGATTGGGGGTGTGGTTTTGCATTACACGTGTCATTGTAGAATATGACTGCTCCACTCGTAAATGTAGGCACGGTCATTTGCACCACGTTTTTGTTGGTTCAAATGACGGCATCTAAACTTATGCACTACCTCTGAGCTTACGTGGTATTCTATAAACCACGCCAAACTTTAGGCATGGCTTATAGAATACCACTTAAGTGGGGTTTTTTGGAAGCCATTTATAGAATGTAGCCCTTTGTGACACCCTTTGGGGTCCTGACTCGCAGTTTGGGCAGCACTGCTATAAGTTATGCATGAAGCTGGGAGACTCGCCTATGCCCCTCCCATGTATCCCTTGCATTTACATGCTGCACCACTTATGTGTGTCCTTATAAAATAGCGGTTAGGGAGCTAACATGCGTAAGTGCTACTTTTTTGAGCATATACACAAGCAAAGGGCTCCTACTGATAGAATTTTCTTTATGTGTGGTGTTATATTTTTACAAGTAATGATAAATACCTGCATATCCATTAGAAAAGTGAGTGAAGAATTTGTATCCCAGCCTTTTCGGCTCCTAATCACCTAATATTTATTTTCAGCTGTTCAAATTAGAGGACCTTAGAAAGGCACGTCTAGAGGACTTGGCCACGCTTATTCAGAAGATTTACCGTGGATGGAAGTGTCGTACGCACTTCCTTTTGATGAAGAAGAGCCAGACTGTCATTGCTGCTTGGGTCAGAAGATACATAGTAAGTAACTAAGCCCAGCAAGGAGAGATTTTGTTAATTTGATAAAAGCAGTGGAAGAGACTGAGCTGGATGAGCAATGCATACAGAACAACTCAACATGTCAAATACCAGATAGACTTCAACCTTACAGACTACACAGTCAAAGGAGCCAGCATTTATCCTGAGTAGAAGGTTCAGGCCCAAGAAAAGGGTTTAGCAGGGCCAGAGCTGGGCACAAGCAATGCAGGCAACTGCCTAGGGTGCCAGATATTGAAGGCACAAAATACCTGGGCTAAATAGGAACCGAGTTCTACTTGCTTTGGGACTGTGTCTATGATCTCTGGGGCAGAAACCTCCCCTCCCCACCACTCTCAGATTCTGCCTCTTAGCGTCCACTTACATCCGGCCCTGTGGTTAAGCCTTGTGTCTGTGGGGTTTCTGGTCTCAGGCTCTGGGGACAGGGTTCAGCTTCATGTCATTAATCTCTGTAGCTCTTCTCGAGGATGAGATTCTGGCTGGGCAGGTGAGCAACAATCTTCCTCAGCTTTTTATAGGCTCTGTCCTCTGAGGGGCTTGGGTTCTTCCTTGAAGCTTACACTGTGGTTATGGTGGGAAAAGTGTTCTGCAGCTCTATAAGGATTTAAAGACAGTGCCATTTCCTCCCCCTTTACTTCCCCTCACCAACCTTTGTAGCTGGTCAGAGCCAATGTGTAGCGTTGCTACCTGGGTAAGTGTCAGTGAATTTCGGCAGTTGGGTGGCCCTGAGTGATTTAAGCAGGCAAGAGCCTCTCCTGCCTGCTTAAATCACTTTGAATATTGGTCCCCCTGAATATATATTTTACCAAAGCTAGCACTGTAATCTGTTTGGTTTTATACCTGGATGTGGCTGACGGCTTCCTTTTTAATAGGTAGCATTGTTCCCTTCCGTCTCATGACTGTTTAAATATGAAGTTTAGTTGAAAATATTTGGAAGTTATGTGGAACTACTGGTTGAAAGGGGGCCAAGTATGAAAGAGCTGTGTATGCAGCCTATGGTAGGACTATCCACTGAGGAATCGCTTTTGTATTCATACACAAAAGTGTCTAATCAGTGGTTCATAAACAAAGCAAAGCAAGAGTACCTCAAACTATTGATTTTCAGGCTTCTGAACATCGGTGGGCACACAGGAGTTTTCATGAAAATGGGCACCAGTTATTGAGTAAGGTGAGGGTCAATAACCTGGTGAAAACAGATTAAGAGGGTCCACATTAGACTAGATCCTAGCTTTGTCCAGTGATGTCAGCACCTGAAGGAATCATCCCATGTAAGTCCTATTACTGCTTTGTAACTGGAGTGATGGCCTTTATTTGAAGTTACTGAACTGAGCTAACACAAACTGTTGAAGGGCCTCTTGAAGAGTACCATGTTGCCTTTGACAGGATTTCCCCTGATAGGCTAGCACTACATTGTCTTCCAGTACAACAGGAAATAAATCTGTCTGTGTTATGTTAGTCTGCTTCTCTATGAACAGATTTCACAGAGGCTGCATAGCCTCTTGATTCTACCAACTGTGGTTTTGAAGGGCGTTCAGTTCTTTAAAATAGTTAACACTACGTTCTGCACCTTAATTTGATTCCTTATTGGAATTCTGTTCCCACTGTTATTAGAACAGTGTCCTTCTGTAAAATCATTAAAACTTTTTTTGTTTACTTAAACATACTTATTTTTATGGAAGATTTGTTCTTCATCTTTTATATTGTATTCTGACAAATGAGTTCATCGTAATTTTTATTGCATATTTCCATGTGATGTAATCTGCTCTGAACCCTTACAGGGGATTTTTGTGTTGTACAAGAATTATATTGATATTGATACTGTTTCTAGGAAATGATTTTCCCTTTAAAGCCCACTTGGCATTGAATTCACTTGTGCGTGCATTTTTTTCAGTACTTGCCACTGCTCAAACATTTTATGTCATCTAAATTCTCTGTTTTCTCCAATATAGCAACGAAAGAAATATCAACAAATAAAGAGTTCAGCCATTGTAGTGCAGTCGTATATAAGAGGGTGGAAGGTGAGTTTTGCTTATCAGTATTCTTTCTTACTCTTTACCTGCTTTAAAATGAGTCTGTTGTAGCAACATTTCTTCCAGAGATTGCATTCTTAATAAATCAGAATTGGTAGGGTTGGCCCAGTGGTTTAGGCGCAATTGCTATCATGCAGAAGGACCCTCAATTGGGCCCCTACTTCCCAGGTTTTCTGGAGCTGGAGATGTTGTGGAGTCTGCGTTCACAGTCCTTGGGGGTAGGAAATTAGTCATTGCTTAAGGCTGGCTGGTCTAGGACCCTGGAAGGAGCCTTCCACCCCATCCCACAACTGTTGCTGCAACATCCAGACTTGGGGATATAACACATGGTTGGGGGGGGGGGGGGGAGCCCTATGAGTGGAGAGGCTTACATCAGTGGATCCCAACCCTGGCTTTGATTGAGCTGGAAATGGCGGTAGGATGAAATGGTCAGGTCAAGTAAAAAAGAAGCAGTAAGCTGGTTTCTCTGTGGTCTTGGCAGGACCGTTCTCTAACAGATGAAGGAAGTCAACAGGTAAGGTAGTAGTAGAGGAGTAGCCTAATGGCTAGTGCAGCAGGCTGGGATACTGAAGAACTGGGTTCAATTCCCACTGCAGCTCCTTGTGAGTCAGGGCAAGTCACTGAACCCTCTGCTACTCAGGTACAAAAACTTAGATTGTGAGCCTGCTAGGGACAGAGAAAGTGCCTGGATATAATGTGTATAGCGCTGCTTACAGTAGCGCTATAAAATGATTAGTAGTAGTAGTAGCAGTTATTTGCTGAAAGAATCTTTAATGCTGATTTATGATACTAATTAAGAGGGCAGTTCTATAAAGAGATGCCTAAATATAGGTGCAATAAAAAAGCGCGCTTCGTGCCAGTTCCATAACAGTGTTAAGGCGCGTCTAACCTGTTGTGGAATAATAGCGCAAAGCTGCTTTGCTACACCAAAACTTAGGCGTGACAGCTTGCACCAGGTCAGTGGCAGGCATAAACTAATGCACTTTGCAACGCGTGCGTCTGATACTATTCTCTAAATTATGCGCATTGCTAGGTTAAATGCCCCGGACACACCCTTGCTCCACCCACTGGTACTGCCCATTTGCTGTTACACACCATACAACTAGTGCACCAGTGTTATAGGATAGTGCCTAGCAGATATGCGCATAAGTGCCAATTTGTTATATATGTGTGCCTATTCTATAAATTAGTTTGTGCGATTGGTACTACAGAATGACATGGGGACGGGGACCCGTAGTAACTGCGGAGATGGGGATGGGGACAGAGCTTGCGGGGATGGGGCGGGGACACATCCCATGGGGACGGGGCAGGAATGGGGACAGAACCCACAGGGATGGGGACAAACTTTGTACCCGTGTCATTTCCTACTTTGAAGCCTGTTAATGAACTGGACTGTTATTTATGTTTGAGTGATGCAGACAATGATATTTTGATTTTTTTGGAAAAACAAGCAAATATGCTGGTCATAACTAGCAAAATTTGCATGGGGGATCCTGTACATCCTGCTACCAGCACATCTTCTAAGAAGACATCTTCTATTGCAGGAAGGACTGTGAAAGACAGGAGCTAAACTGAATCCTGAGATTGTTGAGGACTTCTTATTCATCCACAGATTTAAAAAAGCACAACATAGGGCATATTTCTCCCCTCTAGGGCATAGAGAACGGGTTGTATTTTGTACCCCTGGACATTTTAATAGGGTGGATTAAGATTCCTTGGGGTATTAGATTTTCTGATTGTTTACTGTACTTTGTTTAATGTAGACCCCTGACGCAGGTGTGGCAGCACCGAAACACGGCCCGTGTCGGGTCTTTCTTCAATCAAAGTTCATTATTAAAGTTATTTTTTCAATGAAAGAATTTTGTTCCCTTCGTTTTTAAAGGCCCTTTGTGCTGTTTTTTCTGTTTTGACCTTTTTTGTACTTTGTTCCCTCTCTTTGTTACACATTAAATATAAAATCATAATTGTTCAAGGCTTCTGCTGATGAGGACAGAGCCCATGAGGACAGGACGGGGACAAAACCTGCAGGGACAGAGACAGGGCTTGCGGGGACAGGGCGGGGACAGAGACAGGGCCTGTGGGGATGGAGTTGGGATGGAGACAGACTGCATGGGGACAGGGCGGGGACAGGGACAGACTTTATCCCTGTGTCATTCTCTAATTGGTACCTAAATTTAGGTAAACTTTATAGAATTGCAGTTCATGTAGTACCACCAGATGTGCTTAACACTGTGTGAAGGTGATAAATATTCAGGTACCAAAAATCCCTGCCCCAAAGAGCTTATAAGTAGAGCTGTACCAAAAAGCATATTTTACTCTAAGGTAGAATATGAATAATGAAAAATATTATCCGGCCAAATACGAATAACGGTCATTGAGCTTTAACATAACAAATAATAAAAGAAGCAATGTGAAATAAGAGATCAATGGACTCATTTTATAAATGATTTAGAGATGGGAGTAACTAGCAAGGTAATTAAATTTGCTGATGACACAAAGTTATTCAAAGTCGTTAACTCGTGACAGGATTGTGAAAAATTACAGAAGGACCTTATGAGACTGGGTGGCTAAATGGCAGATGACGTTTAATGTGAGCAAGTGCAAGGTGATGCATGTGGGAAAAAAGAACCCGAATTATAGCTACGTCATGCAAGGTTCCACGTTAGGAGTTACGGACCACGAAAGGGATCTGGGTGTCACCGTCAATAATACACTGAAACCTTCTGCTCAATGTGCTGCTGCGGCTAGGAAAGCGAATAGAATGTTGGGTATTATTAGGAAAGGTATGGAAAACAGGTGTGAGGATGTTATAATGCCGTTGTATCGCTCCATGGTGCGACCGCACCTTGAGTATTCTGTTCAATTCTGGTCGCCGCATCTCAAGCAAGATATAGTAGAATTGGAAAAGGTGCAGCGAAGGGCGACTAAAATGGTAGCGGGGATGGGACGACTTCCCTATGAAGAAAGACTAAGGATGCTAGGGCTTTTCAGCTTGGAGAAGAGATGGCTGAGGTGAGACATTATAGAGGTATATAAAATAATGAGTAGAGTGGAACAGGTGGATGTGAAGCGTTTGTTCACGCTTTCCAAAAATACTAGGACTAGGGGGCATGTGATGAAACTACAGTGTAGTAAATTTAAAACAAATCGGAGAAAATGTTTCTTCACCCAACGCATAATTAAACTCTGGAATTCATTGCCGGAGAACGTGGTGAAGGCGGTTAGCTTAGCAGAGTTTAAAAAGGGGTTAGACAGTTTCCTAAAGAACAAGTCCATAAACCACTACTAAATGGACTTGGGAAAAATCCACAATTCCAGGAATAACATGTATAGAATGTTTGTACGTTTGGGAAGCTTGCCAGGTGCCCTTGACCTGGATTGGCCACTGTCGGGGACAGGATGCTGATCTCGATGGACCCTTAGTCTTTTCCTAGTGTGGCATTACTTATGTACTTATATTTTCAAAAGAGAAAAGCATCAAAAAGTAACATAAATCTGCGTTTGGATGTCCAATTTGGTATTTTCAAAACCAATTCTTAGACATTTTACTATGAAGTCTGTCAGACATGTGTTCAAATCACAAGGGGGCGTGTCAAGGGTGGGATTTGGGCGTTCCTAACACTTAGATGGTTTTCAGCCATAATGGAACAGAACAAAACCATCTTAAGACTAACAATAAGACGTTTTGAGCTAGACCTGTTTTTATAACGAATAAGGCACAAAAAGGTGCCCTAAATGACCGCTGGAGGGAATCAAGGGTGACTTCCCCTTACTCCCCCAGTGGGCACTAACTCCCTCCCACCCCCCAAAAAATGTGATTAAAAGCATTACTTGCCAGCCTCTATGCCAACCTCAGATGTTATACTCAGGTCCATTAGAGCAGCGTGCAAGTCCCTGGAATAGTCTAGTGGTGGGTGCAGTGCACTGGAGACAGGTGGACCCAGGCCTATACCTCTCCCTACCTGTTACACTTGTGGAGGAAACTGAGCCCTCCAAAATTCACCAAAAACCCACTGTACCCACATATAGGTGCCCTCTTCACCCGTAAGGGCTATGGTAGTGGTGTACAGTTGGGGGTGGTGGGTTTTAGGGGCTCAGCAGACAAGATAAGAGAGCAATGGTGAGATGTGTACCTGGGTGCATTTTATGAAGTCCACTGCAGTGCAACACTAGGGTGCCAAATTGCTTTTCTGGGATGTCAGTGGGATCAGCCTACTAAAAATGCTGGCTCATACTACATCCCAATGGCTTGATTTTGTGCGTTTTGCACTTAGACGTTTTTTGTTTGAAAATGGAGCAAAAAAAACAAAACGTCCAAATCACAAAACCTTGTATTTTCGAAAACAAAAGATAGACATTTTTTCTTTTTTGAAAATGATCTTCTTTCCTATTCAGATTTTGGACATTTTTTTTTTTTGCAAAACGTCCAAAGTCGGACTTAGACGTCATATCAAAAATGCCCCTCCAAGTGTTTATTCCAGTAGGATTTAGCACAGTAGAGCCCCAGGTTATTCATATTCGAATTTAAATCACTATTCGGCCAAATATGAGTAATGTATTCGTGGTACTATTTGGGCGAAATCGAATACAAATATTCAGTACAGCTCTACTTATTAGCCTACCTGAGGCAGTGGATAATGTGATGTGAGTAAGGTCAAAGGATCATGAATGAGAGATGTGCAATTTGGATCCGTGGCTTCTGGGCAACTGCCTTAACCCTTGGCCACTTTCTCCAACATGAGCCCTGATTTCAGTTCCGCAGGCTGTTTTATTTGCACACCTTTTCTTCAAGATAACTTTATTTAGCACTTTTGCCTAGTAGTTAGGGTGGTGGACTTTGGTCCTGGGGAACTGAGGAACTGAGTTCAATTCCCGGCACAGGCAGCTCCTTGTGACGCTGGGCAAGTCAGTTAACCCTCCATTGCCTGCCGCATTGAGCCTGCCATGAGTGGGAAAGTGCGGGGTACAAATGTAACAAAAATAAAAATAAAATAATAGCTGGAAAGAGATATATAAAGTTCTCTGCAGTAACTTGTCTCTTTTTTTTATATATTTGTTAAACATACCATAGGCACGAAAACTTCTTCAAGAGCTGAAGCACCAGAAACGTCGCAAGGAGGCCGCCACCACCATTGCAGCTTATTGGCATGGCACGCAGGTAAAGGCCTTTGAACAAGCTTTGAGCTATTCAGAGGGGATTGTACAAGTGAGGCCATCTTCAATATAACAAACAGGGGGAAAAATCCAGTTTCAATGACTTTTAACTGCTTCACTCGCATTTCTCTCCACTGCTTCACAGTCATTGACTGGAATACCTTGCCAATGGTTCACGTTTACTTTTGATGGAGACCAGTTTTTCTTTAGCACTCTCTTTCTGCATTGGGAACCTGAAGTAACCTTTTCTGCTTTAAACTTTTCTCTAACCTCGTTTTCGAATGCACCACAGGCGCGCAAGGAATTGAGACGGCTGAAGGAGGAGGCTAGGAATAAACAGGCTATTGCTGTTGTTTGGGCTTACTGGCTTGGATTGAAGGTATTTCACGGTCACGTTTCATGTACTCTCCATTACCCATTGATCCCTTCCCCTGAGGAGTAGTCAATAGAGGATTAACCACTAACACCAATAACATTTTTAGCTGTTCGATGCATGACATTGCCTGCTTCCATTTGCAAGTGTCTGAAGACTTCCTAAAAGGACAGTCTTACATCCCAGCAAATGCATGCATGCCAAATTGAGTGGAACTAACATCACTAATTTTGTTCATTAAAATCCTGTTAGAGAATGAGTAGTAGCTGGACCTATATGCAGTCTGCACGCAACGACATAACCGATAGCATGCTGTGGTAGTAGTGTTATTAGAGATCCAAACTCATGGTCCATGTAATACAGGTAAAGTATAGCAGCTCTTTTTTCAACAGGTACAACAGTGCTGACAATTTATTCCATAGCTGTGTGCAAAGCAACAACAGTAAAAGTGATTGTGATTTTGTTTTTCTGTTTTGTGTTCCATTACGTGGCACATTAGGTATTTCATGACTCAGCATAATTATAGAACAACCTGTTTTTTGTGTGTATGGAAACCTTTGCAGCCTTTCAGATTCTGTAAGCAGCTGAGGGGTTGTTTCCACCCACTCCTTAGTTCCAGAAGCATTTTTATGCTAAACTCTGTGCTCCAGTGTTGGGTTACAAAGATATTTAAAGCACCCAAGTGAGAGCTTTCAATTTATCTTTTGTCTGGGCATCCACCCAGTCAGAGTCTACTCCCAGTCTGCAACAGGCACCTGGGTCTTTCTTTGGTGGCAGCCTGGGTTCTGTTCTTTGACTTTCTTCCTCTCAATGTCCTCTTTACTAGCCTGACATTGCATCAATGAGAAACAGTGACTAAACCGCCTGTACAAAGGTGCACATACAATTTAGAGAATTATGTCAGTTTTGCGCTTAACTTAAAATAATAATGAGTTGATGACTGATGTTAACCAGCAATCATTGGCACTAAGTTGTGTTAATTAGCCCAATTTACAGTATTCTATAAAATGCACACAGAAAATCCATAGCGCACAACTGCAAGGGGGGCGTGGACCCGCAAGGGACGTGGGTGGTTCATGGGCATATGCAGGACTTGTGCACACACATTAAAGAATACATGCAGTTACACACCTATCTACAGTTAGGTGCTCTAGCATAATTTGGTGGGGCGTTCCACCCCGGGTACTGGCAGCAAGGGAGAGCACTGAGCAGGCGCATGGCTGTCAGCTTGTCCCAGAACAGGAAGTTGATGTCAGAGAGGGCAGGGGACTGGCAGAGCCGAGAGCTTTCTTTGAGGGGGGGAGTTCTCCAACCCAGGTGGCAACTAAGGTAGGTATTCCACTGGTTAGGGGCAAGCACTTACACCAGCCTTTGTTAGGCGTGCAAGTGTGGACTTATGCTAGTATTCTATAGTGGCAGTTCTGTGCGGAACTGCTGTTATAGAATTGACACTTAGCGCCCAAATTTTGGAGACTTTGTTTTAGAATTAAGGTGACCATTTTAGTGACAAAATATTGTTGGTCTCCAAATCTCTCTACTTCTTCCCCAATAGGTCATTTTTTTTCTTCTTCTTTTTTTTCTCTCCTCAGTCTGTTGCTTTTCCTAAGCTAGGCTGGTAGAGAAAGTCACTACCCTATTACTTCTCTCCTCAAATAATCTCTCAGTTCTTCCTTTTCCCTTTCTCTTTTGCCCAGATCTGTATTTTCTTTTTCTCAGTCCTAGCTTGTCTCTATCCACGATCTCTCAGTCTTTGGTCTGGACCTCAGTTTCTGTTCCTTGTCAGGGCCTATTGATTCACTTTAACTGCAACTGTTTCTCCCCTGTCTCCCCAGAAGCTGCTACTCTAGGTCATTGCTTCCCAAGTTGGTCCCTTGCCAGTCAGGTTTTCGGGATATCCACAATGAATATGCATGAAACAGATTTGCCTTCAATAGAGGCAGTGTATGCAAATCAATCTCATGCATATTCATTGTGGATATCCTGAAAACCTGACTGGCTAGGGGGTACTCCAGGACTGACTTGGGAATCATTGCCCTTGGTGACGGCCTGATTTTTAGACTGGCTCAGCCCCCAGGATATGTGCAGTAAATACACATGAAATAACTCTGCATGCAATGGAGACAATGCATAGAAATCTATATCGTGTTTCTCAAGTACTGATATTCTGAAAACCTGACTGTCTGGAAGTCTTCTGGGCAGTGGTGTGCTGGAGCCAGCTTGCGAGATCATTTCTTAGTGTTTTAAGAATTTTAGGAGCCAGTTGTTAAAGTAGCTACTTTAACAACTGGCTCCCAAAATTTGGGATTGGGGTCTTTCCTGGTATCCTCCTCCCCTGTGGCTTAGCAACTTCTCTTCCCACCACCGCCCCCCCCCCCCAGCACCTCTCTGCTCTCTCCCTCTTTGTCCTCCCCCTGCAATCGCTTTCTCTTCTGCCGCAATTATTATTTTTTAAGCAGTGCCGGCACCGTCAGCAAGAGCAGGCTGCTTCAGCCAATCAGGGGGCCTGTCTTCAGTCTGTCCCGCCTCCGCTGGGACTTCTTCCGAATGCATGCACGAGAAATCATAGCATGCTGCTTAGACCCAGAAACAAGCAGTGGGGAGCGGCGGCAGTCCATTTATTTGCCTAGCATGCCCGCATGGGTGGAGGAGGGGAGAGAGGAATGCGTTTCCCCCCAGTCCACCCCTGCCCTCCCAGCTCATTGTTAAAAATTTCCCAGCACAGCACTGCCTCCAGGAAACTTTTGGAAACCACTTACTGACATGTCTAAGAGTGCACTTGTAGCATGTTCTGAAGGAGCTGGTTGGCCATCTGGTTACGGGCAAATGTTTAGTGGGATTGTGTGTTATAAAATTGTGTGTAGATGGCAGAGAATGAGCTCTTATTTTGAGGCTAAGTTTTATAAAACATTTTCCTGGTGGAAACTTCCCAAACTCTTGTTAGCTTCTAGTCCTGTGTTTGTATATTTAACCTAAGAGTATAAGACATGTTCGCAGAGTTAAACTAAAGATCCATTCCTTTTTGCTCTCCCTTAGGGATATGCGGTGACTTTCCCCAGCTCTATCTGGCTAATAATTTTTTATGAACTTTCCATCCAGGAACTTGTCCAAACCACTGTGCTAGATGTCTAAAACAGCTATGTCATATGCCTTGAGCATACCCTCTGGAAACAAATTCCACAGCTTGACTGTACATTGAGTGAAAAGTACTTTTTTCAATTTGCTTTAAATTTGCTACTTGTTAGTTTCATGCTAGTAATATTTGATAGGATAGATAACTGTTTGCTATTTACCTCTTCTACCCTACCCCTGATTTTGTAAACTTCTATCGTATCCCTTCTCGGTCATCTTTTCTCCTGCTTAATCTTTCTTCCTGTGGGAGCAGTTCAATCTTTTTTTTAAATCATTTTTGTTGCTCTTTGTATCTTTTTAAAGCTCTTCTGTATCTTTTTTGGGGTGAGGCAATCAGAACTGCCATTAGTACTCAAGGTGTGGTCGCATTATAGACCTATGTGGAAGAGTTATGATACCTTGTTTTATCATCCACTCCTTTCCAAATAATTGTGAATATTCTCTTTGTTGGCTTTTTATTTTTATTTCTTTGTTTATTTAACTGCAGCCACACATTGAGTTGTGGATTGTCCACAATAACTCCAACATCCTTTTCCTGGGTGGCAATTCCTATGCAACCCAGCATCATATACTTACATAAGCACATAAGTATTGCCATACTGGGACAGACCAAAGGCCCATCAAGCCCAGCGTCCTGTTTCCAACAGTGGCCAATTCAGGTCACAAGTACCTGGCAAGATCCCCAAAAAAGTACAAAACATTTTATGCTGCTCATCCCAGAAATAGTGGATTTTCCCCAAGTCCAATTTAATAATGGTGTATGGACTTTTCCTTTAGGAAGTCGTCCAAACCTTTTTAAAACTCTGCTAAGCTTACCGCCTTTACCACATTTTCTGGCAACGAATTCCAGATTTGAATTACACATTGAGTGAAGAAATATTTTCTCTGATTTGTTTTAAATTTACTACTTTGTAGCTTCATCACATGCCCCCTAGTCCTAGTATTTTTGGAAAGAGTAAACAAACGATTCACGTCTACCCGTTTCACTCCACTCATTATTTTACAGACCTCTAACATATCTCCCCTCAGCTGCCTTTTCTGTAAGCTGAAGAGCACTAGCTGCTTTAGCCTTTCCTCATAGGGAAGTCGTCCCATCCGCTGTATCATTTTCGTCGCCCTTCTCTGCACCTTTTCTAATTCCACTATATCTTTTTGAGATGCGGCGACCAGAATTGAACACAATATTCGAGGTGTGGTTGCACCATGGAACGATACAAAGGCATTATAACGTCCTCATTCATAAATATGCTATAAAGCATCCTTCCCAGTAGAGATCCCTGAGGCAGCCCACTATTTACCTTTCTCCATGAGGGAAACCAACCAACTAGTTCCCTCTTTGTTTCATATCATTTAACCACATATCAGTCCACAGTAGCTCATCACCTCCTAATCCATGACTTTCTAATTTCCTTTCCTAAATAATCTGTCCTGGGGGACTTTATGAAATGCCTTCTGAAAATCTAAATACAGTTTATATTGACAGGTTCCTTTGTCAAAAACGTATTTGCTCCCCTTCCCCATCAAGATTATCATATTCACTCTTCAGACATTGTCACATCATGTCTTCAATTTTCAGCCTTACATGGGCAGCAACTTTAAACTGTTCCTACCCTGCCCTACAAGGGGCTCAGATTTTAAAATATCTACTCTTGGGGAATTGTCTTCATATATAGACGTAGCAAAGCTGCCTTTATATGAAACCTTTAGGTTTTTCACTTTTTCTAATTGACTGCATCTCTGAATGCTGATATTTTGTAAAATATCTCCAGGAGTGCAACATGTAGGGGTCAATATTCAAAGTGATTTAACCTGTCAGAAGTGGCTCCTGGCCAGTTAAATTGCTTATTCAGGGCTAACCGATCATATTCAGCAGCACTTGATTGGTTAGTGCCACTGAATATCACCAGGGCTGCCGAAAGGGGGGCCAAGGGGAGCATTATTCCCTGGGCCTGGCCTCCAAGAAGGGCTCAGTGCTAGAGCTGGCCGATTTGTTTTTGTTTTGTAGAAATCGAGGCCTCCCCATGTACCTTTGAAAACAGCAGTTCTGCGCCAGCAGTAAGCACAAGCAGCCAGTGACTGATACACAATGGCCTGTGCCTGCCACACAGCCTTCTCTATGACACAATTTCCTGTTTTCTCATAGGTGTGAACACACCAGAGGAAGGCTGTGGAGCAGGCAGGAGCAGTGTGTATCAGTCGCTGGCTGCTTGTGCTCACTGAGCACAAAAAGGGGGGGGGGGGGGCTCCACGTCTTCCACAAAAAAGCAAAGCAAAGTACACAAGGGTGGAAGTGAACCAATTCCAAATGACCAGCCCCCAAAAAACACAGTAGTAAGAGCACCGAAAGCAAAGTTTATTGGGACCCTACACAGTCCGTATTTTGGCTAAAGAGCCTTTCTCAGGGGTCAAAAAAAGACATTTGAGAATGGAGCATGTGAACCTCTAGGGATTGCACCGTGAGTACATTTGAACCTCTTCCCTAGAGGTTCACATGCTCCATTCTCAAATGTCTTTTTGACCCCTGAGGAAGGCTTTTGTATTTGGTTTCATCTGTATTAAAATTATGAATTTCCACAAAGATTCTGACAATGAACAGTGTATCTAGGCCAAGAACTACATTGCTTACAGTCATCAAATAGAGCACTTTGTATTGTGCTATTTCTGAACTTCGGAACAATCATCTCTTTTATATGAGAAGCACAGAAGGAGCTATTCTTAGTCACTATTCCTTGAATATTTTAAAATGTTTCAGGATTTGCATTCATTTATCAAATTAGGTTAAAAAATACAATGCAACAGTCTTTGGGGCCCTTTTACTAAGCAGCATTAAAAAGTGGCTAGTCCAGGTCTGTCCCTCATGCTGAGGCTACATTTAGCATGTTGGTAAAATGGCCCCAGTTTCTATTAATCCTAACCCCAATATGAGACAGTCTTCAAGGAATATAGCCAGGTAACTCTAGAACGTCATAGGTGTGTGGTAACTGGCAGCAATTTATTTATCACATTTGTACCCCACATTTTCCCACCTATTTGCAGGCTCAATGTGGCTTACCTCAAACCATAGAGGCAATCACCAATCCGGTAAATAAACTAATACAATATAGTGTAGTGATCAGGGAGCATCAAAAGAACAGGGTATACAGGGGAAAAGGAGGGAAGGGTAAGCGTGTCCAAAGTGGTCCATTAATTTGCTGTGTTGCAGGATGTAGGGACGTATGTTGAATCCTTTCCGAAAAAGATGGTCTTCAGTGATTTCCTTTCTTTCATTATATGGAACTGCAGCCAGGTTCAAGCAGCTCTTTTAGGTTGTGCAGGTGCAGAAAACAGAGTGAGGAGGGCATTCTAACTAAATGATATACTCAGTGGTATTCCAAGGCCTTTGTAGGCGGTGCAGTTTCATAGGGTGCAAATATGGAGGGATATAAACATTGCTCCAAGCACACGGTGTCTCCTCAAAGTCACAGTGGCAAAGCTGGCAGGGTGGGAAGTGCCGATCAGTGAGTCATGGCACAACTATAGTTTGGTACATGGATTTACTCCTATAGTATACAAAGATACCAAGAGTGAACCACTGTAAAGGGTGAGCTTGAAGGATAAAGAAAAAAATGTTTTATACAGCACATCTAGGGTACAAATCTAGAAAGATGTATTGCTTTCCAAATGGACAGACAGCAGCATAAAAAGATATTACCTTTCTTAGGTACTTCTGAAATGATACAAAGTGAGGTAATATAAGACAGTCTTCAAAGGAATTTAGCTAGGTAACTAAGCAGGTACCTAGGTGAACATAAGAATAGACCAAGTATGGCAATTGTTATGTTCACCTAGGTACCTGCTTAGTTACCTAGCTAAATTCCTTTGAAGACTGTCTCGTATTACCTCACTTGGTATCATTTCAGAAGCATCTAAGAAAGGTAATATCTTTTTATGCTGCTGTCTGACCATTTGGAAAGCAATACAACACATCTTTCAAAATTTGTACCCTAGATGCGCTGCATAAAACATTTTACTCTTTATCCTTCAATCTCACCCTTTGCGGTGTTTCACCCTTGGTATCTCTGTATACTATAGGAGTATATCCAAGACTGTACCAAACTATAGTTGTGCCATGACTTGCCCACTGGCACCTCCCACCCTGCCAACTTCGCCACTGTGATTTTGAGGAGACAGTGGGTTTGGAACAATGTTTATGTCTCTCCATATTTGCACCCTATGAAACTGCACCGCCAACACAGACCGTGGTATACCACTGAGTATATCATTTAGTTAGCATTCGTTCCACACTCTGTTTTCTGGACCTGTACAACCAAAAAGAGCTGCTTGAACCTGGCTGCATTTCCATTGCTGCCACTTACCTCACACCTATGACTTTCTAGAGTTTCTCTTAACTTTATGCTGTGTAAGAGACTGCACAGATTACTTGGCTGCAGACTTGTCGTGCGCTTTTCAGCTTCCTTGTGGTTACTCTGGAGAGAACACTCGGGGAATTTGAGAGATTTGGACTTTATGGGCCTGTGATTGACTTTCTGCCTATGCAGCTATGTAATTGGCATTGGAAGACGTAAATCTGAATGTCTTTAATAAAGTCCATTATCAAAGGATTTACAGGAAATCTTAAATTCCGTTCCATTTCATTTAAGAGAAATTGTTGCAGCATTCCAGGTTATTTGTAGTATTTAATGATGGGTTTATCCAAAGTACTATCCTGCAAACAGGGCATCTGGGGGGATGGGTAATCCTACAAGGAGTCACCTAGTTTCAGGTGCTAGGAAGGCATATAAATACTATACTGTACTGTAGTATACTAGAGGCTTGTATCCCGCAAAATCCCTTAGGAAAAGATGCAAGGCAGGTAACAAAAAAGACCCAAATATAACAATTGTACAAATACGAAAAGAAAAAAACATAACATGTGTAGCTATACAAATCAGTCTCCTAAATTCACAGAACATACTTTGCAAAAAGATAGGTTTTCAGTTTTGCTTTGTTTTTTGTTTTTTTGAAACAATGATCATTTTTTAATTGCTCATTCAGTGATTTATGTTTTACTTCTTTCAAAGACAGTAGCTGCAAAATAAGACAATCCACACTTTGACCCTTAAAAGATGTACCTGACAAAGAAAATAATAAAAGAAAATCTTCCAAAGCATCACCATAAAATGTTTTAAAAACTAAACAACAAAGTTTAAAAGCAATTCATGATTTTATAGGGAGCCAATGAAGACCAACAAAAAACGGGGATCACATGATCAAATCTACTTTTCCTACGAATCAGCCTAGCAGCTGTGTTCTGTCAATCTTAGGTTCTTCAGTAATACCAAGATATAATGAATTGCAGTAGTGCAGAGATTTTTTATTTTTTGTTACATTTGTAACCCGCGCTTTCCCACTCATGGCAGGCTCAATGCGGCTTACATGGGCAGTGGAGGGTTAAGTGACTTGCCCAGAGTCACAAGGAGCTGCCTGTGCCTGAAGTGGGAATTGAACTCAGTTCCTGAGTTCCCCAGGACCAAAGTCCACCACCCTAACCACTTGGCCACTCCTTCACTCCGTGACAAAATAACTGCATGAACCAATACTCTGAAATGCTAAGGAAAAAATAAAGATCAAATTAAGCATAATTGCTTCGATTTAAACACAGATTTTTTTTTAACTACAGCACTAATCTGAGGTTCCGTCATTAAGGATGAGTCTAGAAGCACCCCCAGGACCCTGGACTTCTTATCCACTGAAAGACATGACCCATCCAGCAATATAATATGATCCGGTATAGAACCCTGATTAACAGCAAACCAAAGTAGCTTAGTTTTTTTTCAGCATTGAATTTTAAATTATATTGCTCAAACCAGCATTTAATTTTATCAATAGCAGATGTGAGCTTTCCCATTAACAAATTAAAGTCCTCATTTATAGAGAACCACAGAAAATTAACATCTGCATATGAAAACATCCACTCACCTAGCTCCAGCATAACTGTACTCAATGAGGTCAAAAAAGCATTTTACAGCAAATGGGAAATAGGTGAAGCCTGAGGCACTCCACATAGAGGGACCCAAAAGGGGGATGAGCAGTTATCCTTCCTGACCGTATATCATCTATTTCTCAGGAACCCATCTTAAGTAGAGGAGTGTGGTAGCCGTGTTAGTCCACTCTTAAGGTTATCAATAGAAATCAAACAAAATAAAACATGGAAAAGAAAATAAGATGATACCTTTTTTATTGGACATAACTTAATACATTTCTTGATTAGCTTTCGAAGGTTGCCCTTCATCAGATCGGAAATAAGCAAATGTGCTAGCTGACAGTAAATATAAGTGAAAGAATTCAAGCATTACTATGACAGTCTGACAGCGTGGGTGGGTAGGAGGTATGCATTGATATTCTAACAGGATGGGTGTGGATAGGTGAGGGGTGGGGTGATCAACAGAGAAATTCAGCTTTATGGTTTATAATGGGCTAGGAACCCCAGATCCTTGTTAAGTCCTTTCTGTTGGGTGTTAAAATATTCAATCATTCTGACTTCAAAGGTCTTACGTTCTTGTATGGTTTTAAAGTTACCTTTCAGGATTCTCACTGTTGGTCAGCATTTTACAGGACCAGGACACTGTACCAGTATGACATTCAGAGTAAATAAAAGAATTTGATGAAAAAAGAAATGTCTTTTTTGTAAGGTTGTTAACATAATGTTAAAGCACAAAGTAAACAGTTAGGTATTGCGAAGGGTTATCAACAGCTGCTGAAAGGAGTTTTCTGTTTGTGTTTCTCTTTGGATTATGAAGACAATAGGAAACCATATGCATGTACTGTAGAATCCTTTATTCAAACACCAAGAATAATTTACACTGAGGCCGATGCAGAAAGCTACCTCGGGCAGAAGGTAACGTTTAACAAGCAGTCTACATTCCAGTGTTGATGTTAACTCACTCGGTAGACATCAGTGCACAATATATTAAAATGTTTGGTAAAGAGGCTTTTTTGTAATCCACAGCGAAGTAAAGAAGTTTGGATCTGTGTGATGATGTCTACTGTGTAAACACAATGCCAAAAAAATACCGCCAGGTCAGAAGTGACATACAAGAAGGGGACCTTTCTACATGGTCCTTTCCCACACATGACCCAACCTAACAAGATAGTTGACCCCCCCCCCCCCCCCCAAAAAAAAAAAAAAAATCCCCTGTAGTCTAGTATTCCCCTTCCCCTCCTTGAATCCCATATCTGCCCCACATATTTCAAAGACTGGACAGGCAGAAGCAATGCCCCCTTGCTTCTGCCTCCAACACTGCCATGATCAAAAATGGTGGCTCCTGACCCCTAGCAGTGCATTTAGTAGGGGTCTACCAAATAAGACATTGCAATCAATACTGTACAATGCTTTATTTGGTAGACTTGACCCCTAGCAGTGCATCACAGCTCATCACTAGGGATCAGGCACTGGTATTTTGGATCATGACACCTGAGACAGGAGCGAGTGGGTATTGTTCCTGCCTGTCCAGTCTGAGGTGCATGGAGTAGGTCTGTGGGGGTGGGGGGGGGGAATTCAGGGAGGAACAGGCATACACTAGACTACCAGGGGTGCTCTTTCTAAAAAATGTCAGGGTTGGTGTGGGGGGTTGGGGCCCAGTAGACTACCTTGGCTGGAAGAGGGTCACCTAACTTGTTAAGAGGAGTTGTAGGAGTGTTGGGTCAAGTCAGTGATGGGGGGGGCCACTAAACAGAGACAATGCAGACCTCTGATTTTTTTTTAATGTCCCCCTTCCTATCGGCGTGTGAGCCAATCACTGCTTATGTACTGAGAAGAAAAGGGAACATATTCGCAATGAGCTTTGGATTATTACCACATTTATTATGTGGCAGTAACCACAGTATTTTTCCCTGGCTAATTTCACAGCAGAAGCCGCACACTGAGCTGGCTCTACCACATGGCTTTCTGCTTCGGCCCCATTGTTAGTAAACCAGTAAACAAGACCTTGTCTCTTGACATTTTATGCTTAATTGTTTTGCTTTTATATACAGAATGAATATTGCAGTGCATAGAAGATCACCATAAATTAAAGCATTACAGAAACTAGTTGTACACTAGATTTTTTGGCAGAGTGTGAACCTGGACAAGATCTGGTATTTCTTGATTGTCATAGATGTGTTTCTTGCCATGGAGTATTAAGCAAGCAAACTTGTAAAACAGAGCAGCGTTCTTTAAAGATTTAGCATTGGTAACACAATACTGTTTCATACCCATTACTCAAGGGCCATTTACCAGGCTTCACTAGATCTGATCTTTCTTTGTGAGGAAGCCTGGGGACTTGGACTGTGAAATGTTTATGATGACTTAGCGTTGCAAAAACATAGGGTTCCACTGTTCTTTCCTCCTCCTTTTATTCTTGTTCATAAAGCAGCAGTTCTATTTGGGAGAATCCTTTTTTTCTGGTCATTGTGCTGTCTGCAACGCGCTGTCTGTTCATTCACTATCTAACATTGTAGGCTCGAAGGGAATTGAAACGCTTGAAGGAAGAGGCTAGGCGTAAGCATGCAGTTGCAGTTATTTGGGCTTACTGGCTTGGACTGAAGGTACTTTCTTATCCCCTCTTATATGTAAAAAATCACTAGCGTGTCTACTAAAATTAAGTCACCTATTGATTGTGTAGATTTCAAAATCTTCCTTGTGCCTTTCAGAAAACAGATGATTTTGTCATGGAACTTTTTATAAGCAAACCCTTCCTATATTAGTGTTTTTATCCATGTAAGAATTGCTTTACTAAAATGAGACATTTTGATTTTGTATAAGGTGCTGCTATATTGTTTCCAGTTTATACGTTTATAGCTTTTAGGGGTCAATTTTCAAAGGATTTAGGCTCCTAACTTTAAGAGTAAGGCATCTAAATTAGCTTCTTTGAAAATTGACTAGGACTGAATATAGGAGACTGAAAAATGAGTGGCTGTGGCCTACAGGGTGGAGTGGGAGAAAAGGTTAGGTACTTAGCACTGGCTTTCAGCATTAGGCATCTTTGTTCACATGATTTTTGGCCCTCTTGACTAAACATTTTCTTCCCAGAAACACAATGGGAATAAAGTTTAGTAAATAAATTAAGCAAATGAATAGCAGGCGTGAATGTAGGGTCTAAAGATTTAGGTTCCTAAATTATTTAGGAGAATTTTCAGCTGAAAATATACTTTGCCGGAAAGAGTATTCTACCGGACAATGGAACAGTAGATGATCCAGTGTGCCAACCACCAGCACACAGTGCCAGCATTTATTTGAAGTCTGTGCATCCAACTTGTGAAGCTTCACAGGCATCCATAGTACACAGTGAGTGGCAAAGAATAACAATTGCTTCATAGATGCTGAAGCCACATATCTGGCGCGCTTTGACCAAACGTATCACCAGGAGGATTCCATGAGTTCTACTTGAACCTCTTTACCCCAGATTGAACACAGACCCAGTAGTGGTTTTTCTTTTTGCAGGGATTTGAAAACTTTGTACCATGCAGATGTCTCATAGCCCAGTGAGTTGACTTATCATGGAATATAATGGTGGTAAACTAAGTTGATCATGTTAACTCTCCCAGACGTGGATTCCACTGTTTAATCACACGGCGCAGTTGAAGCCATTTGAAGCATTGTGAGAAATGGCAATCCAAATTTTGCTTGTAAATCTTGAAACATTCGAAGTTTGCCAGCACATATAACATCCCTAAGTGTGAAAATTTCCCTGCTAGTCCATATGTCCCAGAGTACAGATACGCCATCTATCTGCAGGGAGAGGTTACACCACAATGGCCAGGACAGAGAGCATTTAGATGATGTGGGGAGCTTGCCATTTACCCATTGCAAAAATGTCAGAGTACATTGTATTATACAGTTACTTCTCAAAGTTGCAGACAAATGAGCACCAACAAGATGGTGTAAACCCAAGGAATGTACCGAATTCTGCTCCAGCTGCAGCCATGATGGCAATAAATTGATTTCAGGAGCAACCAGTACATTCCTTGTCACACAATGTAGGCATAGAACTGAGGACAATTCACTCCACCCAGTTCCTTGGGCTTCTTTAACTTAGGGCACTGCATAGGAGATTTGATGGGGGGCTTTGTCAATAACAAACATCTCATGAAGTAAACAACTAGAGTCTGTACAGAAATGGGCTTACCCTCTCCACGGTTGAAGCCTTATAGAGTTGATCTTCAAACCAGACTCAGAAAGATGCAGGAGACATTCAAGCAGGTTTTGTGTAGGGCAAGAAAGAGGGTCTAGGGCCTTTCCCTCACACCAGATGGCAAACCTCTTCCATTTGAAAGTATAATATCTTATAGTGGAATCTTTCTTGGAAACCAGCAGGAACTTGGAAACACCCTCAGGCAGTTGTAGGGATCAAATTCTATGCTCTCAACATCCAAGCTGTGAGGGCTAGGGACTGGAGTTGGGATGCAGAAGAGACCCCTCTTTCTGTGTGATGAGAGTTGGAAAATAGTTCAGTCTCCTCTGTTCTTTAGAGGGAAAGTCCAGAAGAAGAAGGAAACAGATCTGTCTTGGCCAGTAAGGCGCACTGAAGATCATGGTCCCCCAGACCTGTTTGAGTTTCAGCAGATTCTTCTCTGTTAGAGGGATTGCAGCTGCCATTTCCCTGAGAAAGCCAAAGCAGGAGAGCTACTCTGGAGGTGACTTTCTTCTCTCCTGTGGAGGGGAGGGATTTAAGAGTATGCCTAAACACCTCTCCTCCAAGAAGTTCTCAGGTTCCTCAATAGAAGCCCAGGATCAGTCCATATGAGACTCGTTAATATAGTCTGCCTGCCTCAGTCTACTGGAAGGAGGTCCAGGCATTGATGGTGGTCCCTAAGGTGCAGATTGTCCCTGAAACTGCAGGGCAGCTTCCTCCCCTGATACAGAGCAGGTCACTGCATTGGTTTGGGCCAACGCCCGGCAAGGCACTGGCGTCGATGACTGCCTGACAAGCAGGGCATAAGCCTCCAAGATGAGCTGAAGCAGCTCCATGTCTGGCGCAAATGCCCTCAATGCTTCTTCACCACACCCTGCAAGGAGGCATGCCAACTGTTCTTTCATCATGTCTTGGAATGCGTCTCAAGGGCAGGCATTGGAAAAGGCTGAGACTGTGCTGGTTTGGAGGCAGCCTAAAAATCTGCTGGTGTTGAATTGGAAGCGGGGTCCTGGTGCAGGGAGCGAAGCATGGTGATACCGCTATCGCAGAGGGGCAGCGCTTCCACTGGTGCTTACGCTTCTCAGGTGCTGGCAATGCCAATGCTATGGAACTCCCAGCATCATGTCTTGGCGAGGACTGATGCCGATGCTTCTTGACCTTCATCGACATCACAGTCCTTTGGTGATGACAAGGACGATGTTGAATCCATACATGTCCTCGCTGTTTAGTATGATGCAGACCAGTCCAGGGGCCCACTACCAGCACCCGATGTCGAGGCAGGTGGAGTCCTCCTCAGTGCCAGTGCACTTCCGGGGTCCAGTGCAGCTCCAGCAGCCATGGGAACCGATGCTTCCAATGCCAGTCGATGGCCCAAACTAGGAGGGCCTAGAAAGTTTCTCCTGTTGGGCCTGCCTCGCCTTCTGAGTTCATAGAGGTGAAGGGGGCACCTACGTGTGGGTACAGTGGGTTTCTGGTGGGTTTTGAAGGGCTCCAATTTACCACCACAAATGTAACAGGTAGGGGGGGATGGGCCTGGGTCCGCCTGCCTGAAGTGCACTGCACCCACTAAAACTGCTCCAGGGACCTGCATACTGCTGTGATGGAGCTGGGTATGATATTTGAGGCTGGCATATAGGCTGGAAAAAATATTTTTTTTATTTTTTATTTTAGGGTGGGAGAGGGTTAGTGACCAATGGGGGAGTAAGGGGAAGTCATCCCCGATTCCCTCCGGTGGTAATCTGGTCATTTAGGGCACATTTTTGTGGCTTGGTCGTAAGAAAAAAAGGACCAGGTAAAGTCGTCCAAGTGTTTGTCAGGGATGCCCTTCTTTTTTCCATTATCGGTCGAGGATGCCCATGTGTTAGGCACGTCCCAGTCTCGCCTTCGCTATGCCTCCGACATGCCCCCATGAACTTTGGTCGTCCCCGCGACGGAACGCAATTGAGGACGCCCAAAATCGGCTTTCGATTATGCCAATTTGGGAGACCCTGTGAGGACACCCATCTTGCGATTTGTGTCGAAAGGTAGGCGTTCTTCTCTTTCGAAAATAAGCCTGTTGGGGTCTTCTGGGACATTCTGGAAAACATAGGTGAGGAAAAATCAGTTCAATGGTAAGGGAAAAAGAAAAAAAAACCACAGAGAAGTACTGCTTGAACTGGTGCTCTACAGGTTAAAAGCCAGCCACTTTCCAGATACAGCTACTCTGGCTCACATTGGCTGTATGTCTACTTTACTACACTTCCTTAAAATGCTATATAAGTTGTTTTTAATCTAACCCTCTCTAGATCCCCGTGGGATCCTTCCACACGGAGGTGTACAGAGGGCTTGTTCTTTCAAGATTTTGTGGACCGCCTCCCTGAATTTCAATGACACCCCTTCCCATGGGTATCGGCGCTGGGGAGGCATCAGAAGGCGCAGTTCAAATCTAATTCCCATGACCACAGCTTTCTGTCTATTTGGATCTAAGTGAACCTTTGGCCATTTGTGTTCCCACATAAAATCTATGAAAAGTCTATAAAACTGTTTCAGTGAGAAATCTTACTTGTGAGGGGGTGTGTGTTAGTTTGCAAAACAGGTGAAAGATAGAGAATAAATTGACACAAAGACAGAAATAGTTTAGTTAAAGAAATAGTCTTTTTAATCTTACCCAAATCAGGCTTTAATCAGGTACATTCAGCAGACAGATTCTGGGTTCAACCGGCCAGAGCCCTGCTCCCTCAGATGCGTTGGGGAAAAATGTTCCAACGAGGGCTCTGGTGCACCCTCCTTTATACAATTTGGTCCCCATACAAGTCTATGGAGAGGGATTTTTTTTCTAATCTTGCTTCATACCGGAATCTTGCTTAACCGCAGATCAGATGCCCACCTTTCCTTTCCGTTTTGCTATTGCAAATTATTGTGTAATTTCCTTTTTTGTCAACAACTCCTCATATGAAGATATCCCAATATGCACAAATCAGTCTCATATCATCTTGTAATCTGGGTGCCATCCTATAAGGACAGACTCCATCTTATGAACCAAACTTTTTAGGATTTTAGCCATCAATTCCTTGATCTTGGCTTTTGCACTGCTTTTGAATGTCACACTAAATTCTAATAAGGCTTATCAAGCAGCCCTGCTTGTGCAGGTGCTCAGCAGCAAGGCCATCATCAGATTTTTAGGCCTAGTCAGTGCCTTTTAGCAGATTAAGCTGTTTAAGGTATGCAAATTGACCCACCACTATTCCAGTGGATGGATCCCAAGCTGGGACACACATTAACTTGCAGGAAAAGCACGTGCTTGCGCAGCTAGTCATAGATTTTTAAACGTAGCTGGTATTTTTACAGCCTGAGTCCTAAAATCTGGCCTTCCACCCTTCCGGTGGGCATCCAGTGAGGGCCTCTTGCTGTACTATAATTATACAAAATACATAAGTAATAACACACTGGGAAAAGACCAAGGGTCCATCGAGCCCAGCATCCTGTCCTTGACAGCGGCCAATCCAGGCCAAGGGCACCTGGCGAGCTTCCCAAACGTACAAACATTCTATACATGTTATTCCTGGAATTGTGGATTTTTCCCAAGTCCATTTAGTAGTGGTTTATGGGCTTGTCCTTTAGGAAACTGTCTAACCCCTTTTTAAACTCTGCTAAGCTAACCGCCTTTACCACGTTCTCCAGCAACGAATTCCAGAGTTTAATTATGCGTTGGGTGAAGAAACATTTTCTCCGATTTGTTTTAAATTTACTACACTGTAGTTTCATCGCATGCCCCCTAGTCCTAGTATTTTTGGAAAGCATGAACAGACGCTTCACATTCACCTGTTCCACTCCACTCATTATTTTATATACCTCTCATGTCTCCCCTCAGCCGTCTCTTCTCCAAGCTGAAAAGCCCTAGCCTTCTTAGTCTTTCTTCATAGGGAAGTCGTCCCATCCCCGCTATCATTTTAGTCGCCCTTCGCTGCACCTTTTCCAATTCTACTATATCTTTCTTGAGATAGATAATTTTTTTAAGGTACACATACTAGGCCACAAACATGAGTTGTTCCTCTAGAAAGTTTGGTCAGTTGTGTTTAGACTAAGCAACCCTGCAGCCTTGAAAATGTGCTTGCTTTCAGCTGTAGCTGCTTCTATACTTTCATTCTGAAAAGCTTATGCGCTACCAGACAGCTCCAGGTCCATCATGGCAATCTGAAATGGATTGGTTTTACTCCCACTGCATGCAATGAAGGTAAAACCAGGACTGGCTCAGCCTGCCCCTGAATGACCCAAATCCATCAGGTAGATTTGCTTTCTGTAGCATTAATTTTATCTGAACTGCACTCCTTACCAGGTCGTAGCAGCAAGTGGCACTTTTTCAGATTTGACATCTGGTAGATATTGGTGTTTAAAGGCCATGTAATATCCATGTTCTGTGTATATGTGCTTGAGGTGAGGTGTTCTGTTGATAGTAGTTTCTGTGTGGAATATGTTTTCCCTCCTCTCGGCCACACTTTTTGGGACCCTGAGATCTTTAGTGTTTTGCTTCATACTAGTTCACTTGGAAAATAAGACCAAGAATATGCTAATGTCTCTGTATCACTCAATGGTGTGACCTCACCTTGAGTATTGTGTTCAGTTCTGGTCACTGTATCTCAAAAAAGATATAGAGTAACTAGTAAAAGAGGCCCGTTTCTGAGCAAATGAAACGGGCGCTAGCAAGGTTTTCGTCTGCAACACCCCCCCCCCCCCCCGCCAACCCCTTTGTTGTTGTGGCATTGCTCCGCCCTCAACGTCATGACGTTTGACGTGAGGGCGGGGCCTGTAGCGATTTCCCACCCCCTGCCTCCCTCCCTCCCTGCCAACCCCTTCGTTGTTCTGCCCTTGCTCCGCCCTCGAGGGCGGGGCCCGTAGCGATTTCCCACCCAGCCCCGCATCCCTGCCAACCCCTTCGTTGTTCTGCCATTGCTCTGCCCTCGAGGGCGGGGCCCGGAGCGATTTTGGTGGCTTCACCACCATGAACCTTCGAACCTTTTTGAGGGAAGTCTGGGCTTGGCTTCACTGACATCACTGTCTTCAGAACGTTGAGGGTGAGTTTTATATATATAGATTAGAGAAGGTTCCAAGAAGAGTGACCAAAATGATAGAACTCCTCATATGACGAAGGCTAGCAAAGTTAGGGCTCTTCATCTTGAAAAAGAGACAGCTGAGAGGGGACATGATTGAAATCTTGAATGGTGTGGAACGCGTAAAAGTGAATCAATTTTTTTCACTGTCTTAGAAAGTACAAAGACTATGGGACACTCAATGAACCTATTTGGACTGGTCTACTCCCCCCACTCTCTTACCGATCAATAGTCCCACTTTCTTACCCCTGCATCTGTTCTGCTCCCTTCCCCTTCCTTGCTTATTCTTGTCTCTTACCATTTTCTCTTATTGCATTGTCATTTTTAATTCTCCTATGTAAGCCACATTGTGCCTGCGTGTGTGGGAAAATGTGGGGTAGAAATGTACTATAAATAAATAAATAACAAAGAAATACTTGTAAAACAAATAGGAGGAAGTAGTTTTTCACTCAAAGAATAGTTACGCTCTGGAACTCGTTGCCAGAGGAGATGGTAATAACAGCGTGTTTGGGTTTTAAAAAGCTTGTACAAGTTCCTGGAGGAAAAGTCCATGGTCTGCTATTGAGATAGACATGGGGGGAAGCCACTGCTTACCCTGGGATTGGTAGCATGGAATGCTGCTACTATTTGGATTTCTGTCAGGTACTTGTGACCTGGATTGGCAGCTGTTGGAAGCAGAATACTGGGCTAGATGGACCATTGGTCTGACTCAGTATGGCTATTCTTATGTTTTTATGCAATGCCATTTGTAGTTAGTTGTCTTTTAAGTTTTCTCGGGATGTGCACAGGGCAAAAAAGTTCAGTTCATTTTCAATTTGTTGGGGCTTTTTTCTTGATTTTCAGACTTTTTTCATTTCATATCACACATTTGTTTTAATATAGCATTTTAATGCACATGAGAACTTTTAACACATGCTAAATTATATTGAATCACATTAATTTGTAGGATAGTGCATATCAGTTTAGTATACTACCTTCTGGATGTGCAGTAATGAATGCACATCCCTGAGGTTTCATAATAAGAATAATATTGTTTACCCTCTGTACCTGGTGTCATAAAGTTATTCAGTTGAAAGTTTTGTTTGCCTTGCTGATGACTTCATGAGATCATTAGCAAAGATGATATAAACTGAGATTTAAAAGCTGTTTTATTGAACAGTATCTATGGGCAAAATTTAAAGTTTAATGGAATATTCTAGACAAATATGTGCTGGAAGTCATACAGCAGCCTCATCTATGGACTGTAAATGTCTCATTTTTATGGCATGTAGAGTGTATGTGCGCACTGTTGAACATGAGAAAGGTGTGTTCTCAGGCCACATTAGTTCTCTTATCATCAGTCCAGCTTGAGGCGAATGATGAATGTGAACATTTAGAGTTTGTGAAAAAGTGAAATGATAACATTGGCACGGTGACTGAAGTAGGGTGGTAAAGAATTCTAGCTATGCTTTACTCCCTTCACCCAGTTATCTGGTATAGTGCTTGCTTTGCGATATAGAAGTGTTGTCCAGTTCCATGGCAATCTCATCTGTATGTGTAATAATTCCTTAAAGAGACAGACAGTATGCAACTTGCTTCCCGACTAGACCTGGCCACTGAAAACTGTTTGTCAGATGCCTGGCTTTATTCACCTTGCAAATGTGTTTCATGTATTTTATTTTTGAGTACATGAGATATATCAGGGAGCCATAACTAATTGTGCTGCTTTCACTTTGCTTTTTAATGCTGGCACTGGAACCAAAGAATAAGCTCTTTGCTGATTTTCAGACAAAAATATTGAGGCATCTAGAAGCTTGTCTTCTTATTTCCATTATACTGATCCTAATACTGAGAGATGATAAAAGATAACAAGTTTTAAAGTAGGAAACTTGTACAGAACTTGTATACTAATTCCTTTGTATTTTAACAATGGTGGCTCTAAAATCGCTATTGTCTTTGTTCACTTACTGTATGTAATAGACCTCTAATCCATGGTCATGTTTACAAGGAGAACCAGTGAAATCTTGGGCAGACAATTTGCCATTTTGTTCCACAAAGGAGTTCCTTTCTTTGTCTTACGGTTGTATGTGTCTTTGGTGGCATGCAGGGGTTATTAATCAGTTTCTGCTGACATCTTCTTGGAGATGCTGGTTGTTTGCTGATTACCAGGAAAAACAGTAACCTTTCAGCAAAGCCTGAGCAGTATTATAAATTCTCTGCTGTCCCCTGGCTTGGTATAGGTAGTGTAGCTCCATTTTCCACTTCAAGCCCCATTTTGCATAGGACGTTGCATAGGACACCTACCCTGTTTCCCCGAAAGTAAGACATCCCCCGAAAATAAGACCTAATAGAGGTTTTTCTGAATTGGTAGATATAAGGCCTCCCCCAAAAGTAAGACCTAGGAAATTTTTTGTTTGAAAGCAGGGCCGCAGAGAGCAGGAAAAGGCAGCCCCCGGGCCGCCCCCCCCCCCACCCGAGGTCACCGGTCCCCCCCTCCACCCACCGTTGCTCCCGGAACTAACCTTAAACGCCTCCTTTCACCTTCGCAGCAAGCAGCAGCAGGGCAGACCTCTCTTTCGTTCCGTGCCCCGCCCTCGCGGATGTTACATCAGGCGAGGGCAGGACACGGAAGGAAGGAGTGGCCTGCCCTGCTGCTGCTTGCTGCGAAGGTGAAAGGAGGCGTTTAAGGTTAGTTCCGGGAGCGACGGAGGGCGGGCGGGCCAACCCCGATCCAACCCCGATGTTTCCCCGAAAAATAAGACAGCCCCTGAAAATAAGACCTAGCGCATTTTGGGGGGCAAAAATTAATATAAGACAGTGTCTTATTTTCGGGGAAACACGGTATGTTGGAATGTTCACAGTTCCCTCAGCAATTTACAAAAGACTCTGCCAATCAGGGAGCCTGTTGTAAATAAGAGCCACATTCCAGATACTTTTAAGCTGTTGGCACCACAATGGGTGCCAGTTCTATAACAACTTCATAAGCCATATAGAATACTAGTAGAAAGCCATGTTGGCGCACTGAAATATAGGTGCGCCCACTTACAACGGATCAATAGCTGGTGTAAGTTGGCATGCATAAGTGCCCCATGCAACACATGGAACTGATAGTATTATATAAGATATGTGCATTGCTTGGTGACATGCCCATGGCCCTCATGCTGCTCAAGCAAAGTCAGACATGGCACCACCTGGACAGCTGCAAGAACACCAACCACAGAAGCCTAAGAGAACATAGGTGAAAACCTATTTAATGGACCAACAATACATCTGAGATAGATGGAATCATGTGATGCTGTGAGCAGCATCATACGCAAAGTTGGTGAGCTGCTCGGGAGCCTCCCTCAATCGGTCCCCTTGTGCACAGAACTTTGGCTTCTTCTGGCAGCATTCTGCACTCTTATTGAAATGGATGGTTATCTTACCCGCTCCATGCAGCTGATGGCCTCCAGGCTCCTGCATAAGGAAAGGAACTGTGATTGAGGACAAGATGGCGGTCTCGCTTCTCACCTCACCACCTCGAGAATCAGCTTCTTTAGTTCCTCAACTTACTGAGGCATTGGTGAAGGTGTTGGACCCACTATCTGACTAGCTTGCAGGCATTCAGCAACTTACTTCGGAGTTGACTTGCCACACTGGAGAGCTGGAATGCCAAGTGTCCAACTTGGAGGACACAGTTCAGGCCCACACTGTGGATTTGATGCTACTGGAGGCCCTGGTCAACTCCCAGCAACTGAAGATTGACGATTTGGAGAACCGCACTTGAAGAGACAACCTCCATTTTGTGGGGTTCCCTGAATTGCTTCCTGAGTCCTCTCTTTTATCCACTCTGGAAATGTGGCTCTTAGCACATTTTCCTCAGACTTGTGATGGGGCGCCTATTCACTTGGAGCAGGTTCACTGCGTGGGGCCAGTGTGTGCTGGCAATGCGAGGCCCTGCGTGGTTCTTGCTAAGTTTCATCGTTATGCTCATAAAACCAATGTTCTTCGCATGTACAAAAATCACAAGGAAGAGATCACATTTGAAGGTAAACCTATCTGAATTTTTCAAGATTATTCGCATATGCTATCGGCGAAACAGCATGCTTTTTTGGCTGTGTGTGCCTCCTTGGTGAAGAAGAAACTAAAATTTATTTTGCAATATCCTGCAGCGTTCAAGGTTCACCATGGGGGCAGTGACTTTCTTTTTCCACGGTGGGGTATACCCGTGGTCCCTGGCCCATTTCTGACTTCCTTTGCTGGACCTACTGGGCTCTGTGTTTTAACTGCCAATAAATCTTGTAATATGATTGAGGTGTATTTGTTGTTTGTTTGCTGTGTGTATGGAGTAGAGGAGGTTCGTTTAAGTATCTCTTGGCTTTCCTATGTTGGGAGGGGGGCTCCCAATAGCATGTATGTGACTAACTGTCTTCCCTTCCTTTGAGGGGACAAGGCACGTTCTTGATGCAACTGGGAAGGACAGGGAACTGGAGGAGGGAGGGTGGGTTTAGGGGTTGGGAGTGGGTGGGGTATGGGGGGGTTGGTTTGTGCTTCCTATTCTAATGTTTGTATGGGATGATGGGTCTGGCTGTTTGTTTATATGTGCTGTTTGGTGGTCGAGATGGTTGTCCCTGGGGTGGGGCTGGGCACTCAAGGGGACCTGCATGAGTGGATGCATAGCTTTTCATGTCTCCTCTGCTGTGGTCCTGGCTAGTAGAGTTGTGCCCTGCCTCATCACATGGAATGTGTCTGGGATAGTCTTCCTGGTCAAACGCTCTAAAATATTGTTGGTGCTAAAGCATCATAAGGCGTCTATTGCATGCCTTCATCCACCCATTGCTGTTTCAGTTTGGCATGTTCTACAACTTACTGATGTAGAACATGTGAAACTGAAACAGCAATAGGTGGATGAATGTTATTATTCCTCCTCAGGGGGGTAAGCTTGAGGGTGAAGCGATTTTGATTTTAAAAAAAGCATCTGCCCTGTCAATCTAAGCAAGTTGCCAGGGATGGTGCTGGTCACTATGTAGTAGTCCACCTTAATTATTCGGAGTAGGCTTTTTAACTCTGTGCTGTGTATGGCCCCAATGCTTATGAACCACAATTTTTTGCACAGTTGGAGCAGTTAGGATTGTGGCTTGGATGGGAGATTTTCACCAAGTTCTTGACCCCACTTTGGACAGAACCTCCATGGGAACTCCATTCGCACTGAGGGGGGCTAGGGGGCTACCTTCTCTCTGCAAGACCCTTAACCTTATAGACCCTTGTTGTGCACTCAATCCGACCACACGGGATTGCACACATTATTCTTGGGTACACCACTCTTGGTCCAGGATTGATTATATCCTGATCTCCCACTTATTGTTTCCTCAGGTCCTCAACATAGACATAGGACCATGGAGGTCTCCAACCACACACTATTGTGGGTGGACATGGATGGGTCAGAGAGGGGGGGCTCTGGTAGGTTTCTGGCATTCCACCTAGTACTTGGCGCAGGACAAGGAATTTCAAAACTATTTGTTGCAGAAATGGGCTCACTACTCTGAATTGAACTCCACTCATGGTGATTCCCCTATTCTATTCTGGAAGGCCTCCAAGTCAGTCCTCCAGGGTAATCTGATTACTTTTGTGTGTTCCTGATCCAAGAGACTTGCCCAGGGCATTATCCGACTGGAGCGTGATTATACGGTTAGATCCTTCCACAGCGAAGAGAGACGCCATGATGGCATCCTTAGCTGCTTTGAACTCCCTGATCCATGAGAAGGCTAAAAAGTGCTTATATTTCCGACAACACCAATTTCATCATTTTGGGAATAAGGTGAGTAAACTTTTAGTTCACTTGACCAAGGATTGGACCACCAACAAATTTATACCCACTATTTTAGCTCAGGGTGGCTCTCGAGTACATCAGCCAGAAGCCATTGTGTGGGTCTTTTATGACTATTTTTCCCACATGTATTTTGCCACTCCTAATAATCCAGGCCCCTCTGCCCAATTACCTGGAAGACTCTGGCCTCCCTTGACTGCCCCCTGAGATGTGGGTGCAGCTTAGGCACCCCTTCGCGCTTTATAGGTTCAGAAAGTAATAAAAATCTCGACCCAGAACACTGCCCCTGGCCCAGATGGCTTCTCTATTGCCCCTTATATTTGTGCCCTCTTACAGTTTTGTATGAGTCCATGGTGGCTGAGGGTGAGTTCCCACCTCATTCTAATGAGGCTTTAGTCACTTCAATTCCGTAGCCAGGCAAATCACCTGACCGGCCAGAGTCTTAACAACCCATTTCCTTGTTAAAGAGTCTTAATTGATAGACTGGCCTCTCATATTCTCACTTTAGGGGTGAATACCAGGTGGGCTTCATATGGGGCTGCCACTCAGTCTTGAATGTCCTCAAAGTATTGATCTCCATTGTGCAGAGCAGGGCTGCTGGAGAGCCTCTATTTATGGTCAGTCTCGACGCTGAAAAGGCGTTCGACCAGGTTAGTTGGCCCTCCCTGTTTCAGGAACTTCGTTATGTGGGATTGGGAGAGGTGATTTTTGTGGGCCACACGAGCTTTGTATCGTTCTCCTATGGCTACCCTGCTGGTAAATGGGACTTGCACGATATCTTTTGCAGTCCAAAGAGGTACACACCAGGGGTGCCCCCTTTCTCTGCTCCTTTTTTTAAAATTATTATTTTTATTTATTTATTTGCTGCATTTGTATCCCACATTTTCCCATCTCTTTGCAGGTTCAATGTGGCTTACATTATGCCGCAATGGCGATCGCCATTAACGGAATGAGAAGTACAGAGTATTATTACAATTAAGGTACATAAAGTATCAAGTAAATTAGAAGTAAATAAGTAAATAATTCATATCAGGTATATGATATCAACGATAAAGTATAACATTCAATAATAACAATGTGGCTAAAGTAGTCAAAGTAAAAAGTTCAATGTTGGGTTGTTCTGGTACAATTTTAATGTTGAGTCTTTTATGAAGGATTCTTTTTGTAAGTTTCTTTGAACAGGTTAGTCTTTAGTAGCATCCGGAAGGCTGTCAGATCATATGTTGTTTTTATAGTATTCGGTAGTGCATTCCATTGTTGCGTGCAGATGTAGGAGAAGCTGGATGCATAAACCGATTTGTATTTCAGTCCTCTAGAATTGGGGTAATGGAGGTTTAAGAAAGTGCGTGAAAAACTTTTTGTGTTCCTTGCTGGTAGATCTATAAGGTCTGACATATATATCGGGGCCTCTCCATGAATGAGTTTATGAACCAGGGTGCAGATTTTGAATGTAATTCGGTCTTTTAGTGGGAGCCAGTGTAATTTTTCTCTGAGGGGTTTTATTTGGAACCCCTTTTGCTTACCATTCACCGTGACCCTGAGGTGACAAGGATTGCTTTGCCCAGCCTTTCTGTTAAGGCACTTGCCTTTGCAGGCAACCTTTTACTTACACTTACTCGCCCTCAGGTTGCCCTGCTGCATCTCCTGAGTGTTCATGATTAATTCAGTTGTTTTCTCGGGGTTTTGCTTGAATTTCCAAAAGTCTATGGTTCTTCCTATACAATCCTCCATCAGAAAGACTTGGACAGGTGATTTCCCCCTACAGTGGGCCTCGGACAAACTTAAATATTTTAGGATTTACATTACCCCTGACCTATCCCAACTGTACACTCTGAATGTTGGGCCCTTAAGAATAACCACACAGTGGGTCATGTAGAGTTGGAGGGTGCTTCCTGTTTCCTTACTGGACAGGGTGGCACTTTACAATGATCCTTGTACCCAAATGGACCTACATCTTCCAAATTTTGCCACTATTTTTGCAGTACAAGGACAAGCAATTTTTGTTGAAGATCGTGCTTCTTTTCTTTGTCAGGGGAAACAAGCGCCCTGCCCGACTTCTCGCCTAATGCTACCCGTGCCCATGGTGGCCTGGGCCTTTTAAACGTTAAATTATTTTCTATCGCCAGCTATATGCGCCATCTTATGGAATGGATCAGGGGATGCGCTTTTTTCTCCTGCACCAGCACAGAACTACATTTGTTACGACTGCACCACTTTAGCTACTGGCTCCAGGCACCCATGGGTAGGGTGTGACCACCATAATTTGCCCCACTCTTTCTTCCTCTCCACAAGGCATGGCAGTGGCTCTGTAAGTTTCAGGTTTGTCCAGGAAGGTGTCCCCTTTGCTGCCCCTCATCGGAAATGTGGCCTTCCCTGCAGGAGGTACATCATCCACTTTCTGGCGGTGGTTAGCGGGTGGTACACAGTGTCTATACCATGTTCAAACTGGCTCTGGCCATCTCAAGCCTTTTGAGGAACTATATTTGGGGGCCTCAACTCTTCAGGAATGCTTTGCCTACTTATAATTGCAACACTATGTTCGGACTTTACCTGTGGCCTTCTTAACCTCTGAGATGTGGGAACATTTCAATATCGTGTTTGGTTTAGATGCTCAACTCTCGATCCCTGTATGTATTATCATGGTTACCTGTATGAGAAGCTACCAGAACTTGACTTCGCTCTCCTGGCGCAGAAGTGGTCTATGGATCTACCTTTGGGAGTGAAGGCCTAGCAGATCAAGTCTTGCCTAGCTTAGGTCTTCAGTCTCACTGAAAATGCCATGCTCTGGGAATTCCAATATTCGTTTGCACATTTTCCCTCACAGGACATATCGAGCAACTTTGCGACCAGACAACCACTGCCCTAAATGCTTGGCCACAGATGCACATCTTGGTCATATGTTCTGGTCATGTCCTCTAATTCAGGCCTGTTGGACCAGTCTGACCCAAAATACCTGTCAGTTTTGGAAGTCTATTTGGTCCCCCTTGTCTTCTCAATTATTTGATGTTTTCATCGTTTGAGGTCTTTCATTGGCGTGCTTTTCTTTTTTTTTTTTTTTTTGAGACGTTCAGTATTTTGTGCCTCTGGCTGTTGTTGGAGGCACCTATTTTGTCCCACTGGAGATCTGCTATGATAATGCTAAGTGCTTTGGAGTGCAAAGGGATACTTGATCTCTATTCATCCAAGGGCGATCGGTTTCTCCAAACTTGGTTGCATGTTTGGGACACTTTGACGCCTGTGGTGCGTAGTTGGATCTTGAATGCATAAAAGAGCAGCATCTTTGTTAGAATAGGAGTGAGCTGGGTTGAGTGGGTGAGGTTGGGATTGTGTTTCTGTATATTGTTTGATGCTGATGCTGGTTGCTCACAATGTTCTTTTGTTGCCAATAAATATGGTTTTTGAAACATCTGAGATAGATTTCAAGTCCTGAAAGCTCTTAATCAGACCAAAGCAAGGGATGTGTAAGTATGGATAAATAATAAATGTCTCTAGTTAGTCCAGTGAAAAGGCATCACTCGGACCTTTATTTCTTAGTTGCCTATTGAGAGGTTTTGAAAGTTGTATTTTATCAATTAAAGAATTCAAGTAAAGGATATCATCAGATTGACAAAATATAAGTTTCAATGAGGCAGCAGACAGATGTTGTTTCTTCTTTTAAACCAATTTGTCCTAATGTTAATTAATATTTTCCTACTTCATTGTATTTGAGTAAAGCCAGATTTGCATACTGGATGTTTCTAATACTCAAAAATCATTCACAGAAGGCTTGAGTAAGACTTCTAGTATAATGTCTTTAGTATTCTGAAATGTCTTGTCTCTGCAAGAATCATAGAATTTGATTAATTTAAATCCAAGTTAAATTCACATTATGGGGGTCATTTTGTAACGAAGCCTATGTGAAATGCCTAAAAAGGCACCTATTTTATGAGCCAGTATAGGCGCCTGGTCTGTGTGTATTCACATATTTTATGAAATATGTGTGTATATCACAGCTCCACACCTGTTCTGCTCAAACTACATTTCCAGAAATGCCTACACACTGCATGAGTATAAGTCAGGAGTTCTCAACCCAGGTCACACCCAGCCAGTCATGTTTTCTGGATACTCACAATGAATGTGGATGAGGTAGGTTTGCATACAATGGAGGTAGTGCAGGCAAATTTATCTCATGTATATTCAAACAAGAAATATGATATCAGATCTGTGGCAGCGGTCTTCTCAGGATGACAGCTAATGGAAAGTATATCCAGGTCGAGATTTAAAGCATACAATTTTCAAGGGCAAACTTCATCTCAGCTGGGATATCACAGAGATCGCACGAAGATTTTCGTTTGAAAGATTGGGATTAACAAAAATGAGGGGAAACTTCAACTCATCTGATGCAATTTAGGTTGCATAAAGGATTTTGTTAGGTTGGGACAATCTATATTGTAGCCAGTTGTGGCTGAAGAAAAGTCATCATTTTGTTGTAGAAGAGAAAAGGCATTTTTGATGCCAAAGACCTGTGCGGGACTTTGAATCCTAAGTAGTAAGTAGTTAGTGGAATAATGTTAGCTATATAGACCTCAAGCTTGGAAATTGTTTATCCTAGAAATTTTTTATGTAAAACATAAAGGAAGTCTAAGTGAATGTATAAGCTAGAAAGTATGTAAGAGTGATATGATTGAATGGTGAGGTTAATTAGTATATGATGTTTACATGAGGATTACTATATAAAGTGTGAACTGTTAAAATTTAGATAAATGCTAATTGAAATAGTAGAAAAGCAGATGGTGGTTACTAAAAGGTACATGTATATTCATTATGGATATTCTGAAATCTGATTGGCTGAGTATGTTCTGAGGCCTGGGTTGAGAACCATACCATACTTCTAGGTGCCTATTTGGCCATGCAATTTTATAAGAGCAATTTTCATGAGTAAAACATACTGCCTGTATGAAAATGCTTTCTAAAATTACTCCTTTTGTGTACTCGTTCATTTAAAAAAAAAAAAAATACACGCATATATCACAGCTGTGTCCAACGTGCAGATTATGTAAAAGGAGGTGCAATCTTGCAGCGCACCTATTTTTTTCATATCTGCATATAAACTTGTTTCAATGTGTAAAACATACTTTACACACCAAAAAAATTAAAAAATGTTATAAAATTACCCCCATGGTGTTCACAATCATTAGTCTAGTTTTCATGACATTCTTTCTGTTATGAAATTATTTTTCGCTAGTCTATTTTTTTCTTTATGCACGCCGTTAGTTTCATTAAAATAATACATTTTTCATTACGTGATTCCACCAGTACTTTTAATAATAATAGATGCATACGTTTTTGAAAAATATATTTAGAAAAATGTTTGTATTTTTGCCACAGTTAACCTATTTCATTCTTCCATTTATTTCCTGAAATGTACTTAAATTCAACTTCATTGATCAGGAGCATGTAGCTACAGTGCAGTGGTTTCACAGTATTGCAGCATTGTGTACAATCAACTTCAGCATGCGTTCTTTAGATACAATTATTAACTATCTTTATCTGATTGCATTTTTTAGGTCCGTAGAGAGTACAGGAAATTCTTCCGTGCAAACGCAGGAAGGAAAATATATGAATTTATAATTCAGAGAATTGTAAGTATAAATATGACTGTTGCTATTTCTTCTATCACACTGTAATAGAGGGCAATTCTATATCAGACCCTAATTAGTGCAACCATCCTATATAATAAAATGCACCTCCAACATTCTGAAGCTGACTGCATGGCTGAGGCATTCCTGCTCTCTGTATCCATCTCCTGAATTGACATCACGTACTTCTGGGTTCGTCACAAGCAGAAGTGACCAACCACACGAGGTTTCTCGGCTTCAGAATGTTGGAGGTGCATTCTATTAAATAGGATTGGTCAGTTCTTTGAAGCACAGCCAGAGCTCAGCGTCCTGCACAGTAACGCTCAGACACCAGAGGAAGAGAGGGGGGCCTGACACCATAGTGGGGGGGGGGGGGGGGGGAGGTATCTCTGTCACACACACTCTCTCTCTCTCTCACAGTCAATGTCTTTCTCTCTCTCACTCTCACTCTCACACACTCTATGTCTCACACTGTATCACATTCACTCTCTATGTGTCACACGGTCACTCACACACTCTCTTGGTCTCATACACTCAGTCTCACAGAGAGTCTGTGTCTCACACACACTCTCTCGCACACACTGTATCTGTGTGAAACACACACTCTCTCTCTCGCACTGTGTCTCACATACGCACTTGCACACACTCTCATTCTCACACACACACTCTCTCTCTCTCACAGACACACTCACACCGAGACTCACTCTCTCTCTCACACACACTCGCACATTCACTCTCTCTCACACACACAGTCACTCTCACATACACTCTCTCAAACATACACACTCAGAGGAAAACCTTGCTAGCGCCCGTTTCATTTGTGTCAGAAACGGGCCTTTTTTTACTAGTATTCTATAAAGGAATGTAGACACCCACATTCCTTTATGGAATACCAGGTATGTATGCACCTAAAAGATAGGAACAGGGAAGAATCAAACTCCACAGCGCACAGAAGGAAACAGTACAAATGACCAATAGAACCACACAGTCCCCAGTGGTGTTCAGCTGACTTTAATTATTAGTTATCTTCTACAATGACTCGACTCGGACCATGTGGCTAGATTGCCTGCATCAAAGTCTGGCATCCTGTCTGAGTAATGACAACTAAGCGCTGAGATATATTGATAAGTCTAAAATAAAAGAGAATGCGTACGGTATGCCGAACCTTTGTTTGCAGGTTTGATATCTGAAGATTTCCAATACACAATATTTTTCTTGGTTACCACTGGGTTAGCATGGAGGCCCTTACCCACCACCACCTTCTGTGGTAAAAGGGGCCTCAGCACGCATCAAAAACGCATGCTGATGCCAGCACAGCCCCCTTTTGCCGCAGCTTCTTAAAAGGACCCCCTTATTCAGTTAAGTGTTGAATATGTCACTTAACCAGAGAAGGGACAACTAGATGCATAAAACCAGATATGCAATACTGGTGCTCGGACATGGCCCGACATTGAATATCCAAAGATAATGCCTGGGGTGTCCAAAGAACGCTCACTACCACCCCACTGTCTTTAATGCTGGCAATATTGGTACCTTGTAGTGTTCCGGCCTGCACTTCCAATTTGGTAACACTGGCACCCAAATTCTCTGATTTCTTATTCTGTTCTTCCAATTTAGCTACCTTTATTTTAGAAATAACAACCACATATTCCTTTATTCAAGAGGGGCCATCCCCCTAGGGAGAAGCACCCCATTTGAAGGGGGATCCTATAAAATAACATGATAGGAGGAATCTCAGATTTGTGATTGGTTGTCAGAGGTTCTGCCCTATTTTTGTATAATGCTATGGTTTAAATCGAAACCCAGGAAAACTACCTCTAAATGTAACTGAGCTATATGACATTAAGACTTTAGTAGAAGATCAGTGCAAGTTGAAGGTACAGGCCTTCAAAATAGTCCCAGAGTATACAGGTATCTCTCAACAACACAAATCCTTTTCCACCTTATGGTTTAAATAAAATAAGTGAAGGGCATCTCTGTATTTATGATCCTTTCCAAAGTCCTGAATAGCATTCTTATCTTTCTTCTAATTTAGGGGCCGTTTACTAAAGTGTGTTAAGCAGTTAAGGGGTAATGCTATAACAGTGCACCTGATAAGAGCCTATTCTATGAAGAAAAGTATGTGTTTACCTTTCTGTTTCGAATACTAGCATAGCAGGGAAAATATATGTCTATATTTTAAGTAACTGTGACTGTTTGCACCAGCCATAGAGCTGATGCAAATGCTCACGCCTAGATTGCCAAGAAATGCTTTGTCCAGACACCACCCATGTGTAATGCCCACCTCAAACTATGCAGCACACACAAAAAAAAAAGAACAGAAAAAAATCCCTTCAGAATGAGGAACCAACTATTCAAAGAGTAGGGACGGGCAATGGGTATCACAAACCACAACAGACCAAAAATGATTGAACAACAGATGTTTATTCGTGAAGCACCAACAATACTCTTTGGATAGTTGGCACCTCAAACTATGCACCATGGCATTTAGATGCCAGGTTATAGAATGGTGTGTAGCAGAATATTAGTATTTACACGCGTATCTGCACATATGCATTTTTCTCCCAGATTCTATATAACACAACTTCAGTTGTGTGAGCAAATCCGATCCTATTCTGGATTTGCACATGCAACTTAATTAGTTAACTACTACTACTACCAGGGGCGTAGCTACGGGTGGGCCTGGGTGGGCCCAGGCCCACCCAATTCCAGCCCAGGCCCGCCCAGCGCCAGCTCCCATTGCCGGCCACTGCTGCTTTTTCTGATGAGCAGCAGGGCCGGCGCCCGGCGCTACAAAAAGAAGAAGCGCTCAGCTGACTGAGCTGAGCGCCAACGCGTCGCTAAGGACAAGAAAAAATGTTTTTAAAAAAACGCGGCACTGCACGCAGCCTCGAAGCATTGGCTGCTGGCTCTGTGCAGGCTCCTCCCGTCTCTTACATCACTGCCCCTGTAGCGAAGCAGGGGCAGTGACGTAAGAGACGGAAGGAACCTGCAGAGCCAGCAGCCAATGCTTCGAGGCTGCGTGCAGTGCCGCGTTTTTTTTTTTTAACCATTTTTTCTTCGTCGGGTTAGCGACGCGTTGGCGCTCAGCTCAGTCAGCTGAGCGCTTCTTTTTGTAGCGCCGGCCCTGCTGCTCATCAGGAAAAGCAGCAGTGGCCGGCAATGGGAGCTGGGGCTGGTGGGCCTGAATGGGAGAGGGAAAATGGATGGCAGGATGGGGAGAAAGAGGGAAAACAGATGGCAGGATGGGGAGAAAGAGGGAAAACAGATGGGAGGATGGCAGAGAAAGAGGGAAAACAGATGGCAGGATGGGGAGAAAGAGGGAAAATGGAAGGATGGGGAGAGAAAGAGGGAAAACAGATGGCAGGATGGCAGAGAAAGAGGGAAAATGGAAGGATGGGGAGAGAAAGAGGGAAAACAGATGGCAGGATGGGGAGAAAGAGGGAAAATGGAAGGATGGGGAGAGAAAGAGGGAAAACAGATGGCAGGATGGGGAGAAAGAGGGAAAATGGAAGGATGGGGAGAGAAAGAGGGAAAACAGATGGCAGGATGGGGAGAAAGAGGGAAAACAGAAGGATGGGGAGAGAAAGAGGGAAAACAGATGGGAGGATGGCAGAGAAAGAGGGAAAATGGAAGGATGTGGAGAGAAAGAGGGAAAACAGATGGGAGGATGGCAGAGAAAGAGGGGAGATGGATGAAAGGATGCAGAGAAAAAGGGGAGAGTGGAAGGATGTGGAGAGAGAAGGGACACTGAACAGAAAAGGGTAGAGAGATAGACACTGGTTAGAAGGAGGGAGAGAGACATTAGATGGAAGGATCAGGAGAGAGGGTAGATGGCTGGAAGGATGGGGAGAGAAAGAGGGAAGACGCTGGATGGAAGGGTAGGGAGAAAGAGGTGACACTGGATGGAAGGATGCAGAAAGAAAGAGGGGAGACTACTGGAAGGATGGGGAGAGAGAGGGGAGACACTGGAAGGATGGGGAGAGAAAGAGGAGAGCTGCTGCATGGAAAGGGGGAGTAGTGAAAGATTGGAGAATAAGAGGAAGGGGCATGGGGAGAACAAGGGTGAGAAAAAGATGAAAAGCCATAAGTAGATGAAGGAAATTAAAGAATGGATAGTAAGAATGAATTAAATCTGGACACAGAGAGAGGCAGAAAAATATTGAAGAAAGCAAAGAAAAAGGAGAGAAAAATGAGAAATGGCCAGGAAACCCTGGCAGAAGAGTCAAGCGAAAACGAAGGAAAGCAGAATCTAGAGACTGGGAGCAACACAATGAGAAAAAGTAAATGGCCATACAACAAAGGTAAAGAAAATAATTTTATTTTTAATTTAGGATAAAGTAATATGGTGTTAATAAAGTTTCAGAGACCAATACTTCCTTCCTTAGGTCAGGAGAGGATACCGTAACAGCATTATACTGACCTGAGGCAGGAGGTTTTGGCCTCTGAAAGCTCACTGAAAAGGATTAGGCTATTAAATAAATTGTCTGAAATCGGATGCACTGAAAAGCAGCACTTTACCCTGTGTGACAAATGTATCTGAGTGTGACTACATTTTGCTGGGGGGGGGGGGGGGGGGGTACAGAGAAAATTTTGTGCCCACCCACTTTGGGTTCAGGCCCACCCAAAATTGGCAGTCTGGCTACGCCACTGACTACTACAAATCATTTCTATAGCGCTACCAGTCGTACGCAGTGCTTCACATGAAGAAAAGATAGTCCCTGCTCAAAAGAGCTTACAATCTAAATCAGGACAGACAGACAGGACAAATAAGGGATAAGGATAGGACAGGCCAATAGGACACATAGGGAAAAGGGACTATTGAAGAGAGGAAGACAAGATAAGGATACGAGCAGGTGACAAGCCATGAATTAAAAGCAGCATCAAACAGGTAGGCCTTTAGCCCAGATTTGAAGGCGGCCAGGGATGGAGCTTGATGTAATGGCTCAAGAAGTCTATTCCAGACATAAGGTTTGGCGAGATAAAAGGAACGGAGTCTGGAGTTAGCGATGGAGGAGAAGGGTGCAATTAGGAGAGATTTGCCTAGTGAACGGAGTTCCTGGGAAGGAGTGTAGGGAGAGATGAGGTTGGAGAGGTAGTGGGTGCAGCAGAGTGAATGCACTTATAGGTTAATAAGAGGAGCTTGAACTGTATACGGAAATGGATAGGGAGCCAGTGAAGTGACTTCAGAAGAGGGCTGATATGGGCATAACGACATAGTTAAGAAGCCAATCAGCACCAATAATTGCCATAACAAGCAATTATTAACACTAATTTACATTAATTAGAATTTCTTTACACAACTGTCTAAGCGTATTCTGTAATGTGATGCACATAAAACATAGTAACATAGTAGATGACGGCAGAAAAAGACCCGCACGGTCCATCCAGTCTGCCCAACAAGATAAACTCATGTGTATACCTTAACTTGATTTGTACCTGTCTTTTTCAGGGCATAGACCGTATAAGTCTGCCCAGCACTATCCCCTCCTCCCAACCACCAGCCCCGCCTCCCACCACCGGCTCTGGTACAGACCATATAAGTCTGCCCAGCACTATTCCCCGCCTCCCAACCACCAGTCCCGCCTCCCACCACTGGATCTGGCACAGACCGTATAAGTTTGCCCACCACTATCTTCGCCTCCCCACCACCAACCCCTCTTCCCCCCACCGGCTCCACCACCCAATTTCGGCTAAGCTTCTGAGGATCCATTCCTTCTGCACAGGATTCCTTTATGTATATCCCACGCATGTTTGAATTCCGTTACAGTTTTCTTCTCCACCACCTCCCGCGGGAGGGCATTCCAAGCATCCACCACTCTCTCTGTGAAAAAAATACTTCCTGACATTTTTCTTGAGTCTGCCCCCCTTCAATCTCATTTCATGTCCTCTCGTTCTACCGCCTTCCCCTCTCCGGAAAAGATTTGTTTGCGGATTAATACCTTTCAAATATTTGAACGTCTGTATCATATCACCCCTGTTCCTCCTTTCCTCCAGGGTATACATGTTCAGGTCAGCAAGTCTCTCCTCATACGTCTTGGAACGCAAATACCATACCATTCTCGTAGCTTTTCTTTGCACCGCTTCAATTTTTTTTACATCTTTAGCAAGGTACGGCCTCCAAAACTGAACACAATACTCCAGGTGGGGCCTCACCAATGACTTGTACAGGGGCATCAACACTTCCTTTCTTCTGCTGGTCACACCTATCTCTATACAGCCTAGCAACCTTCTCGCTACGACCACCGCCTTGTCACACTGTTTCGTCGCCTTCAGATCCTCGGATACTATCACCCCAAGATCCCTCTCCCCCTCAGTACATATCAGACTCTCACCGCCTAACACATACGTCTCTCGTGGGTTTCTACTCCCTAGGTGCATCACTTTGCATTTCTTCGCATTGAATTTTAATTGCCAAACCTTAGACCATTCTTCTAGCTTCCGCAAATCTTTTTTCATGTTTTCCACTCCCTCCCGGGTGTCCACTCTGTTACAAATCTTAGTATCATCCGCAAATAGGCAAACTTTACCTTCTAACCCTTCGGCAATGTCACTCACAAATATATTGAACAGAATCGGCACCAGCACCGATCCCTGAGGCACTCCACTACTCACCTTTCCCTCCTCTGAGTGAACTCCATTTACCACAACCCTCTGTCGTCTGTCCGTCAACCAGTTCCTAATCCAGTTCACCACTTCAGGACCTATCTTCAGCCCATCAAGTTTATTTAAGAGCCTCCTGTGGGGAACCGTGTCAAAAGCTTTGCTAAAATCTAAGTAGATTACGTCTATAGCATGTCGATGATTCAATTCTGCAGTTACCCAATCAAAGAATTCAATGAGATTCGTTTGGCACGATTTCCCTCTGGTAAAACCATGTTGTCTCGGATCTTGCAACTTATTGGTTTCCAGGAAATTCACTATCCTTTCCTTTAGCATCGCTTCCATTACTTTCCCAATAACCGAGGTAAGGCTTACCGGCCTGTAGTTTCCAGCTTCTTCCCTATCGCCACTTTTGTGAAGAGGGACCACATCCACCGTTCTCCAATCCCTCGGAACCTCTCCCGTCTCCAAGAATTTATTAAACAAATTTTTAAGAGGACCCGCCAGAACCTCTCTGAGCTCCCTCAATATTCTGGGGTGGATCCCGTCCGGTCCCATGGCTTTGTCCACCTTTAGCTTTCCAAGTTGTTCATACACACTCTCTTCTATGAACGGTGCTGTATCCACTCCATTCTCAAATGTACTTTTGCCAGACCCTCATGGTCCTTCTCCAGGATTTTCTTCAGTGAAAACAGAACAAAAGTATCTATTTAGCAAATTGGCTTTTTCTTCATCATTATCTACATAGCGGTTCGCAGTATCTTTTAGTCTCACAATTCCCTTTTTAGTCATTCTCCTTTCACTAATATACCTGAAGAAATTTTTGTCGCTCCCTCCTTACATTTCTAGCCATTTGTTCTTCTGCTTGCGCCTTCACCAGACGTACCTCTCTCTTGGCTTCTTTCAGTTTCATCCAGTATTCCTCACTGTGTTCCTCTTCTTAAGTTTTTCTATATGTCAGGAACGCCAATTCTTTAGCCTTTATTTTCTCAGCCACTTGCTTGGAGAACCATATCGGTTTCCTTTTTCTCTTGCTTTCATTTACTCTCCTTACATAAAGGTCTGCAGCCCTATTTATTACTTCTTTCAGCCTGGACCACTGTCCTTCCACTTCTTGTATGTCCTCCCAGCCCATCAGCTCATTCCTCAGGTATTCCTCCATTTTACTAAAGTCAGCATGCTTGAAATCCAGGACTTTGAGTTTAGAGAGGCCGCCCTCCACTTCAGCTGTTATATCAAACCAAACCGTTTGATGGTCACTGCTTCTAAGTCACATAGTTGAAAAGGAGTTGTGACTGTGGGCATGGAATGGATGGCTTGTGGGCATTTTTAAAATCTATGCACGTGGCTATAAAATACACCCGGTCCGTGTTCAAGTTATGTGTCAGCATTTACACCAAGTTTTATTTGGTGTAACTGCACTTGACTAAATTTAGATGCATGGACGGGTGCTCGGCATATTCTATCAACCGCGTGGAAATTTAGGCATATTCTATAAAGCATGCCTAAATTTAGGTGTATTTTATATACTACACCTAGGTGTATTTTTTTTAGGTGTGATATATTGAATCTAGCCCTATATGCCAGTATTCTGGTCAATTTAACACATTCTTGGTGTTTAAAAATATGCGCATTGTTATAGAATTACTCTCCAAATACATGAATCATTAGATGCTGTTACTGCACAAGTGTGCATGAATCCAACAGCTTACTGAACAGGCAAGACAGTACACTCTAGTTCATACACTAAATATATGTCATGTTATGGAGTGGGAGCTGGGTGGGTAATGAATGGAGAATGGGCTCTGATTGTATACATAAGTACATAAGTATTGCCATACTGGGACAGACCAAAGGTCCATCAAGCTCAGCATCCTGTTTCCAACAGTGGCCAATCCAGGTCACAAATACCTGGCAAGATCCCAAAAAAGTACAAAACATTTTATACTGCTTATCCCAGAAATAGTGGATTTTCCCCAAGTCCATTTAATAATGGCTTATTGACTTTTCCTTTAGGAAGCCATCCAAACCTTTTTTAAGCTCTGCTAAGTTAACCGCCCCTACCACATTCTCTGGCAACGAATTCCAGAGTTTAATTACACCTTGAGTGAAGAAAAATTTCCTCTGATTCGTTTTAAATTTACTACATTGTAGCTTCATCGCACGCCCCCTAGTCCTAGTATTTTTGGAAAGCGTAAACAGACGCTTCACATCTACCCGTTCAGCTCCACTCATTATTTTATAGACCTCTATCATATCTCCCCTCAGCCGCCTTTTCTCCAAGCTGAAGAGCCCTAGCCGCTTTAGCCGTTCCTCATAGGGAAGTCGTCCCATCCCCTTTATCATTTTCGTCGCCCTTCTCTGTACCTTTTCTAATTCCACTATATCTTTTTTGAGATGCGGCAACCAGAATTGAACACAATATTTGAGGTTCTATTGCTCATTACTCATGTTTGATTTATTGTTACTGTACACTGCCTTGAGTGAATTCCTTCAAAAAGGCAGTAGATAAATCCTAATAAATAAATAGATACACAATTACCATGGGCCCACACATTAAAAACTAACCTTAATTCCTCCAGATCTATCTTTGATCCTTACCCATCCTCCCAAATAGGTTTCAGAACCTCCTCCCTGCTTCCAAAGAACTTTTAGATCCCCCTCTCATTCTCCACATCCCCTGCTCCTCTACTGGCACTTACTAGGGGTGTTCCTTATGGGTTAGTGGGGAAGGGGGCAGGAAGAAAACTTTGATGCTCTTGCCTTCCATCATCGCCAGATCAGGTGCAAAATGGTGGTTTTGACCTTTAGTATGAGACTACCACAAGGGGTCGGAGCTGCAGTTTTGCACCCAGCCTGATGACGAGGCAAGAATGAAGTTGGCGTCTGTCCCCCACTAACCCGTCAGGACACCACTGGTAAGTGTCAGGGTTTTGGAAGAGGCTCTTCAAGCTCACTGGAGGGGGGGGGGGAAGTGAGAGAAGGGTCAAGACACTCTTCAGGGGTGAGACAGAGTCAGGATTCAGATCACAGGGGATTTAGACTTTTTTTTTTTTTTAATGCTTGGAGCCACAGTACAGTAACTGCATCGTCAGAATAGATGCACTTACTGTGTTGCCGATGCATTTGTCATATGGGACTAGATTCTATAAATTGCGCTTAAACTATCTGTGCCGAAAACACCCCACTTAAGGGGTATTCTATAAGCCATGCCTAACGTTTGACGCAATTTATAGAATAATGTGTAAACGGAGAGGTCGCACGTAAATTTAGGTGCTGCCATTTGCACCAGTGAAAACATGGTGCAAATGCCCGCGCCTAAATGTATGCATGGAGCACCCATATTCTATAATTACACGTGTAACTCAAAACCATGCTCCCGATCTGCACCGAAATGCCCATGACCCTCCCATTTCCACTCCCCCTTTCCAAGCTACGCATAAATTTTAAGTGTAGATTCTGCACCTAAATTTATGAGCATTGATCCTATTAAATCTAATTAGTGCCAATAATTGCTTGTTAAAAAACCAATTATTGGCACTGATTGGCTTGTTATTCTTTCACTTGTTGGTTTTGTCTGTGTCCTTGAGCACAGGTTTTGGACTCAGCGCCCTCATACTTGTGCTTTGTCAGCACTCAAAGCTCCTTTGGCATTCAGCAGAGGACTCATTTATTGACCCCTGAAGAAAGCTGTCCGCCGAAACACGGACCGTGTAGGGTCCCAATAAATTTGTTTGGAGCTCTTACTTCTGTGTTTGGGCTGGTCATTTCGACTTGGTTCTCTTCCACCCTCTGTTTGCTTTGCTTGCGTTATTGTGGAAGGAGTGGATCCCCCTTTCTTCTCTTTTGCTTCCATTCTGTTATATTGCACACGCAAATCAAGGGCATGTCTCAATATGCACACACAATTTTTGGCGACTTTTATAGAATCAGGGGTATGGTGTTTGCACTGTGCAGTAAATGCCAGGCAGATACTAGGAATGTCCCCAACAGTTACTGCACAGGCTTTGCACTTATGTGTTAAACTTTGCTCCTAAAACATGGTAAGAACAAAAGCGTATCATACTTTAATAAAAATGTACCTTAATTTAATTTTAAAACTTGTATTCTGTATTTTTGCTTCAGTAGAAACATACAAGGTGATTACAAACACAGAAGAAACAACTAGAAATCAAATAAATTTTACAATTACAGGGATTCATTAAAAAACCAACCCTAGCTTCTCAGCTCATCCCTCATTCTCCAGGTGGGCTGCATAAGTGGTTCTAGCCAAATATAAATGAGCCTCTGTGCTGATGGAAGATTTTTTTTGTGTCATGTCCTTAGAGTTGCTGTTGGGTTGGCAGCATTGCTCACTCTTTTTCCTCTGCCCAGTTCCAGTTAGCAACTTCAGGAAACCTGCATATCAGGAAGGAGATAAAGCATGAATATGGCAGTGAAGCCGAAAATGTATAATCAGATTCCAAGCTAAGGGCTTCTTTTATCAACCCACACAGCAATTCTGACGGAGCCCATTCAAAGTGAATGGGCTTTGTCGGCATTACCACACCGGGAACTACTAGCACAGGCCCTAGGTTTGCAAGGTATACACAGACTCCAAAATGTGTTGATTTTTACCTGTTCTCCAAAAGACATTACACGATGTGATACCCACAAGCCAGCCTTCTCTGGATTAACTCCTACATTCTGGCATGCACTGCTTGAAAGGTTCCGCTTAACACAAGACTATCTCTACTTCAGAAAGCAGGTGAAAGCTTGGCTCTTCAACCAGGCCTTTAATGGAAGAAGTAACTAACTTGTTAGTCTCACTCACACACACAAGGAGTGACACGGGCTACACATACTGCAACAGGACATGTTTGTCCACGCCTACTCTAGCTGGGATAATATTTAACTACGTCTCTGTCCTCATGTGCACCTTTCTTTAAATTAGTCACCTTATTTTCTAACTCCTCTTACTCTCTTACTTATCTATATGTTCCATCTTTGCTTATACCCTACACTGTCAATTAAAGTGTTCTATTACATATTGTGTTGACATTGTAAGTAGTATACTATGCCATACTTCGTATTATTTGAATATTTTTACTTCTGTAATTGTCTGTTGCTCATGTTTGATTTATTCTTACTGTACACTGCCTTGAGCGAATTCCTTCAAAAAGGCGGTAAATAAATCCTAATAAATAAATAGGATACAGTTATTTCATTTACTGAATTAGATGAAGAACGTTCTGTAGAATATTGTTCCAAGTTCTAAATTGGACCTACGGTAACTTCATCTGTGGTTTTTGACATTCTAAAACAAATATGGTATTCATATTTTTGTGCTTGAAATATCAAATTGAAAACCAAGAGATTAGAGAACTTAACATAACTTCAAACTATAGCAGTCAATACTGAAGACCCTTCTCCAGGAAGACAATCAGATGTGCAAATGTAGACGTTAAGGATTCAGAAGCAAAGAATCTTCATCGTAGCCAATTATTAATAAACAAAATGTGTTCCTTTTATAATGTTAATCGCTGTTTTATATATAAAGAGATTTACTCGCGGTATTTAGAATACGCTTAGACGTAATTGCCTAGAGTGTGTTAATTTTAAGTGCCGTATATAAAATCAGCCCCTTTTTGCATGGCCATTAGTGCATGAGCACTTATCAACACTATATTCTAGGCAACAAGGGCTCGTGTTCTAATCCTGCACTAATTTGTTAGTATGCGGCAGTGTAATTGCACTAACCAATTAGTACAGTATGGGACCCTTTTACAAAGGTGCGTAAGTGCCTACGCACGTTCAGTGCATTTCAAATTAGCATTACTGCCCAGCTACCACGTGCCCCAGGTGGTAATTCTGAATTCAGCACGAGCCAAAAATGTGGTAGAAATATTTTCTATTTTCTACCGCAGGGCACCTACCTGACAGTGTTTGGTAGCTGGTTTGCGCTGCATGCTTACTGCCTGGGTAGCATGTGAGACCTTTCTGCTAAGTCAATGGGTGGCGGTAAGATCTTAGGTTAAAAATGGACGTGCGCTGGTTTTCATTTTGCTTCACGCCCATTTTCTGGCCCATTAAAATAATCCCTTTTTTCCAAACACGGTACAGTAAGGGACTGGCAAGTGCCAAAAACACGTGCCCAAACTGCCCAGGCGAGTTTTTGGCATGTCTTTGTAAAAGGGCCCCTAAATGCCTATTCTTCGGCTCCAACACTAAAAAATAAAATATATTTTTTTGCATGTGGAAAGCACACGCCAATCCCAAAACCACCAAGGGACGCCTGAGCACTTACTGCATCTCAGTAAAAAAAGACCCTGCATGTTGTACCACGAAAATTCAAAACCATGTTGCTATCCACACAAAATACTCTTTAAATACTGAGTTAGACTATAATCGCTGCTGTTTGTTTTTGTTCTCTGAGAAATTGATGGTAGCTGTGTTATGTTAGGTTGGGGTAATATCCATAGTAACATAGTAGATGACGGCAGAAAAAGACCTGCATGGTCCATCTAGTCTGCCCAACAAGATAAACTCACATGTGCCATTTTTTGTGTATACCTTACCTTGATTTGTACCTGTCTTTTTCAGGGCACAGACCATATAAGTCTGCCCAGCACTATCCCCGCCTCCCAACCACCAGCCCCGCCTCCCACCACCGGCTCTGGCACAGACTGTATAAGTCTGCCCAGCACTATCCCCACCTCCCAACCACCAGCCCTGCCTCCTACCACCGGCTAAGTATTTGTATGGAAACAAATCACTACTCAAGTGAGCTCTAAGTGGCAGTAGTTGTCAGTGCTTATTAATTGAAATTCAGGAGTTTGTTAAAAGTGGGCCTGAAGATTGTTGGGAAGAGTTGGATATTTTCAGTTCTACAAATGACAGACTGCCTTTCAAGGTGGTTTATGAGTTCAGATGACTAACAAAATGCTATTTACATTTGAACTTAGATACAGAAGTACTTTCTGGACATGAAGACCAAGATGCCTTCACTATCACCAATAGACCAGAACTGGCCTGCAAGGCCTTACCACTTCTTGGATTCTACTGATAAAGAAATGAAAAGGATTTTCCATTTGTGGAGGGTACCTTTTACACATCTTTTTCTTCTGAAAAGTAAAATTGTTTACAGAGGTCATTTAGTAAAGGTTAGTGTAATAATGCCATTATTACATGTTTTCTGCTGCTGGATCCACTGCATAAAATGGGCCCCAGAATGGATAATGCACAATAATGGCATTGGTGCGCACTAAACTTTAGTAAATGTCCCCCTTAGTTTGAATGCTCCCATTGAATTAGTTTACTTAGGGTCCTGTTTCTTCCGGATGATTTTTAAGCCCTGCTTAAGGTTATCTTTTGTGGTCTTTTCACTTTGGCGTACAACAGATCTTGAACAGACCAGCCTCATCTGTATTTGGAAAATGAATCTAAAGTATACTGCTGTTTTCCGTCAGCTTTCAATTAGCAGGAACTTTAATTTGTATCCCTTTAAGGGTTTTTTATGCTTTAGTTCAGGATCAAGTCTCATTTTAATAGCATGTACAATCTCTCTTGAGTACAAGTTCTGAATGCATAATGTCTGTGGAGGTGCAATCCCCTCGAAAGAAAATTACTAAGTGTGTCTGGCTGCTAGCCAGCAGCTGGGAGGAATGGTGGTTTAAATAAGACAACTGGGTATATTGATGTGAGTGGGAAAGAATAATACTGTAATGACTGACAGGGGATGTCATTGGGGGGCCAGCGCTGCGTAACCCTAGTAGCGCTCTATAAATGTTAAGTAGTAGTAGTAGTAGTAGAAAATAAAAGCATCTGCCTTACTGAGAACATGGTCTTTGGTTGCCTACACCCTCACCAGGACCCGTTGACTCAGGGTGTATCCTTCCCGGCATAATGGGCAGAGGTTGTGATCAGGAGGGTTCCGGGGAGGAGAGAGAGAGTAAACCTCCCATGAGTGGAACAGGGAGAGACCTGTTTGAGCCAGGAGATGGTTGAGAGAGAGAGAGAGGATAGACGGGGAGATTCAGTCCTGCACACAGTCTGGCAGCTGGAGAAAATCCCAGCAGGACACTTGTCTGACCCAGGGAGCAGGCAAGTCACAACCCCGGGTTGTCCTGCCAGGTAGGATGGCTGTAGGAAATTAAGGAAATACAGGGGATATAAGAGTAACTGAACCAGAGATGAGGGACTGTTCAACTGTTTAGTGCCCCGGGGATTCCCCCGAGGGAGAGAAGAGTGATAATTATTACAACTGACCTGGATGTTAAGTGTTCCTGTTTGAAGTTTCAATTGTAAAAGTTCAAGAGCTTGAAAAAAAAAACTACTGGAGTGAGAGTGGATTCTTTTTTGGGACTGTGTCAAGTGAACCTGGTGATGGCTAGTAGCCCCACAGCCTACCGGGATTGAGCCTGGCACAGACTTTATTTTTTATACGCCCTGGTCCAGGTGCCTGACCCAAAGAGCATAGCTGGCATCCAGGAGTCTGGACGGGACCAGGGTTACAGAAGAAATCGCAAAAATCTTTCCAGTTCTTTGAGATTGTATAATATACTTGCCATCATCTTAGGTACCAAAGATGTGTCTGATTACCATAATTAAAAATCCCTGTAATTCTCAGACAAGAGTATTTTTTTCTTGCTTTTCAGGTTCATATACCTGTAAGTCTTTTAAATTTTATTGTTGTGAATGACTGTGACAGTATTGTATTTTTTTCTTTTACACATTTAACAAATACTTATAGAGTTTGTTGACTTCAGCTTTTTTCTTGGCTTTCGTTCTTTTTAATTTTTTTTTTTTTAAATTTTCTGAGGTCTCTCCCCTAGTAGAGGCCGACCAAATTTTGGTTTTGGTTTTAGCACCGAAACCAGCCTGAAATCCGGGTTTGAATTTCTGCCAAAAATGCCTGTGCATTTTCAGCTGAAACTGAGACTCACCTCCCACTCAATCTCCCCCCCCCCCCCCCCACTCAGCCACCCATCCACCCATAGGCCCTACCTTTGCATGCCCTGGTTATTCTCCCTCCCCTACTTCAGTGGTCTAGTGGTGTCTTTCAGGCAAGAACAATACCCAGTTGCTCTTGCCCCCATTGTTTCTTCAGCCAAAATGGCTGCCAGGACTTCCCACAGTAGCCTTACGAGACTTCTGCAGGAGATCCCAACTGACATTTTGAAACTGGAACCAGCATAAGCAGGAGTAACTTGCTGTGGAAAGATATCTTGACATTGGTAATGACTCTGCAAGCAATTGTAAAAAGAGCAGTTAGTTGGTCACCAGTGTTGATGTCTGCTTCAGTTGTGTAGATTCTGTAGTAGACCAGATGGAGTAGAATCTTGCATGAAGTGAATTTGGTAAATGCTGGGTAATGGAAGAACAAACACGACATGCAATCTTGCAAGCATTTGTACCAAGCGCATTAGTTGGTCTGTCACTTATACAGTGATCTTATGCACCAGTCTGTTAATGAATTATTACTTTTTTCAATACTGTGTATTTTTAGTGTAAGAAATACCGAGACCAGTTCACAGACCAAAAGAAGCTGATCTATGAAGAGAAACTGGAAGCAAGTGAACTGTTCAAGGACAAGAAAGCATTGTATCCAACCAGGTAATATAGGCTGCTCTGTGTGGTGAATTTTCTAAAGTTGTTTTAATGCCTGTAAAGAAAATTAGCTACCGAGAAACAACAAGGCAGAGGGGCGGCAAAATTCAATGCCATGTTTTGCCCTATAGGCTGCATCGGGCAAAAAGACCAATGCTGTGTGTGAAAGGATTCATCACAGAGGTAGACAGCATACACTTCTCTGAGATTGAGTGTTCTACCTCTGTGATGAATCCTTTCACATGTACCACATAGGTCTTTTTGCCCCTGATGCAGCTCATAGGCCAAAACATGGCTATTATCAGTCTGCTATCTGTTCTCCATCTTAAAAAATTAAGTTTGGCAAAAAAGTATGTTTGTTGGCATGAACACACAGACTATTACAGCATAGCATGCATAAACTTAGCTTAATAAATGCTGGCTTGACAACCCCACATTTCAACTGCTGATTTTCAACGGGGCCCGATACGTTTCATCCACTACTTTCTTCGGTTCCAAGAGACGTTTAGCTAGCTCGAAACCGACACCCTTGATGCTATGATACAACTGAATGGTTCTTGATGAAGCCAAGTAGTGGGTGAAACGTATCGGGCCCCGTTGAAAATCAGCAGTTGAAATGTGAGGTTGTCAAGCCAGCATTTATTAAGCTAAGTTTATGCATGCTGTAGCTTGGAAAATTTGTCACTCAGTTATTCCTAAAATTTATGCTCTAAATATGGGCAGCTGGGAGTGAAAAGTGGAGGGAAAATTTACCCCATGAAAGAAATTAGGTCACGGACACAAAATCTCTTGTAGATAACGGTGTCTTCTTGATCAGACCTCGGCGGGAGCCTTGGTTTCTGAGGGTATTTCCCACTCTTTTCATTTCTTTATCCTACACAACCCTTTGGATTGTGTTTGGCTGTTTTTCAGTTCTCTGCAGTATTAGCTTACCTGATTAGGATTAACAGCCCATACTGTTTCTTTGCTATAAAATTGCCCCATGTATATTGCACTACCCCCACAATAGTAAGAATTGAGTAAGCTATTCACAGACATTTCAGTTTAAGTGCTTTCCAGCCTCAGGCGGCTGTATTTAAGTAATTATAGAATTTACTGCCAGTTAACATTTCACTTTGAGGAGTTGAAGATCTGAGGCAAAGACATTCATTGTGACCATGGGGAAGTCAAATCCTCCTCTGCCCCAGGTACAAAATTGTGATCCCACTAGGTACAGTGGGCATATAATATATGTAAACCTGTTTTGTTGTAACACAGAAAGGCAATATATCAAACCTTTGACCGCTTTACCCTTCAGTCAGGACAGAGCAGTAATTACCAATCTATTTCTTGTCCAAAAGAGATTATTGCTGTTACAAATTCTTATGTTTAAAGGAATTTTTGAACAGTATTTTGTATGAGACTTTCTAAAAGAAAGCAATATGCAGATTGACTTCTTCAGTGAAATAATGACTTTTCTAGGGGCCTTTAACTCCCTTTTGGACCTATTTACTGAACTGTGGGGCCCATTTACTACGTCGCATAGGCACCTACACGTGTCCAACGCGTGTCAGTTTGGAATTACAACCCGGCTACCGCATAGCCCAGATGGTAATTTAATTTTTTACACGCGTTCACTACATGCGCCAGAAAATAATTTTTATTTTCTGGCGTGTGGTGCTACTAGGTGGTAAAAGACATTCTACGCACGTAGACCATTACAGCTCGGTTAATGCGTGAGATCTTACTGCTAAGTCAATGGGTGGCGGTAAGGTCTGAGACCCAAAATGGACGCACGCCAATTTTCATTTTGCCGCACATCCATTTTCGGCCAAAATTTTAAAAAAGGCATTTTTTACAGGTTCGCTGAAAAATGGATATGCGCGCGTCCAAAACATGCGCTTACACTAGCACAGGCCATTTTTCACCATAGTAAAAGGACCCCTGCATTAGCTGTTAACAGTTAACATGGATGGGGGCATGGAACGAATGGGTAGGGACTGCGCCTTACAGGTAACAAGGAGACACTTAACTGTTAATACAGCACAGTTAATACTACCTGAATAGGTTTAGCTAACTGTATCATGTTATCAGCATGCAGTTAACACATATTGAAAAATGTTTCTGTGCATTAACTAAATAGGAAACTGTTGGGAACGCTCCCAGCAGTTCATGCAGAGGGTTTGCAATTAATGCACAGGAACTGCAAAATCTGGTTTTTTTAAAAATTTTTATTTATGAGTTATTAAATTTACATTTATGCAATAATACATAGATACACACTTCACACATTAAAGTATTAACTAGATATCTCAAAAAGGCAAAAACATCCTCTTATTTAGTCCACAAATATTGACCCAAGATCTAGGAAGTTAAAAAGAAGGTAAAAGAAAAAAAAATAAAGAGTAGATAGAACCTTCAGTGTCACAGCCAGGATAAGCGCTAGCAATCAAGGAATTCACAGCAGTTATTCTTTAGTTGATATAAACTCAATTAACTTCCCTGGGTCAAAAAAAATGTAATTAACAGCATTCAAAGAAATATAACACTTGCAAGGAAACTTTACTATAAAGGATCCTCCTATTCGGAGAACCCTCTCTTTTAACGTCAAAAGCTGCTTTCTTCTTTGAGTCTCTCTACAAAAATCTGGAAATATCTGTATTTTTGATCCAAGAAAAGGAGAGTTCATGTGTCTGAAATAAAGTTTAAATATATTGTCCCGATCCAGTTGTAAAGCAAATGTAACCAGCAGTGTAGTTCTTTCAGTCACTACCTCCAGAGATTGCTCTAAAAATTCTGTCAAATTTACATCAGACTGGGGCTTTATAGGCAACTTACTCAGACCAGCTCCGGAGATATATTGTGTCCTGGTAATAGGCGGTAGTCCCTCAAGGGGAATACCTAATTCCTCTGAAAAATATTTTTTAAGCATGTCTAAGGCCGGAGTAAGGGGGGCTTTAGGAAAATTAAGAAATCGTAGATTATTGCCTCTTATCTGATTTTCTAGATATTCTATTTTTCGCTGCTGGAAGTTGCTATTTTTTATCAACATTAAAGTTGAGGAGTTCACTGCTACTAAATCTTTATCAAAAGTTTTCATTTTGGTCTTCTGTTCTGCAATTTCAGATTTTACTACTATTTGAGCTTGCTTTAGTTCAGTCACCTCTCCCCTCAATATACCTGAAATTTGCTGCAGGTTGGTATTCAAGCCTTGAATTGCTTCCCATAGTAAATCAAGTGTAACAGTCAGTGGTTTAGTCAACCCTCCAAGGTTCCACGGGGATTCGCCGGGCTTCCCTTCAGACAGGAAACCTGTCTGGGCTGTTGTTCTCACCGACGTTGAAGAAGCAACGGGGTCTCCAGCCGCGCCTGCAGGGGACCGACTTCCGGATTCTGCTAAGCGTTCCCTCGTCGTCTTCGCCTCAACCCCCGGTCTTGGGGGGACTGTTATCTGGGGGGGGCTCAACGAAATTCCCTCTGCGCTCCGGTCTCCAAGATCTCCCGGACCTCCCAAAGTGTTGCCTCCAGTTCCAAGCACTCGAAGGCCTGATTCCTGTAACGTCATCTGACGCAGCGGAGGGGGATCGACCTTGCCCGTGGAGACAGGCAAGCTAGACTTCCCTTTCCTCTTACCCATTTCGGGTTTGAGGAAGCTCAGTTGCGCAAATTTCGAGCAGGGTTCAGGAGCTCCCGCGGGTGCTTCTACTCACGCCGCCATCTTGGGTCTCAGGAACTGCAAAATCTTATCGTACATTAGTAAGGAGGCCTCAGTCATGTTGCTGAAATTAGAACTAAAAACTCTTGTTTTGTTTATAATTAGGACCATGTAGGACAGTTCAGTCATGTTAACACTGCACTTCTGTTTATTTTGACTAAAATCTGGCAAATTCTTACTTGGTTAAATTTGTTGTTTGGTGAATGATGCAGGTTTTTAGTGCAGTGAGCCTTGGCCAGCCAGAGCCAGTTTTAGACATGGTGGGGCAGAAATTAAGGAGGGGGCCCCTGATCTCCCTCCCCCCGCTCTCCCCACCTGCATTGCTACTACACGGTCCAAGCATCTCTTCCCCTTCTCCCCACCGCAGTCCATCTCCTTCCCTTCTCCTTGTGGTCTTCTTTAAAGTTTTTATTTCCCTTCTCAGAGGGGCCCCAGCACGGCAGCCATCCTCGCAAGCTCCCTCCAGCTGTCCCGAAGCTTTCCTTCTCTCCCATGATCTGCCCAGGTGGAAACAGGTAATTGCGCCAGAGGAGGACAGATCGTGGCAGAGAGGGAAAGCTTCAGGGCAGCCACAAGCAGCTTGTGAGAATGGCTGCTGTGCCGGGTCCCCTCTGACAAGAGAAATACATTTTTAAAGACGATTAGGAAGGGAGACAAACTGTGGTGGAGAGAAGAGATGCCTGGACCATGGGGCCCCCTGGAGCTGTGGGGCCCAGAGCAGCTGCCCTGTTTGCATCCACCACCCCCTAACGCTGGCCCTGTGGGCAGTGAAGGGACCACAAATTTGTTTATCTCAAAATAAGAGCAGTTTTAATGTCGGCTGGTTATTGTAGAAGGGTAAGAAATTGCATGCCGGTACAGCTTCCAGTCTCAGGCAGTGAGAGATACGTTATCATCCAAACGCACAGTGAGTTCCAGAAGCAGAGTTTGAACCAAGATCTCCAGCTTCCGAGTCTATTATTCAATCCAGTTTATATAAGTCACTTTCCTGTTTTGGGTAGATATGGTACATGTTCTAGATTGTCAGCATTTCCAAAGTATTCATGCCTGTTTGGGTGAGTGGCTTGCCACTGAGATATGATATAAAACACCTTCTTGTTCAGCCAATCAAATAAGAATAAAAAAAATCATTACGGAAAGGGAAATTTTTTTTCTTAAATATCCAGTTAAGGGGGGAAGTTATAAAAGTGGGCTACTGTTGAGACATGCAATTTCACTGTTAACTTTAGAGCCCCTTTTACAAAGATTGCTAGCGTTTTTTAGTGCATGCTAAAAATTAGTGTGCATGAAATGCTAAGATGCCCATTATATTCCTATGGACATCAGCATTTAGTGCACATTAATTTTTAGTGCTCATTAAAAACGCTGGTGCGCCTTTGCAAAAGACCCCGTTAGTTATTAGTAACTAACTATCACTGCATGAGTGAATGGTTAAATAGCACTTTTTAACCTGTTTTTGCTCAAATTTTTATTTTCACCCTTGGTTTCTGAAACAATTTTGGAACACTGAGCAAAAACAGGTTAATGGTAGCCCACGTTGATATCTACGCCCACCAGTGTTTAGAAAAAATTGCTAATGTGAGATATATATTTTGTGAACCTACACACTGGAAAGATTTTCTGGCTAAAAAGCTTTCCTCTCGGCAGTGAGATTGTTAGATAATGATAACATGATTCCCAGTGGGGTGGGTTTATAGGTGATTCAGTGATGTACCTAGCTTGGTTGCCACTGCCACCCAGGGTGGAGCACCACTCTCCCGTTCCATGCAGTAAGGGGGTGCATTGAGCAGTCAAGGGGCCCCAGTCTACTGGCATGCAGCTGTTGGCTCTGCCAGTCCCCTGTCCTGCAACAGGAAATTGACGTCAGAGGACTGGCAGAGCCAACAGCTGCTTCCAGTAGACTGTGGCTCCTTGACTGCTCGGTGCACTCCCTTACTGCCCGCCCCACCCCAAGGGTACACCACTGAGATGATTTATGATTGAGTTTGGCGCATTGTCTGCTTCAATTTTAATTATTTCTGGGTTTTTTTTTAATTTATTTGGAATTTTGCTCACACCTTTTCAGTAGTAGCTCAAGGTGAGTTAAAATCAGGTATACTGGGTATTTCCCTGTCCCTGGAGGGCTCACAGTCTTTGGGCCATGTTTACTAAGGTGCACTAGCGTTTTTAGCGCGTGCTGTGTAATATTGTGGGCACCTAGCGTGTTCTAAAAATGCTAATGCACCTCAGTAAACAGGGCCCCTAAGTTTATACCTGAGATAATGGAGGGTTAAGTGACTTGCCCAAGATCACAAGGAGAAGCAGTAGGATTTGAATCAGCCACCTCTGGATGTCAAGACTAGTGCTCTAACCGCTAGGCCACTCCTCCATATTGAGCCTCACTCCTAATTGTTTTATGTTGGATTCTCTCCCATGCATTTATTGGGGGTTTTATAGAGGGTTATTAACATGATGGGTTGTTTCTTGCTTGGTTTATGATATCGTTATATTATGTTTTTTCATGTTTGCCATCTCATTTTCTATACAAGTGGTACATCTTTTAGTAATTTATTATAAATTTTGTAAAAATAAAAACCTACTAGATCTTGCCACACAGTGGCATATCACAAAGTCATAAAAAAGTAAAATGAATCATCTCAACACTAGGTATATAAGTTAAAAAATGTAAAAACATTTTTCAAGTAAAAAATGTAAAATAAAAACACAAAGATAAGACCAGTGACAACCCCCCCCCCCCCCCAAAAAAAAAAAAGAAAGAAATAATTATAAACATAGGAATCAACAAGTGAGGAAAGCTTGAGGAGCACAGCTCATGGATGGAAAGAGAAGAGATTTTGGATTTACCTCACACCTTTTTCAGTTGTAGTTAAAGGCGAGTTTCATAGAGGTGCAGTAGGTATTTCCCTGTCCCCAAAGGGCTTACAAACTAAGGGACCCTTATACTAATCTGCAGTAGGCATTTACTGCATAGTAACAGCAAAGATTTCAGAGCAGTATGTGTAAATCCTGTGCAGTTAATGCAGAGGGCAAAACAATACCTGGGCTGATAGCATGTGTCCTATGTGCTATCAGCCCAAGCATGTAACACAGTGCCAGGACAGCTAGCTGGGGTGGCGCAAGTGGTTTGCGCCCATCCTCCCTATACAGCCCCCCCCCCATCTTATCCCACCAGATCACAGCTCCTACCCCCTAATGTAGTCCCCCAAGCTGGTCTCCCTAATACAACTCCCCCCCCCCCCCCTCAGTATGGCCCCTATCCAATCCTAGGAATAGTAGCATCGCAAGACTTCTGCTAAGGGTCATCAGTGCCAATTTGGATTCAGGCATAGGTGGTCGGTGGCCCAACTGTTTGGGGGGGCTAAAGGGGGCGGGGTTAGGGGTGGGCCATGGGCGGAGCTTAAATCCATAATTGTTTGACAACACACAGAAAAAAAATAAGTAAAAATAAAATAATCACAATTAGTACCTTTTATTAAATTTAGATATTAGATATGTATCATATAACAAAGAATAAAGTGGTTGCTCAAAGCATATTCTAAGCACAATCGCTGAACTGCAAAACACTATGCACAACTTTGTGCAAAAACACACTCAGAACCTTACTGTACCATAAATATTACACTAGGCAGACTCTAATACACCAATATACCACCCATACGGAAAATGCAGACCGTCAACAATATGAAACAAGGGATCATATCATCACAATTCTCATGTAGAGCCACAAAACACCCTTTTAGGGTGGATAGTGTTCACAATGAGCTCCTTTTATTAAAGACCATATGTAGATCCTTCAAGAGGTAGTGTGTCATGATTTAGGCTCTACACCCTTTCTGATGTTTTGGTGCCACCTCAATAAGCCCAACACACAATCTCTCCACTGCAAGACACTATACACAAACTTGTGCAAAAACACACTCATAGCCTTACCAAAACATAACAGCACTAATTCCAAGGACAGGACGAGCTACAACCTTATGCGTGGAAAGGCAGCACTATAATTACACCTGACTCTAAAACACCAGTACACAACCTAGTAAAACAAAACAAAAAGGGCTGCAAATACTACATGCTAGCAGAATACTGCATCTTGATCACACATGAAAAACACATGGCACAACAGATATGAAGGCAAAATACAAGAAGTCAGACTCAGCATGCAGCAATACTAGAAACATTGAAACTTACATGCAAAATATCACAGATGTACATTTCCAAAAGCTGACATATTCCAATTAATAAATTTTGAATAAAAAATGTTTTCTACCTTTGCTGTCTGAGCATTTAGTTTTTCTATTAGCTTTGGTCCCAGTGTCTTCTTTCCATTTGATATTTTTTTCTCTCACCATGTCCACCATCTTTCTGTGTCCTTATGCGTCCTGTCTACCACCCTATCCTTTCTCCAGTTTCAACATCTGCCCTCATAGTGTTCCAATCCAGCCCTTAAATTCAGCAGTTTTACCTCCATCCATATCCAGCATTTCTCCTCATTCCCCTCCCCTCCATTCATATGCATCTACTTCCTCTGTCTTCCCTCCCCTCCATGTCCAGCATTTCTCCTCTCTCCCTTCCCTTCCATCCGTGTGCATCTCCTTCCTTATCTTTCCTTCCCCCCATCCTTGTCCAACATTTTTCCTCTTCCCTGCCCTCCACTCCATCCATGTCCAGCATTTCTCCTCTCTTCCCTCCCCTCCATCCATGTGCATCTCCTTCCTGACTTCCCTCCCCTTCATCCATCCATGTCCAACAACTCTCCATTCTGCCCTGCCCTCTCCTCCATCCATCCACCCATATCCTGCAAATTTCCTTTCTCCCCTCCATCCATCCATCCATGTCCAACAACTCTCCATTCTCCCCTGCCCTCTCCTCCATCCATCCACCCATATCCTGCAAATTTCCTCTCTCCCCTCCATCCATGTCCAGGATCTTTCCATTCTCCCCTGCCCTCTCCTCCATCCATCTCCAGAAAATTTCCTGCCCCCTCCATCTATGCCCAGCAATTCTCCTCTCTCCCCTGCCCTCCCCTCCATCCATGTCCAGCAATTCTCCTCTCCCCTGCTCTGCCCTCCCCTCCTGTCCAGCGATTTCTTCTCTCTCCCTGCCCTCCATCCATCCATACATGACCAGCAATTCTCCTCTCCCCTGCCCTCCCCTCCTCTCCTCTCCCCTCCTGTCCTCTACAGCAGTCTGTTCTCTCCCCCTGCCATCGCCTTCTCTCCACATCCAGCGATTCTCCCTGACTCCCTCAGCTCCTCAACAGCCCTCCTCTCTGTTCCTTTCTTGCCCCCCCCCCCCCAACCCAACCCTTTTACTCTCTGTGGCAGGCTGCAACGCTTTTTGCAAGGCAGCTCTGGCTCTCCCTCCTTCCTTCCTTGGTTCCCGCTCTGGCTCCCCGATCAGCAGCCCCCCCTGCGCATCTTAACCTTTACTCTCCAACGTAGCAGCAACGTCAATCAATGAAGAAGAAGGCACAACAGCTAGCTCGCTTCCAGCTTCTCTCTTCACACAGTGTCCCGCCTACAGCGTCAGCGATGATGCATTTCCTGTTCCCGCGAGGGCGGGACACTGTGTGAAGAGAGAAGCTGGAAGCGAGCTGGCTGTTGTGCCTTCTTCTTCATTGATTGACATCGCTGCCACGTCGGAGAGTAAAGGTTAAAATGCACGGGGGGGGGGGGGGGGGGGCTGCTGATTGGGAGCCAGAGCGGGAACCAAGGTAGGAAGGAGGGAGAGCCAGAGCTGCCTCCCAAAAGCGCTGCGCTTGTGAGGGCAGCAGGGAAGTCGGAAGTCCACGATTGGGCTCCACAAGCCTCTTATACGGGGCGCCTATGGATTCAGGCATCAACGTGAATGGCAGTGGAGGGTTGCTGCTACCAGGGACAACTGCTCCACCAATGCTGACCCCCAGGTAAGGTTCAGGGGAGGGGAGGGCTGCAGGCTTTTGCTCTCAGGGGGTAGGGGGGTCTCGAAGGGGGCAAGGCTTGGTGTGCATAGGGGCATCAGACTGTCAAAAGGAGGCCTTCAGAGGGCTCTAGAATATATGTGGGAAGGATTGGGTGGAAGCTGTATCATGGGGGTGGGAGCTGTGATTGATCATATAGGGGGCTGTATAGGAGGGGTGGGAGCTGTGATCAGGGGAGGGTTTGGGAGCCCATCCGCCTCACTTCCAGTGACAGCATGTTGCACTACCGCACTACTAGTAGCACAACTGCACTTACCTCCTCCTCTTGAGAGGGTGGGAAGTTGAGCTGGGCTATCAGAATTTGTGATAGCTAGTGGGTGGAACCAATTATTGTTGCTAATTAGATCATTATTCAGTTAAGTTGCACGTGAAATTTTTGGCAACTTTTATAGAATTAGGGGATAAATGTGAAAGATTGATTAAGAAATCTTCTCTGCAAAACCTTCTACACTACACTGGACCCTTGCGGATCCAAATCATTTCCTCAGTTTACCATGATCTGTCACCTTCTTAACTAATGAAATTCATGTACATATTTTGGCTTTTTCTTCACTCTTTTTCTGGTTGTGGCAAATGAAGCACTTCACAGGTTGCTTAGTCTTGAGTTTTGTTCTAGCAAAGGGAATAAAATATATATTTATTCAGTTCTGGTTTCACTTTTTCTTTGTCTGAAAATATATGCTTTCATATGCTTACAAGATAACAATCTATGTTAATTGAATTGCATTTCAGATAAAATTATGTTGTTTTAATAGAATTTTCAACAGAATTAGAGGCTTGAAGGAGCTGTCTGTTCCTTGCCTTTTTCAGTGTGGCTTTGAAGATGAAACTAGAAGACACTTTTGTGCATGATTTATTTCTTGTGTGATATTCCCATTGTAGCTACACATCTCAGGCTGTGCTCTGCGGCAGATGGATGATGTAGTTGTCATGTTGTACTTGCAGTATAGCATAACTGATGCACAATGATGAGGCCTGTGCTTCAGTGACTGTAAAGGAAAAACGGGTGGAATTAGTATTTTCACATTGTCATCCAAGCATGCTGGTGTTGACACTGACACAGAGAAGTGCAGAAGCCTGATTGTTGAGGCATAGGACCAGCTGGCTCATTTCTTGTATGCAGAAAGAGGTGCTATCGTGTCTGTATAGAAGAAACCTGTGAGGTGTGGAGTAGAATTTTAAAAAGGACGTCCAACTGAGAATCTGTTCTTCCTCATCTGTACATCAGACATGGACGCCTGTGTCTCATGTATTTTACAACAGGATCTGCTGATATACAGCCTGTCCTAAAATACACGAGATATGGACGCTGCATAACATCCATATAAAAACTGAAACGTCCAAAGTATGAACGGAGTAAAACAAGGGACATGGGCTGCTGTGTGGCAGAAAAGGAATGCCCATATAAAATGGTCACACAGCCATCCACATGAGGAAGTAGCCTAATGGTTAGAGTAGCCTGCTATGAGCCTTACTAGAGAGCCAGGTTGCTGGTTCAAATGTCTCTGTACCTTTTTGAAAATTGTGTTTATTTTTAAATTCTGAGTTCTCCAGGGACAGGAAAATACCTACTGTGATTTCACTGACTCTATTCAGTAGAGAACTGCTCAATCACATCACTTTTCTGTAAACTGGACATGCCAAGTGCCAGGTTTAAATAATAGGGTTACCATATTTGTTCCCCCCCCCAAAAGAGAACACATGCCCCGCCCCACCACACTCCTACCCTGCCCCCTGTCACATAACGCCATGCCCCTTTCACACCCCCACCCTGCCCCCCTGTCACACTCCCTAAGGGTGTCCTATCCTCACCTTACTGTACTGCCCTGGTGGTCTAGTGACCTCTTCAGGGCAGGAAAGAGCCTCCTCTTTCCTGCCCGGAGCGGCTGCAGACTGTCTCTTGCTGCCTCCGGTCCCAGCACCGATTCAAAATGGCTGCCAAGATTGACCATTTTGAATTGGCGCCAGGACCAGACGCAACAAGAGACAGTCTGCAGGAAAGAGGGGGCTATTTCCTGCCCCAAAGAGGTCACTAGACCACCAGGGCAGAACAGTAAGGGGAGGGGAGGATAGGACACCCCTAGGCCCGCCCACTAGCCTGCCCATTTGTTTGCAAATCCAGACAAACGGGCAGGCTCGCAAAACCCAGTTGCCTGGCCGTGTCCCAAAGAGGACACGGGTAAAACCAGACATATGGTAACCCTACTAAATAAGGATGCCGATCTTTTTGAACATGGACATTCCTTCCCCTTCTGCAATCGGAGTTAGATGTCCATCGTTTGATTCCCCTCCCTATTCCACCAAAAACACGTCCCGACCACACCCTGTTGCCATATGGACTTCAGCAATTTTAGATGTTCATATTCAGGCTTTATAAAATCGGTATTTGGCCGTCCATCCAATATGGATATGTAAATGCTGGTTTTCAGATATCTGGAATATGAATAGAGCTTCTAAAATAAGAACCTAGGTCTTGTTGAGTTATTTTATAGTCTGAGAGGCCAGTTTACCAGAACTGATCCTGTTCTCTTGATATAACAGAGATTGCATAAAGACGAAGAGATGTTTGTGTAATAAAATACCAATAAGTAGAGTCCAAGTAGTCACATGGCTACCTAAAATAAAGGTAATGAACAGAAATAAAACAAAACAACAAAAAAGGAAATAAGATGATGCCTTTTATAATTGGACTAACAATAAATTTTTTGATTACTATACATTACACTCTGTTCTTGTATTCTGCTGATACCAAATGGGCCCGAAATTCAGACCACGGAAGGTAGCCGGCTGCCTCCCGTGGTCAGCGCTGAGCCCAGATATTCAGTGCTGGGCTGTTTCCAGTGACCAGCATTAAATATCCAGTTTATTTTTCGTCAGTAAGAAAATAGTTGGCCAAGCCAATATTCAGTGCTGGTTGGCTAAGCTCATGGCAGCCAGAGATAGATCTGCTATTGACACAGCCAGATTTGACCACCAAACTTATCCGACGAAGTGCTGAAAATTGGCAGATAGCCAGTTATATCGCGCAGTATAACCAGCTATCTGCTAAGCGCTAACCGGTGATATTCAGCGGGAGACAGCCGGCTATCTCCCGCTGAATATCTTTAGATAGCTGGCTAAGTACCATTTAACCGGTCAGTCTGCCCAACGAGATAAACTCATTTTACATGGTATGCGATACTTTATATATATATACCCGAGTTTGATTTGTTCTTGTTCAATCTCGGGGCATAGACTGTAGATGTCTGCCCAGCACAGTTCTTGTACTAAAAGTTCTGAAGCTAATGTTGAAGCCCCTTAAAATTTACTCTAGCCCATCCATATCTATTCAGTCATTTCAGCCTACTGTGTATAATTTCTTTTCAACATCCCATGGGTTGGAAAGTATTTAAAGAAGAGAACCTTAGAATAAAACCAAAGGAAGCAAGAGGCAATCAGTAGATGAAGTAATACTTTGAGGCAACTAGACCATACAATTCTTTAAGCCGATGTGACATGGTTAGTGCTTTTTTTTTTCTTTTACCAATTACTGATTCTAATCTCGTCCTCAGAGGTTCAGATAAGTCAGGAATGGTGGCCATGTTAGAATATTGTCTAGAACTACTAGTGAATGGTGGGATATAAATAATTTGTAAATACACTGCCAACTAGAACCTTTTTCTCTTGCTTTCACAGTGTAGGTCAGCCATTCCAAGGGGATTATCTGGAAGTCAGCAAGAATCCAAAGTACAAGAAGCTCAGCGACACTGTGGAAGATAAGATTATAATTGCTGATGTTGTAAACAAGATCAACAGAGCCAATGGAAAGGTAAAAGGGAAAAAAAGACTTTCATTGGCCAAAATCTTAAGGAGTAAATGCATGCAACTGGCTGCCAATCTGAACCTTTTCCTGTGGCTCCACTCCTGAACATGCATAAACACGGGTCATGTCAAAATATGCACCTTCTTGTCACCGAACATACCCTTACATGTGTAACCGCTGTGATTAATCTACAAAAGCCCTATGGGGGCACGCTAGATATTTCAAAAATAGGAAGGATTTTACCCTTTGCAACTAGAAATTTACAAAGAATATTCCCCTTATCTACTAGAACTACAAATTATTGCTTTTTCTATGGTTTAGCAAAATTTTACTTTGTTTGCACAAAATTTGCTTTAACCTGTAAGTAGAAAAGGCCAAACTTTTATCTTACTCTATATTTTTATTTTATATTTTTGAACTATATTTGGCCTGGCAGTCTCATCTTGCTCCATTGAAACCAGGTTGTAAGTTGAGTGATGGTGCCATGAGTCCTTAGCCACCCAGGAGCAGCATTCCCACTGAGCATGGAGGCCCTCTGCTAGCGTTGCTGTTAGTGTGGGTTGGTGCAATGGCAGTATCAAAATAGGCTTAACCCTATTACAGTATCATCTTCCACTTACTTTAGTCCAGCTACGGCAGTGCTAGTTCTTGGCTAGGAGCCTCATACTATAGCAGCTCCTTTCATAAGCTGTGGTCATTGGCCAGTAGGTGTTTCTGAAGAGTAATGGCTGAAATCTGAACACTGTCTCTACAGCAGCCTTAGCCCAAGGATCACAGTCCTGGCTGGGGAATTGAACACAGGTGTTCATCATTGCTGTTCTGTGCTGCCACAAAAATACTGAGCCAGCCTTGAGCACCTTCAATATTGTTTGCAAATGATATTTTAATAGTAAAGAAATATAAAGGGAAGAATAATTGTTATAGCCCCCTCTCTATGACTTATGAGTGAGCTGGGTCCTATGCTAGCTGGAACTGGATTCTTCAGCGCATCTTTTGATACAGGAGTCCTCATGCACATGGCCATCTGCCCTCCCCTTATCCTAGATGCATCTCCATTCTGACAAGCCCAACCTTGTTGATAAAGAACTAGAGCCTAAATTGTTTATATGGAAGTTTTACCATCAAGCCAGAGGGACGACTATGCAACATTTTCCTAAAGTAAATTAGAAAGCCAGTAGTACCTGAGATATATTCCAGAAATGTAATAAAGCATATTCCCATGCACTGACTGTGTGTAACTCAGGCCTCAGTCCTGCATGCTATGGGCTTTTGCTTGGGCCTGCTGTTCATCAGGACAGTCAGGGCTCAATCATGATGTGACTGACACAAAAGTCCATGGAGGGTGGAAGAACAGATACTGCTACAAGGGCAGTCTGTGCTGGCCCTAGAGGGGTGCTGAAGTATAGTCTCACTGAAATGTCCCTTCTGTTCTCAAGGCCAGTGAGGTAACTGAGTTGTTCATGTATGTTGTTTACAGTTTATTTAATCTGATATACTGCCTATCTCTAGAAAACTCTAGGCAGTGTACCATATTAAATATAAAATATACATAAAAACATGGCCATGGAGTCCTAGGTTACAAATGATATAAATAGTAAACATAAAACTGTCATATTACTCTAAGACACAAGAGGAAAGTAGGTGTGTATATCATAGACAAGACAGTTGATGGGAATTATCCAGAATCCCAGCTATGTCAGCTAGATCCAGTTAAAGAGCTTGCCCTAGCAGAAAGCCCTGGAATAATGCAAAGTTTTCAAATTTTATGGATTTAAATGAGAGAAAACATGAAGAAAAAGCTATCCTTTTCATGACTAATTTAAGCAGTTGTCTTTTCTAAGAATTGTATTTTTCGATATGGGGCTGTAATGTTTCTTTCTCCAGTACTTCCCAGTCTATTTACATTATCTCTGCTCCTCTCCTTTCCTCCTTGCTGTTTACACAGTGATATAAGTATTAGGGCCGCAATTCAGGATTAAAGATTTTTAATTGTGATTAATCGTATAATTAAATGTTATTTATTTATTTATTTATTTCCCACTTCAGCTGTAATTCTAGACAAGTCACTTAACCCTCCATTGCCCCGGGTGCAAAAGAAGTACCTGTATATAATATATAAACCACTTTTATTGTAACAAATCCCATCCCCCTTCCCATCCCTAAAGGACTGATAATCTCCCTCCCTCCAAAGCTTTCTCTCTGGCCCGTCTTGCCTCCTCTGACATCACTTCCTGTTTCTGCATGGGCAGGATGGGTCAGAGGGAAAGCTTTGTACCAGGCCACAAGCAGCATATGTACATCACTGCTGCTGGGAACCAACAGAAGACCACTTTTAATGTAGACGTGTGTGTGTGTGTGTGGGGGGGGTGAATCATGAGTGGGGGGAAAATGCCGGATTTCGCCGAGTGCAGGAATTAGGAGTGGAAGAGAGCAGAAGAGATGTTTGGAGGAGACAAGAGACGCTGCATTGAGCGCTGCATTAACTGCAATTAACTTGCAGCCCTAATAAGTATACATTCCACAAAAGAGATGTGGCTGCAAATTGAAGGAATCTGAGCCAGGACACCGGTAGATTTATTTCCAAGTCGAATTCCCAAAAGTTGCAAGTCTGAGAAACATGAGTAAAATGATTGGGCTGGATTGATTAGGTATGGGGGAATGTAATCCTAAAATCTCTAACATGTGAGACACTGCTGGTTTGTGTTAATGCTCTGTCCTGTTACTACAGCCACTGTCCTACTTTGTCATCTCCTTGTATTTACTTGTCCAATATGTTTACCTATTGAAGGGCGCACCCAGGATTTTCATGTTAACAAAAAGCAATATCCTCCTTGCCGACCAAAAGTCGGGACAGAAAAAGCTGGAAGTGCCTCTGGGAGATATCACCAAAGTGTCCATGAGCTCACAAAATGACGACTTCTTTGCTGTGCACCTCAAGGAGGTAAGCTGGGATTTCCTAATAACAGAGGAAATAGAAGAACAAGGTCCCTCGCAATCACACAGATAATTCAAACACAGTGAAAGCGACAACAAAATTGAAGCTAGATAATGTTCAACTAGTGCAGAAGATTTTGTGGCCTAGTGGTTAGGGTGGTGGACTTTGGTCCTGAGGAACTGAGTTCGATTCCCACTTCAGGCACAGGCAGCTCTTTGTGACTCTGGGCAAGTCACTTAACCCTCCATTGCCCCATGTAAGCCGCATTGAGCCTGCCATGAGTGGGAAAGCCCGGGGTACAAATGTAATAAAAATAAATTTTATTGAGTCATTGGATGTTTTAATAAAATCTTATGCACTATCAACATCGTGTAGCTTTGATTTTGTTGTCACCTTCGCTGTGTTTGACTTACCTTTCCTAATAACAGACCATTACTCCTTTATATTTAATGGAAATGGCTGGCTCTCTTTATTCCTTAAGGTACTTTAGGCACAGGACGATAAGTCTTCACAATCATTTTGGGTCATTGCTCACTTGAATTAGCATTTAGATAATGAAAGAGAAAGCAGTTGCACCCCATGGATGTTCTTGTGCTTTCAGTGATGGCCATTTTCTGCATCTGTCTGTAATTACGTAGATATCTGATACTCGACTGTAGTCTTCTGAGAGCTATTGAATTAAAACTAACCACAGCTCCTTCTTTATGGCAGGGTTCAGCGGCTGCTGCTAAAGGGGATTTTCTGTTCAGTAGTGATCATCTAATTGAAATGACCACCAAGCTTTATCGAACTGCTCTGAGCCAAACCAAACAGAAGATTTTCATTGAGATTGCTGATGAGTAAGTGCCTCCTTTTGTATATAAGGTGCGCTGGAAGTGATAGGGCAGAGAACCTGAAATCCAAAATGAGATGTACAGGGAAAATTCTGTAAATTTAAAGAGATCTAAATTTTAGCAAACCTAAAGGAACATCTGGACTGCCTGGACTCAGGAGCAGTATTTGTGCATTGTGTAGAGCACGTGGGAAATATGCTCAGCAGTGGAGGAGTTAGCATATTATATGTGCTGACCTTCTCAGTATCAAGGATATGTAGGGTCTATATGTAGGGATGGGCACGCAGAAACTTTTCATGTCATTTTTGTTTGGAATTTTTTTTCATTTCCATCAAATATTGGGGTCTTTTTACTAAGGTGCGCTGAAAAATGGCCTGCGGTAGTGTAGGCTCGTGTTTTAGGCGTGCGCATATCCATTTTTCAGTGCGCCTGCAAAAAATGCCTCTTTTAAATTTTTGCTAAAAATGGATGTGCAGCAAAATCAAAATTGGCGCATGTCCATTTTGGGTCTGAGACCTTACCGCCAGCCATTGACCTAGTGGTAAAGACTCACGCAGTAACCGGGCAGTAATGACCTACGCGTGTCAAATACCACTTGGCGCACGACAAAAATAAAATTTATTTTTCAGACGCGCGTATTGGACACGCACCTAAAATGAAATTACCGCAAGAGCCATGCGGTAGCTGGGCGGTAACTCCATTTTGGCGCGAGTTGGGCATGCCTAGTCACTTCGCTTAGTAAAACTGTCCCGTTGTTAATAGTATGCCCTCTTCTTAAAAACTGCATACTCTTTCCCGATAGGGTGTGCATGAAGTTTGCACGTGTACCTTAGGGGGTAGAGAGTGTATACTATGTGCACATAGGCCTAGATTCAGTAAATAACACTTAGATTTGGGTGTGGGAAAAAATCATCATGGAGCGCTATCCTATAAAGAATACTCAAAACAAGAAACATGCACAAAAGACAGAACAAAGCCTTTATATCCATCAGTTGTTCACCCGAAGAACCTCCCACCACAGGATTCAAAAAAGGGAGGTTAATTAAAAATTAAAAGCCAATTGAAAAAAAAGTAAGTCTTCAAAGAGACTCTGAAAAGAGCATAATCCTGACTTCTCAAGATGTAGATGCTGAGGGAGAGAATTTCATAAAGCAAGTGAAAGAAAAAAGAAGGCTGTAGACCGCGTGATTAAGAACATAAGAATAGCCATACTGGACCAGACCAATGGTCCATCTAGCCCAGTATCCTGTTTCCAACAGTGGCCCAATCCAGGTCACAAGTACATGGCAGAAACCCAAATAGTAGCAACATTCCATGCTACCAATCCCAGGACAAGCAGTGGCTTCCCCCATGTCCATCTCAATAATAGACTATGGACTTTTTCTCCAAGAACTTGTCCAAACCTTTTTTAAACCCAGATATTCTAACTGCTGTTATCACATCCTCCGGCAAAGAGTTCCAGAGCTTACTATTCTTTCAGTGAAAACAAATAATTCCTCTTATTTGTTTTAAAAGTATTTCCATGTAATTTCATTGAGTGTCCCCTGGTCTTTGTACTTTTTGAAAGAGTGAAAAATTGATTCACTTCAACCCGTTCTGCACCACTCAAGATTTTCTAGACCTCAATCATAACACCCCTCAGCTGTCACTTTTCCAAGCAGAAGGGCCCTAACCTCTTTAGCCATAGTGGAGGGTGGCAAGATCAGTCTGATATCAGTTAGCATAATTTATACTCCTAAATTAGGAGCATAATCTATTTTAGAGCATAAATTATGCTCTTAAATTTAAGGAGCGTAAATTTAGGAGCATAACCTTTATACAATAAGACCTGTGGAGGGGCATAATCAAACGGAAACGCCTATCTCCATGGGCGTTTATCTCTGAGAACAGGTCCGTGAAGGGGCGGGCCGAACCAAATTTTCGAAAAAATGGACGTTTTTGAGCTGGGCGTTTGTTTTTTTTAGCGATGATGGAAACTAAAAACGCCCAGCTCAAAAACGTCCTAATCTGAGCCAATTGGTCGTGGGAGGGGCCAGGATTGGTAGTACACTGGCCCCCCTGATATGCCAGGACACCAACTGGGCACCCTAGGTCAGTGCGGTGGACTTCAGAAAAAGCTCCCACATGCATAGCTCCCTCACCACAGGTGCTGAGCTCCCAACCCCCCTCCCCCCAAACCCACTACCCACAAATGTACAACACTACCATAGCTCTTAGGGGTGAAGGGGGCACCTACATGTGGGTACAGTGGGTTTTGGAGGCCTCCCATTTACCAGCACAAGTGTTACAGGTGGGGGGGGGGGGCCTGGGGCCACCTGGCTGAAGTGCACTGCAGTACCCACTAAAAGTGCTCCAGTGGTTGCTGCTATATAACATTGGCACACCAGTTGACACCTGAAGACTAATCTCTCCGAAAACGTCCTTTATTGGAATAACCACCTTTACTCACAGTTAACTGCAGATCAGAGGTTGTGCCCCACTGGCAACGAGTCTCCCTGGTACTGAGATGAGCAGTAGGTCAGAGCTGGCAGAATGCTCTACAATGCCCTCTTTCAGCCACATTCAAGGGAAGAACTAAGTTGTCTAATGTGGCTAACACAGGAAAGGGAACTAAAACTGGCTTACAAAAATGGCCACTACCGCATGGACTACAACAGGAAACACAACAGGGCAAACCCAGTAGGCAGGGGGAAAAGCACCATGGGAGAAGAGCCTACCAACTACCAACATCGTGAGACTGTAACACAAGCTAATGAAATCACGGAGCCCAATACCCTACACCCACCACAATGCAATGCTGATGTGACCCTGTACTGCACCCGAGAGCCACATCTGACCCAGGGAAAGGCTGTGACAGGATCGAACACATTCTGTTGTCATGGAGGTGGGTACGGCATTTGAGGCTGGCATACAGGCTGGAAAAAAAGTTTGTAAAGTGGGGTTTTTTTGGGTGGGAGGGGGTTAGTGACCACTGGGGGAGTCCAGGGAGGTCATCCCCGATTCCCTCCAGTGGTCATCTGGGCAGTTGGAGCACTTTTTTGGGACTTGTTCGTGAAAAAAAAGGGTCCAAAAAAAAAGTGACCCAAAATCGTGGTAAAAACGCCTTTTTTTTTTTTTTTTCGATTATCAGCTAAAGACGCCCATCTCTCCTCGGCTGATAAGCACTCCCCAGTTCCGCCTCTGACACGCCCCCGTCAACTTTATTCGTTTCCGCGACGGAGTGCAGTTGGAAACGCCCAAAATCGGCTTTCGATTATACCAATTTGGGCGCCTTTGCGAGACAAACGTCTATCTCCCAATTTAGGTCGCACTATAGGCGTTTTTCTCTTTCGAAAATAAGCTGGATAGTGCTGTTAAAATTGGCTGCCAGGGAGCTTGTACATTTACCAGCAGCCAGTAACTGTACAAGTATTTTGGAATAACTGCCAATATATAATGAAAATGGATTTTAAAACATCATTTGGTTTCAGATTTAACCGATGGGCTAGGTAAGTTCTATATTGTAGTTTCTTAACACTTTTAAACATCTGGACTTAAAGTATTCCAGATGTAGGATTTTAGGAAGGTGCCTTCTAACTTTAGATCTCTAGGAAGTGGCATCTTTTTATCCTCCAATCTGAGAAAATAAATGTCCTCACAGCAGATTTCAGCTGGCGCAGTTAATACAGCTAAATGTATACACACATTCACCAAGCATGTATTCTGGAAATCTGATCCTGTGTTTCCTGTAATCCTGAGCTTTGTTTACACGAGTGCTGTGCTGAAACTGTCTAAGCTAACGTGGGAATGGAGGTGGGGGCGCAGGCAGGGAAACATGGTAACCGAGATTCAGGGAGTTGAAACACAAGAATAGGTCAGGCAGGTCTTTATAGTCTAAATGGCTGTGCCAAATTGTGGGAGATGACAGAGCAGAACAGCACATATATTTTAGCCACTTTGGGATTGCTTTTTTTTTTCCTGAACTGATAGCTTCTTCCTATTCTTCCAAGCCGCCAGTTCAGTTAGAATGAAGGCTGGGATCCTCACACTGAGCTTTCACTTGAAAGTGGAAGAGTAACCTAATGGTTACAGCAGCGGGCTGAGATGCAGGACTGACCTTACCACAAAGCAAATTAGGGCACCAGAATTTGGGGTGGAGCAAAAGAGCAAACAGAGCTAACCAAGTGGGAGAGGATGACTGGCAGGGATCCCCAAACCCTGCTAGACAAAGAACTGAGTCAGCTGGACAGGTCAGTGGAAATCTGTGCCGCAGTTCTACCATAATTTTCCTCTTCTTTTGTAAGGCTGACACAGTGAACACATCCAAAACTTACATTGCATAGTCAGTGCCAGGAAGTGCTGGCCCCACGATCATGTGTTTTGAATGTGCTTATGCCACCGGCCTTTAGGAGAAAGCTGTAGAGAACCAGAATACAGCTGAAGCTGTTATGAGTGAATAAGTTGGGTCTGCAAGCAGAGCCATCGCGGGCACCCAGTACCCTTGCACTGGCCCTGCTAAGATGCTTGGTGATATTTCCAAAGCATCCCTGTACCGTCATCTTGAAGGGGCATCAAGCCTTGTGTGAAGTACCCCCAGTGAAGGAAAGTCTCGTTAGCACATCAGAACCGCCACAGATTCCCCCAGTATTTACTACTATTACTACTACTACTTAGCATTTCTATAGCGCTGCCAGGGTTACGCAGCACTGTACAAGTTTAAACATGGGGAAGGAAAGTCCCTGCTCAAGAGAGCATATCACTGCCAGCCTTCCAACCCCTTAAGAAAGCCTCATCTTTAACAATTTTTTTTTAATGCTCAAGGTGAGTTACAATGAAAAAAACAGCAACAAGAATAAAATCCAACCAACCCCCATTCATCCATCCTATACCCCCAAAATAAAATCACCCTGCTGAAAATTCTACTTCCAGCTATACAGTAAAACCTCCTTATCCATAATTAAAAAGCCAAGTTTTTACCAATTTCCAGAACTTCTTACAGTCGTCTTCCAACCAAACAGCCAATGGAAGGGCATTCCACAATGAACCCAAAACCGCAGAAGCTCTCTGTCTTGTTCTGTTGTAGATATACCTGATTTGGGAAACACAGTAGTGACTGCTAAGAAGAGTGAAGTGATCCCTGTGGGGTATATGGTACTAAGATATTAGTAGGATACTAAGGTTTCTTGAGATGGGCACCTCAAAAATGCAGACACAAATTTTACACCTGATTCTGTGCTAACAAGGCAGTAAGTAGATGGACGCCAAGATCAGGGTGACGTGATCAAATGATTTCTTCCTAGTTAAAACCTTGCAGCTATATTTTGCACTAATTGCAACCACTTGAGCTGCCTCCTTGAAAGACTGGCATAAAGATAATTGCAGTCATCCAATCTATTCATAATCAGAATTAATGTGAATCTAATTAAACAAAGGTAAACCAGCAAATCAGCTCCTTATTGTTCTCAACATTTGCTTAACCAGGTGAAAATCAGAGTCTAGAAAAACCTTCAGACTCAACTACTGGAGTCAACTTCAGTTTGACCCCTCCCCTCCCCCAATAAAAAATGTAGTTCACACAGTTATTTCCCCCTTTGCAGCTGTCCCACAGGCAGTCCAACATTCTGAGTGTTACATGTACACATTAAACCGATCAGCCAACATCTCTAAACACCTATTCAGCGTGGGTCATGAGGGTCAAAGAGCAATCTCAGGATAACCAGTGCTACTTTGTATTATATTGGGTAGGGACAGGCTCAGAGGCCTGGGAGGCATTAATCATGGGGAGCGGTGTCCCTCTTGGGACTGGAGAATGGGGTCTGAGGAACTTTATCTGCACAGAAAACCAATGTTTTGCCCTTATTCGGGGCTTCACAATATAAGAAAGTTATTTCAATATAGAATAAATGTTATTGCAGTGATTCCCACACCGAGTTCCTCAAACTCTCTTCATGGGTTCCTCAAGAAATTAGATTATAGAATCTGTTTGTATGAACATATATATGTTTACATAAACTGAAGGTCCCTCGGTTTATGAAAAAACATTTTAGGGGTTGCACGATAGTAAAAGATTTGGAAATCACTGTGTTACTGGGTGATTCGCTTTATTCCTAGGTACTCAAGAGATTTAGATACTCTGTAGAAATATTTATTTACTGAGATAATATGTTGAAGAGTTGGATAATGTTAACACAAAGAAAATTTGGCAGTGGAAAAATGGTGCAAGAATCATCAAACCTACTGTTAACCCACAGACCTTTTTTGTGTTCTGACTGTACCCTTCTCTTTTCACCACTGTTAATAATTATCGCCTGCTTCTCCTCGATTACTTTGAATTTGGATGCTGTTTTTGCCCCCATCACCTCCATACCTCTAACCTTCTTTATGTAAAGGAATGGCTTCAGATTTTGGACTGTGCTTAGTGGTAGGGTGAAAGAAATGGGAAATAGAATTTGGTTGTACTATCATTGACTAGAGAATACTTTGATGTAGGTCGGTGTTAGACATGTTGGGCCCAGGGCAGATTTGCAAGAGGGTCTCAGAGCCTGCCAGCAAACTGTGCTGCCTTCAGTTTAGATAGCCTTGGGGCCCCTTCTGGCATGGGGACCCAGTGCGAGTTCCCTGTCTGCACTTTGCTAATGCCGGCCCTGCTGTAACATAGGAAATGCATGTGATTTTTTTGTTCCAAAAAAAAAAAAAAGTTCAGTTACACTCTCCTTTATTATAAGCAGTGTTCCTATCTGAAGTCTCATATTCTTTCTCCTAGGTTCCTGGTGCAATTCAAACAGGACAAAGTGTGTGTGAAGTTTATACAGGGCAACCAGAAGAACGGCAACATGCTAACATGCAAACGGAAAAACAACCGTCTCTTAGAAGTGGCTGTGCCTTAACTGCAAAATCACCGTCCTCCTTTGATAGACTTTGTTTCTTTGTAACAGTGCAATTTTAGAGGGTTTTTAATTGTGATTGTGAGCTGCCACTGGTTAATCAGCTTTTAAATCTAGCTTTCCTTTAACTGAAAGTCTGTAACCCTTAAATGAAAACCCATGGAATGTTGGCAGCATTAAAAAAAAAAAAAAAAGTCCAATTGCAATATTATACACAATTTTCATTTTTTGGTCATAGTACAGTACAGAATGGTTCTATTTACCGAGAAACTTATCTTTATCCGATCGATCAGGAACTTACAGATAGCACATTAGTGCCAGCAGATGCCAGAAAGATATCTATTAGGATTTCTCAGCCGTAGAAATATGGTTTTGTACAGCTAGGCGTGGTTAGGGAATTTCAAAAGCACAAAATAGCATATACTGAACTAGTAGCTATATATAGAATCTTTAATTAAGAGCAACCTTAGTAAAAGTGGAATAAATAAGTTCAAAACACCTCAGGGGCAACTTTGCAAGTGAATACAGACTGATAATCCACCATATTTATAGCTGATTTACCTCCCCCATCCCCAGGGACCTGTTTTAAGTTTATTTCAGGGGCTGGATACCCCTATGTGTACAACCTTCTGAGCATTTTAGACAATGCCTAGATGAATTTTCTGTCCGTATTCACTTGTAAACTTACTCCTGATGCAGACGCTAGGTGCCGAATCATTTTGGGCATATGGACTATTATATGAAGTGTTTTGGATAATCTATTCCACTTTTACTAAGGTTGCATTTAATTGATTAAAGATTCTGTATATAGGTATTGGCTCAGTATATGCTGCTCTGTGTTTTTGGTATTATTGCCTTCAGCATTTGTACCTTTTATTCTTCTTGCTTGTGGGTATGAATTTTTTTTTTTTTTTTTTGGGGGGGGGCAGCGTTATATGTAAGAGGCATCAGCCCTAAGGCAATATGATCACCATTAATGCTATCTGATCAACAGCAGTAACTGAGACAGCAAGAATGAGTTATTCGAAACATGAAGAGAAGGGCATATGCATCTGATCTATTTGAAATAAAGAAGCTGGTGCAACAAGGTAGGGTTCCAGTTGGATCCAGTCCTTAATTACTCCCTACAGGCTGAGATGGAGTTATTTTCTTAGGGAGATGACTGAGCTTTTTTTTTTCTAAGCAACTTTTTCCGTGCAATTTACAGTAATCTTAGATCACACATATGGCAAGAGTAGACCTGCCTATTATGGACAAAAACAAATTCCTTCACTCTCAATCCAGGACACAGTTTTAACAGCTTAGGTATTACTCATTAAGGGTTACAGGCTTCTCTGGATATTAATATGTACCATAGAATGTGCAATAAAACATTTAAGACATCTTGAGAAGGTTATTTATATGACACATTAGCATATGAAGAAGAGATGTTTGGTACATGATGTGTATTTTAGGCTGCAGTTATTTTTCTTATTAATTTGCAGTTTCTAGAATTTATACTACAGTTGTCATCTTTGAAGGAAAAAATTGCAATGCAATAACTTTATAATTCAAAGGGGTAATGTGTATGTACATATATTAAAAAAATACCCTGGTATTATGATAACTGTTAAAGTTATTCTATTTCTGTTACTTCTGGTACTCTGTTATAACAATATTTTTGTATTTTAAACTGTTTTCCATCTGTTTTATATTAGTTCTGTGCCTGATGTAAGTTGTGCACAAACACCCATTACAATCAAAAACTTCATTACCGGTATTAAATTGTCAATGTAGTAGATGACACATACTCTTTTATAAAGCTAAAACATTACCTGAAAAGCCTTGAGTTGTTGAGCATTCTTTTGCTTGTAAGTTTGTAGGTTGATAGTCATCTGATGTGCAGTTCCTGTCTTGCAGTCTTAGGGCCCTGTTTTTTGCGTTAACCATGTATGTGCCTACAATATCCCTATCAGGATTATTTTCGAAAGTGATCGCCAGTGATCTTCCGACATAAATCGGGAGATGGCCGGCGATCTCGCAAAAGCGGCAAAATCGATATAATCGAAAGCGGTGTTTTTGACACCATCGCTGCTTTCCCGTCGGGGCGAAGCAAAGGCAGGACATGGGCGGGCATGGGCATGGCTACCAGATGGCCGGCTTTTGCAGATAATGGGAAAAAAAAGCGGCGTTAATCAGTATTTTGCCGGGTTTACTTGGTCCTTTAATTTTCATGACCAAGTCTCAAAAAGGTGCCCCAACTGACCAGATGACTACCGGAGGGAATGGGAATGACCTCCCCATACTCCCCCAGTGGTCACCAACCCCCTCCCACACTAAAAAAATAAAAATAAAACACTTTTTTGCCAGCCTCTATGCCAGCCTCAACTGTCATACCCAGCTCCCTGACAGCAGTATGCAAGTCCCTGGAGCAGTTTTTAATGGGTGCAGTGGACTTCAGGCAGGCAGACCCAGGTCCATCCCCCCCCCCCACACCTGCTACACTTGTGGTGCTAAGTGTTGAGCTCTCCAACCCCCCCCCCAAAAAAAAAAACCCACTGTACCCACATGTAGGTGCCCCCCTTCACCCATAAGGGCTATGGTAATGGTGTAGAGGTGTGGGGAGTGGTTTTGGGGGGGATTTGGGGGGCTCAGCACCCAAGGTAAGGGAACTATGCACCTGGGAGCTTTTGTGTAATTTTTTAACATTTTTAGAAGTGCCCCCTAGGGTGCCTGGTTGGTGTCTTGGCATGTCAGGAGGACCAGTGCACTACAAATGCTGGCTCCTCCCATGACCAAATGCCTTGGATTTCGCTGGGTTTGAGATGACCCGCATTTGTTTCCATTATCGCTGAAAAACAAAACCGGCGATCTCAAACCCGGCAAACTCTGGCATTTGGCTGGGCTAAACCGTATTATCGAAAAAAAAAGATGGCCGGCTATCTTTTTTGAAAATAGGGTTCTGGCCAGCTGTTGCGCCGCTGCCACCAAAATAGATCGCCGGCGACGTTTGATTATGCCCCTCTATAGGTGCCTACATGGTTAGCGAGCGCGCTAAGTGTAGGCACACTAAAAACACTAACGCACATTAGTAAACAGGGCCCTTAGGTAGTGTCATAACTGATAGGGCAGATTTGATTTGATAGTCCATCTCTCACAATAGCATCAAAGTGGATTACCTTGCAAAAGCCATAAAATCACAAATAAAAAAACATCTGTCATATAAAAAATATGAACCATATAGATATTTGTTTTCTTTCCTCAGTTCCATTGGCAACTGGTTCCAGACACTTGATCTTGTATAACTAAACACAGACTATCTTGTATCACTAAGGGGGCCCAGGCCAGTACCCTCAAGTATGAAGAACGAAAACACCTAGATGGTTCATCATTTTGTAAATTAGCAGGACATCTTGGTAACCCTCTACAGATAAACTAAGCACAGGAATTTAAAAGATTCTACTGACTAATGGAAGTCATTGAAGATCAACCATAATAAGAGCAACATAGTCAAATTTCCTATCACCTACCAACAGTCACACTGTTGTGTTTTGTACAAGTTACCGCTTTTACAAATTGCATTTGGAAAGACTTGGAAACATGTCAATAAGATGCCAACTCATTCTTCTTCTCTTTCTTTTAAAATGAGTTTTACTACATAGTTTTCCTATTGAACTGAGCATATTGGAGAGTGTTACAATGGGGCTCATTTTCGAAAGAGAAAAACATCCAAAAAGTGTCATAAAGCACCATTTGGGCGTTTTTCTTCTCAAAATGTCCAAATCGGTAGTTTTGAAACATATTTTGCAGACATTTATCTATTCAATTCATCTGCAGTACGTCCAAATCACAAGGGGGCATGTCAGGAGTGATTCAAAGGTGGGTTTAGGGCGTGCCTAACACTTGGACATTTTACAGTCGTAATAAAACTAAACCAAAATGTCTAGAGTTGAAACTTCAACGTTTTAGTCTAGACCTGTTTTCAGAATGAATAAGGTGCCTTAAATGACCAGATGACCACTGAAGAGAATCAGGGGTGACCCACCAGTGGTCACTGACCCCCTCTCACCCCCCAAAATGTGAATTAAAATATGACCAGCTTCTATGACAGCCTCAGATGTTATAGCCAGATCTATTAGAGCTGCAAGCAGGTCCCTGGAGTAGTGTAGTGGTCGGTGCAGTGCACTATGGAGTGGGGGACTCAGGTCCTTATTGTGACCCCACCCAAAGTCACCAAAACCCTACTGTACCAACATATAGGTGCCCCCTTCACCCATAAGTGCTATTGTAGTGGGGGACAGTGGGGTTTGGAAGGCGCAGGGGACAAGATAAGGGAACAAAAGTGAGATACATACCTGGGAGCATTTTTATGAATTACACAGAAGTGCCCTCAAAAGGTGTCCCATTCCTCTCTTGGAACGTCTAGGAGACCAGTCTACTAAAAATGCAAAAAAAAAGTTTGTGCAAAACGTCCAAAGTCAGACTTAGACATCATATTGAAAATGCCCCTGAATATGTGTCAATAATGGCTGAACTTCAGGAGAAAGTTGTTGAACAACTTTCACTGGGCTGCATCAAGTCTGCTTAAAAGTTTTTTTCACCTCAAAAAAAGGTGATTGTTTTAAATGAGGACCAAGGTGACTCCTTAACCTTCTGTTCATCCTTAGGTTTTTTTTACATTTCTATAGATAACATTCATTTAGTAATATATGTGTTTAAGGAAGAAAGGCCAGCTATTGATAATTTGAATCAGCACTTCATTAAGATAGTGGATTGATTGAATTAATGTTGGTTGATACTCAATCCAAGAAAATCTGTGGGTATCTGGTTCTCTAGGGAAAAATCCATTTGATGGTTGATTTGTGCATAGCTTATATTTCAGTGAAGTTAAATGATTCTGTGGTGAGTGGATGTTGGGGTGGGTGGGAGGTAGTAAGGTTTTCTGCTCTGTTTTAAGTTTTTATTTGCATTTGTGACACACTTCCATAACTCATGGAGGCCTACTCTGAAGGGCTGTTTCTTGCTGCTCTGGACTCCCTGATCACATGATCTATCCAGTTTGCCCATCTACAACAGGTACTGAACTGTACAATGCCTCCTCTCCCTCAGAGATACTTCCCTCAGCTTTCACTTCCCCAAAGCTGGACCACACCTTCCTCGCTAAGCAGTCTAGAGCTAGAACTCTTTTTATATGTGGATCCTAGATGGCGCTTGATTGTGTAGCACATACCTGCCGCTCCTCTGTGTCTTCCAGTGTCTGGTGTGACCAGTACTCTTGCCCAGTACTATGGGCAAGAAGAAGGGAACGGCAAATGCACGACCCCCCCCCCCATCCAGGGGGCGGAGCAAGATGGCGGTACCAACTTTTCCGCGTGAACGACTAACCTGGCTCTGCTGAGTTTTTTTTTTCCTCTTTGATTTTCTTGCTGAACTTATTTCCTAAGTACAAGTTTTTGGATAATGCCTCATATGAAGAGGAAAGGAACCGTTAGGGCCGGAACTCAGCCAACACTAACTTCAACGCCTACTCAGACTCTGGAGATTTTCATCACGTGGTGATCCACTTTGTCAGCGTTCGGAGACCCCGCTGATTTATCGGTGCAAGGAGAAGCCGTGATCCTGGGATCAGACATATTGTTGTCTAAGACGCTTTTCCCACCTTCGCAACCAACTGTAAGCGAAGTAGATGGTGGATCTCTAACTCACAAAGATGGGGAAAGGGTCTTACTTCTGGGCCATGACGTCGCATTTTCAGCCGAGGCCCCCATGGCATCTGAGGCTCAGAGTAATGTTACTCTGCATGAGAGGCCATTAACATCTATGGCCCCGTCAGCGAAGGTAATGCTGGAAGCTATCTGGGAAATGCTCCAGCGTTTGGACAATACTGTGAAGACTTCAACAGGCAAGATTGATTCACTTGTGAATAATGTTAAAAATTTATCTGACGCATTTACAATGATGAAAAAAAGAGATAAATGAGAAGATAACATTTCTTAATGAAGAGACTACTAAAATTAAAGATACGTCAGTAAAATTGATAAAAGATAATACACTGATACACAATAGACTTGAATACTTTGAAAATTACAACCAAAGGTTAAACCTTCGATTGTTGAACTTTCCTCGAACATCAGTGTATATCCCTTTGGAAATATTTAAAAGATACTTGACTGAGAATTTAAAATTTTCTCCTGAAAATATATCACCTTTAAATAAAATATATTATTTACCAACTAAAATGACTAAAGAAGAACAACAGAACCCTCCACAACCACAAAGAGATTTGAATGTATCAGATTTATTGGAAACCTCATTAATGTCAACTGCGGAAAGACAAACATTACTGGTATCGTTTATTTTTCAGCAAGACTTAGACGCCGTGAGAAAAATGGCTTTAAGAAATCTACAAACTCCATTTTATGGAGGGAAAATCTGAGTTTTTCCAGATGTCACCAAACAAACTCAAGTTAGAAGAAAAGACTTTCTTGTGTTGCGTTCTGCTACTTTAGCGTTGGGTGCCACATTTAATTTGAACTATCCTTGTAAATGCAATATAAAATATTTGGGAGTTAAATATGTTTTCTTTATACCTGAGCATTTAAAACAATTTATTGATCAGAAAAAGTTATCATGAAGCATGTTGGAATCACACACTATGTTCCAGGGTTAAAGATTTGATATTATTTAGTGGATAATCTGTTAAGCCTTTCTTTAATTTTAATGCATGAATCTCATCTCCTGAGTTAATAATGGCTCTTCCCCCTTATTGGTGGTCTAATACAAGATGTAGAAAATTTATTTTTTCTATTGTAAACAAGATTTTCTTCTTATTATTTAATCTGCTTTTCCTATTCAAGTGTATATGCTTGTAAATTGTTTAATAAAATGATTAAGAATTTTTTTTTTAAATGCACAACCCCCAGCACCTAGCTGATTATTTCTGTTGTGGAAGACCACGCTTGAGGATTTCCAAGTGGCGGCGAGGTCCACGGGTACCATCTCTTCCACCCCAGCACTATTTCAGTGACAGTGGAGATGGGGTTTCCTTGAGCCCCATGAACCGTACGGCACCCCAGAAATCCTGAAGGAGTCTGTTAGAGGAGCAACAATGAGATATAAAGTCAGGAGAGTTCCCAGGTTATCCTGTGTTGGCCAGGAGTTCACATCTTGCAGAGATACATAAGATCCCAGAAGAGACCCTTCCTCCGATTGTTAGAGCACAGTATATTCCTGGGAAACACGTGGGAGGAATGAAGAATCCTGGACAGAATACTCTGGAGATGGACTTAACTGGTTTTCTTGAGTCTTCACTCACCTTATTGGTCACTTTTGCACTGGAATTGGATCACAATAATGTATTGCATATATATTTATGCAATATTAGTCTGCAGTTTATGGGTTCAAATATACGTATATTTCCTGACTTGTCTCGAAACACACAGAAGAGGTGCCAGGCTTTCTTGGCCTTTCAGCTAAGATTAGTAGCTTTGGGGGCCACTTGAGTTTTGAAATTTCCCTGTGCATGTGTGGTACTTAAAGATGATGTGACATACCATTTATTTGACCATAAACAGCTTTTGGGCTTTATAGTGGCTAAGGAAGAATGCAAGATTAATGTATAGTTTTCTCAGGAATTTGGTTTTCCACTGTTGGTTGGATGGGCTTCGTGGAGGTAACATCATCTCTTTCAATTGAGTTTATACTAATGCTGATCTTGGATCTAATATTGTGGTCTGTTTTATAGAATTTCTTTACTTTCCTGTTATCTTTGCCTATTTCTTATCATGGATATTTTTTGAAGTCATTGTAATCGTAAAACTATTAAAAATAAAATTTAAAAAAGAACTCTTTTAATGTGACCTTTGAGGGAGTGTATTCATTTCATACACTTTATCACACCACCTCAGTCACCAAAGGGAAGGTAGACCTAAAGAATCATACAATTACTTTCTTTTTAATTAAAACATTTTTTTGAAGAGTCTATACACCAGACACAATGTAATTCTCATTACAAAAATGTTTACACTTGTTTTAGCTGGTGAAGTGTAAACATTTTGGTAATGAGAAGGTGTATAGATTCTTAAAATCTTAAAACTTTCTGTGCCACAAACTGATAATGGAGGCCATTATAGAAGGGTTGTGCAGCATCTACACATGTAAATAATGGCTTTTACATATGTAAATAGTATACACGTATACGTTCCAATGTTATACTATTCAGATACCTCGGGACACATAGATTTTTAAAGGGGGCATCATGTATATTCTAAAAACTGTCCTCAGTGTCTGCTCTGAGGCACACATAAGTAAGGCTACCTACTCATTTGGAGCTGGGATCTCCACCAGTCATTGATAGGGCAATTGTATAACCTCAAAAAAGTACAAAAAAAAATGTTATTTTATTCAGCTCCTTCTGAGTTGGCTGTGCTTGTATGTGTAATTTATTAAAATCTGATAAATACTCATGTATGTTGCAAGGTTGGCACTTGCATGTGCCATTTTAAACCAGGTGCTGGAGAGGGCAGAATTGACTAGGGATTGCTTCTGCCCTTTACACCCTAGACACCAGGAACATCCCCTCCCCCAGTTAAATACTGGAGGATCATCATCTTAGTCATTGGGGGAATGTGGGGTCATGGAGAGAGGGAGGTCTTCATCTTGATAGTGACTGGTGAATGTTTCAAGGGTGCTTGAACTGGTTTGGTAGCAGGATCTACTTCTAAGTGCAACTGCCTACCCAATGTACTATAACTAGTGATGAGGTCTGGAGACTGGTCACATACTACTTAGCACGGGGTGGGCCAGAGACTGGGTTAGGAATGGGCAGAGATTGGTCAAGTACTGCACATTGTAGTTTGCATATGATAATTAGTATACAGTGGCCCTTTGCAGTTAGCACAGGTGCACGTAACACCTCCTCAAGAGGCATGAAAATGGACAGTAAGAAACCTTTCTGTGTGGTAATTGCAGGGGACATGCTGGACACGCCCCCAACAGTTACCTCATCGCCTTTGCACGTACTGAATGTTAAACTTTGAGCGTTAGAGCATGGCAAGTGTAAACCCCAAAGATTATTTTATTTGTATGCTTTGCAGTTTGTGACGACCTTTTCATAATAATGTTTCAAGCTTCAATTTTTATTTTTTTATGTTAGGAAAAATGCTGTAAAGTTTTATGTAGTACTATTAAAGTGGTCCCTTGTGGTAGAAAACCTTGCTTGGGACCAATAACAAGAACAAATAGAATTGCTTCATATTTCAGGATTTGCCGTCTGTGCTGCTTTTAGCTCACGGCGGTATTTTGTTGTGTAGGATAAAATTGTCGTCTTGTCCCAAAATACAGGGCTGCATCTTCTACAACTAGTTGCAAATTTTAAGGATAAAATTCTACTATACGAGTTACATTTTTATTTGTTGTTATAAGGCATTTTAATTGCATACAAGCTGGAACACCAGTGGTAGAAAGTTAGCATTCCAATCTAGGAGATAAGAGCCATTAATGCAAACCTATGATGTCTGCATTCCATTGTTATCATTAGATTAAAACAAAGTGCTGAAGGAAAGATTGTAGACTCTATGGCACATAGAGGAAAAGGAACCAGTAAGAGTTGTAACAGCTAATGTAAGAGTTGCTGGGATAACGTAAGTGATAGCTGCCCTAAATGTGGAAAGCAAGGCCTAAGTGATACAAACTAACAAAGAGATAAACATTGGTGCAATATTTTACTATAAATATAGATTGTATCAGTGGGGGCATAAAACAGGGAAGCTACTAACCAATTTGGTTTGAGCCCCTCCCCCCCATGCCAGTTAATTACCAAGATTGAGAATCATCTATCTAACAGTCAAGAGATTGCAAAACCTTCATACAGCTTTTTAAAACATTATACAGTGATGATATGAGGGACAAAGATCAAAGGAAACATTTTTTGTTTCAGGGAATTCAGAAACTTTTTCTCAACAAAGAGGATGTGCATAGCCTAAGCAGACCTACAAGAGAAATAGAAGTCAGAGGTCAACAAGAAACTGACCAAGTCCCCAGGGCCAGATGGCTTAAGGGCTGTGAGCTCAGTTGTAGGAAGTAATAGGGCAAAATTGTTAAGACTTGAACAAAATTTAGCCCATGTTTTGCTGATCCCCAAGCCATGAAAAGACCTGACCAATATCTTTATTAAACTAGAATACGAAAATATTTAAAGCAATACTAGCAGTGAGATTAAATAAATAAGTACATAAGTATTGCCATACTGGGACAGACCAAAGGTCCATCAAGCCCAGCATCCTGTTTCCAACAGTGGCCAATCCAGGTCACAAACACCTGGCAAGATCCCCCAAAAAGTTCAATAAATTTTATGCTGCTTATCCCAGAAATAAGCAGTGGATTTTCCCAAAGTCATTTTAGTAATCATCTATGGACTTTTCCTTTAGGAAGCGTCCAAACTTTTTAAAAACCCAGCTAAGCTAACCGCCTTTACCACATTCTCAGGCAACAAATTCCAGAGTTTAATTACACGTTGAGTGAAGGAAAGGTTTCTCTGATTCATTTTAAATTTACTGCTTTGTAGCTTCATTGCATGCCCTCTAGTCCTAGTATTTTTGGAAAGAGTAAACAAACGATTCATGTCTATCCGTTCCACTCCACTCATTATTTTATAGACCTCTATCATATCTCCCCTCAGCTGCCTTTTCTCCAAGCTGAAGAGCCCTAGCCAGCAGTGATACATACAGATCAAGTAAATGTTCTTAAGGCAATGGTAGTGATGCATACCATGCAAGGGCAAGTAGAAGAAGCAGCAACTGTGCATCTAGATGTCAAAAAAGTGTTTGATAAGGTGTTGTGTGGAGTACCTTTCCTGATCCTTAGTGAAAATATGATATACAGAATAGTTTGTAAGATGGATCAAAATTGTACGATAATGTAACACAGAGAAAAAAAATATATAAAATAACATTTTTTTTCGTACCTGGGGGGAAGTTCAGGGGTTTCTGGAGGCTGCTGCCCTGGTTGAGGACACCGGGTTGGGGAGTGCAGGGAGCATTGCAGCGGTTTCGGGCCGTTTCCAGGGAGCTCCGGGGTTGAATAAAGAGGAGACAGCATCTCTGTAGCTCCTGCAGTTGCCGGGAGAAGTGACGGGCCTAAGGGGCACTGTGGGAGGCGGCATGGCGATTTTCTTGCCCTGGACGTCTTCGCGGTCGTCTTTGGGCCGGTGTGGGCAACGATTGAGGGGAGATGGCAGAGGAGGACGGGATGTTCAGGCATCCGGTAGGGATGGGCGGCGATGGGCCTGGCCGAGATGGCCGTCTTCTGGGTCATTTTTGGTGGTCGGTTAAAAACTGGGACGCTCCGGCGTTCCCGGTGAAGAGAGAGGAGGCAAAATCACGGCGGGAGAGGGGCATGTTCGTGGCCTGGCCTGCCGAGAGAGAGCGGAAGAGGACGTCGAGGGGGTATGCACAAGCCACGTGCGCGCACCTCATGCACGAATCGGGAGCGCGTGTCGGATCGGGAGCTCCATTTAGAGAGATGTAAGGTTGTGTTGAATCCTGTAGAAAAGAAAAATATAAGATATTAAATGAAATTGGTTACTTGTAGAATCTTCATAACTATACATTGAGAATTATCAGTCAAAGTTTGGTTACATTGTGGTACAGGCTCTGTTCAATTATACAGGCTAATGTGTTGCAGATGTTAGTGCTGAATGTGTATATAAAGTTAAGTATCTAATTATTAAAAGTTATATAATCAACTGAAGAGTGAACTGGTGTGTCTCTTCCAAAATTTGGGAAAATCCCTACATTTAGATTACTTTCCTTTCATGTCCTTTGAGGGCATAAGACGAGGTTAGTTTTTGTTGTTTCTTCCCCATTCCTGGGTACTGGGTCTGGAAAGCTGCCACGATTACTAACATCAGGCTAACCAGAAACCTGCTTTTATCATACATCCCATCCAGGCGTGGGGAAGGAGCTACAATAAGCCAGAGGCACAGGTATCGATTAACTGGCAGATGACACAAGGATTTGCTCTACAAAGAGGAACAAGACACAGGTGCCCCCTTAGTCCTTGGCTATTAAAATAAAGGAGGAAACAACAGTTAAGAGGATTATGACTGGGCAAAAGAACTGAAAAGTCATTGTTTTGTAGATAATATGCTACTTCTTATGGGAAAGATATTGGGAAGGTAATGACTTGGTAGATCAATTTAATAGCTTTGTGGGACTCAAGATAATCTTCAAGAAATCAGAAGTGCTGGTACTGAAGATTGTTCAGGAGGGTGCAGGACTGGGACATTCCCTCTGTAGTGGGGAGAGGACAGTATTCTTTCTTCTTTATCCTGTCATAATGTTGGAGCTCCTTTCTGCTGATGTGTATCCCTATTATATTTGTATGTATTCCACCTTGATAGATTTTTTTTTTTTGGGCAAGTGTAAAAAAAACCTGAACCTGACAAGCTAAAACATTTGTGGAAATACTTGAGCCCACATAAACATGTGCTGTACTAGTTAAATGTAATGAACAAGTTAAAGGGTGTCAAGTAATTATGTGTGAAGTGGAAAGACTTGCCTTTGGCCATGCTTGGCAAGTGCACCTTGGTGAAAATGGTCATCTTCCCTAATTCTGTACATTTTACAAACATTGAATAAGAGGAATCAAGCTTTTAAGAAGATGATCAGGCAGTTTATATGGGAAGGGGAAGGATAAGGAAGTGGCACTAGAGGAGGATTTGGAGGAAGGGCCTGGGGGGGGAGTGGCCCTTCTTTAATAATGCATGATGAGGCAGCACTGCTGAGGTCAGCTCATAAGCTGTGCATAGGGAGTAGTAAGTACACTCCCGCGGGACCACATGAGGAGTCCTACAGCCCTCTTTTGGTTTATGAACTTCACATGGCAAATCCTTGAGCGAGTAGTAGGACAGTTATGGATGAGATAGTCACACCTTTAGGAAGGCTTGGTGTTGGTGGAGAGGGATGGTAGGAGTATCTTAGAAGGTACCTGTTTATATTAATATACGAGATCCTGGATTTTCTTCCAGGCATTGAGATAACTGACTTTCATTACTGGAGAGAGAAGGGGCGCAAAGCTGTAGGATAACTGTTGGTAGACAATGAAGGGCACCTTCCTGTCCTTTGATGAAGTCAATGATGGGAAATTCCAAATGCATACTTTTCCATCACCTCAGACAGTACTGTGATGCATTATGGCAGTGGTTCCCAAATCCGGTCCTGGAGGCACCCCAATCAGTCAGGTTTTCAGGATACCCACAATGAATATTCATGAGAGATATTTGCATGAACTGCCTCCACTGCATGCAAATCTCTCTCATGAATAATCATTGTGGATATCCCAAAAACCTGACTGGCTGGGGTACCTCCAGGATCAGGTTTGGGAACCACTGTATTATGGGGTAGAAAGAAGAGTAGTTTAAAGATTGGGCACATACATGCTGAGTTTAGACTCCTCCCACCTAGATACAATAAGTTACTGAAATGGCATGAGGTTGGGAGAGCTTTGCAAGAGGCAAAGGAGCTAGAGGGGCTAATAGGAGAGAGGACACGGCATAGGGCATAATGCCACTGACACAAAGAAACTGCTTAGTGACATATATCGATATTTTAAAAATGCCGTGTTCCAGGAAATAGAGTCCAGGTGTTTGCACAGGTTATTTATAACCAAAGAGAGGTGGGTGAAGATAAAATTGTGGAGGGAGAAACAGTACAGAAAATACAGAATACGGGATGAATGCTGGTGTTTTCTTGTATGAAATGCCCCAAACTGACCAAATTGTGGAAGCAGACCCTGATGAAGGTAAAGTTGGTGATGAGAACAGATGTGGAATATACTTTGTTATTATTGGAGTTGTACCAATTTTGGAGGTGGCAAGAGTCCAGAAAACAAAACTGAAGTTCATTGATATGGCCCTGCTACTACTGGTTAGGAAAGCTATTTTGAAATGTTGAGTCCAGGATGAGGCTCCTTCCTTCAGCGCAAGCAGCTGATGTGGGAGGCAGCCCTGCTTGAGTTGGAAATGCGAAAATCAAGTGCCAAGCCAGAGTGGTTGCTCTATCGACACTTATGGCAGCATTTCACAAGGCAGAACCCTCTAGGGGACACAGTGAGAGGCTCAGAGATAATACATAAAATATAGAAACAGTGCAATAAGTGTAGATGGAGAGTGTCCTTGAGCAAGTACATGGATTGGTTTGCATGGTGCGAATGGGAACATGAGGAATGAATGGAAAATGGGTAATGTGGGGTGTAAAGAAAATGAGGGCTTAGACAGATAGACATGATAGAAACAGCCTGGTGGAAAATGAAATGTTAATAAATGGTTGATATTGTATATAGGGATGATGTCTTGTTACCGTATGTCCTGTTTACAAATAAAGAAAAATACTATTTCAGAAAACAAACAATGCTTATTAAATGTAAGGTTTTATTTATGTTAAACAAAACAAAAAGCTTTCCTTATGGATTATCCATGTTAGACTGGGGATAGCTCCTCACTACGAGAGATGTGAGCAAAACCTTTTTTTCCCCATAGACCAAACTGCAGAAGACTCTTGAAGGCACCATCCAATCTGCCAAAGGACAGTGCTTACAAATGTTACTCTGTCCAACGAATGTATCTTCATCTTTCTTGGTCATAGTGCATTGCCTCAGAACTATGGAATTCAGTGACTGATATTCTGAGCTCCCTGTGGTGTTGAAATAAAAAAATCAAAGGAATGGAGCTAGAGGGGCTATAAATCTTTAATAATAAATCTTTAATAATAGTGTTTACAGAGTTTATTAGGTTTAAAAAAGATGTGAGGGGCCATTGAGTCCAACTTTCTAACTAAGGAAGAATAAATCTTCTGTGCCTGGTTCGAATGCTGGTTCGGATCATACTAGCTTTGTTCAGAACTTGGTTTGACCTGCTAGTTGTGACCCATTAGCATGAAGTCAGATTCTCATGACACTCTGATCCCCTTCAGCTCCAGCTGAATCGGACATAAGGAAAGGGAATTGCAGACTGCCAAATGATACAAGATCTCAGCAGCTGCTCCTTATTTCCTGTTACCTTTTTGATTTTTTTTGGTGGGGGGAGGTTTTCAATGAGGAGTATTGTAAAAATAACTAGTGACTTAAAGGGAGAGTTATAAATTGGGGTTTTACCCCCAGTTTGCATTCCCTTCCCCAAACACCTTTCCTCATCTGCATTTATACTCACATGTGAGCTAACAGCACATTTCAACCTGAGGTTTTGAGGAGAGAATGAGGGGGCAATTGTGCTCATCTCTTTGGCCTTAAAAAAAAAAAAACACCTCAAAATGCCAAAAATATGAGGTCTGGAACTTAGTTTCTTAATGGGCTTCTCTTGTACGTATCATTTTGTAAAATCCAGCTGCTAGATATGTAATTACTGGCCTTTACATGTGTAAATTGCAAACTTGTCACATATATGTATAAGTTGATGCTTACATATGTTAACATCCTAAGTGAAGCCAGTCTTTTTATTATTGTTATTATTATTTTTTGCACTTTTTTTTGTTTTTGTAAAATGCCCTTTTCTGTTGGATGAGCTGTACAATGCAAACAAAGTTGGCTTAAGGGGTGTGGAGCCCTGAGTCAGCTTTTGCTTTGCCACCCCCCCCCCCCCCCCCCCCCCCCCCCAATTTTGGGAACAGTTTTGTGGCACAAACTACACAGATGTCAGAGCTCATTCTGTATAATTGACCCTATAGTGGAAGGTTTATTTATTGTCTGATCATTTCATTTTTCCAGTTGAGTGAGTCCTGGTCTCTCTTTACCCCTTCCATTTTTTTTGGCTTCTCTTAAATTCTTTTCTAAGATCTCATTTCCATTTCCTATTTCTTCAATATTCCTGTATTCTTTTTTTTCACTACTACATCTATCTCTGACAGTTATCCTTCTGTTTCATCTTGCTTCTCTATTTTTCTCATCTGCCTTATTATCTATCTATAGCTTGATTTCATTCTTCCTTATCACTCCTCCATTTTTCAGTTTCCTCCTTTTCACCTTTAAGCTACTTAGCAATTTTCCATTTCCTACCTTTCCCTCCCTAGTCCTCTCATTCTATAATTCTGTCTCATTTCTCCCCCTGCCTATCTCCTCTCTCTTTCACCCACTTTCTAGTCCCCCATTTCTACCTTCTATACTTATCTCTTCCCTAGCCTAATATACCTTCCTTTGCCTCTCATCCCTTCATCAACCCCAGCTCTTTCCCTATTACTCATTCCCTCCCTACCTCCAGTCCTTTCTTATGTGTTATCCCCCTATCCAGAGACCCATTCCCACTTTTGCTTCTCCCATTTCTTTCAAAGACCTGCCCCATTGTCTCTCACTCTCTTAATAGCACTCTACTCCTTTCAACTGCCACTGAAGCAATTCAGGTCCTTCAAACTTTCTTATCTTCCCATTTTTCAGCACTTCGTCTCATAGCCCTACTCGGTCTCTCTCCAATACATTGTCCCATTGTCCTCCTTGATCCCAGCTCAATTTTTTAGTCCCCATTTTTTCATCCTACTCAATACCTGAATCTTCACTTGATCTCACCCAAGCCTTATCCTAATTATTCTCCCAATAGCTAGCCAATCCTTGAGACTGTCTTTTCTACAGTCCTAGAGCCTCCACTTAAGTCTGTGTCTCTGCTGTCCTACATCTCCATGTCCTCAGTATCTTCCCTTCTGACTCCCTCTCCCTTTTCATAAGGATTGGTGAAACAGGCTTTAGGCACCCATAAGCTTTGGGCCCCTCACTGACTCAACTCTTAAGCTGGACCTGAATACAAGCATACCCCTGCCCATGGCACCATACCACTGGTTGTTTGGCTGGAGTACTCACACAGGGTGCAAATATTGCTCCCAGTCTACTGCTTCCTCTCGGTGGTGGTGAAGTGGGCAGGAGGTGCCAGTGAGCATGTCACATGGGGTGCAACTATAGCCCAGTGTAGTCCTTTCTGTTCATCTTTACATGTATTTTACAAAAGACTCCATTTTGAGCTAGCCTTTTGTACAACACACAGGTATGTATAGCTTTCCTGACGTAGATATCTTTTCCACATGCCCTATGCAAAAAGGGGTTTTATATGTGCATCTATCCACAGTAGACAAATCAGAACTGAACAGACAGGAGGGCCACTTTAGTGTTTATCTCTCATCATTCACTATATTATTATGATTTATTTAGAAGAAGTCTGCCAGATTTAGCTGAAGCAAAAATATAAATGAAAGCAATTTTTATGTGTTGCTAGCTAGGGAACATATCCCATGTAGTAACATGTCATTAAACCCCAAAAATGAGATGAAAAAAAACATGAAAATTCACATTTTTTGTTGGCCAATAATAGTGCACACTCTTTTGAATAGCGTGTCATTGCACATGCATGAACCATTGTGCATACATGAACACTGCGCACGTATGCTATCAGGAAAAAGGGTGCACTGTTTCAGAAAGAGTGTGCCCTTTTTCCAAATACAACTCCCTCTTTGAAAAGAGTGCATACGCAACAATTTTGCTCCAGAGCCAAAATAAAAGGTCAATGAAAATGATCAAAATGAACGTTCCCGGAAATGACTCGGGGAAACGACATGAAACTTTTCTGCCTGCCCATCCCTTCTAACAAATGGAGCAAGAAAAGATGTACATACACGTATGGGAGAAATGCCTTTCAGTCTTTTTCTTCAAACTTGACATTTCCCTTGCGTACGTCATGCATACGTCCCGGTTATTCACCTGGATAAGATGTTCCTGTTTTTGTAGAATAATAGATGGCTTCTGAGCTCCTTGCTTGCAGAATGTGTTGTTGAGCTACTGTGTTTACTCAGCAGCAGTGCACTCTTATTGCAGCTGAACTGACAGGGATCTCCAAGCCCCGCCAGCTGAAACCTCCTTGAATACGACCAGGTCTTTCTTCAACAAAGCTCTGTAATTGGTGACAGCTCTCAGCCGCCTGACGTTGGCACTGTGCACATGCTTGGGTTTTGCGCATGTGCAGGAAAACTGAACAGAAGTCAGGTGCTGGTGTCAACTGCTTAAGGAATGCTGCCATTGACTGTGGAGCTTTGTTGGAGAGAGTCCTGGTTGCGTTCAAGGTTTTCAGCTGGTGGGGCTTGGAGATCCCCACTAGCTTTGGTATTTAATTTCTTGAATTTGGGGGGGGGGAGGCAAGATAGGGAGACTATCAGGCTTATTTTCGAAAGAGAAGGTCACCCACCTTTCAACACAAATCTGGAGATGGGCGTCCTTCTCCCAGGGTCAGCCAAATTGGCATAATCGGAAAGCCGATTTTGGGCGTCCCCAACTGCTTTCCGTTGCAGGGATGACCAAAGTTCACAGGGGTGTGTCGGAAGCATAGCAAAGGCAAGACTGGGGCATGCCTAACACATGGGCGTCCTCGACCGATAATGGAAAAAAGAAGGGCATCCCTGATGAGCACTTGGGCAACTTTACTTGGTCCATTTTTTCTTATGACCAAGCCTCAAAAAGGTGCCCGAACTGACCAGATGACCACCGGAGGAAATCGGGGATGACCTCCCCTTACCCCCCCCCCCAGTGGTCATTAACCCCCTCCCACCCTAGAACAAACTGTAAAAATATTTTTGCCAACTTAAAATGTCATACCCAGCTCCCTGATAGCAGTATGCAGGTCCCTGAAGCAGTTTTAGTGGGTACAGTGCACTTCAGGCAGGCGGATCCAGGCCCATCCCCCCTACCTGTTACACTTGTGGTGGTAAATGTGAGCCCTTCAAAACCCACCAGAAACCCACTGCACTCACATGTAGGTGCCCCCCTTAACCCCTTAGGGCTATGGTAGTGATTTACAGTTGTGGGGAGTGGGTTTTGGGGGGCTCAGCACAGAAGGTAAGGGAGCTATGCACCTGGGAGCTTTTTCTGAAGTCCACTGCAGTGCCTCCTAGGGTGCCCAGTTGGTGTCCTTGCATGTGAGGGGGACCAGTGCACTACGAATGCTGGCTCCTCCCATGACCAAATGGCTTGGATTTGGTCATTTCTGAGATGGGCGTCCTCGGTTTCCATTATCACTGAAAAACGGGGACGACCATCTCTAAGGACGACCATTTCTAAGGTCGACATAAATGTTGAGATTTGGGCGTCCCCGACCGTATTATCAAAATGAAAGATCGACGCCCATCTTGTTTCGATAATATGGGTTTCCCTGCCCCTTCGCCAGGACGTCCTGTGAGGATATCCTCAGGAAAACTTGGGCACCCCATCTGATGATGCCCCTCCATATATGCCCACTCAGTTTGCCCAATGGCCCACCCAAAATTCGAGGTGTGGCTATGCCTCTGCTAAGCTCTTTGCTATATGAAGACACTGCACATACAGATATATATGTTTGATGCACATTTTACTGTGTAAATGGTGAGACTTACTCTTGTGTAATATAGTTTGATTTTCCTTTTGGTCCATTGTTTAGTCCATAAAAAAGTTGTGTATTGGTACTGGGCAATGTAATTTTACTTGTGCATTTCACATTACAGCAAGACTTGTCATAGTTGCTGTTTCTCTTTTGAAAAGTACACTTACAAGAATTGTTCATAGGGAAAACCTCAGCACTGTGGTGCCTGACCCCCAATTTTGAATCCCCTCTTTGGTTCAAGTAGGATTGAGGCATCCAAGACAGGCTTCATAATGGAGGAAAGCGCTGTAGGGCAGAAAGCAGTGAAGAGGTTAAGGGGTCCTTTTACTAAACTGTGTTGTGATAGCGCAAGCCTAACTCAGGATGTTGCTAAAGCGTCCACATTACTTTTGTCATGTGTGCATGCTAACCATGCATTAATTGTTTGGTAATTTTTTTAAGGGGGTATGTCAGGGGTGAGGTGGGTGTCCCTGTATTAACCAGTTAGTGCAGGGTTGTCCAACCTCGGTCCTCGAGTCCCGCAATCTAGTTGGATTTTCAGGATTTCCCCAATGAATATGCAAGAGATATATTTGCATGCACTACCTCCATTGTATGCAAATAGATCTCTTGCATATTAATTGGGGAAATCCTGAAAGCCCAACCTGGCAAGGGCCGAGGATGGACATCCCTGAGTTAGTGCATTGCATTACTGCATGCTAACTGGTTAGCACACATTTAACCCAGGAAACCCTCACTGCCTCCTAAATATGTGGTGGTACTGCTCATGTGTAATTTTTTTAAATGGCCACACACTAAATGGTAATATTATGGCATGGCCATCAATGAAATTAGTGGAAAATAAGAGGGTTTCATGGCCCACAGTAAAAATGGTCTTACGTAAGAAGACCCGTGTAAGGGTTGATAAGGCCAATTCTTACCGCAGCTCTGTAAAAGGGCTTCTAATTTTAAGACTTGTTTTCCATCCTTGATGAGGGGTTCAAGTATTGTCTGGGCATGCAGTTGTACCAAGGGACAAGAGCTCCAAATCATTATTCTTTCTCCATACCCAACAATAGCGATTTGGACAGAATCGAACACACATAAAATATTCATGTACCAACCTTTAAGGCTCTAAAACTCAATTGAAAGCATCATTTCTTGTGACACGAATCAGCACAACTTAGATTCTCAATGGTGGGAGTGCTTGAGCAAGAAGTGCTTTCAAAAATATTTGGGATCAGAGTCTGCTAAGGAAGAAAATACAAATGGGGAAATAAATAAAATGAAGACTCTTAACAGCTGTGCTTGTCCTCACCCACAAACTGTATTATCTAGAAAAGAACAGAGATTCCCACTACTGTATATAATTAATGTTTATTATGAGATGGTGCAAGAGGAATTTGTGCTTCCTGTGATGACTCTTAAATGTTAAGACATACCATGTGAAGATTTTAGTATGGAGGTTCATCGCGGCCTCTGGCCAGACCACAAATCTCTATATCATCCAGCCTCTTGGGGAAATATATTAATCAAAAATCAGCAATGTGAGGAATGTACTAATGACGCTCAACACCCAACTTCATTTCATGATATTCAAACTGTTGGCCTATATAAAAAAAAAAAAAGTCAAAACATAGATTATAAATTGTGTTAAGTATGGCGAAGACCGTGACAATAGAACTGTAACAGGATGGATGAAATGTGCACAGCGCAGCCTGCTCTAGTTCTGGCATGTTTCTTCAAGCCTGTGTCTCCTGTCCAGATGTTCTGAATCACATTAGAGAAGTTTTGTGGTCTGAATCTCTTTGAAATGAATTGCTGATAGTCTCTTTGGACAGCCTGTGACAAATTGCAAATAAAAAGGCTAAAAATAGCACAGTTATTCCCCGGAAAAGCCCAGTTCCCACAATTCAGTGAGCTGGAAAATGGTTGAACTTTTTGTGAACGTTGTATGCTGGCTCCTTGTTCTAATAACTTTCCATTGCACCCAGGTTTTTGTTATGCTTTTAGAAGCTGGAAAAAGTCATGTTACCAGATTTCTTTTCTGTAGAAATAGTGGATGGTTTTATAATGTGTGCCTCTATAAATATGTATATTGTAGAATAAACTTAAGGTTTTAATAGAAACACAGATTTGAGCATGGATAAATTTGGATTTGCTCAGGGTTGTCTCGGACACAGGAAAGTGAGTCCTTGGGCCATGGCCAGACCCCAGCAGTGGCAGACAAGTCCCTTGGGCTGGCACAAGGTAGGCATCAAGACAAGATGATTCAAAGCAAAAAGAGACAAGGCAGGACTGGAGCTTGGCAAGAACTTGGAGAAAAGCAGGACTGGAGCTTGGCAGGAACTCGGAGACAAGGCAGGACAAGGCTGAAACTTCAAGGCAAGGCAAAGCTAGAACTTGAAAGCAAGGCAAGGCTGCGTCCAAGGCTAGGTTCAAGGCAAGGCAAAGAAGGAACAAGGCATGGTAGGAACTGTAGTCAAGGCAGGCACAGCTGGAACAGGAGCAAGGCAAACAAGTCAGGAACTAGACACATGAGACAGGCAAGATAGGAACTTGAAGACACCTTGCGAAGGCCCCGAAGAAATGCTGGGGCCTTCCTTAAATCCGGACCAGCAGGAAGTGACGCTCTCCGCGGGACCCACCGATGTTGGTAATGCCATTTATAGAATAGTGCTTAGTGTGCATTTTTTATGATGATTTTTCTGTTCCATATATAGAATGTTGTCCTAAGATCATTTCTAGTACAGTCCATAAAATAGGCATCTTTCCATTTGTTGAATTTCTGGCTGTGAGCTAATGTTTTGCATTAGTATACAGCCATTTTATAAAAAATTAACAAGGGAGCACTTACCATTCCTATTTAGGAGGCACTAAGGACTTGCGCGGCACTGCTCAATTACCACCGGGTACACACCAGCGATACAAAAATAAATATATTTTTGTAGCACCGAATATGATGGCACGCTGGGGGTGGGAAGTGCCGCTGGGCTACTGCGATAGCCAGCAGTACTTTCTTTTTAGCAAGCAGTAAGCCCGCTTTGGGCTTTGGGCTTACTGCCGCTTTGTAAAAGGGGCTCTAAGTGCCATAGCGCCTAACCGCAATGGGGCATACATATGGACAAAGCACAGATGAGCCATGTATGTGTCTCCCATTTGTTTGCAGTTTATAGAATACTATAGTTTATGCATATCACTTCGTGTGTTTAGGTGTGTCAGCTTATGCTTGCCATTAACATGGCATAAGAGAGCATCCCAGTGCTAATATGTAAGTATTCTATAACGGGAATCTTGGTGCCAAGATGCTTGTTTATAGAATTGGCACTAAGTGCATGGCATTGGAGCACCTAAACTGAGGTGTCAAGTTATTGAATTGCCCTGAGTGGGAGGGGGCAGTGTGGGATAGCAAACTAAAATCTCACAGACAATTCAGAAATCCTTTGTTGTCCTGAGGAGAATCATTTCCATTGGGCAGTTGCTTGATTTATGGGTCTTGAAGACATTGCTTCATGTGCTTGTCATTAATCATCTAGACTACTGCAAGTCTCTTCTTGCCAGTGTTACACAATATCAAATAAAAAGACTTAAGATCGTTCAAAATACTGATGTTAGATTGATATATGATATATAATGCCAGAATGTTGACATGTTCTACACTTTTGCTTCAGGATCAACAGGATCCCTATATCAGCATGTATTAGTTTCAAGGTTTTTGATCCTGGCACATTGTGTGTACTCTATGGGAACCCCATTCTATCTACACTCAATCCTTATTCCCCTACTTGAACTCTTTAATCATCACAAGCTAAACTTCTTAATATCCCATCCCACACTGGAATTAGGCTTGATAACTCAAGGAACACTACTTTTAGCTATGTTGCCCCTTGTTCTGGAAAACATTGCCTACTACTTTATGGTATGATATTTTATACAAAAAATTTAAATCAACTCTCCAAATGTTGCTATTCTATACAACCTGTGGCCTGTCTTTAAAGTGTTTTTTTTTAAATTAGATGTTGTATATAATTTTCAGCACTGGGGACTAAGGCAGCAGGATCACTTTTTGGTTTTCCTTATCTCCCCTCCTTATTACAATTGTTTTTGTTTCTTTTCTCTGCTGTTTTGAGTCATGCATAGCCATGGGCTAACATATTGTTTGGACCTAGGCTTAGGAGAAGAGCTTGAGGGGGATCATGCTTACTTCTCTGATATTGAAAAGCAGCTTATATTGGCCAATATTGGCATTTTGGTTTAGAAACAAATCTACCCTGCACTACAAATCCCAACTATGCCATTCTTTGTATATATTTTCTCTTATGAAATTGCTTCTCCTACTGGGCACTGCACCAAATATATATATATATATTTTCATGCTACTACATGTATTTTATTAAAGAGTTCACATTCAGTGAGCCGTTTATAAAATACTATTATAGTTTTGCATGATTAGACTTAAAAGTTCATTTTCCAATCTAGACATCCTATGCAAAATTAGGCTACACCTGTGTTAGATGGCAGGTGCAACTTGATAAGAGAACAAGAGTTTCTGCAAATACATTTTAATATATTTCATCTGACAATAGTGATATAATGTAATGTATAATTTATGGCCCAAACTAAACTGAAACTTGAAGGGTGTTACAGCCATTTTTGAAGGATGCTATATTGGATGACCAGGAAAGCAGAATATCAAACTTTTTAATTTATAAATTTCTAACTATTGGAATTACTGAAAGAGATATTCCCATCCCCATCATTGCTTGCTTTCCGACAGCCACCCAACTTAAAACACAAGTTAATCAGAAGTAAACTCCCAACACAGACTCAAAAAGAAGAGAATGGCACACATCCTTGCAATATATCCAGCTACAAGCTATGCCAAAGCATTTCACAGGACCCCACAATCATTCACAAAGGAAAAATATTCAACATAAAGGAATCTTTTACATGCTTATCTTCCAATGTGGTATACATCATTCAGTGTAAATAAATGTGATGAAGGATGCTATATTGGAGAAAAAAGCCAGATGCTAAAGACAAGATTTAATTTACATAGACATCACATGAAGAATGCCAGTGCCAGCCAGGATTCCACCCCTGTGGGGCAGCACTTTACAAAACCAGAACACTGTACCAGTGATTTCATAGTAAGAATCCTGAAAGGTAACTTTAAAACAATACAGGAATGTAAGACCTTTGAAGTCAGAATGATTAAATATTTTGACACCCAACAGACGGGGACTTAACAAGGATCTGGGTTTTCTAGCCCATTATAAACCATCAAGTTGTATTGCTCTTTTTGTCACCCTTCTCTCACCTATCCACTCCCATCCTGTTAGACTATCACTGAAATGCTTTGATGTTCCCATGCATATCTCCTTTCCACCCCCATCCTGTTAGGCTGTCACTGAAATGCGTTGATGTTTCACTTATATATACTGTCATCTACCACATTTGCTTATTTCCGATCTGACAAAGAAGGGCAACCTTCGAAAGCTAATCAAGAAATGTATTAAGTTATGTCCAATAAAAAAGGTATCATCTTATTTTCTTTTCCATATTTTATTTTGTTTTATTTCTATTGATTAACTATTGGAAGAGGTTGGGTTCTAGGAACTGTATCTTCAGTGGAGAGAGCTCTGCTATCCATCACTGCCAAAATGTAGTGTTGATGGTGTCCCTAGACTAAGACTTTGACTTGTTCTTTATTGAAGGTTATATTACAACGTGACTGTACAAATTAGTCTATAATATACACTTCTGTAGGGAGGACAACTAAAACGAGACAGCTAGCTCTGAGGATTTACTGTAAATAGCAATCTTCTCTCTGTGGCCCATCACCAAAGTGAAGGGCGAGGTTAGAAACAGTGTCCAAAAGTTTATTTCTGTCTTAAAGAAAATGTAAGATATGTACTTCTGTATCAATTCCTTTTTAGTTTCATTCAGCCTCCTCTCCCTGTGATCTGATTCTCGATAGATACAGACACTAGTTATAAAGGTGTTTGCTTATCTAATATCTTATTCTGACTTCAGAGCAAATGAGTGTTCTGGAAAAGACGTGTTCTCCACTTTTGACTTTTCCCCTTTTTTTCTTTCATCATATCACTTTTCTTTTTTTTTCTTTTTTAAAATAGCTTCTTTTATAATGGGAAAATATTGATTTCCCAACCTTTTTGATTTAGGATTCACTCATCCCTTTATTTATTTTTATTTTACAAAAACTCATAGAGTGTCTTTTTGTAATAGAAAATGATTTGAAGATTAAAACTAGTACAATACAGGACACAGCAATCTCCCAATCTACCATGAAGAGTACATTTACCTTGCCTACTGCTGTCCTCTGTTTATCTAATCCCTGCCTTTGTTAACACAGCTGATCCCATTAGATTAGGAAAGCAGAGATCTTTTTTATTCTGGTTTTGAAATCTTAGAACTGCCATGTCTGGTCTCATAGAAAAGGTGCTATAACCTGAAGACCCCTTAATTTTATGCTTTTTTTGGGGGGGTGGGGGGGGGGGGTGGGTCATGGTGCACTGCTTAGAATTACATGGCATAGCTTGGTGGTTAGAACACCACTATTTGTGGACTCATAACATGAAAAATCGGCCATTCTCAAAATTTTGGATCCACTATTTTAGCCACCTTTTTCCAGAGATGGCCACATATCTTCCCATCGTATAGCCTGAAATTTTTTTCTGGATTTCTCTTTTCTTTTTGATCCTCACAGATCTTCTGGTGGGGAGATCTTCATTCTGAGGCCACTGGTAGAGATGCCATCTCCATTGGTTTGATCTTGAGCCTCAATGTTTCAGTAAGTCAACTACAAGGCTCCCCTTATTTACTACCTACCCCTTTCCTTGTATTCTTGCATTCTTTCCCTACTCCAGTTCTTGTCTACTTAAGTCTTGCGCTCAGACCCAGCTTCACCTCTTTTAACAAGAGCTTGCATGCTAGAAGGAGGTGGAGGGCCAGGGTAACTGTGGGACCCATGAGCATGCAAAGACAATTGTTTTCCTCCTGCACTCCACAACATATTTCTTCTACATCGGAACCTAGCACTGCCCTGCTCAGATACCTGGGCTTTGGGAGATAAGAGCTGGTAGGAAAAGAGTTAGGGAGAGAGGTGAAAATAATGTGAGAAGAGAGAATAGATGTCCAGGAGACAGAAATGGGGGAGAGGAGAGAAAAGAAGGTCCAGAGGGTAGTATATATGGAGGGACAGAGTTGATGCTTATGCTTATGTCTGTTGAAGGAGGACAGGAACCAAAGTGGTGTTTGATGAGCTGTAGTTTGGAATTTGAACAAGGTTTATTTCATTAACTGTGCAGAAGCTGACAAGTGCATTTTCATATATCAATATTATATATACACTATTAAATAATCCTATATTTTGCATAGTTCGCAAGTTGCATAAGTGGCCAAGTATTTTTAGATGTTCAACCTGACATTTATTCTCAGACTGGAAAAAAATACATTCAGGACTTTTCTGAGGTGACATTCAATTCCTTTCTGTGGGGAGATGCAAAACAATTTTTGAAAGGCTTTGTATATGTAAAAACCCAGTTTTACATTTATAAAACTGGCTATGCACAATTCACTGTCCTATACATGTATGAATCAGGGCTTTTTTTCAGGGGGTACTCTGGTGGTACTGAGTATCAGCACCTTTTCCACTGCCTGCTAAAACTGGCCATTTATACTTATATGGAAGGCTGACCCCCTTGTGGTAGTACCACATGACTACCGCTAGGGGGTCTGTGCCACCATTTTGAAGCAGAAGCCAATGGGGGTAACACTGGAAAAGTCTCCTCCTGCTCTGTACCACTAGTCTACCAGAGATCATCTCCAGTTAAATTCTGGAGTGGAAGGGGAGATTGGAATCTGGAAGAGGGTCTAGAGAAGTTGGAATCTGAGGGGGGCAGGTTTCAGGGGAAATTGAAACCAGAAGGGGGTAACTGGGAGACCTGACAGATACCCTTTTGTGGGTCCTGGTTGATATTTAGATGGGATCTGCTTAAGTATCTTATGCACCAGCACATGCCTTGTCGTGCCCAGATATTCAATGCTGATGTCCAGACGTGGCCAGGCATTAGGGTTACCATATGGCTCCAGAAAAAAGAAGACAGATTGAGCCAGTCTGGGTCTTACTTCCATTGCTTTCAATGAAAGCAAAACCTGGACTGGATCAATGTGTCCTCCTTTTTCTGGAGCCATATGGTAACCCTACCCAAAATTGAATATCTGGGTCTAATAAGCTGGTGGCAATCAGCACTTAAAATAATGCTAACTGCCACTGGCTAAATATTGACCATTTAGGCTCCTAAGTCTGTGTGAAAATAGGGCACAATTTTAGGAACGAAACGTAGAAGTATAATTTCAGGAGCAAAACTTAGGAGCATAATTTCTGAATATCAGGCTCTATGCTCTGGAGCAATCACTCCTCTGCCCAAATCTTAGAAGTTCAAGTGGCCAACCAGTTAATAATGAATTTCCAGGTAAACAAAATCATAAAAAATTATTTCCCGTTATTAAAGAAGTTAAGAATAATCAGAAAGTATTACAAACTACCTACTTTCATATTGTTTTTTCAATCATTGTTATTGTCTCAAATGGATTACAGTAGTATTGTTTATTCTGGGTGCTCCAAGGTCCTTTTTAAGAAATTACAAACAATTCAGAATATAGTGACTGTACATACGCAGACCAAATCTCCTGGAAATGTTTTGAACGTTTATAACTAAGATGGGCTTCTCAAACCTCTCAAAGCATAAGGGCATTTAGCTGATTCCACCATTGCCAGTGAGAGGGACCTTCTGCAGTAACCCACTATGAAGTATGTATTTTTTTCCCACCAAATCTGCCTTTCAAAGAAACAGTTTTGGGCCCTAACCCCGCACCCCCAAGTCACCCTCATAATATAATATGCAGGTCAGAAAAGAAAGTGTCAGCCGAGAGTTCAATAAACATCCAAGATAAGTTGACATTTCCTCCCAGAAGGATGCAATATACGGAGAAGCCCAAAATACATGAAACAAAATGCCATCCTCAGTGCCACACTTTCCACAAGCTTGGGAGTCTAGAATGTGAGCCTTAAAAGCTCCCTGGGGGGAGAAATACCTTTGGTGGATGACTTGAAATAGACACTCTAGCACTGTATGCTACCAAGGGGATATTTTCACCAACTTAGGAAAACCCCATGGAGTAAGCCCCCTCCCTTTCCCACGCCTGCTATAAAAACCCATAATCTCGAGCAATATCAAAGGATCACAGGGTTTCATACAAACCTGAGATAGTCACCTATCATCAGCAACCCCAGTGAAAAAGTCCCAGAACTTTGCCCCATTAACAGGCAGTAAGTCTAGAGAGTGGATGTAATGGGGCAGTTGGCGATATGCAAAGACAGATCCACCAAGTTGTTAATTGTGGGGGAAGGGTGCAAAGTGCCCTTTACAGAATACTAGCTTAGTGTGGATCATAACAGTGCCTAACTTGGGTGCCATTTACTGAAATCTGGCCAACTATACATAATACTGCTTTGATATTTCACAAGATTTTGCTGTATCACAAAGAACATTCTTGTGTCAATCTTTCTTGTTTTATTTGAAAAAGTCTGATTATCATTTTTATTCAATCCCTGTTACAATACAAGTGCTGAAAGTTTTCTTCTTAAAGAGGAGTTTTGGGTGGATCAATGTCTGATCATCCTTCTGTATTTCTAGCACTGTTTTCGCCTTCTGTTTGCCTGAAATAAGTTTGGTGGTCAGTATTCTTTTTTTAAATTGCTATTGGTCAACCACAAAACTATGACCTAAACTTTTTGGAACAGTTTAATTTTAATTTGCCATGCGGTTTTTGAGAAAAGTAAAATTTAGAGCAGCAGTTGTAGAATTGTTGGATGTTCCTTCAGGTTTTTGTAGACGGGCCAGCATAGCAATGCCCCCATTACTCTGCAAAAGCCAGGTTCATAGCAAGTAGAAAGCAAGTTTAAAGGAAAGATCACAGCAACCACAGAACATACGTAATCCCTGATTTTGGACTTTCACTGAGCAAAAAGGCACCTTTTCAGGAGCTGCTGAAGCCAGGCAGATCTTAACATAGCCCAGCATGATTCTGCTTTTAAGGGGTTGCTATTGCTCCAGGGCCTTGAAAATCAGGATACAGTTAGTCCAATAAAGGTCTTCACTTACCAGTGTGCTCCACACTTTACTGATGCAGAGCAATAAAATGATATGGGCTGACAGAAATGTATTTTTCCAGAATTACAGTCTAAATAAAGACCCCCCACTTGGATCTCTGCTAAGCAGTGTGTCCCAGGAGATTCATTGTGTGAAGAGTAGATTAGAGGATTAAACTGTCTTTGCTATGGCACATCATTGAAAAATTGTCACCCTGCAAACTGAAATTGTGCCTCCTTTCTCCAGGTGCTATAGCTGCCATGGCCACCACCACCCTATCTTCCAACCTTGTAAGACTTGCACAGGAGTTCCTTCCTGTTCCACATGGTTCAGAGCTAAAGATCTGAGCCACAAATGCAGACAAGGCTGGCAAAAGCAATAGTAGAGCCTTGCTCATGGCAGGTTTTGATGCTCCCAATCATCAGTACCCCATTGCTGTGCTTATACTGTCTTGCGCTGACTCTGACTGGGCTTTTGAGTTGGGTTTTCAGTAGGTGCAGAAACATTCTTTCTGCTCTACTGCATTTTATTTCAAATTATCCTACAGAAGTTTAAGGCAAAGTTGAGTTTTGAGCTAAGAGTCATTCCAGTGATTGACAGTTTTTCTTGCAGAATAATCTTTAATGCTGGAAGAATGTTTTATCCGTTTCTTCCATCCATAGAAAGGAGAATGTATCATCAAGTAGTCTCCCAGCTTCAAAGACCAGACTACCTTCTAGGCCCAACCAAGAAGAGAAGAATGTGATGCCTGTAGTTACCTTCAAGGGAGAAGAAAAAGGAGTGCAAGCACTACCTTGCAACTGTTCACCCAGAGAAAGACAACATACAACTAAGAAAAATTTGCCTCTGAGGATTGCACCAAAAATGTGACTTTTGGGGTTGCTGCCCTGAAACTTAGTAGGGGAGAGAAAAGGTTGGTGAAATGGAGCATTATGGCTGCATACACAAAATCCAAAGAGTAGAAGATGATACGTGACTTCAAGCATTTAGGAGAACTCAAATCCTTTATTTAAAGCACCAGAACTGACCAGACACAGGTCCATGTTTTGAAGGAGATTACCGCCTGCATCAGGGGTCAAATACTAAAAGCTCTGAGTGTCAATGCTCTTGTGTATAGTGCTAAGGAGGGAAGGGCTGCTTACAAGTAAACGCTAATAAATCACAGTAACAGTATTCTGTGATTAGGCAAAACCGCTACTTTCCTGAATGCTTTCAGACAGAAAGGTTGTTGGGTCAATTCTGGTGCTTGAAATAAAGGATTTGGGAATGGGACGATCTACTGCCTTTCTGTGGTTTTTGCAAAGTGGTTTACATAGTATATGCAGGTAATTATTTGTATCTGGGGCAATGGAGGGTTAAGTCTCAAGGAGCTGCAGTGGAAATTAAACCCAGTGCCCCAGGATCAAAGGCCACTGAACTAACCACTAGGCTACTTCTCCACTTCAGTTCTCCTAAATGCTTGAAGTCATGTGTCATCCTCTACTCTCTGGATTTTGTTCTGATCTACGTAGAGGTTTTCTCCTGTTTCTTTTTTCTGCTATGGCATTATGGTTGCATGATATGCTATAGCAAGTTACTAGAAACAAGTAGAAGCTCCAAAACAAAAAATGGGAAGAGCAGTTGGAATTCATAGCCAGGATGGAGAAATTGACAGATATTAGGCATCAGAGATATAGTAAAGAAGCTTATGAATGGTCCAAACTAGATAGATGTTGAAAAGGAGACACGAAGGATAGGAAGATGGGAGGCTGGACAGATTGGAGGATGGGTGAGGAGGGCTTTGAGAAGGGAGAGTGTTGCAGCTTGTTGTTTCAATGTTGGGAATGTGATTTAACAACTCAGTAAAGATATATAAACATGAGTGACTAAGACTGATATGCAAGAGTAAGTCAATGGATTTCAGATATGGAAGGAAAATTCACTAAGGAGTAGGATTCATAAAACCTAGGGAAAACTCTAAGAATAAAAAAAAAAGATACTGCAACTCAAGGAGGACTAAAGTCAAGGGATCATAGAAAGAAAATGGATTAAGTTTATGCTTGCATGTGTGACTCGAGTGTCACTAAAGCCTGGTGTTTAGCCTCTATCTCAGGACATGCTGGGTGCTGCAGGGAAGTGTGTGCCCTGGAATCAACATGAGTTCATATTAGTACTTTTCCATGGAGCAAGAGACTGAGAGGGTAGCAGTGGAGTCTATATATACTCAAGCTTTTGGAGAGGGAACTATCTTTTTCCAGAACTCTGAAAGCCAGAATGGAGTAGCCTCACTTTGACACTAAAGCCAGTCTTCCTTATCGATCAGACTGAGGTAGCAGGGCCTGGATAACTGTCTGGTTAACTCAGGACAGAAGAAATCAGGCACCTCTATAGCTGGATTTTCAGTGCCAGTATCCTGATATCGGCTGGTGCTGAATATCTGGGTACAGCTTTAAATGTCAGCGTTATAAGTAAGGTGACCATGGAGTTTAAATATTGATCCAACAGTGCCTAAAGGGCAATAACTAAGCCAGAAGCTGAATTTAGTCCTGTAAATTTAGGATGGTCCCATAACTGGGGTTTAAACAAAGAAAATCAATTATCAATAAATGTTCCTGGGGACTCACTGGCTTCCCTTGCCTACAAACCTCCCTAGGGATAGACAAATCATCGTTTTGCAAGCCCAGTCTCTATCTACCCATTTCTGCAGCCCCTCAGAAAGAGATCTCCTTTTGTAGGAATTGAGACCCTCTAAAAGGATGCTCACAAAAGTATCAATCTAGATAAGTGAAAACCAAAATATGAAAGTGCAAAACCCTTACAAGAGAAGCTACACTGGCTTCCACTCAAGGAATGCATTACTTTTAAAGTATGCACATTAATCCACAAAATCATTCACGGCGAAGCTCCAGCCTACATGTCTGAGTTAATAGACTTACCACCCAGAAACGCTAGAAGATCATCCCGAACCTTCCTCAACCTCCACTTCCCTAATTGCAAGGGCGTAAAATACAAGACGCTACACGCATCAACCTTTTCTCACATGAGCACACAGTTCTGGAACACACTGCCGCGCAACCTGAGAACGATCTACGAGCAAACCTCCTTCCGCAAATTATTGAAAACCCATCTTTTTGACAAAATTTACGGAAAGAACCAAAACACATAAAGTCCACACTCACTGTTCACTAATGCATCAATACATCCATTTCTGAACTCTCACCCCCGTAATCTAACCTTACTCATACCTTTACCCATACCTATACCACACATAATGCCCTTCTAGCTACCCGCTGTCTCCTTCCAATGTTTCAAGGCTTTGATCCATTGTTATATTCTTCAACAATACTTTGATTGTCTCGCATAACTCTTCACAATGTAATCCATAACCAAGTTGTAACAAATTGTACTTCCATCATTCATATCATATTGTAAGCCACACTGAGCCTGCAAAAAGGTGGGAAAATGTGGGATACAAATGCAATAAATAATAATAATAATAATAATAATAATAATAATAATCTCCTTCTCCTCCTCATTCATTTGGAGAAGGATTGCTAACTTTGTCCCCTCTAACTCTTCTTAGAGAACAGGCCAGCTACCAATTCTCTCATCAAAATCTTCTCATTATCAGGCCTAAAGTAAACCACTTAGTTATATGTATACTAGGGAATTCTATATATGGCACCTAGCGTTATGCACTATTTTTGTGCAGAGTATAGAAAAGCATTATAACAACAGCAAGGTGCTGAAACGACCCACAAAAACAGCAGATCACTGTGGAACTACGCTTACACACCCTGTAATAGAATACAGTGGCGTTCCTAGGGGGGGGGGGCTGACACCTGGGGCGGATCGCTGATGCGCCCCGCCCCCCCCGGGCGCAGCGCCCCCCTGGATGCAGCGCGGACCCCCTCGGCGAAAGGACACCCCCCATGAAGGAACCCCCCCAGGTGCACGCCGCTGGGGGAGTGCCGCGTGCGCCTGTCCTCCGTTGTTCCATGCTTCTTCTCTGCCCCAGAACAGGAAGTAACCTGTTCCGGGGCAGAGAAGAAGCATGGAACAATGGAGGACAGGCACGCGCGGCACCCCCCCCAGCGGCATGCACCCGGGGCGTACAGCACCTACCGCCCCCCCTAGGAACGCCACTGGTAGAATAGCATGTCAGCATTAGCCTAACTGAGGGGGGTCTTTTACTAAAGATTAACTTGAGTTATTTGCATCAGGGCCCATAGCAATAAAATAGGCCCTGCTGCAGATACTGTAACTCAAGCTAATCTTTAGTAAAAGACCCCCTGAGGCTTCAGGGCCTACTCTGTGTCAGCCAAAGACCTCTGGGAGAGCAGCTCTGACATTCTCCCCTCCCCTCCTAGTGTGATCCCTGGGAATGTCAGTGTATGACAGAACATCTGTGCTTCCCAGCAATAAAACAAACCAGAACCATTGCTCAGGAGAACAATAGAAAAAAACCACTGTCTCCATAAACTGTGCCTTCTCAGGAATTCACACCTCCTTGGTAAAACTAGCCAAATTATATCACAGGCTGGTGCATGGGAAAATAATTCAGTTATTTAAACCCAGAGAGGGACAAAGAGAAAGAAAGACAGACAGACGGACAGACACACACCTCCTACCTGCAGCCATTCCATACATATCCTATTCCACACACTCCCCCTTCTCAGCCCTGACAGAGACAGACATTCATTCACTCAGAGACATTAGGCAGACCCTGAGACACACAGAAGCAGTGCTGTATTATCTTTCTGCCCTAAGTGCTGTAAGCCTATCTAATATAATAATTTGTACTGTCAACGTTCTACGGCTATCTGTCTGCCTGGGTTCGTAACATCCTGACGTCACCAAGCCTCTAGCGTTCCCTTCCCTTTCACTGTCCCTTCCTCGCATAAAGACGTAATGACGTCAGAGGAGGGCAGAACAGTGAGAGGGAAGGGAACGCTGGAGGCGAGCTGAGGTCAGGATGTTACCAACACAAGGCAAGCAAGTGAAGGCAATGGAATGCTGGAGGGGAGGGGAAACGAGCCCAACCTGCCTGCAGGAAACGCTGGATGGGAGGGCAGGGCAGAGGAGAATCGCTGGGGAGGGCATAATCGCAGGACATGGATGGGAGGGCAGGGCACAGGACAATCACAGGACATGGAGGGGAGGACAGAATCATGGGACATCAAGGTGAGGGGAGGGCAAGGCAGAGGAGAATCGATGGACATGGATGGGATGGGAGGAGAGGAAAGAATCGTGGGACACAGATGGGAGGGCAGGGCAAAGGAGAATCGCTGGGGAGGGCAGAATCGCAGGACACAGAGGGGAGGGCAAGGCAGAGGAGAATTGCAGGACACCGAGGGGAGGGCAGTGTAGAGGAGACTCGCTGGACATGGAGGAGAGGACAGTATCGCAGGACATTGAGGGGAAGGGAGGGCAGGGCAGAGGAGAATCGATGGACATGGATGGGATGGGAGGAGAGGAGAGAATCACGGGACACAGATGGGAGGACAGGGCAGAGGAGAATCGCTGGACATGAAGGGAGGGCAGAATCACGGGACATGGAGGGGAAGGCAGGGCAGAAGAGAATCACTGGACATGGAGGGGAGGGTAGAATCGCGGGACACAGAGGGGATGGCAGGGCAGAGGAGGATAGCTGGAAATGGAGGAGAGGCCAGAATTGCGGGACACGGAGGGGACGGCAGGACAGAGGAGAATCCCTGCACATGGAGGGAAAGTCGGAATCGCGGGACACAGAGGGGATGGGAGGGGAGGAAAGAATCGCTGGACATGGAGGTGAGGGCAGGGGAGAGAGGAGAAATCGCTTTGACGAGAGCCTTAAAAACATAATCACCATTACAAGATAGCCTTGCTAGTGCCCGTTTCATTCCCCAACCGTATTATCGAAACGAAAGATGGGTGTCCATCTTGTTTCGATAATACGAGTTTCCCCGCCCCTTCACAGGGACGTCCTGCGAGGATGTCCTCAGAAAAACTTGGGCGTCCCTTTTGATTATGCCCCTCTTTATGTACTTTTAAAAAAAAATTATTATTATTATTATTTTGTTGCTACAATCTGCCGCACCATATTATAGAATGCTTGCTGGGAGTTGTGCATATAAAGATACTTATGTATGATTGGGGAATGAATTTGTATCTGTGTGTGTGTATATGGGGTTTGGTTAGGGGCTGTTCTTAGAAAAAAACAGAGGGTAGTATAATGTTCTATTCCTTATTTTTTGTAATCTATTATTGTAGCATTGTTTAATACTGGTGTGGTATGCAATCCTGTATGATGCACTACTGCCTCAATAAATATGATATTAAAAAAAAAAAAGAAAAGAAAAGAAATCTGCTCTCCTGTAGAATTGATTTGGCAAATAAACGATGCCATGGTATCTTGACTGGTTTCAAACTGGCCCTGATCATCATGATGAGCTCACTCTAGTTTTGATTTTAACCAGATTCATGCATGGTTTTGTACTCATATTTTTTTGGGGGGGAAAATCATACATGCAAAGAGATAAAACCAGGAGTGTTTAGTACAAAAAAAAAAAAAATCACTGTCAGTTGGTATCTTTGTTGTCTCCTTAGCCTACATTTCAGGTTAGACTTCAGTAGCAACAGAGAAGTGATTTATGATGAGTTCACTGGGCACATCAAGTACAGGTAACTTGAATTATTTGTCATTTGAATGTTTGGTAATAAGTGTAGATGTGCTTTATGTAGTTACATTAACAAGAGAGAGAGAGACAGGAAGTTTGTGTCAGAGGTATGGGTTATGACAGGACAGGATTTAGACTTCTGACTCACCTCCCAGGTGAATTTCAATCTCTAAAGCAATCAGTACAAGATCAAACTGCATGCCACTTCATTTCAGGTTTATTGGTGTCCAGAATAAGCACAATAAATATGCATAACAGAGAATTGCATGTATTGGACTGAGTGCTAAGTTTATGTATGCAGCTATCCGATGTATATTACAGATCTAAGGGTTTTTTTTGCGGGTATTAATCCACAAACAAACCTTTTCCGGAGATGGGAAGGCGGTAGAACTAGAGGACATGAACTGAGGTTGAAGGGGGCCAGACTCAGGAGTAATGTCAGGAAGTATTCTTTCACAGAAAGGGTGGTGGATACGTGGAATTCCCTCCCGCGGGAGTTGGTGGAGATGAAAATGGTAACAGAATTCAAAAATGCGTAGGATAAACATAAAGGAATCTTGTTCAGAAGGAATGGATCCTCAGAAGCTTAGCAGAGATTGCGTAGCTGCGCCGGTGGTTGGGAGGCAGGGCTAGTGCTGGGCAGATTTCTGTGGTCTGTGCCCTGAAAATGGCAGATACAAATCAAGGTCAGGTATACATATAAAGTAGCACATATGAGTTTATCTTGTTGGGCAGACTGGATGGACCGTACAGGTCTTTCTTTGCCGTCATCTACTATGTTACTCACGTTACACGCATAATGTAAATTGTTCAACTCCGTCCTCGGGACACACTCAGCCATTCAAGTTTTCAGGATACTTACAATGAATACGCATGAATTAGATAAACATAAAATGAAGGTACAATGCATACAAATATATCTCATTGTGATATCCTGAAAACTTGACTGGTTAGGTGTGTCCCGAGGACTGGGATGAGAACCCCTTCTTTAGTATATGCGGATTTATCTCGTACACATTCACTGGTTGGGGGGTCCCCAGAACAGGCTTTGGAAGTCTTGTATTACATTATACTTGTATTGTTTGCAGCCATCAGGTAACCATTATGTTTTGTGTAAATCTTTATTATTTCCAAATGTGCTCTAATTCCTAAACTCACAAATGTAGCACTTGACTGATCTCCTGCAGGATATACCAGCTCCAGTGAACAGCCCCAGGGAACTTCTGGTAAGCACTTTTTAAAAGTTAGGCTCTAGAATCACATTATAGGTGATACATTTCTGTTGGACTTACTTAATACATCTGCTTCGAAAGAGATTGTCTTGAATTAGTGGACTACAAATATGCTTTAGATCAATCATTCAATAAAGCTGGGAGTAGCTTTCAAGGTTTATCTTCTCAGGTCAGGGAAAACTAGCTATCAATGTAATGAGTTTGCTTGTTGGTCTTTATTTCTACATATACAAATGGTCTAACATGGCAATCCGCAATACTCTGTTCAGGAAAGTACCATGAAGACATGGAGGTGGTGATCTTATGACAGGCTGTATATGTGATGCCAAGTATGTTAATAAATCCAGTCTACTCTCCCATCCACAATTTCATTGCCTTGAGGGACTTTCATTTCTACCTTGTTTAAAGAGTATTGTAGAAATGGAATGTGTAGGTGCTGCTGCAGGAACCTTATTAGATGAGCATTCGACAGATAGACCCAATCAAACTGTCCAATCTGTTCTGTTCATCTTAGGGTCTTCTCGCCAACTTGTACAACAGCATTTATCCTGCTGTCCTGCCCCTTGACTATGATGAAATGTAAGCTGCAAGACATTGTTCCAAAGTTTTGTCTGGATTCCCTGGCCCAGATCTAAGTTTAAGCTTTCTGGTAATGGAGTGAAGTGGCCTAGTGGTTAGGGTGGTGGACTTTGGTCATGGGGAACTGAGGAACTGAGTTTGATTCCTACCTCAGGCAGCTCCTTGTGACTCTGGGCAAGTCACTTAACCCTCCATTGCCCCATGTAAGCCACATTGAGCCTGCCATGAGTGGGAAAGTGTGGGGTACAAATGTAACAAAAAAAAACCCTGCTTGAGACTGAGAGCTTATACAGTGAGGGGTGTTAACACTTTATACAAACTGTTGTTCCTGCTACCCTCACCAAGGTAATGTACAATAGAGTAAATATCAATATAGCACACAGAAGCTGAGTCATACTGTATGTCTTGATAGAGAGTTCCAGAGCTTTACAAAGATCTCAACAATCTCCTAAGCCAGAGAAATAGAAGAGATACTTAGCACCTATGACACATACGATTTTCAATGAAAAGGAAAGGAATGTAAATTATTCTTTAAAAAAAAAGTTGATATACTGCCATTCACAAAATAGTAGCAGAGCTGTTTGCAAAAACAAGACTCAAAAGGGAGCCCCCACCAAAAAATTAACCTGAGTTGCAAAAGGGAGAGTTTGATCAAAAGTGATGACTTGTCTCAATGTAACTTGCCAAGTGTAACCCCAGCAGCTGAGTAAAACCATTGCAAAAGCAGGAAGAATAAACCACCTATGAACATCATTCAGACTTTGATTTCTTTTGCTTCCTTGCCTTTTCCTTATAAAATTGTGCATTTCCCCCTAGATTCTACTGATCAATAAGTTTTATTGGTTTTTATAACAAAAATATAAGTCAACCTTGACAAAATTTAACAAAACATTCACATGTACTCAAATACAGAAAATAAGCAAACATGATACTGTAAAACTAAATGGTAACACTGTTACAATTCACAGTATACAGATCAATGATTAAATAGGGGGGTGTATAAACTAAAAGATAGGTTTAATACCCGATAATAGAACTCTGTTAATTGTCAGAGATATATTGTTGTAATGGGGACCACACTTTCTTAAAGGACAAAATGGATCCACATCTAACAGCAGCCACATGCTCATATTTAACAGTTAAACAGACAGTATTCCACCACATGTGTTATGTTAACTTTGTAAAGTCTTTCCAATTATGGCATATCATCTTGATTGCTATTATGCGTAATAACCTGGCTGCATATGTCTTCATAGAAGTGCTTAAACAAAGATCAGCAGTGAGAATAATCTTGTATGATAAGGTGTCTTTTATATCCAGAATTTTAGAAATAGTTTTCCATATTTGAGTCCAATATTCGGCCAATAACGGACAGTAATAAAGAACATGGTCCAATGTACCAACATTGGAATTACAAGACCAACAGCGATTAAATGAGTCTTTAGAAATTTTAGATAATTTATTCGGGGTCCGTAATGCTCTGTGTAGCAGAAAGAAGGAAGATTGCGTATATGCTGCTGATTTGGAAGATTTGTATATTGAAGACCAAACTTGTTCCCATTGGGCAGGTACCAATGAAGTGTTAAGTTCTTTGTTCCATATACTTTCTAATGTAGATGGAGCTTTAAAAGACTTATCTTGTAAAATTTTATACCAATTAGAGGCAATTTTCCGTCCATTGGAGAATTGATGACATAAGACCAAGCAACTTGGTGTATCATTAGTTAGTGAGCCAATGTCAATGCTTGTAGATATGCAGTGTTTTAACTGCAACCATTGAAAGTAACATTGGTGGTTCAGTTTGTATGTTGGTTGTAGTGCTGTAAACGGGATCCATTTATTTCGATCTAGAAGTTGGTGTAGGTACCAGATGCCAGCTACTATCCAATTAGCCCAGGAGACACATTTATCATTGATCTTAAATCTTGAATTATTCCATATATGCATGTTTATGGTACTGTAAAAAGGATACTGTACACAGGAATCCATGGATTTGAAAGCTACCTGAGAGGCAGCTAATATTGGGTTATTATCTGATTTGGGTAAGTATGACCAAGGTAGTGAATGTAGAGGTATTTATTTGCATTTCTCTGACTCCCAATGTATCCATATAGGTTCTTTGGTTATTTCAGAAGAAGTGATCCATTTAGAACTCTGTCGAATCATAAAGGCCATATGGTATTCTAAAAAACTAGGGAAGTTAACCCCTCCATGTGGTTTGGAACATTTAAGTCTCTGCAATGCATTCCGCGGAGTTTTATTATTCCATAAGAATTTAGATAATAACTGTTCCATTTGTTTATATGTACAAAAATCAAGTAATATTGGGAGCATACTCAAAGTATAATTCACCTTTGGCATAATCATCATTTTTATGGTATCCAACCTGCCCCACCAGGATAATTTAAGTGGGGACCATTTGGTAGTCATCTCAGTAATACATTTCAACAAATATGCAGAATTTTGCTTGACAGACTCTGCTAAGGTGGTACAGAAAAATATACCTAAATATTTCAGACCTGTGGGAGCCCATTTAAAGGGAGATTGAGAGAAATCATGAGATAGGCAAGCATTGTTTAATGGCATCATTTCCGTTTTTGTAGGATTCAGTTTGTAACCAGATACTTTGGAATAATTGTCAATTGTTTCCATAATATGTGGTATAGATGAAGGCGTTGTGTATAATAGGACATCATCGGCATAAGCTTATACTTTAGCCGAAATATTACCAAATTCAACACCTTTAATCTGGTCTGAGTGTAATATTGCTATTAATAAAGGTTCAAGGGCAATGTTAAATAAGAGTGGTGAGAGGGGGCAGCCCTGTCTAGTGCCACGCGTTGGGGAAAAGGGTGAGGAGAAAATACCATTTATGAATATTTTTGTGAATGGGCATGTGTATAGGCCTGAATCATTCTAATGATATCTGGAGCAAAACCAAACCATTTGAGAACCTTAAACATATAAGGCCATTCCACTTGATCAAATGCTTTTTCCACATCTAATCCAATAGCTATAAGAGGGTCAATTGAATTCTGAGCTTGTAAAATTACATTAGAAAATAATCTAGTGTTATCATAGGAAAATCTGCCGTGCATAAAGCCTGTTTGATTGGGGTTTATAATTTTGGGTAAGACGACTTGCAATCTCTCTGCTATTATTTTAGCATATATCTTAGCATCAAGATTAACAAGTGACAAAGGTCGATAATTCTGTACGTATGTAGGATATTTGCCTGGTTTCGGAAGAGCTATGATGGTGGCCTCAGTAAAGCTCCGATTAACTTCCCCAGACATGATTAAGTGATTATAAAATGAACTTAGAATAGGGGTAAGTGTATCTTGAAAAGCTAAGTAAAATTCCAGTGTTAGGCCATCTGGTCCTGGGGCCTTTTTTTGCCATAGACATTATGGCTGTAACTACATCTTGTTCAGTTATGGGAGCCATCAGTACTGAATTATCATTATCATCAAGAGTATTATGATCCAAGTCCTGTAAAAATGTCAGATCATTATCATCCAGATTACATTCTGACTTATATAACTAGGCATAAAAGTGTTGAAAAGTCTTTAATATGTTTTGTTGATCTGTGATTAGAGTATCATTATCATCTTTAATAGCAGAAATATCATTCTTTTCAGCTCTTGATTTTAGATAACTAGCTAACAAATGGCCAGCTTTATTATTATTGGCATAATATTGGGCTGATTTCATAAATATCTCATTATTAGCCTTAGCAGCTAGAATTAAGTTACATTTATATCTTGTCTTTCATAATTTTTCCAAAGTATCTAGATCAGAAGGGGGTACTGATGTTTTTTTTTCTAAACATGATATAGATTTTTCCAAATCACTAATTTCTTGTGATTGTTTCTTTGTTTGTTTGGCTGAATAACGTATGATTGAGCCCCGTATATAAGCTTTGAATGCATCCTATCTAGTTATCCAACTAGTATCTTCCAAAGTGTTAAATTGAAAATATTCAGTAATGTCTCTCTTTATTTCTTCTATAAATTCAGGGTGTGCAAGTAAGCCAGCATTAAAGTGCCAAGATTTTGCATATAGCTTAGAAGAAAGATCAATGAGCTGTAAAGAAATATGCGCATGATCAGATAAATTTATAGTGTCTATATTAGTATCTCATAGTTATCAATAGAAATCAAACAAAATAAAACATGGAAAAGAAAATAAGATGATACCTTTTTTATTGGACATAACTTAATACATTTCTTGATTAGCTTTCGAAGGTTGCCCTTCTTCGTCAGATCGGCAGAAGGGCAACCTTCGAAAGCTAATCAAGAAATGTATTAAGTTATGTCCAATGTATTAAGTTATGTCCAATAAAAAAGGTATCATCTTATTTTCTTTTCCATGTTTTATTTTGTTTGATTTCTATTGATAACCTTAAGAGTGGACTAACACGGCTACCACACTCCTCTATATTAGTATCTGAAACTTTACTTAACAATGCCTCAGAAACTAGAAAATAATCAATGCGAGAATATGAATTATGTGGTGAATCAATAAAATGTGTAATCATGGTCTTTTTCATGCAATAGGCGCCAAACATCACATGGTTTAAGCTGTTGCATCATTTCTGTCAAAATGAACCAAGCTTTGGTTTTCTTGTATGGAAACAGGGATTTTCTGTCTATATCAGGATTCAGGATGAGATTAAAATCACTACATATTATGTAAGATTTATTTCCTGCAGTGGCAATGAGATCAGCAATAGTATGGAAGAATTCAGGGCAACCAGTGTTTGGTGTACATAAATTCAATAATATTAAGGGTTTATCATTCACTGTTAGATGGACCTTAACCCATCTACCAACTGAATCATTATCAAAGGATATTAATTTTATGTTATCTTTTTTCCTTATGAGTATGGCCACACCATTTTTTTTCCATTGGCAGCAGAGAAAACAGGGGTTTTAAGGTTTTAAGTTTAAGTAACTCGCGCTGATATAAATGTGTTTCTTGAAAAAAGATAATATCGGGTGCATATCTATTTAAAGAGTTTAACATTTTTTTACGCTTGATTGGGTTGTTGAATCCCTTCACATTAAGGGATAGAATGTTAAGCGTCATGTAACACCTGGGATGTACATTAGTAGGTACAGTAGTAAGCATACACTCCTAAGTAAAGGGATGAAATTATGCATATAAAGTATCATATTTTTAAAACCGAGTACATTAACATGAAACATAACTGTGTATGGTAAACAAACACAATATGTCCTAACCATGGGATATGGATACCCGGATGGCCAGCATCCCCTCACTGACACCGAGGATTACAGGAAGCAAAAAATGGTGTTAGGATTATCATTATTCATATTATTACAATCTAGTACTTATTTTAAGTCATATAAAATTTAGAGAAAAACACATTAGTCAAACTAAAGCAGCCCTTGTAAAAAGTAAGAGCAAGATGGAGAAGATAAAAAAGAGGAAAAATAAACCTGAGTACTTCTTAAGAAGGCTCACATAAAAGTTACAGTATAGCCCTAGAGACTACTGAAGTGTAATAAAGAACAGCTATAATTAAAGTTTAAGCTCAATTTGCGTCAAATTTACTTGGAGCTATTTCATCCAGATATGAAGCCAGGGCGTCAGCCGAGGTACTTGGTAACGTTGTTATAGGTTACCCTCAGCTTGGCAGGGTATAACATGCTATATCTTGCGTTGATCTCTTTCAGTTTTGGCCGGTAAATTAATAACTGCTTCCGTGCTTGAACCGTTGCCTTGCATAAATCTGGAAAGAATTGTAGTTCTTGGCCTTCATATTTTACTGGGGCTCGAACATAGGCATGTTGTAAAATCTCTGAAGCTTGAGGGTGACGCAGTACATGCATGATGATAGGCCGCAGATATTTGTCCATAGGGCCTCACTGCGATGGCAATCTGTGAGCATGTTCCAGCTCAAAATCCTTGGCGAATTGGAGACCCAAAATATTTGGTATAAACTTCTCTAGAAATTGTACAGGATCGGATCCCTCCAAGTTATCCGGTAATCAGAGGAGACGTATGTTATTATGTCTAGCACGGTTGTTGCTACTACTACTACTACTATTTAGCATTTCTATAGCGCTACAAGGCATACGCAGTGCTGCACAAACATAGAAGAAAGACAGTCCCTGCTCAAAGAGCTTACAATCTAATAGACAAAAAATAAATAAAGTAAGCAAATCAAATCAATTAATGTGAACGGGAAGGAAGAGAGGAGGGTAGGTGGAGGCGAGTCGTTACAAGTGGTTACGAGTCAAAAGCAATGTTAAAGAGGTGGGCTTTCAGTCTAGATTTAAAGGTGGCCAAGGATGGGGCAAGATGTAGGGGCTCAGGAAGTTTATTCCAGGCGTAGGGTGCAGCGAGACAGAAGGCGCGAAGTCTGGAGTTGGCAGTAGTGGAGAAGGGAACAGATAAGAAGGATTTATCCATGGAGTGGAGTGCACGGGAAGGGGTGTAGGGAAGGAAGAGTGTGGAGAGATACTGGGGAGCAGCAGAGTGAGTACATTTATAGGTTAGTAGAAGAAGTTTGAACAGGATGCGAAAACGGATAGGGAGCCAGTGAAGGGTCTTGAGGAGAGGGGTAGTATGAGTAAAGCGACCCTGGCGGAAGATGAGACGGGCAGCAGAGCTTTGAACCGAGTGGAGAGGGGAGAGGTGACTAAGTGGGAGGCCAGCAAGAAGCAGATTGCAGTAGTCTAAACGAGAGGTGACAAGAGTGTGGATGAGGGTTTTGGTAGAGTGCTCGGAAAGAAAGGGGCGGATTTTACGGATGTTGTAAAGAAAGAAACGACAGGTCTTGGCAATCTGCTGGATATGAGCAGAGAAGGAGAGAGAAGAGTCAAAGATGACCCCAAGGTTTCGAGCTGAGGAGACAGGGAGAATGAGAGAGCCATCAACAGAAATAGAAAATGGGGGGAGCGGGGAGGTGGGTTTGGGGGGGAAAATGAGAAGCTCGGTTTTGGTCATATTTAATTTCAGGTGGCGTTGAGACATCCAGACAGCAATGTCAGACAAGCACGCTGTCCTCCATTTCTCTCTCAAGCAGCTCAATTTTCTTAACCTGATTTCTGTAACATCAATTTTCTTCTCCATCGTAAGTACCTTTGAGTTTAGCTTAGATAGATCAGCTCTAATGAGTGAAAGATCTTCCTTTATATTATTTAGACCTTCCTTAGTCTCTGTGATTAATTCTTTAAGAGCATGTATCTCGAAGACATTTGCTGTTTTTACCAGCAGCCATAAGGATAAAAGTTGTTATTGTAGTAGTTAGACTGTAAATGGATGGCAATGGATTGTTAGATAATCCAGTATTTGATAGGAGTCTTAGAGAGTTCAGTGATGATGCTGCCATCTCTGTCAGTGCTCCACAGCGCCCTCTTCCCCCTAGATTCTATATAGCGAGCCTAGAGAGCCACGCTGAAATCCAGGTGGATTCTATAACAGCGTGCATAGCTTAATTGGCTTAACAAGCTGATTAGCGCTGATAACAGCACTTAAGCAATAATGAGCACTAATTGGTAATAATTAGACTTTACATGCACAACTTGCTGAGTGTATTCTGTAACACACTGCGCCTAACTTCTAATGTGTGCAGACAAAAAGGGGCATGGTTATGGGCTGAGACATGGCGTTTCATGTGTGTCCTGAAATTTACAAGTGTAGTTGTAGAATATGGCCCTCTGCGCCTAAATCTATGTGCTGGGATTCACACCATGTTTTCCTTGGTGTAAATGGATGCATGTAGATTTAGATCCTTCAATTGCTTCCTATGCATATTCTGCACGGATTTTTTAGGCACCATATATAGACCCCCCCCCCCCCTTTAGCACTATAATACTATATGGCACCTGATAAGAACTGACCTGGTATATGACGGGTGGTAAAGGCACTTGAGTTTGGGTCTTGGTGCTCTACCAAGAACATAAATGCTGGATCCAATCCTCACCACTCCTTCCAATTATCAATATCCACCCCCATACTAACCTACCTGACACCTTTCTTCTCTCTTCCCTTACTTAATCTCTACATAACACTAAGTGTATCTGATATCATGTAATGACAATGTCATAACAAACTCTGTAAGCCACATTGAGACTGCAAATAGGTGGGAAAATGTGGGATACAAATGCAATAAATAAAAATATTGCAAATACAAAGAATTACTGGATGAATAATCATTTAAATGTTTAACACCCAAAGCATAATTACAATTTTATGCAACTGATGACGTTATAGCTACAGTACTTCCTTTCAAACTGTGTATCTTACATAATGATAGTTCCTTGTAGCTGGGAAAGTTACCTTCAGTTGTAGAGAGGTGTGGTAGCCGTGTTAGTCCACTCTTAAAGGTTATCAATAGAAATCAAACAAAATAAAACATTTCACAAGACCCCACAGTCATTCACAAAGGAAAAATATTCAACATAAAGGACTATTTTACATGCTCATCTTCCAATGTGGTATATATCATTCAGTGTAAAAAATGTAATGAAGGATGCTATATTGGAGAAACAAGCTAAATGCTTAAGACAAGATTCAATCTGCACAGACATCACATGAAAATAGCCGGTGCCAGTCAAGCCCCCACCCCTGTGGGCCAACACTTTACAAGACCAGAACACTGCACCAGTGATTTCACAGTAAGAATACTGAAAGGTAATTTTAAAACAATACAGGAACGTAAGACCTTTGAAATAAGAATGATTGAATATTTTGACACCCAACAAACAGGACTTAATAAGGATCTGGGTTTTCTAACCCATTATAAACCATAAAGCTGTATTTCTCTGTTTATTTCTCTGTTTATTACCCTCCTCTCACCTACCAACACCCATCCTGTTAGAATATCAATGAAATGCTTTGATGTCCCCATGCATACCCCCACCCTCCCACTCTGTCAGACTGTCAAAGTAATGCTTTGATGTTTCTCTTATATATACTATCTGCTAACACATTTGCTTATTTCCGATCTGACAAAGAAGGGCAACCTTCGAAAGCTAATCAAGAAATGTATTAAGTTATGTCCAATAAAAAAGGTATCATCTTATTTTCTTTTCCATGTTTTATTTTGTTTGATTTCTATTGATAACCTTCAGTTGTAAAAATGTATCCTGTCTGAGTTTCTGAATCAGTTTCCTGTTGGCATTTTGAGCATACGCTGACCTCTAGTGCTTAAATGTTGTATGTGCATTGCATAAGAATATTTGATTTAAACATTTGAAATGTGATTCACTGTTTGGTAAAACACCATTTCATAACTATGCAAGCAAATGATGTGCATGGATTAAAAAATATGTTGTAATCTGAAATATGTATCTGGCCTTAAGACTTAAAAATAGATATTTATTCATTTGGGAGTTTTAGAAAATGTCATAATATTTAATAATAGCACTGGTTATCAGATGCATCATTTCATAAAAAAAAGGGAGACTTCTACCTTCATTCCAGATCTTAAAAAATGTTATTTTTAAAAGGGCAACTTGCATAAGGAGCCTGTTTAATATTGTGTGCAAAGCAGTTAGCACACAATATTAAACAGGCCCCTTATGCAAGCAGTTAGTGCTTGAATTAGATTGCAATAACTTTAAATCTTCAAATAACTCTTTTGCTTTCTTCTACATTGCATTAGATCAAATTGGTTCAAAACACCAACACTCATTTTGAGATATTATCTTAATCAGATGGGGTAGGGGTGGGGGGTTAAAAGCCAACATAGGCTATGTTTTGCTTAGCAGGTGCATCAAGGCATCCCCCTAAAACAACAAAGGTATGGTGCCAATATTGTGGGGCAATCTTGGGTTCCCCCTGGTTATCATTATGAGTTGAGATCTAGGAACACCACAACTTGTGACTGCAGGAATGTGGTGTGTGTGGTTTTTGTGCCCATGTGATTTGATTTATATGGGTCGGAATAGTCGCCCAGTTAAGATCAGATTAAATGAGCAGGCCCCTTTGATACAACATTGGATTCAGAAACACCATTCGGTGCAGGATCTGAGGTGGAGAGTGATAGATCAGCTTCATGTAGGGAGGGAGGGAGGGTGGTGATGTACAAAAATTGCTAAACTATCGGGAACAGAATTGGATATTTACATTGAACACAGTGGTCCTGAAGGGTTTAAATTTAGAAATTGAATGGATGATGCTATTATTTTTATTTTTCTTACATTTGTACCCCGCGCTTTCCCACTCATAGCAGGTTCAATGCGGCTTACATATTATATACAGGTACTTATCTGAAGCTCTGTGATAGGTCCAACACAGATCACATGATATTTTAGTTAGCATATGAAGAACTAGGTAGGGATTCCGCCGCCATTTTCCAAGCCGGGAGAGATGTTGGCTGGGAAATGCTGGGTAGAGTAAGGTTTAATGTTTGAAAGGTGGATGTTTTAGGATGTTTGTGTAGTACGACAATGGGGTAGGGTTTAATTTTAACCTATACCTTTGTTATTTTAGGGGGATACCTTGATACAGCTGTTAAGTGAAACATAGCCTATGTCGGCTTTTAACCTCCTGGCTGATTAAGATAACATCTCAAGATGAGTTTTGGTGTTCTGAATCAATTTGATATAATGCAATGTAGAAGAATGTGAAAGACTTATTTGAAGATTTAAAGTTCTTAATACAAATACATAAAGTTAAAATAAGTTTATAATAGATAAGAGATTAACCATGTGACTGATAAGGAGGTGGGTGTGTAAATCTTGCTGGTACTGAGTAGTTAATCCAGTAAGGGGCACCCCTGAGGTCTGTGGAAAATTGTCTTTGGATAGGGGTTGTTAGTTTGTGATATATTTAAAAACCTCTAAACAAAATGTTTTCATGCTTTTTGGAAAGTGCATGAAAACGCTAGTATGGAGTCTAAGCGCTATTCTGCAAAAACCTGCTAAACTTATATGACATGTATGTACAAGGGGGCATACACAGAGGTAGATTATGGGCAGGACATAGGTGGGGCTCACACATACATGAATAATTTATAGAATACTGTATGTGGTGCAACACTTAGGTATGCACAGTTATACCAGCTCTATGGCTGGTGTAATTGTGAGAGCCTAATTGTTAAGCTCATTGATAGCTGGTTATACTAGTGTTCTATAATAGAATCTAGATGCCTAGGTTCCATTATAGAATAGATTCCTACTGGGCACCCTCCAAGCACCAGTTGGAGGCACCCACATATAGAACTGCCCCCTCACCCCTTAATGTACATCTGGGTAGGTATCTCTAACCACTTTACTTTTAGAGGGCAAATTTTAAAGTGTATTATGTGTAGAGCTGCCAACTGTTAATGAACAAAAGCTGGAACGGTTACTATACCTGTTTATTTCTGTGAAATTCTGAAAGAATGATCTAACACTATGTTATGTGCTTGAAATCTTAGAGCTTTTTCAAGCTCATGGCAATTATACCGCAGATGTGCTTTGTCATCCAACCTACCAAAATGAATAACCTGCTTATTTTCGAAAGGAGAAAAACGCCCATGTTTGGGAGATGGGCATCCGTTTCCCGTGTGCTGCCAAATCGGTATAATCGAAAGCCGATTTTGGTCGTCTTCAACTGCACTCCGTCGTGGGAACAAATAAAGTTGACGAGGGCGTGTTGGAGGCGTGGTGAAGGCGGAATTGGGGTGTGGTTATCGGCCAAGCAGAGATGGGCGCGCTCGGCCGATAATGGAAAAAAGAAAGGCGTTTTTAGCGAGAATTTAGGACACTTTTTGGACCCTTTTTTCTCAAGAACAGGTCCCAAAAAAGTGGACTAAATGACCAGATGACCACCGGAGGGAATCCGGAATCACCTCCCCTGACTCCCCCAGTGGTCACTAACCCCCTCCCATCAAAAAAAAACCCACTTGCAAAAACCTTATTTCCCAGCCTCTATGCCATCCTCAAATTCCGTACCCACCTCAATGACAGCAGAATGTGTTAGATCCTCTCACAGCCTTTGCCTGGGTCAGATGTGGCTCTCGGGTGCACTGCAGGGTCAAATCAGCATTGCATTGTGGTGGGTGTAGGGTATTGGGCTCCGTGATTTCACTAGCTTGTGTTACAGTCTCACGATGTTGGTAGTTGGTAGGCTCTTCTCCCATGGTGATTTCCCCTCTGCTTACTGGGTCAGAGTGTGCCCTGTTTTGTTTCCGGTAGTCCACGAGGTAGTGGCCATTTTTGTAAGTCCGTTTTAGATTCCTTTTGTGTGTTAGCCACGTTACAGAACTTAGTTCTTACCTTGAATGTTGCTGAAAGAGGGCATTGTACACCATTCTGCCAGCTCTGACCTACTGCTAATCTTAGTACCAGGGAGACTCATTGCCAGTGGGGCACAACCTCTGATCTGCAGTTAACTGTGAGTAAACGCGGTTTTTGAAATAAAGGACGTTTTCAGCGAGATTAGTCTTACGGTGTGAACTGCTGTGCCAAGGTTATACAGCAGCAACAAGTCCTGTCCCTGGAGCTGTTTTAGTGGGTAATGCAGTGCACTTCAGGCAGGCGGACCCAGGCCCATCCCCCCTACCTGTACCACTTGTGGTGGTAAATGGGAGCCCTCTAACCCCCCCCAAACCCACTGTAGCCATATGTAGGTGCCCCCTTCACCATTAAGTGCTATGGTAATGGTGTTGAGTTGTGGGGAGTGGGTTTGGGGGGGATTTGGGGGTCTCAGCACCCAAGGTAAAGGAGCTATGCACCTGGGAGGTAATTTAATGTTTTTTCCTATTTTTTAAAAGTGCCCCCTAGGGTGCCCGGTTGGTGTCCTGGCATGTGAGGGGGACCAGTGCACTATGAATCCTGGCCCCTCCCATGACCCAAAGCCTTGGATTTGGTCGTTTTTGAGCTGGGACACTTCGGTTTTGATTATCGTTGAAAAACGAAAACGCCCAGCTCAAACAAACGCCCACATCTCAAAAACGCCCACATCCAATGCATTTGCCTGGCACAAACCGTATTTTCGAAACAAAAGATAAACGTCCATCTTTTTCGAAAATACGATTCGGCCCACCCCTTCACGGACCCATTCTCGGAGATGGACGTTCTTACACAGGAGCGTTTGCATTCGATTATGCCCCTCCACGAACCTGAAGAAAGTCAACTAAGTCACATTGGTAAAAGATTATAGGTTCATCTCTGTTGGATAGAAAATATAGGGGGGGGGGGGAGGAGAGATGCACAGAAGTCCAGCGCTGTTCTCTACAGTGCCAGAAAAAAACAAGTGAAGCACCGATTAATTTTAGCGAACAATGCTCAAAACTAACACCATGCAAATGATATGCACGCTGTTAATGTAGAACATTGGTCAGTAAAGGGGCTTGAAACTTCCTGGTGTATGCCCACAAGAGCTGTGTGGTAGACGCAGCTCTTGTGCGCATGTCCAGTGAAGGGGAGGGAACAAGAAAACTTTTTGGTGGTGGCTGGAAGTAGGAAGCGGTGGGGTAAGTGTGCAGGAGAGAGAAAAAGCTGCTCCTGCCACCGGAGAAGAAGGCAAGCGCAGCTGTAAAAGTCACCCTGCCCTAACAACTGGCTACAACCAGTCTAAATGAAATATTGCAAGCCCAGTTTCCTTTGAGCATCAGGCCCTTGTTTGGTCCTGTGATGTCCTCTTTTCCACTTCTTTTTATATATAATTATAAAAAATGTTCTTTATTTAACTTTTGTTAAAATATATTCTATTTTTGAAGCTTTGAACAACACAAACAATTCAGCATTGGACAGCACAATTCAGCATACACAACCATCATAATCTGACCCTCTCCTCCCATCTCTCCCCATCCCAGCCTCTCTTCTCCTTTCTCTCCCTCCCCCCACCCCACCAACTACCATTAAACACCTTGCTTCTTCTTAGCTTAGGTTGGTGATCTTGTCACTCTCATCTCCTGGTTCGCTCTTATAGTTCTATCTCTCCATACTCTGAAAAATGCTGCACTCAACTGCACCACAAACTGTCAGTTTGGACCAGTGGCATAGCTACGGAGGGCCATAGGGGCCTGGGCCCCCTAAATTGGCTCTGGGGCCCCCAGTTTGGCTGGTGGGGATCCCCAAGCCCCGCCAGCTAAAGCATTTGTCCCGCGCTGGTCTCACATTGCCTGGTGCCTTGTCCTGTTTTCAGTTGCTGTGCATGCTCGTTTAATGAAACTGAGCATGCTCATACTTTAGCTGACGGGGGTTGGGGAACCCCGCCAGTCAAGGTACCTTCGCAGTGGTGGGGGGGGGGGGGCGAGTGGCGGCAGGGGGCGGAAGCGGCCGTGGGTGTGAGAGCGGCAGCCGGGAGGTGGGCCAAAATGTGCCCCCTCCCCCTCATTGGGCTCTGGCCCCCCCCCCCTCCCGTCGAGGTCTGGCTATGCCCCTGGTTTGGACATTAGATACATGTGGTCTATTTTATCAATCATCATGGAGTGGCATCACAGGAGATCATTCATTATCTTCAGCTAAATTTTTTTAATTTAATTTTTTAAAGAATTAACAAGTCGCAGGAGGAATGTGAACGATTACAGGAGGACCTTGCGAGACTGGGAGAATGGGCGTGCAAGTGGCAGATGAAGTTCAATGTTGACAAGTGCAAAGTGATGCATGTGGGTAAGAGGAACCCGAATTATAGCTACGTCTTGCAAGGTTCCGCGTTAGGAGTTACGGATCAAGAAAGGGATCTGGGTGTCGTCGTCGATGATACGCTGAAACCTTCTGCTCAGTGTGCTGCTGCGGCTAGGAAAGCGAATAGAATGTTGGGTGTTATTAGGAAGGGTATGGAGTCCAGGTGTGCAGATGTTATAATGCCGTTGTATCGCTCCATGGTGCGACCGCACCTGGAGTATTGTGTTCAGTACTGGTCTCCATATCTCAAAAAAGATATAGTAGAATTGGAAAAGGTACAGCGAAGGGCGACGAAAATGATAGTGGGGATGGGACGACTTTCCTATGAAGAGAGGCTGAGAAGGCTAGGGCTTTTCAGCTTGGAGAAGAGACGGCTGAGGGGAGATATGATAGAAGTGTATAAAATAATGAGTGGAATGGATCGGGTGGATGTGAAGCGACTGTTCACGCTATCCAAAAATACTAGGACTAAAGGGCATGAGTTGAAGCTACAGTGTGGTAAATTTAAAACGAATCAGAGAAAATTTTTCTTCACCCAACGTGTAATTAGACTCTGGAATTTGTTGCCGGAGAACGTGGTACGGGCGGTTAGCTTGACGGAGTTTAAAAAGGGGTTAGATAGATTCCTAAAGGACAAGTCCATAGACCGCTATTAAATGGACTTGGAAAAATTCCGCATTTTTAGGTATAACTTGTCTGGAATGTTTTTACGTTTGGGGAGCGTGCCAGGTGCCCTTGACCTGGATTGGCCACTGTCGGTGACAGGATGCTGGGCTAGATGGACCTTTGGTCTTTCCCAGTATGGCACTACTTATGTACTTATGTACTTATGTACTTATGTACTAGAATATACTTCCCTTCCCACACCCTCTGTTGTTAAATTTCCCCTTCCTGGTTTCATGACACAAGTTATTCAGTCTATATTCCTATTCACAGCCTGCACAGCATCATCATATTTTACTTATATGTGTAATGATAGGAACACATAAAGGGGTCCTTTTACTAAGATGTGCTAATGGATTTAGCGGGTGTTAATGGTTTCTATATATGGCAGCTGAAAATCTGCGTGGTAAATGAAGCTTATGCTATAACAATGCGCATAATTTAATTGGTTAACTAGCTAATCAGCACTGTTAGTTGAATGTTAACAAGCAATTATTAGCATTATTAGCTTATTCTATTACAATGCGCATAACTTAATTGGTTAACTAGCTAATCAGCACTGTTAGTTGAATGTTAACAAGCAATTATTAGCACTAATTGGCATTGAGATTTACGTGCACAACTCGCTAAGTGTATTCTATAATGTGATGCACCTAAATTCTAAGTTGAATTGTTGAAAAGGGGTGGGGCTATAGTCAGGACATGGGCATTTCTAAAATGTATGTACATTGTTATAGAATACACCCAATCTGCGCCTAATTTAGGTGTCGGGATTTACACCAAGTAAAACATGGCCTAATTTTAGTCGTGTGGTGAGCCACTCGGCGAATTCTTTATACCGCACAGAAATTTAAGTCTATTCTAGAAATTTTAGGTGTACTTTAGAGAATGCGCCTAAGTGGAATTTTTTTCCTTACAGATTTTTCAGGTGTCATATACAGAATCTAGCCCAATGGGCCTGATATTCAAAACAATTTAACTGGGCAGTAGGGTTAGTAGGGTTAGTGCCGGGTGGTCCAGGGGCAGAGTCTGGATGGAGCAGGGAGTTATGCGGACAGCAGTGATATTTCGTGCCAGTGCCTGCATAAATAACCAGGCAAATAGGACCACATAAATTGCAGTCCTAACTTTGCCTGGTTAAATATATTGGCCATACCTGCAAAACTTCCATGCACTGCTGATGATCTGGATATTCAGTGCCGATATAAAAATATATAAGGGATTATCGAGGATAGCTTATTAATAGTACAACTTCAAAATAATCCTCTACAAATGAGTATGTGTCAAACTTCTTAGCATATCCAACTTATTTCAATCTTATTAAAAGTGAAAGGAAAAGCCTCAAATGACTCCTTTTTAGCTTCACAGCTGATCACTTTCAGGAGTTCATGCAGTCATCATTGGCTAAAAAACCTCTCAACAATCTTTATTCTACTAGGTAAATAGTCCATATAAATATTTTACTTCACTTTTAGAATATATCAATTCTTCATCTCTTAACTTGTCCAAATTCCACGGCCTCGCAACCTTCGTCAGGGTTTGTGGAATAAGCGCTAACTCCACATTGTGGCTGTATAGCGCAGCTTCTTGAACTCTTCTTGAAAGTGGAGGGAACGCATATTCCACGGACCCTGACGAAGGTTGCGAGGCCGTGGAATTTGGACAAGTTAAGAGATGAAGAATTGATATATTCTAAACGTTGAGGGGTCCTTTTACTAAGGTGCACTGAAAAATGGCCTGCGGTAGTGTAGGCGCGTGTTTTGGGTGCACGCAGATCCATATTACAGCGTGCCTGCAAAAAAATGCCTTAAAATTTTTTTTTTGCCAAAAATGGATGTGCAGCAAAATGAAAATTGACGTATGTACATTTTGGGCCTGACACCTTACTGCCAACCATTGACTTATCGGTAAAGTCTCTCACGTTAACCGGGCAATGATGACCTACACGCGTCAAATGCCACTTGGCGCATGTTGCGGATGTGCGCCAGAAAATAAAAATTATTTTTCAGATGCACGTATTGGACCCGCACCAAATGTGAAATTACCACAAGAGACACATGGTAGCTGGGCGGTAACTCCAAATTGGCGCACAATAGGCGTGCGCAGACGCTTAAGTGGCTTAGTAAAAGGGCCCCTAAGTAAAATATTTATATGGACTATTTACCTAGAAGAATAAAAATTGTTGAGAGGTTTTTCAGCCAATGATGATTGCATGAAACTCCTGAAAGTGATCGGCTGTGAAGCTAAAAAGGAGACAGTTGAGGCTTTTCCTCTCACTTTTGATAAGATTGAAGTAAGTTGGATATGCTAAGAAGTTTGACATATACTCATTTGTAGAGGATTATTTTGAAGTTGTACTATTCAATGCCGATGCCTGGAGAGAGCCCAGCACTGAATATCCAGGTCTAATCTAACAAGTGGTGGTCAGCATTAAAAAAAAAAAAATCAGAATGAAAAGAAATAAATTAAGCTTTGATTTACTGAGGATTTTCTCCCAATCTGACTTTGATTAAAAAGCTTAGAAAATCAGGCCCCCAATGATGTATTTTACTGACCTTTTTTTCCTTTTCCTGGTACTGCCACTTTAATTCCATATCCACATGTAATGGAAGATCAAGTGTGCTTTAGAAATGGATTAGACCATAGTATTTCATGTAAAGACTATTTCATGTACAGACATTGCCCAGCAACACCTAAATTCATTTGAACTCGAAAGTTAAGCGGTAGATGGGGGACCACCAGGGAAGATCAAGTGCTGTGAACTTTAGAAGGCAATGGCAAACCTCTGCAATATTTTGCAAAGAAATGGTTATAGGTGCCACAGTGAGGTCATCATTACCCAACCCTCAACAGCCAGGAACAGTCAGAAAGTTGTCATGCAAAACCAGCACCCTTTAATACCATGGATTGTTTGAAAGTTAGAGTAGAAATTCTAAAGATCACATTTGAGGAGAACATAATTATATTTTATGAAACCTGTCAAAGTCTGCTTTGTGAATCCAGAAGTTTTAGTGACTGATCTTGTTTTTTATTTGACCAATGGGAAAAAAACTATAAATACCCTTGCCCCTCACTCTCTAAGAGTAACCTGGGCCACCTTAAGAGCACAGATCTCACCCCGGGAGGAAGCAAGCCCAGAGGGGTGAAGTCATTGATGGGAAGTTCAAAAGATAGGGCCAGACAGAAGTTAAGGAGGCCCAGGGAAGGAAGAACGGGCACCCCAACTTATGCCCTGACTGAATATGTCTAACCAGGGGTGTGCTGGTAAATTTTTAACAACGGGCTCTCTCTCCGGGCATAGCCGGCCCTGAAGTTTGGGGGGGGGGGGGAATACATGCCTCTCTCTCCCCTCCCTTGTGCAGGCACACTAGGCATACCTTTGCCGAGCCCCACCAGCCAATAAATGGACTGCCACCATTCTCTGCTGCTTGTTTCTGGCTCTGAGCAGCATGATGGAACCTTCTTGCGCTTGCATGAAAAGTCCCAGCCTGGTGCTCAGAGTCAGAAACAAGGAGCACGGAGCAGCAGCAGTCTATTTACTTGGCTGGTGGGGCCAGCATCACTGCCAGCAAAGTAAAAGAGAATTCAGGAGGGGGCCCAAGCCCACGTTTTGGGAGTCAGTTGTTAAGGTAGCCATGGGGTGGCCTACTTTAACAAAAGGCTCCCAAAATTCTTAAAAACTTAACAAATGGCTCTTGCGAACCCGTGAGAGCCCGCTCCAGCACACCACTGTGTCTAACTGCTGTCATCTGGCTGAGGTAAGCCTACCTTGTGCTTTCTATTAAGACTTGTGAGTTTTTGCTTTGAGGTCTTGCAGGAGCCAGACCTGAACCTTGTCTGAGACTTGAAAACCTACAACTGAGTTTGGGGCACAGCAACCCTGGCAGTCACGAACTGTGTTAGGCCTGCCGCTAGAGGCTGTTTAATAACTGTGTTCCGGAACTGCAAAGGTTTACCCATGCTTTGACTTGGGTCCTGTGAAGGAACAGGCCCTGGAATTCCTGTAATAAATACTTATTTTGTATGCCTACCTGTTGTCTGGCTGTGTTATTCCACTGGTCCAGTCCCCACTTTCGCTTGAGGGTCTCACAAACCTATAAACCCATGGCAGCAGTGGGATCAGTGTCAGGTGCTAGTGGAGGTTCCTAGCCTCCACCAATGAAGATGTGGCCAAGAGTAAGGGACAGATTGACATGTTGTGCCTTTGGGGGTGTATAAACTAAAAATAAACTTGAAACTTGAAGCTAAAGTAAATAGTACAAAAAAGAATAAAAGGCTTACACAGTCTTGCAATAGCACATCTCTTACCCAAGGAATTAATTTCTCACTTCTTATAGAAGGAAAATCATCCGTGGTGGGGGTGGGGGGGAGGGTGGATCAGAAAGTGAAATGTTAAAAAAAAATAGCACTTGTGATTCCAACAGTGTCTGTTTATTCTCACAAGCAAAGGATTTTTCAGGGCAGGCCCAACCATTAGGCAATGCGAGGCAGTCGCCTAGGACATCTTCTTATGGGCAGCAACTGCAATCAAAGCAATACAGTAGGACTTGATGACCACATAAACTCAATGAACTATCAGCACATATTTTAACCTGCATTTTAATAGGATTTTTGTGTGATGATTATGATTCCTGAGTTTAATTATCAACAAATTGGGGGCTGCAGGCTTGGGGCCTGAAAATTAATTGAGCATAGAGGAGAGGGGAGATTGTAAGGCTGAAGGTTCACTTAGAGCACCCACTACCCGTACACTGGCTTTGGGTTTTACAATGTCCACATTCACAAGCAATTCACAGTGAAGGTTGTGCTACAAAATATAAGCACTATGGGGTCCTTTTACAAAGGCTCGCTAGTGTTTTTAGTGTGCACTAAAAATAAGTATGCGCTAAATGCTAGATACGCCCATATATTCCTAAAGGCATCTCTAGCATTTACTACACGCTAATCATTAGCATGCGCTAAAAAATGCTACTGTGCCATTGTAAAAGACCCCCTATATTATCACTCTCATTCTTAGCATGGCTGGCAGGGCCGCCGAGAGTGGGGGGCAGGGGGACAAAATTCTCTGGGCCCGGGCCTCCAAGGGGAGCCTGGCGCTGGGGTCAGGCCACCGGCGCTGCAGTTTCCGGTCTCACCTGCCTGCCTCCTCGGCTCCGGGCCCCCTACATTCAAAGCGGCAGTCACAGATCGCCTCCCTTCGGGCCTTCCCTCCCTGCGTCCTGTCCTCGTGGAAACTGGAAGTTACATCAGATGAGGGCGGGACACAGGGAGGGAAGGCCAGAAGAGAGGCGATATGCGACTGCCGCCTTGAATGCAGGGGGCCCGGAGCCATGGAGGCAGACAGGTGAGACCATGGACTGCAGCGGCGGGGGGAGCGACGGAGGGCAGCAGCGGCAGGGGGAGCGAAGGGGGTCAGCAGCGACGGGGGAGGGGGGGGGCTCTTGTTTACACCAGGTATTTTGTGCCTTTAAGATCTGGCAACAAAGGTCTCATGCTCACTAGGCCACCGAAGAGTTCATGTCCCCCTGTGGGGAGGATGTCCAGGGGGCCCTTTAATTTTGACCTACTGTTGTCACATGTAAAGTTTCTGGTTGTGGACCGTATGAGAAAATCATGCACAATTTAGCTAACAATGTAAATGAGCCAAGAGATCATTTGCATCTCTAAGCTGAATTTCACGTAAACGGGAACTAACTCATAAACATTTTCTTGGGTTGGTACATAAGCCTCTTTAGATTCAAATTTGAATACAGAGTACAGATGTGTCCTGAGATGGCATGATGGCATGGATGAGTACTTAAATGGTTAGAGCAGAGAAGCCCAATTCAAACCACACTGTGGCTTCTTGTGACCTTGGGCTAGTCACTTAACCCCCTGTTACTTCAGGTACACATTAGATTGTGAGGAAGTGCCTACTGTACCTGAATGTAACCTGCATTGAGCTACAACTCAAAAATGTGTGAGCTTTTTGCTCATGATAAAAGAGATGGTCTATAATCAGTACGTTAAAAGCTATGGTTAATCACCCCAAGAGTTATTTTCAATGGTGAAGTTTTTGCTGTTGTGTAATACCAAGTCTAGTGCCATTTGCCATTTGCTGATGAGCTGGTGTCTTATTTTACACATAAGATTGTGTCCATCAGAGCCAGGTTATCAATTGTTTCTTCAGATGGAGATTTTTTTAGATTATGCGTGATGGGCTGATTTACTGTGGGACAAATTTAGGATAGTCTTGTCTGAGGAGGTGTTGTTACAGCCATCTCTCATATTAAAAACTTAATTGAGTAATGAGCCAATCAGTGATAATAATTGGCCAAAAAGAACTAATTATCATCGCTAATTGGCAATAATTGGAATTTACGCATGTTTTTTTTAGGTGTATTCTAAAAAAAGGCGTGTATAAATTCGAACGCGCATAGCTGAAAAGAGGGCACACCCAATGGAGGAGTGTGGGCATGTCAGAAGTGTTTCTCTACATGTCTTGTTATAGAAATCAAGGGAACGTGCCTATATTTTGGCATGTTTTTTTCAATTTTGTCAGTATCAGTAACTTCTCCCAATGGAGGGGGTTCCTTATATCCACTAATATCAATATACCCAGCTCCAAACTATTTATTTATTTATTTGTTGTATTTGTATCCCACATTTTCCCACCTATTTGCGGGCTCAGTGTGGCTTACAATAAGACTTGAATAATAGACATACATTTGTTACGACTAGGTTATGGATTACATTGAACAGAGTTGTGCGAGACATTCAAATATCCTTAGTAGTATAGCAGTGGGACAACAACATAGAGACATTAGAAGGAGACAATGAGAGAAAAAAGGGCATTATTAGGCACCTAGGCATATAGTGTACATAGTTCCATGGATGAATGTATGATTGACTGGATAAAGGGATGATGGATCAGATGTGGATGTGTATTGCATTGTGAACAGTGAGTAGTTTCTATGTGTTTTGGCTCTTTCCGTAGGTTTGTTCAAACAGGTGTGTCTTCAGTAGTTTATGGAAGGAGGCTTGTTCATTAATCATTCTTAGGTTGCGTGGTAATGTATTCCAAGACTTCGTGCTCTTGTAGGAAAAGGTAGACGCGTGTATCGTCTTGTACTTCAAGCCCTTGCATGTTGGGTAGTGGAGGTTGAGGTGAGTTCGGGATGATCTTTTGGCGTTTCTAGGTGGTAGGTCTATTAAATCAGACATGTACGCTGGGGCTTCACCGTAAATGATCTTGTGGACTAGTGTGCAAGTTTTAAAAGTAACGCGGTCCTTGAGTGGAAGCCAATGTAGTTTCTCTCGTAGTGGTTTTGCCCTTTCATATTTAGGTTTTCCGAAGATGAGCCTGGCTGCTGTGTTCTGGGCTGTTTGAAGTTTCCTCAGTATTTGCTCTTTGCAGCCTGCGTATAATGAGTTGCAGTAGTCCAAGTGGCTAAGGACGAGGGATTGCACTAGGCTACGGAAGACGAATCTTGGGAAGAATGGTCTAATCCTTTTCAATTTCCACATGCTGAAGAACATCTTCTTGGTTATGTTATTTGCGTGAGTTTCGAGTGTTAGGTGGCGGTCGATTGTCACTCCAAGGATTTTTAGCGTTTCAGAGATTGGAAGTTTTAGGTTTGGTGTATTTATCACGTTGAATTCAGTTGTGTTGTATTGGGAGGTGAGTATCAGGCATTGGGTTTTTTCTGCGTTTAGTTTCAGGCGGAATGCATCTGCCCATGTGTTCATGATGCGTAGACTTTGGTTGATTTCGCTGGAGATTTCTTTGATGTCTTGTTTGAATGGGATGTATATGGTTACATCATCGGCGTATATATACGGGTTGAGGTTGTGGTTTGATAGGAGTTTTGCTAAAGGGATCATCATTAGGTTGAAGATAGTTGGAGAGAGAGGTGATCCTTGTGGGACTCCACATTCAGGTATCCATGCCTTGGACGTGCTTGAATTTGATGTGACTTGGTACGAGCGCAGGGTTAGGAACCCCTTGAACCAATTCAAGACATTTCCTCCGATGCCAAAGTATTCAAGTATGTGTAGTAGGATTTCATGGTCGACCATGTCGAAGGCGCTGGACATGTCAAATTGTAGTAGGAGTATATTGTTGCCGGTTGCAATTATTTGTTTGAATTTGGTCATAAGGGTGACTAATACTGTTTCTGTGCTGTGATTCGAACGGAATCCTGATTGGGCATCGTGCAGTATTGAATGTTTGTCTAGATAGTTTGTGAGTTGTTTGGTAACCATACCTTCGGTTATCTTGGTTATTAGTGGTATGGATGCAATTGGCCTGTAGTTGGTTATTTCGCTCGTGTTTTTCTTTGTGTCTTTGGGAATTGGTGTGAGTAGGATTTTTCCTTTTTCTTTTGGGAAGAGTCCATTTTGTAGCATGTAGTTTATGTGGTTTGTTAGGTTTATTATGAATTGTTGAGGAGCAGTTTGCATGAGGCTGTTTGGACATATGTCTAGTTTGCAGTTGGATTTGGCATATTTTTTGAGAGTTTTAGAGATGAGTTCTTCTGGTAGTAGTTCAAATTCGGTCCAGGTTCTGTCTGCTGGGTGTGTTCCTTCTTCTGGATCTAGACAGTCTAGGAGAACGGTGTATTCTATAGGGCTTGCGGGTATTTTGTGTCGTAATTGTATAATTTTCTCCTTGAAGTATTTTGCAAGGTTGTCGACACTTGGTATATCTTTGCCGTTGGTTGTAACAGGTGTGGTGTCTAACAGTTTGTTTACGAGGTTGAAGAGTTTATGTGTGTCTTTGTAGTTTGGTCCTATTAATGTTTTGTAGTGTAATCTTTTTGTTTGTTTGATGGTGTATTTGTATTTTCTTCGAAGTTGTTTCCAGTCGTTTAGTGTTTGTTCATCTCTCTTTTTGTTCCAGGCTCGTTCAAATCTCCTGACTTGTGTTTTCAGTTTTTTCAGCTCTTCGTTGAACCATGGATTTGCATTTTTCCTGTGTGATGTTCTGGTTTGGGCTGGGGCGATTTTGTCTAATGTTGTTATGCTTATATCGTCCCATTCTTGGAGGAATTGGATGGTGCTAGCGTTTGTAGTCCATTCGCTTTGGTGGATCTGTTGCCAGAATGTTGTGGGGTTTATTTTTCCTCTCGTTGTGTAGGTTGTTCGCTCATGTTTATTGTTTGTGTTTGGTTGTGTTTTTTGCCAGTAAAGGGTGACATTTGCTTTATGGTGGTCTGACCATAATGTGGGTGTCCATTTTGTGTTGGTGAGTGTGATAGTTGAGTTTGGTTCGAGTCTATTTGTTATGATATCTAGTGTGTGTCCTTTTTCATGTGTTGGTTGTAAGTTGGGTATTTGCAGATCCCAGAGTTGTAGGAATTCTTTGAATTCTCGTGTACTTGGTATGGTGTCATCTTCTAGGTGTAAGTTGATGTCACCTAGTATGAGGATGTTTGAGGTTGATACGCAGGTATTCGAGATGAAATCCATGAGTTGTGTTTGGGTGTCTTGCCATTTTCCTGGTGGCCTGTAGAATAGGATTGTGTTAAGGTGTCCTATTAGACTTGGATGGTTGATTCTTGTCGAAGCAATTTCAAGTTGTGGTGAGGTAGATTCGCCTGTGATTGTGATGGTGAATTCAGGTTTGTGTATTAAAGCTATTCCGCCTCCTCTTTTTTCTCCATTTCTTGTCCAGTGCGTGATTTTGTATTCTGGTGGGCACGTTTGTAGGATGGCGGGGTCCGTAGGACTGTGGAACCAGGTTTCTGTGATAAATAAGAGGTCTAGTTTGTCTGTGGTGATCCAATCTAGTATCACCACAGACAAACTAGACCTCTTATTTATCACAGAAACCTGGTTCCACAGTCCTACGGACCCCGCCATCCTACAAATCCTATATATCAGTTCATCTCATACATGACATTTCTGTTAGTAGTACTGGATCTATCAAGATGCTCATGTCACCACTATTCTGGCTCAATAGATCAAGCCAAGCACTGCTTTATAGTGGGCATGTATTCGTCATCAATCCACTTTTTATCATTTTTTTAACAATTTTTTTCAATAAGTCTTTCAAGTATCAAACTTCAATATTCAAAATTCAAAAATCACATTTCAAGTACTTAGCTCAAAAAAGCTTTTTTTTCTTTTCTCCTCGATTTTTACATCTTACACTATGGAGACTTCTTAAGCCTCACTATTTAGGCATGGGCTTTTACACCAGTGGCGTAACTTTGTGAGTATTATATAGAATAGTGCAAAGCATTTTTTTTGACGTCTCTAGATTTTAAACTTGATTTACAGAATCTGGCCTTATGGGCATAAAATGATGGTAAAATAACCCCAGCCAAAAGCTGAGGTTATTTTATCATGCTATAAGCATTGAGCCCAGGAGCTGGAGCCTAAAGTGGCCGGTGCCATCCCCCTCCACAATTACATCCCCTCTATTCTCCCCAAGGGTCTCCCACCATCTTAGTGGACCTACCAGCCCTCTACCTGGTGGTCTAGTGGTCTTCAGGTAGGAGTCACTCCTTCTTTGCTGGCATCAGCTCCAAAATGGTGCCCCTAGTGGTTGTCTCACGCTACTACTGATAGTGGTTATGGTTCTGCATAAGCATGAGACTACTGCTTGGAAGATCATTTTGGAGATGGTGCTGGCAGGGCAGGAGTGACTGGGGATCACTTCTACCTGAAGACCACTAGTGGTAGGCCTACTATGATGAGGGTTTGGGGCAGTGGCACCAGTCCTTTTAGGCTCCAGCCTGGGAGTATTAGGGTGTGGCTTTGAGGCCTGATGCTTCTGAGCCCTGGAATAATTCTGCTTGCGAGTTGGCTTGCAAGCAGCATTATTCATTTACCGTGGTAGTCAGCAACCCACAGGACTGTTAAACTGCAGGATGCTGACTCCTTTTATTGCACCTTTAACCAGGGCTGCTGAGAGACAAACCTGAGCCCAGAGCAAACAACCTTCAGGGCCCAGCTGCCATTGCCACTGCCGCCTCCCTCCGGCAGCAGCAAATGAGAGAGTGCTCTGCTGGATATAGGTCCTTCTTCCTGCCGTGTCCCGCCTCCTGTGAAGTAACTTCCTGTTTCTGCAAAGACAGGACATGGTAGGAAGAAAGACCTGTGGCAGGCAGAGCAGTCTCTTTTGATCAACAGCGTCGGGCCCTCCTTGGAGGCTGGGCCTGGGGAATCTTGCCCCCCCCCCACCCCCCTTCTTGGCGGCCCTGCCTTTCACTTCCCTCCTTATATGGTAGACAACCAATGCCAACCACATAAATGGTTTTAAGTATCAGCCTCCAGGTATTTTTGAGTGATATAAATAAAAAAAGATCCTGTGGGGATTTAGGGGGTAATGCTTTCTAGGGTCATTGTTCTTTTGTAAGGTTGTCCTGGATAGAAACATATTGTACTCTCCCTAAAAATGTGTCAGAATATTTTAAAATATTCTTGTAATTCATTTCTGAAAGTGCCATATTTTAAAATAATTAACCATACTTTTTTTCATTTTATTAGGCTTTCATTTTAACAATTAATTTCAAATCCAGTACTACAGTTTCAATAATTTGAGTGAAAATGAAATAGGCTCAGAGGACCAATTATACGAATTGCTGCCATATGCTTAATCACCACTTTCCAAGTTGGAGGGAGAAAAGCAACAGCTCCCTCCCCTCCTCATACTACTTAAGGGCTCTATTAAGGACAACAGATTTTTCTCATCATAATGATTTATTTTTTGCGTAATTTACATTGAACTGAAATATATTTTAAACATTCTTTTTCAGCAGAAACTTATTTGCATCAATGAATAATATATTTCTCTTGTCCATTAAGCTCGCTATTCATGAAGCACAGAGAAACATCCATAGGCAAAAATACATATTAATTAAAGTAGCATTTCAGCATTACCCAAACAAGAGTTAGTTGGATTAGAAGAGAAAATAAAACTTCTATATTAGAAGCTATTTTTTCTCAAATTTGGAGGCCAGTGTATACCAAGAGAATTCTGTTCCATTCTTGCCAACCTTCCTCGGTTAGTAAAAGACCCTGAGCTCTGGCAGCAGCTGTCTAATAAATTTTAGTTATGAGTAGGGTTGCCAGATGTATTCAATGGAAGTAAACCAAGGTCTGGTTCAGCCTGTTCTCCGTGACCCAGAGCCCCCTTATAATCCTGGTAATGGGTAAAAGTGCAGGACTAGCCTTTAAAATGAATTTATGTAATTTTATATTTGAAAGCAGAAATAGTGCTATGTTCTAGTGCTGTACAATCCACAGGAAAGATTTTCACACAATCGACTTACAGTTCAACTACACTGAATTAACACAGAACATCTGGATTCCAATTTATCCATGGTATCACCCATTCTGTGCATCTGAGAAAAGCCTTTGATAGGTTTAATCCTAGACTACTAATTGAATGATCCAGGCTCATATTAGCCCTTTCCTCAAGTCACTTCACTGGCTTCCTATCCGTTTCCGCATACAGTTCAAACTCCTCTTATTGACCTATAAGTGCATTCACTCTGTAGCTCCTCAGTACCTCTCCACTCTCATCTCTCCCTACAGTCCTCCCCGGGAACTCCATTCACTGGGTAAATCTCTCTTATTTGCACCCTTCTCCTCCACCGCTAACTCCAGACTCCGTTCCTTTTATCTTGCTGCACCATATGCTCCATCTCTGGCTGTCTTCAAATCTAAGATAAAAGCCCGCCTATTTGATGCTGCTTTTAACTCCTAACCCTTATTCACTTGTTCAGAACCCTTATTTTATCATCCTCACTTTAATATTCCCTTACCTCATGTCTGTCCTGTTTGTCTGTCCTAATTACATTGTAAGCTCTGTCGAGCAGGGATTGTCCCTTCATGTTTAAGTGTACAGCACTGCGTACATCTAGTAGCGCTATAGAAATTATAAGTAGTAGTAGTAGATTTGGTAATGTTTACTGGATCAAAATAAATCTTAGTCAAAAATATACATGATAAAGTTGTGAAGTTTTACCCTCACTCCGGTGCAGTTTAGATTAAATGTCCTCTGAACTAAACAGAAAGCTGAACAGGTTCAAGCATTGACAATGTTCATATTATTTTCAGAAGCATTTACTCTTTCTGAGGACATGTCATTACATGGATGCTCTTCTCAGAACCTCAGGTTATTCACTTAGGGGCCCGTTTACCCAATGCGGGTGCCGGTGGTAGCTCCACCCCCCAGCGTTCGCATTTCCAGCACTAGCAGAAATATTTTAACAATATTTTCTCAGGGGGTCACCTGGCAGTAATTGGTCAGTGTAGTGTGCTTCCCGCTGGGTAGTGTGGAAGCCTTAACTGCCACCTCAATGGGTGGCGGGCAAGTGCTGCCCCCTGAAATGGCCGTGCAGCAAGTGTGAATTTACTGCATGACCATTTCTTTTTTCGGCCTTGTTACCCGCTGCAGTAAAAGAAGCCTTGGTGTGCAGGGCTCCTTTTACCACGGTTTAGTAAAAGGTTCCCTAAGGCCTGGATTCAATAAATGGAACTCAAAATTCAGCTGTAAAAAAACAGCACTGAATGTTTTTTTTTTAAATGGGCATTGGCACCCTGTAAAGAATAGTGTGTAATGCCGGGATCCGCACCCAATTTTGCATGCAAGGATTTACACCAAATGAAACCTGGTGTAAATCTTGGTGTTTAAGGACTCCTTTTACTAAGCCTCAGTAAGCCCAACGTGGACTTACCGCTCGCTATACAGGAAGTAGCGCCAGCTACTGCAACAGCCCAGTGGTACTTCCCACCCATAGTGTACCATCATTTCCAGTGCTACAAAAAAGTATTTATTTTTATAGTGCTGGAATTTACCTGGCGGTAATCAGACAGTGCTGCGCACTGCCCTGTTACTGCCGGGTTAATGTGGGAGTCCTTACTGCCACCTCAATGGGTGTCACACACATTGTTCAGTTAAGAGAAGACGGCTTTAACCGAAGTCCCTGGACGGCTTTAACCCAAGTCCCTGAGGAAAGACTTCTGAAACCCGCGGAGCCGGGCGTTTTCAGGGGAAGGCAGTCGGAGACAATAGCGGCTGTGGTACCTGGAGAGAGTGAAGCAAGGACTTAGTGTGAATGCCGAAAAAAAAGTTTAGAGATAAGTTCACGTTTTTTTTTAATTTCTTTGATTTATCATTCTAAGTTGTAGCACACACATAAAACAAAAAAAAGAGTAGCCCGATGAAAGAAGTGCTATGCCACTTGGCAAAAGAAATGCAATTGCCTGAAATAGGTGGTGTTTGCTGAGGGCACTCTTAAGAAAAAGAATAAAGTAATAAAAATAAACTGGAAAAAAAGAAACATATGGTTATATATGTGTGGTTATATTGCTGTTAGCTATCTCAGTGTAGCAGTAATAATCTTGGCTCTAGTTCAATATATTTATAGAATCTGGTCATAAATGGGCAGTTCTATAACTATGTCTCTCAGAGTTCCAGCACTTTTACAGGTATGTGAGCACTTACATGCAAAAGTGGATCCTGTTTTTGTGGACTACTTAGCCAAGTTTATTCTTGTAATTTTCTTTTTCTTTTTTTTAATATTCTCTTGATATTCTAAGTATATACAGTATCTTGGCAATTTTTCTGTCAAAGATCTATTTTTGTCTTTGTAAACTTAATGGCATAACTAAAAAAGAAAAAACAAGTGACGGCAAAATGACTAAGCAGTATTCTGTAAGTGTACATAAGTGACATACAGCCCCATTTTAGAAAGGACATAGAAGTCAGAGTTGAGGATGACACACCACTTCAAGCATTTAAGGACAACACAAATAATTTATTTAGGGGTCCTTTTACTAAGCCGCGGTAAAAAGTGGCCTACGGTAGTGCAACCATGTCTTCTGGGTGAGTGCTGAGCCAGTTTTTACCATGTCAGGGAAAAAGGGCTTTTTTTCAATGGGCTGGAAAAAGGGCCTGCACTAAAACTGAAACCAGCATGCCCCTATTTACGGCCTGAACCCTTAATGCCACCCATTGATCTAGCGGTAAGGGCTCACACGTTACACAGATGGTGACCGATTGGCATGCACCAGCTGCCGATTAATGCTGGAAATGCTGCATGCAGTAGGAAATAAAAAATAATTTGTCCAGGCATTATGGGTGAAATTACCGCCCCGGGTGCGCACTAGTCTGATGGTAGTCTCATTTCGGTGTACAATGCACACCCATAAAGCCTACTGCACCATTGTAAAAGGGTCCCTTAAAGCACCAAACTTGACCCGACATGGGTCCGTGTTTCAGCAGAGATTACCACCTGCAGCAGGGGTCAGATACAAAATTGTTACACAAAAAGAACAAATAAATAATAAGATCATTAAAAACAGAAAAGATACATAATACTATAAAAAATATGTTTAAAAAAACAGACTTAAAAGAATAAACATTACACTCAAAGCAACATCGTATCTACTGCTGGTCATTAGTATGGAAAAATACTTTTGTGCTAGACATATGCAAGAAAGGCAAAAGCCATTAGTACCAGACATATGCAAGAAAGGGAACATACACTATAGAAAAGACTAGAATGTAAATAGTGTATTGTAAAAATTACTATATATAAAAAGAGTGCGGGTGCGGGCATTCGCTATCATTCCAGCACAGCCTCAGCTAAGTATTTGTTTTGTGATATTGCACAGCATGTATATACAAAAACGTTTTCTAAAAAAGTGTAAAAATATATTACTGCTAGTGCTAGTAAAGAGGACTGTGACTGATGAGGATTCTCGCCAACGTGGGTTGAATAATTGGCCACGTAGAGCAGAGTAAAGCAATCAGCGGTCCAATTATAAGTTGGATCAGCGGTTGTTGAGTTTCTGAAGCCCTTTCCTCTATTAAGTAAAAAGGTTACCTTGATAACAGAGATAGTTTGCTTGCTGTATTTAAAGATTTGTATATATAAAAAGAGCAGAGTGGAGGAGTGGCCTAGTGGTTAGAGCACTGGTCTTGCAATCCAGAGGTGGCCGGTTCAAACCCCACTGCTGCTCCTTGTGATCTTGGGCAAGTCTCTTAACCCTCCATTGCTTCAGGTACAAACTTAGATTGTGAGCCCTCCTGGGACAGAGAAATATCCAATGTACCTGAATATAACTCACCTTGAGCTACTACTGAAAAAGTGAGCAAAAGCTAAATAAATAAATAACATAATACCATACTAAGAGGCACATTAAAGTAAACCACCTCTAAAGGGCAGTGTTCCTATGTTTAGTGCTAAGGGAGGAAAGGCTGCTTAGGAGCAAACAAATCACAGTGTCACTACAGCTATAATTACAATGTAGAAAGGAGTAGAATGTAAACAGTGTTATGTGAACCTTAAACTAGTCCTAGCTAAGGATATATGTGAGTCTACTATATTTAAAAGGTCTTATATATTGCATAATATAGGGAGCTACATTGAAGGAATCCACCTCTACATGGCAATGCTCTTATATATGGTGCTAAGGGAGGAAGAGCTGTTTGGTTACTTAGGGCCCCTTTTACTAAGCCGCGTTGTGCCAAAATGAACTTACTGCTTGACTACCGTGTGCCTCTTGCGGTAATTTTATTTTTTGGTGTGCGTCCGCTACGCGTGTCTGGAAAATAGTTTTTCTTTTCGGATGCACGTAGCAAACACGCACCAAGTGGCATCTGATGCGGCTAGGTCGTTACCATGCAGATTCCTTACTGCTAGGTCTATGGCTGGCAGTAAGGTCAGACACCCAAAATGGACACACGGCAATTTTGATTTTGCTGCACATCCATTTTCAGCAAAAATTTTAAAAAGGCATTTTTGGTACGTGCGCTGAAAAATATTTCTGTGCGCATGCAAAACCTGCGCCAACACTACTGAAAGCCATTTTTTACTGTGGCTTAGTAAAAGGACCCTTTACTGCACATGTATGAGAGCCCCTTTTACTAAGCCGCGTAGGCACCTACGCGTGCCGAACATGCCCCAAATTGGAGTTAAAGTCCAGTTACCATGTGGCCCTTGTGGTAATTTCAATTTTGGTGTGCATCCACTATGTGCGTCTGAAAATTTTCAGGCACACATAACGGATGCGCGCCAAGTGGCATTTGACGCACATAGGTCATTACCGCCCAGATTCTTTACCGCTAGGTCTATGGCTGGCGGTAATGTCTCAGACCCAAAATGGACACACAGTAATTTTGATTTTGCTGTACGTCCATTTTTGGCCAAAGAGAGGCCTTTTTTACAGGCATGCTAAAAAATGGATCGGCACGCGACCAAAACCCACGCCTACACTACCACAAGCCATTTTCAGTGTACCTTTGTAAAAGGACCCCCTCAATTTGCTTCTTGAACCTATTGTAATTTGTGTTATATTCTGTACATTATTACGTTTTATTCACTTTATTGTTTGCTTGTAAGCCACATTGAACTTAAGTCTATTTCAAGCTAATATGGGGTATAAATGTCATGAATTTAAATAAATATTAAATGCCAGTCTGCGGAAACAGCCTTGCACTGAATATTTATTTGTAGCATTTGTATCCCACATTTCCCACCAATTTGCAGGGTTTAACACCAGCGGCGGACAGCAAAAGCATTGCCCACCGCTGCTTGAATATCTGGGCGTGTTTGTTTAATAAGGTTCTATTGCACACAGACTGGGTCTTGTTTTGGAATTACTTTATGTTTCCCTTCTGTTCTTTGTTTTATATTTTTCACATTTGGAATAACTGGTGCACTGATGCTGGATTAGGCTTGCAATCTATATTGGAATCTGAGGGTTCTCAATGTGCAGCACTGGGGCACCTAAAAAGAGGCTGAGGAAGCAACATACGCTTCTCTCTCCATGAACCTTAAACTCAAATCTTAACAGACTGCTGAAACAACATCATTCTGTTTGCACCATCTTCTTGTCAACAGCTGTGATGCTAGAAGCTTTTCTTAAAGCATATACTTTGTACCAGGGATTTAATCGCTGTTGCAATTATACTGACCTAAGATACTCCAGACACATCAACTGTTCGAGGCAGCAATAATGCTGATTACGTAAAAGAAATCTGTGTGTTGGAAAATTTCTGTTAAAACCATTCCTTCCCTCTAGGATCTGTGCATTCTTCTTTTTGCTGTAATATTAAACCAGTTTGATTACTGTAATTCTCTTCACAGTGGTTTGAAACCTATTTTATTTCAGCATCTGCCATTATTGAAGACTTCTGCTCATAGGCGTGATCACATATCTCCCCTTCTAGCCGTCCAACCTTGGCTCCCAGGATTCAGTTACTCTAATCTGAACTTTGCATTTTTATACTGCTTTATCTCAAAAATTGGCCGCAAGGTGGTTTACAAAAAATATAAACAAATTTGATAATTAAAAAATAGCTCTTAGATTTTAACTATGGGTAGTTTTAAGTGTTTGTAAATCAGATGGGCTTCAGATTCTTACGAAAAGCTTGATATGAGCCCATATTTCTCACTTGAACAGGAAGAGCATTTCAAACAGCTTTGTAAGAAAAATATTTTTCCAGGTAAGTTCTTCAACTTAGTACTCTGTTCTGCCTTTACAATCTTTTTGTTCACTGTCAACCAGGATGATTTTTTTTTAATTGTATATGTTTTATTGTTCTCCACCAAGAATTCCAAGATTGTGCGGAATTTGAACAGATAAATAAAAATAAAAATAAAATGTTTGCTTCATTCACTTTATGAAAATTTGTTCACTGTTCCTTCTCCCTTTGTTATTTACCTAGGAATCAATTCTATAAAAGTGTGTATATATGTAGGTGCCCATATGGAGCCAAATTCTATATATGGTTCTTGAGTGGAATAAATTTCCACCTAAGCATATTCTATAAGCCGTGCCTAAATTTAGGCAGGGTAGATAGAATATGCTTAGTTGCCATCCCAGCACCTAGAACAATGCGCATTCATTTACACAAAGGAAAATGTGGTTTAAATACTGGAGTGTAGATTTAAGCACAGAGGGGCGTATTCTATAACAGTGCGCATAAATTTTGGAACGCCCACAAAACACCCATAACCACACCCCTTTTTGCTCCACGCATTAGAATTCAGGAGCTGTGTGTTGCTTAGAGCTCTGTTTACTAAGGTGCGCTAGCGTTTTTAGAGCATGCTAAAAATTAGCACATGCTAACACTAGAGACACCCATTAAAATGCTAGAGTGCCTACAGCGCGGCTTAGTAAACAGGGCCCTAAGTGAGTTAAATGCGTAAATTCTAGTTATTGCAAATTAGTGCTCACAATTGCTTGTTAAGTGCTGTTATCAATGTTGGTTAGCTTGTTGAGTCAATTAAGTTAGGTGCATTGTTACAGAATACGCCTGGATTTTGGCAAGGAATGCTATGCACGATATATAGAATCCAGCAGATAGGGCTTATGTAGTTCCTATTCTATAAAATAAAATAGGTGCCTGCCTTTCTTCATAGAATACTAGCATAACCAATTATATATGTGCATTTGCACTGATGCAACATAGAGATGATAAAACTATGTGCATCTATGTCCTAGTTATATACATGAAACTTAACAGTATTCTATAAGTTACGAATGCAACTGAAAGTCCCCCATGTCCAACCAGACACAACTCATATGTGCATATGTTTGTTTTTTATCTGTTCAATGTGCAAAACACCTTACTATCTTTATATTTGAAAGGTTGTATATCTAGTATCTGAATACTCTACAATTAAATCTGACTGCATGCATGAAAGGTATCACTCACTATGTGTAGGCCCAAAATTTGACTGCTTACCTTCCAGAAATACATAGCTTCTCTGAGCATGGAAGAACTGTCCTTCCTTTGCTTAACAACTGAAGTAAATGGATCATTTGCTTTCCTTTAATTAAACTTAATTTTCTTGGTCTATGACCCCATCACTACTTTATTACTACAGCTGCACAAGTGAATATGTAAATGAGATTAAAAACAAAGCAGTAATCTGACTCACCAGTTTATAGGGGTCAGAAGAAAAATAGTTGGAGAAGAACATACTCAACTCCATGGAATGAATGGAAAGATCTCAGCAGCAAGGCTGTGAGCACTATGTATTCGAGTTTCAGACCTTTGGCATGTGACCTTTATTCTACGCTCTGCACGAGAGCTGGAGGGAATGGCGCTCACCTTACAGACTGGCTGAAAGATCTCTCTCTCCACCAATTTGATATCTAAGGGCCTCTTTTACCAAGCTGCAGCAAAAGGGGGCCGGCGCTGTTTTACATGTGCGCCGAGGCCCCATTTACCGCACCTGGTAAAAGGGAAGTCTCGCTTTCCTACAGGAAATGGCTGGGTGGCAAGTAAAGCACTTGCCGTATGGCCATTTTTTTTGGGGGGGGGGGCCCTTACTGCCACCCATTGAGGTGGGGGAAAGGGCTCCTGTGTTAACCCGGCAGTAACCGGGCAGCGTGCGGCACTGCCCGATTACCGCTGGGTACACACCGGCGCTACAAAAATAAATATTTCATTATTGTTCTGGTAATAAATGCACCGTTAATACGCAGTTAAATAGCCATGGGATTCAAGCATCATAACTCAATGGCTCACACAGTAGCTCAGCATGTAAATTTTGGAACATCCATGAAATGCCCATTTCCCAGCCCATAACTACGTCCTTTTTTGGCTCCACACATTAGAATTTAAGCGCTGTGCGTTATAGCATAGGAGCCAGCTTTGTGGGTGCTGTGGGTGTTTCAGTACCCCCAATATTGAGCAAACTCTTTTATTGTGTCCAGGGAGGGGCAATTTCCATTGGGTTTAGCACCCCCAATCACCGTGAAAATTTGGCTCCTATGCGTTATAGAATACAAGTAGCGAGTTATGCACATAAATTGTAATTATTGCCAATCAGTGTTCATTATTGCTTAAGTGCTCTTAAAAACAATGGCTTGTTAAGCTAATTAAGTTATGAGCGTTGTTATAGAATACAATTAGATTTCAATGTGGAACGCTAGGCGCAATATATAGAATCCGGTATTCTGCGTCTAAATCTACCTGCTGGTATTTACGCCAATTTCCCTTGGTGAAAATGGATGCGCATAGTTTTAGATGCTGGGATATCAACTAAGTGTATTCTTTATACCGCGCTTAAATCCAACATAATAAAAAGAAAAGAAAATGGACATTATCGGTCTACAACAGCTGTATGAAGAATAACTTAGAAACCAGATATACTCTTTTCTGCAAATAATTGAGTCCAAGAAGAAGTAAAGATTGAAATCAATAATATGCATCTAAGAAAAAAGGTGGTCATGATGGAGCGACATCTGTATTCAGTCTAAAAAATGATGGAACTTGATATTTTGTATAATGTTTTTACTGATTCTGAATTGCTTTCCTATTTTTCATTCCCCCTTCCCCCATCTTGATTTTAGTTAGTTCAAATTATGGATAAAACATGTCATCTGAGAGTATTGAAGGCATTTTTTAATAGCCTTCTTTATAGTAAACATTTGTGTTCTGTTATTTCAGGAAAGAGGAAAGAGTGCTAGCAGATAATTCTTCTGTAATATTTCCTGATTCTGTCCTGGCTGAACAGAAGAGGGCACTCGCATCAAATCCATTTACACAAGGCAGGTCTGAGCTGTAGAAACACTGGCTGTGGTTTTCCTCTAGCATCTATTATTCAGACAAAGATCGAGAGGGGAACCTTCATCCCTTTCACAGTAATACTTGATTCCCATCTGTCTCGCTTTGCTTATTTTACTGACAGCTCACATACTCGGGTCACTTAGTCAGAATCTCACATTGAAACCTTAAGGCAGGCATTAGGGTGTAGGAGATGATCTGGCAGTGCTAACAGCACAGTCCCGGAAATCTGCCATGCCTTCTGCATTGTGAGTATATGGACAGCAATGCAATACTGTGGTTTATTTATTAGGCTTTATTTACTGCCTTTTTGAAGGAATTCACTCAAGACGGTGTACAGCAAGAATAAGTCAAACATAAGCAATAGACAATTAAACAGCAGTAAAAATATTCAAATGATAATACAAACTATGGCACAGTATACTGCTTACAATATCAACACAATATGTATTAAAATATTTAATAGTCAGCATAGGGGGTAAGCAAAGATGGAACATATAGATAGATAAAATAGAGTAACAGGAATAAGAAAATAAGGGACTAATTTAAAGGTCAGAAATGGAGTGAATGAACATACCCTGCCATAGTATGTGCAGCTGGTGTCACTCTTTGAGTGTTTGTGACTAGCAAGTTAGTTACTTCTTCCATTAAAGGCCTGAGTGAAGAGCCAAGCTTTCACCTGCTGCCTGAAGTAGAGATAGTCTGAATAATGTCAGCAGACAGCGTGGTTTTATCTTCTAGTTACCTGATGAAGGAATATTTCTCTTGTGTATAGTCTAAGGGGTCAATATTCATCCGGTGCTCATTGTTTTGCTGACTGCCACTGGCATTATGCCCAGAAAATCAGTACCAGGCTATATCCAGGCTTTGCCATTGAATTTCCAGGTTTGTGGAGCTGGCTAAAGCCGGTTAAAGGGGCCTTTTACAAAGCCGCACTAGCGTTTTTAGCTCATGGTAAAAATCAGCTGGCGGTAACCGCAAGCTGATTTTTACTGCAAGCTAAAAATGCTAGTACGGCTTAGTAAAAGACCCCCTAAATGTGATATTCAGCACAACCGGATATGGGGCACCACATGAAGTTATGACTAATGGTTTGTACAGCCCGGCACTTAATCGGCCAAGTGTCGACTCTGCCCCCAGAACGCTCCCAAAATAGCTGGTTTTGCTTCAAGCACTAACTGGACATTTTTTAGAGACACTAATTGGTTAAGTGCCACTGAAAATGATTGGTTAGCACTGAACAGGCGATTTAACCATTCCAGGTCGGTTAAATCACTTTGAAGATTGACCCCTAAGATTTTATTTCCAAATAGATTAAAATAAGATTATTTTGAGACCTAGAGAGAACCTGAGGAAATTTGGAATTTATCCTTAGAGATGCTTCCTCGCCACCCTTGTCATATTTTGAAGGGAAGTGTTGTAGATCACTATCTTCATGTGCCACATCCCTCTTTAAGCAGGAAAGCAGCATGTCCTGCTTCCGTGTTGTTAGAAAAAGACATTAAACAGCTCCCTGTTTTCTTTATGGAGAGGATGTGGTACTGCAACCTCAAAAGGAAAAAGGCAGAAGCACCAAACACACCAAGAAGTGCTCCCTACGAAGGAAGATGCTGTCCAAGGAGTAGGGAAGGTATGTGGGGCAACCAATCGAGGTGGGACACACAAGCTGAGTAAATAAAATCTTTATTGCCAACGGCCAGATATAAAAGACTCCCTACTTCTTGGACTGCAACCTCAGTCATGGTGAATCTGTGCTCATCATGCCTTCTGTAGTCTGTTGACCACAAGGCATAGGATTTTAATATTATGTTTTAATATTCCATTTGGAGGGAGTCAGCCACTCTTTTAGATATGAATTATGAGCAGTGCCTGTTTGGTTAAGGAGACATTTCAAATTTCATAATATTGATATCCTAAATCTTAGCCCTTAGATGACTTAACAAAACCCCTGAGCCTTGAAGGAAATCCCTGTAGTTCCATAACTCTGTCTCCTTGTCTTGGTTTCCTATCACAGGTGTAATCAATCCTTCATCTTCACCTGCAGCTAACACTCCCATAGTTTAAAGCAGTGGTTCTTGACTTTTCTTCAGTTGTGATACACAACTGTAGTGGAACGCTGCAACAGGCAGATGTTCAAACTTCATACTTTCTTTTAACAAACAGTTCACATTGCTGAAAGAGGGTTTCTTTTTTTTTTTTGTGCCAGTCTAAGACTTTTGGTGAAAGTTCCAACTACTGAATTAATAGTCTCTTGAAAATCCTAGGGTATTTACATATTTACAATAACCACCAGTCCTTCAATACTCATCCTTTCTGGCAGAACAATTCAAGGCTGTGGCTTCCTGCTCCTTCCGCGGCAAGCTGTCCCACTGGACTCTTACTCAGGTGTCAGACCCACTCAGGATTAGACCTCCCTGTCTGTCCTTCACCTCCAGAGGTGCACTTCTTCGAGCTGCTGCCTCTGGCACCAAACAGGCTCTTCCTGTTCTGCTCCCAAGGGGTTAACACTTTCTACTCACCTGGAGCTCTCTCCACAGTTACTGCTTTTATTTATTTATTTGCTGCATTTGTATCCCACATTTTGCCACCTATTTGCAGGCTCAATGTGGCTTACAATATGTTGTAAAGATGATCACATTAATGGAATAAGAATTTCAGAATATTGTTACAAATAAGGTGCATAAGATTATCATGGCAATCATAATAACGGAATAAGATTTTCAGAACTGTTACAAATGAGGTGCATAAAAATATCATGTAAGATTAGAAGTAGATAAATGGATAAAGCATAACATAATGAGATCAGGCAGTATGTAGTATTCAGTAATACAGGTGTAATTAAAATGAACAAATTAGAGGAGTTCCAAGTAGTTAAATCTGGTGAAGTTTAGGAATCAGTTCGTTATGGAGGATCCTTTATGTACGTCTTTTTGAACAGGTTAGTCTTCAATAATCTCCGGAAGGTTGTCAAATCGTGTGTTGTTTTTATGGTGGTCGGTAATTCATTCCATAGTTGTGTGCAGATGTATGAGAAGCTAGATGTATGTACAGATTTGTACTTAAGTCCTCTGCAGCTGGGGTAATGGAGGTTTAAGAAGGTGCGTGATGAACTTTTGTTGTTTCACTCTGGTAAATCTATCAGGTCAGACATGTAAGATGGGGCATTTCCATAAATGATTTTATGAGCCAACGTGCAGATTTTGAATACGACTCAATCTTTTAGTGGGAGCCAATGCAATTTTTTTCTAAGGGCTCTGGCACTTTCATATTTCGCCTTTCCGAATATCAGTCTGGCTGCGGTGTTCTGGGTTTTATTAACAGCAACTATTCCTTGGTTCAGCCTTAGGCAACTATTCCTTGGTTCAGCCTTAGGTTATTGGGCCTGATCAGGATGCCCTCTCTCCTCAAGGGCCTGTCAGGGTGAAGGCAACCAAAGTCCATGTGCTCACCAATCATATCACTTTTATAACCTGCCAACTCAACCCCAACAATGACACCCATTGTCACGCATTCTTTCTTAAACCTCTCTCTGGGCTGGGCTCTTCACCCTCCCAGCTTATACTAGTAATCCCCTGAGGAAACTCTCAAATTCAATCTGCCAGGGGATTACATAGAGTTAGGAAAAGGTTTTTTTTTCCTGAATTTATTAATTGTAATATGTCAACTTTGCATCTTTGATATCTTGCATTTCAGTTTCTATTTCTATTGCTATGACAGGTTTTCTATATAGGTCTGAAATGTGTTTGTGTTTTGGGGGATTTGTTCACTGGAGCTCTGAGAGGGTTCCGTCTTCTTAGCCCCCCCCTTCCCCCAGTCTTCACTAGCTTGGGAGAGATGATGTTATGGGAGGCCATTTTAATTTTTCCACCTGGGGCCCATTCAGTCCTAGCTACACCACTGCTATGATTCCCAAGTGAACTGTAGGGGATATGTTTGTGGTTACCATGGGCAACAATTAATAAACTGCACAGTGAGATGAAGGAGAGTCAAAGCAGCAAAAAAGGTAATGCTTGGAATGATGCAGTTCCTAATTGGCAGCCTACATTTTGCTTGCCATGGATGCCCACAGGCAGAGCATCTGTGCAGTTTCCACTGCAAGTGTTCAAAAGTATTCTTATCTTATTAGAGTTGCAAAATTCTGATAAAGAAGTATTTGAGGAATTATTTTGAAGTTTGGGAGACATTCTTGGAGTCTCACTGATGTGTATCCATCGAGGACTTAGAGCTATTTATAGATGCAGTAGGCAGGGGGAGATTTGGAGCATATTTTGGAGGGAGTAGTTAGAATCTCATTAGCTGGGCGAAAGGGTAAAATCAAGCATTCTGAAAAGTATCACAATGCTAGAATTATTCCCTAATTTTTTGTTGCATTAGAGATATGGAGTTCAAGGTTGACCGACGAATGGGCTATCTTCCACTGCGATAACAGAGGTGTTAAGTAGACAGACAGCAAAGTGCTTGAAGTGTCTAATTTACTTGAAATAATTCTTGTGCTGTTTGCAGTTGCATATTTCAGCATGGGTGAAGCATAGTCTTGGTGCATACAAGTTAATTATAGATTTTTTATCTTGTTGCACGTGGACTGTATTCTGGATGTTGGTACTGTGAGTGGAGGCACAGTGAAACAGCAGTTAGGAAAATGCTCCTTTTGAACTCTACTGTGTTCTCTACTGTTCCCCCCACAAATACTCCTACCTCCAAGACTGTCATCCCAAAATTACACCAACCCTAACTACACCCAAAAGTACCCCAACAACCCTCATTTCCTAAAAGTACCTCCTACAACTATCCATGCCCATCAACTACTTCCAACTTCTAGAAATACTCCCTTAGAACTACTCCGTCCACCAAAAGTACTGCCACAACTATCCTCAACCCCCAAATATCCTTGTTAGCAAACGTACCCTCCACAACTGGCCAACCATAAAACTACCCCATTACCTCCAAATGTAGCCTCACAATTAATCTTCACTCCTAAATACCTCAACCCCACAAAACTACCCCTCACAACTATTTCCTCACTCTGCCACCCCATCCCACAAAACTACCCATTTATGTCACTCCCATCACCCCCTTATAACCCAACTTCATTCAACTACTTTCCCCACCCCCAACTACCCATCACCCCCAAAACTACCTCCTAAAACTGCCCCACCCCTAACCACCCAGATCCTAAACTATCCTCAACTACCTCCACCCTTATAAACAAAATATCCTCCTCCCCTCTCTTTGCTAACTCATAGATACACACTGAGGCAACACAATTATGCACACATACAAGGAAGGGGTTGGAAAGAATTTTATGAACCATGCTCTGCATGCTTTCTCCTCTTGTTTTCATTGCATTTTTCTTAGCACAACAGCCTTAATAATCCTTATCAAATTAAAATAACTTAAGTTCTAGAAAAACTAAAACTGGATTTATGGAGAGACTACATACTGTGTTTGTGGTATGACTAATAGTAAATTGAGAGGCTGGTGACAGCCCTGCCAAGGAGAGAGAGGAGGACAGTACTTCTGTGGCATGATAATTCTTAGATAAATCAACACTATATAAAATTTACTGCTTTTCCTGGACAATATCTCCATGATGTAGAGCCCAACGGGTACACTAAAAGTTTAGGTTATCACAAATGTACTTGTGCACTGTACAGTACCTTTAGAAAAAGGAGAGAGAGAGAGAGAGAGAGAGAGAGCAGCACCTTGAATCACACAGATTAAAGGACACCAAACAATTTGGTTTCAACATGATTCAGTTCTTCAATGAGGTGACAAATGCCATAGATCTCAGAAGTTCAGCAGTGTTTAGCAATCTGGACTTCAGTATAGCTCTTCTCGCTTCTGCACAAAAGAGTGGTAAGCAAGCAGGATGATATAGCAGGAAGAAAAGGAAAAACAAGCAAGGCATAAAAATGAGCACAACAAGTCAGAACCAAACAACCTGCCAGAGGCCCAAATCAGACAAATGCAGAAAGTACACAGAACATATAGCAATAAACTATAAACAATGCTAGAAGTCTGGCATGGTGATGTTTATAGTAAACTCAGTTGCAGAAGCAGATACAGCATCTTTATAGGACTTGCCTGGGCTGAGGCCTTTGGCCTCCTTTGTTGTTGTCAGACAGTGTTTTGTTTGTAAGATGAGTGAGAATAAAGCTACAGGCAGTGCAGAAAAAGATCCAGATTGAGGAATCAGTGCAGAGAAAGGCCCAGATTGAGGAATCTGACATTATTCTTTTTTTCCTTTACCCTCTACCTCTTCCCTCTACCCCCCCCCCCCCCCACACACACACACAGTTAGGTGTGAAAACCTAACTGTGCAGACTGCAGGATTTATTTTAAAAAGGTGGAGGAGGAGCCCAGTGGTTAGTGCAGAGGACTTTGATCCTGGAGGAACTAGGTTCAATTCTCCCTGCAGCTCCTTGTGACTCTGGGCAAATCACTTAACTAACTCTCCATTGCCCCAGGTACAAATAAGTACCTGTATATACTATGTAAACTACGTTGAATGTAGTTGCAAAAACCACAAAACACAGTATATCAAGTCCCATTTCCCTTCCCCTTTGCCTAAATGTTTTCTCCCACTTGGCTCTATGATAAAAATGCTTGGTATATACAGCCCTGAGTATATTTAAGTCTTAGTTGAAGGGTAAGAAATTCAGAAGAGACTGAGAGAGTTCAGGATGGGATTGGACTTACTTTTTTTTTTTTTTTAGTATATATTTTATTTCAACAAGTCATTCAGGAAGTATTAAGTATTCTTAACAAAGCAATTTAGTTACATAAGTGTTGCCATACTGGGATACACAGAAGGTCCATCAAGCCCAGAATCCTGTTACCAACAGTGGCCAATCCAGGTTACAAGTAGCTAGCAAGGTCCCAAAACAGTACAATACATTTTATGGTGCTTATCCTAGAAATAAGCAGTGGATTTTCCCCAAGTCCATCTTAATAATGGTTTATGGGCTTTTCTTTTAGGAAGCGTGTCAAACCTTTTTTAAACCCTGCTAAGTTAACTGCTTTTACCACATTCTCTGGCAACAAATTTCAGAGTTTAATTACACGTTGAGTAAAGAAATATTTTCTACAATTTGTTTTAAATTTACGTGCCCCCTAGTCCTAGTATTTTTGGAAAGAGTAAACAAGCGATTCATGTCTACCCGTTCCACTCCACTCATTATTTTAAAGACATCTATCATATCTTCTCTCAGCTGTCTTTTCCCCAAGCTGAAGAACCCTAGTTGCTTTAGCCTTTCCTCATAGGGAAGTCATTCCATCCCCTTCATCATTTTTGTTGCCCTTTTCTGTATCTTTTCTAATTCCACTATATCTTTTTTGAGATGTGGTGACCAGAATTGCACACAGTATTCGAGGCGTGGGCGAACCATGGAGCGATCTAAATGGAAGATGTACTGAGCCAAATTAACAAATTAAAGAGTAGTAAATCACCTGGACTGAATGGAATATATTGAAGGGTACTCAAAAAACTGAAGCATGAAATTGCTGATCTGCCATTAGTAATATGTAACCTGTTGTTAAAATTGTCTGTAGTACCTGAAGATTGGAGGGTGACCAATGTGACGCTGATTTTTTTAAAAGGGTTCCGGGGTGATCCAGGAAATTACAGACCAGTAAGCCTGACGTCAGTGCCAGGCAAAATAGTGGAAATTATTATAAAGAATAAAATTACAGAACACATAGACAAACATGATTTAATGGGACAGTGTCAGCATGGGTTCAGCTGAGGGTAGTCTTGCCTCACCAATTTGCTTCATTTCTTTGAAAGCGTGAATAAACACGTGGATATAGGTGAGCCAGTTGATGTAGTGTATTTAGATTTTCAGAAAACTTTTGATAAAGTTTCTCATGAGAGACTCCTGAGAAAATGGAATAGGAGGCAAGGTTCTGGTGTGGATTAGAAACTGATTATTGGACAGAAAACAGAGGGTAGGGTTAAATGTTTATTTCTCTCAATGGAGGAGGGTAACTAGTGGAGTTCTGCAGGGATCTGTACTGGGACCAATGCTATTTAACATATTTATAAATGATATGGAAATCGGAATAAGTGAGGTAATTAAATTTGCAGATGATACAAAACTATTCAAGGTTGTTAAAACACATGCGGACTGTGAAATATTGCAGGAAGATCTTAGGAAATTGGAAGACCAGGCATCTAAATGACAAATGAAATTTAATGTGGACAAATGCAAGGTAATGCACATTGGAAAGAGTAATCTGAATCATAGTTACCTGATGCTAGGATCCACCATGGGGGTCAGCACTCAAGAAAAAGATCTAGGGGTTGTCGTTGTAGATAATATACTGAAATCTTCTGCTCAGTGTGTGGTGGTGGCCAAAAAAGCAAACAGGATGCTAGGAATTATTAGGAAAGGGATGGTGAATAAGACCAAAAATGCTATAATGCCTCTGTATCGCTCCATGTTGCGACCGCACATTGAGTATTGCGTTCAGTTCTGGTCACTGTAGCTCAAAAAAGATATAATGGAATTAGAAAAGGTTGAAAGAAGAGAGACCAAAATGATAAATGGGATGGAACGCCTCTCATATGAGAAAGGCTAAAGAGGTTAGGGCGCTTCATCTTGGAAAAGAGATGGATGAGGGGAGATATGATTGAGCTCTATAAAATCCTGGGTGGTGTAGAATGAGTAGAAGTAAATTGATTTTTTACTCAAGGAAGTTACATGGAAATACTTTTAAAACAAATACGAGGAAATATTTTTTCACTCAACGAATAGTTAAGCTCTGGATCTCTTTGCCAGAGGATGTGGTAACAGCAGTTAATGTATCTGGGTTTTTAAAAAGTTTGGACAAATTCCTGGAGGAGAAGTCCATAGTTTGCCATTGAGACAGACATGGGGATGCAACTGCTTGCCCCAAGATAGGTAGCATGGAATGTTGCTAATAATTGGGTTTCTGCCAGGTACTTGTGACCTGGCTTGGCCACTGTTTGGAAACAGGATACTGGGCAAGATGGACCACTGGTCTGACCCAGTATGGTTACTCTTATGTTCTTACTAGTAAAAAAAGGCCCGTTTCTGGAGCCAATGAAACAGGCGCTAGCAAGGCTTTCCTGTGGCCCCCCCCACCGAATGCACCTTGGTTGTTAGTGATGGCATTGCGCCGCCGTGGCCGCCGTCGATGTGTGACTGTGGCCCCCCCACCCAACGCACCTTCGTCGTCAGTGGGTGGACAATTGCGGCGCCCTGGCCGTCGTCGATGTGAGTGAATTGCTCCGCCTCCGCCCTCAACGTCATAACGTTTGACGCGAGGGCGGGGCCCCGAGGCTGTGATTTTCTTGGCTTCAGAGCTTCGAACTTACGAACCTTGGCTTCAGTGACATCATCAGACAATAGAACGTTGAGGGTGAGTTTTATATATATAGATGTCCTCATGTAGTAAAACTGAGCTCCTGTGGGAATCTAACACAAGTGGAAACATCTGACATCAAAATCTCTTTTGGGAGATATAATTCTCCCTTAAATCATAAGTCAGTAACTAGACTCAACACTTAACACTGATCCACCAAATCCAAGCAACCTTCAAGAGCTGCTTTTATCATTTGAGGCAGCTATGCTGCCTCTCTCCATATATTGTGTAAGCAATGTGATCACATCACATTATTTATGTAAATATATCACTGGCTATCAGTACAGTACAGGGCTAAATTTAAAACTGCCTGATCTTCAAGGCTCTTAAAGGAAATAGGCCAGAGTACTTGAAGAACAGGATCTCCCTCTACAACCTCCAAGATTGCTAAGGTCCTCCCCAGTGGTGTAGCTAGGTGGGCGCCAGGGGAGCAGCCGCTCCCCCAAACGGAGTTCTGCCGGCACCGGCATCTATTTTTGTCTCGTCATGTTGCATTGAAAATGTGCACTGGTGCCGGTGGAAGTCCACTCTCGCACCGCTTTCTCTCCCCCCGCGCCGTCAACCTGGCTCCACTTCTGGTCCTCCCAAGGAGTATTCCTAACCACATTCTCCTAAGGACATCGTACAATGTGATACTGCCGGTGAGCCTTCTCCCGTGTATTCAAATATTTTATTTTGTATTGTGGTGATAATTTAAGTAGTATACTATCCAGCTTATTTTCGAAAGAGAAAAACGCCTATAGTGCGACCTAAATCGGGAGATAGACATTTGTCTCGCAAAGGCGCCCAAATCGGTATAATTGAAAGCCAATTTTGGGCGTTTCCAACTGCACTCCGTCGTGGAAACGAATAAAGTTGACGGGGGCGTGTCGGAGGCGTGGTGGAGGCGGAACTTGGGCGTGGTTATCAACCAAGGAGAGATGGGCGTCTTTAGCTGATAATCGAAAAAAAAAAAAAAAGGCGTTTTTACCGCGATTTTGGGTCACTTTTTTTGGACCCTTTTTTTTCATGAACAAGTCCCAAAAAAGTGCTCCAACTGCCCAGATGACCACTGGAGGGAATCGGGGATGACCTTCCCGGACTCCCCCAGTGGTCACTAAACCCCTCCCACCAAAAAAACCCCACTTTACAAACTTTTTTCCAGCCTCTATGCCAGCCTCAAATGCCGTACCCACCTCCATGACAGCAGAATGTGTTCGATCCTGTCACAGCCTTTCCCTGGGTCAGATGTGGCTCTCGGGTGCAGTACAGGGTCACATCAGCATTGCATTACTACTACTATTTAACATTTCTAGAGCGCTACAAAGTGTACGCAGCACTGTACAAACACAGAAGAAAGACAGTCCCTGCTCAAAGAGCTTACAATCTAAATAGACAAAAAGTAAAGCATTTAATATTTAAGCAGTCAAGCACAAGAGAACAGTCACAGAAGGACTGAAGATGTTGAAGGGTGGTCAGTGTGATTAGGTATAACTCTGGTTGGAGTAGTGGGAGAAGGTGATAGAAGAATAGAAATGGGTGAGGTAAAAGTAATGCGTGGGTTGATAGGGAGGTTATATAAGACATGTCACTCTAGGGGTGGGTGGGTAGAGGGGTAGGGTGGGCGGAACTAAGTCTAAAGCAGGAGAAGGTATTCTCTGCAGCCTATCTGTGAGATGGAAAATGCTCTCTGAAGCTGCTGCTATAAGTTGTTAGTTTTCTCTCCCTGAAAGAGATCCAAGCCACACCCACGAAGTTCAAACTGTCATTGTGGTGGGTGTAGGGTATTGGGCTCCGTGATTTCATTAGCTTGTGTTACAGTCTCACGATGTTGGTAGTTGGTAGGCTCTACTCCCATGGTCTTTTCCCCCTGCCTACTGGGTCAGAGTGTGCCCTGTTGTGTTTCCTTTTGTAGTCCATGCGGTAGTGGCCATTTTTGTAAGCCAGTTTTAGTTCCCTTTCCTGTGTTAGCCACGTTAGACAACTTAGTTCTTCCCTTGAATGTGGCTGAAAGAGGGCATTGTACAGCATTCTGCCAGCTCTGACCTACTGCTCATCTCAGTACCAGGGAGACTCGTTGCCAGTGGGGCACAACCTCTGATCTGCAGTTAACTGTGAGTAAAGGCGGTTATTCCAAAAAAGGACGTTTTCGGAGAGATTAGTCTTCAGGTGTCAACTGGTGTGCCAATGTTATATAGCAGCAACCAGTCCTAGAGGCCTGCGTGTATGCAGGTCCCTGGAGCACTTTTAGTGGGTACGGCAGTGCACTTCAGCCAGATGGCCCCAGGCCCATCCCCCCCCACCTGTAACACTTGTGCTGGTAAATGGGAGGCCTCCAAAACCCACTGTACCCACATGTAGGTGCCCCCTTCACCCCTAAGAGCTATGGTAGTGTTGTACATTTGTGGGTAGTGGGTTTTGGGGGAGGGGGGTTGGGAGCTCAGCACCCGTGGTAAGGGAGCTATGCATATAGGAGCTTTTTCTGAAGTCCACCGCACTGACCTAGGGTGCCCAGTTGGTGTCCTGGCATATCAGGGGGGCCAGTGTACTACCAATCCTGGCCTCTCCCACGACCAAATGGCTCGGATCAGGACGTTTTTGAGCTGGGCAGGGCGTTTTTAGTTTCCATTATCGCTAAAAAAAACCGCCCAGCTCAAAAACGTCCATTTTTTCGAAAATTCGGTTCGGCCCGCCCCTTCACGGACCCGTTCTCGGAGATAAACGCCCATGGAGATAGGCGTTTCCGTTCGATTATGCCCCTCCAAAAGCCATAATGGAACAAAATTAAAACATCCAGGGTAACAACTTCAACATGTTGGTCTCAACATGTTTTTAGAATGAATAAAGCACAAAAAGGTGCCCTAAATGACCAGATGACCACTGGAGGGAATCAGGGACGACCCTGTTACTCCCCCAGTGGTCACTGACCCCCTCCCATAAATGTTGAATAAAAATAGTCTTTATGATAGTCTCAGATATTATAGCCAGGTCCATTAGAGCAGCATGTAGTACCCTGAAGTAGTGTGGTGGTGAATGCAGTTCACTGTAGACAGGTGGACCCAGGTACATACCTCCTGCTACCTGTTACACTTGTGGTGGAAACTGTGAACCCTCGAAAACTCCCCAGAAACCCAATGTACCCACATATAGGTGACCTCTTCACCTATAAGAGCTATTGTGGTGTTCAGTTGAGGGTAGTGGTAGGTTTTGCAGGACTAAACACACAAGATAAGGGAGTAATGTAAGATGTGTACCTGGGATCATTTATATGAAGTCTACAGCAGTGTCCTCTAGGGTGCCCCATTGCTTTCCTGGGATGTCTGGGGGATCAGTCTGCTAAAAATGCTGGTCCCTCTTATATCCCAATGGTTTGATTTTGTACTTTTTTCACTTGTATAGCTTTTTTTTTCAAAAATGGCCTGAAAAGATAAATGCACAGAGCACAAAACCTTGTTACAAACAGCATTTTTTTTCTAAAAGATAGATGTTTTGCAGTTTTGAAAATGGTCATGTTTTCTATTCGGCACAATACGCCCAAAGTCTGACTTAGACATCATACCGAAAATGTACCTCCACATACTGTTATTTGAATATTTTTACTGCTGTAATTGTCTTGGCTGTGTTAGACTTATTCTTGGTGTACACCACCTTGGGTGAATTTTCTTCAAAATGTTGGTAAATAAATCCTATTAAATAATTAAGGGATTCTTTTACAAAGCCATGCTAGTGATTCCAGTGCAGCAAATGCAGCGAAAACCACAGGAACTGAATAGGCTTCATTGCATTTGCTGCACTGGAATTGCTAGTGTGGTTTTGTAAAAGAAGCCCTAAATAAATAAAATGCATAGAAAAAGGCTTTAATCCCAACGGACTGATAAAGAGTTGCAAGTGGGTCGATAAAAATATTAGACAGCAAAGGAGACAAAATACAGTCTTGTGGTCTGTTGACTTTTATTACCATACTTGTTTATTGTATTTATATTTCGTCATTTTACCATTGTAACAATGTTAACAAAATTGTGATTTTTATGTTAAACTGGACCTGCTGTCTACCACCATGGATGAATCTGTTTATAAAGGCGGTTAATAAATTCTAATAAATAAATAAATAAATAAATAAAATAAATCTGTATTTGGCATTTGTCCTATGTGTGCACTTTTATAGTTCACACAAAACCTAAAAACAAAATGATAAAATGTAAAAAAAAATCAAATCCAAGAACTCTCCCCAATAAAATGAACCCCAACCCCCACCCAAAAGGAACAAAATGGGAAAAAAAATTCTAGTTGTTCTAAAAATGAGGAGCTTATGTTCTCCTAGTTTCTCAGGTTGCTGAAAAAAATCATGCTATTACACTGAACTCTCATACTGGGGAACCATTTTGTCTTTCAAGCTGCAGTGACATATCACCTATATGGCAACTTCCCACACATTCTAGTCAAGTTGTAACTAGTGGTTGTCATGGCAGCAGGCACACTAGGAGGATATATACCTAAGTGCTTATTAGAGTCCAAGAATTAGTCCCCTGTCTAAATCAGACTGTGCAATTAGAGGCAAGGCAGTACAAAGGCAACTTCCTTTGTTGGAAAATTGTGTTAACGATCATTCCATTCATTCATTTTGTGGGATGAAGAGTGCATCTTATTTGGTAACATTAACAATAAAATAAAAATGAAATGTCACTCGATTACATGTTTGAAGTTCAGCTGTACGACTGTGTTACATAATTTTCCAGTTGTACCCTTCAGGTTTTATAAAGTCTATAGAACTATCTTCTAATTTAAAAATGTACACAGAGCAAGGTGATCAAAAAGAAGAGATTCATGCTCTAGGCCAGTGATGGCAAACCTATGGCACGCGTGCCAGAGAGGGCACGCAGAGCCCTCTCTGTTGGCACGCGCACCGTCGCCTCAGCCAGTTCCAGCCCCGCCCTCCGAGCACCAGGGCCCACCTCCAAAATTTAAAAGTCATACCTGGTCGGGGTTAAGGCGTCGTCGGCAGCGGCAGCAGTAGTGAAAAGCGTGCTGACTCGGTGCGCCTTCAGCCTTCCCTTCTGTCTCTCAAGCTCTGGTCCCGCCCTCATTTTCTGTTTCTGCAAGGGCGGGACCAGAGCTTGAGAGACAGAAGGGAAGGCTGAAGGGGGATCAGGGGGAGAGGGAGGGGGAATGGCACTTTGCGATAAATAATTAGATTTTGGGTTGCTGTTTGGGCACTTGGTCTCTGAAAGGTTCACCATCACTGCTCTAGGCACTCTGAATATGGATGATTCTCTTCTCTAGTTTTGCCACAAGCAGTTCACTTGTGTCCATCTCAGAGAAGGATATGATGTATGTCCCTTTTTAATGCTGATTCTAGAGATGGTTCAGTTCTTGCGCTTTGGCTACTTCCATCTGAAGCAGTGCAGCAATCCACCCTGACCCTTTCTCATTGCATACTGGGGTCTCTCTTGATGAGGTGACATGATGTCTCAGGATATATTTTCTCGGTAGGGGAACCTCTCTATAAAGTTCCCATGATCACCACACCACAGGTAGCGGGGTTGCTTTCTTTGCGATCCTGCCTCCCACTGATGGAGGGCATTAGTCTGCATGGGGACTGGTGCATCTCCTGTATGGTTGAGTGAGGAATTTCCTTGGGTGCTACAAGTCCATCCTAGCAACTGTTCCCCTCCCCCATACTCTCCCAACTGGGCATTTATGAGGATGCTGGTATTTATAAGCTTTCCCAGATCAGCTGGGTATTCTATATGGGTCAATTCATCTTCAGTTTCTTCTGTAGACCCGCAAGGAATTGGTGCCAGAGGGCTGAATCACCCTAATCTCTGTTTGCTGCAGTCTGGCAAAGTAGCTGCATATGCCAAAAAATTCAGTTGCATTAGGCTCCTCTCATTAATAAATCTGAAAATATTTGTTTAAGTTCTTCATTAAATATTTTCCAGGTTAACTGTAGGTGTAATTTCATCAAGGCATGGCCTACTTTAAGGGCAGATTTATCACCCAGTTCAGGCAGGTGATAATATACAAATATAAAACAGTTCTTGTGCAACTGGAAGTGCAATGGTACTAAGCTACTTAGATTACTACAATGGAATTTATGCGGGATGTAAGGAACAAACCTTAAAGAAACTTCAGACCGCTCAAAACACGGCAGCTAGGCTTATATTTGGTAAAACATGATATGAAAGCGCAAAACCCCTACGCGAAAAACTACACTGGCTCCAAATCAAAGAACACATTGCCTTCAAAATCTGCACCCTGGTTCACAAAATCATCTACGGAGAAGCAGACTTGATCGACTTACCAATTAGAAATGCATCCAAATCTACACAATCTTATCTAAATCTGCACTACCCAAGCTGCAAAGGACTTAAATACAAAACAACTTACGCATCTAGTTTTTCCTACATAAACACACGACTGTGGAATGCATTACCAAAAGCCTTGAAGACGACGTACGATCATCTAAACTTCCGGAAATCACTAAAAACCAACCTGTTTAAAAAGGCATACCCCACCGATCCAACTTAAATGCCTAATCTCTGCAACACAACCAAACTAAAGCATGTAATGGATATAACACAACTCTTCTGTTCTCCGATTCCCTAATGTGGCCATACCACATGAACTTGATCTTACCACAACATCACCCTGTATTTGTTCACACCGGAGCCTGCAAAGGCCTCTCCGGTACTATGTAAGCCACATTGAGCCTACAAATAGGTGGGAAAATGTGGGATACAAATGTAACAAATAAATAAATGTACTCTGTTGGACAACCTGTTGATAAAGTGAAGTTACTCACCTGTAGCACATTTTCTCCAAGGACAATAGGACATGTGCTATCATATATGAATGTTTATGTTTATTAAAAACTTGCTATACCACTTTTCTGACACAGGTCAAGGCGGTTTACAATAAAAATAAGTAAAAGTGAAAATAAAAGGAAGGAGGAATGAAATTTCATTAAAATTTGACAATCACATACAAACAAGAAGAGAAGTTAGACAAATAAGATCCTGGCATACTGGTTCATGAAAACATCTCTCAAGTCTAACATGGGTTTTTAACATAATCTTGACATTTCTTTTAGAGATAAAATGGCTAGGGATGTTCAGCTTGGAGAAAATGGCTGAGGGGAGATATGCTAGAGGTCTATAAAATAATGAGTGGCGTAGAATGGGTACACATGAATCGCTTGTTTACTCTTTGCAAAAATACTAGAATTAGGGGGCATGCAATGAAGCTACAAAAAAAGGAATTTTAATACAAATCAGAGAAAATATTTCTTCACTCAACACATAATTAAACTCTGGAATTCTTTGCCAGAGCAAGTTGTAAAAGCAGTTAGTTTAGCGGGGTTTAAAAAGGGTTTAGATAACTTCCTAAAAGTCCATAAGCCACTATTAACATGGCCTTGGGGAAAATCTACTGCTTATTTCTAGGATAAGCACCATAAAAGGTATTCTACTGTTTTGGGATCTTGCCAGGTACTTGTGACCTGGGTAGGCTACTGTTGGAAACAGAATACTAGGCTTGATGGACCTTCTCTCTGTCCCAGTAGTGCAAACGTTTATGTTCTTATGTTCTTAATGCACCAATGGAGAGTTTATAATGGCAGCACCTTGACATGTATCTTGATGGAAGATTAATATGTTTTTTGAGTTTCTGTTATTTTAATATGCATGTTTTTATGGAAACCATTTAGGGTATGAGTGGGTTAGAAGTATATTTATTTAAATATTTATTTAAAATAAATAAATGATCACCATATTTATTTGTTTGGTCCATGACACAAATTATACTATTTTCATGGCTGACATTTATGTATTTGTTTACATTTACCACCGATGTATAGCGTTTTGTACATCTACTCATCTAGGGAGTCTTTTACTAAGCAACGGTAGTGTTTTTAGCTCGTGGTAGAAATCAGCTGGTGGTAAACGCTGGGACACCCATTTTATTCCTATGGGCATCTCAGCGTTTACTGCCAGCTGATTTCTTCTGTGAGCTAAAAATGCTACACATCTTAGTAAAAGACCCCCTCATTGGTTTTGGTTTTGACTTCTAGTTACAATGAACTCCTGATGAAGGCCTTAATGCCGAAACACAGCTGTGTTGAGTCTTGTGACACCCGATGCTGACCAGGTTTTATGTCTGTTTTAACTGCCCTTTATTATAAATTGATGTGACTTTGACATCTTGAACTTCCTCCTGTATTTGGACCTCTCTTTGCTATCGAAGATTTATTAAAACATCAAAGAAACATGATGCAGCCATGCTTGGGTGAATACCTATACTAGGAGTGTAATATATGCACAAATTCAGCCGAGTTTAAATAAACTGTGTATTTGCAGCTAAAATTCACCAACCAGGAATACAAAAGTACTCGATGCTGAATGCTTGTGCTTCTGAAATCTCCCAGCATTCTCAATTGAAAACGGTGAGATTTCAGGAGCACAGCCTGAATTTATGCATATTACACCCTGTCGTTGATACTTTAATAAATCTTCATCCGTCTGCCATACTGGTTTCTTCTTTATCCTGTACATCTTTTGATTACTGTTTGGACTTTCATTTTGCCTTCCCCCCCCCCCCCCCCCCCCCCCCCACCGTGATAGGAAAACAGGACCTTTCTTTGGCTAAATTAAAGGAAGTCAATCACTGGACATGGCACACCATTTCAGCAAAGAGTTGCAGATGCAAAAGCTTGCCTGCAGCCTAATAGCTGAGATAGCTGTCATACATACATACAGTACATGGAGATTTGCTCTCTACAGCAACACATCAAAAAGTAAAACACAAAAAAGGAGTTTGTTGAACTGCAGGAAGAGTATGGCCTAGAGGAGCGCGACTTGGTGTTTTACCACTGTTTAAGAAACTTCCTACGCCGGCGCGCAGGGGAGGAATTGGATCTGGTGGAAACAGGATTAGAAAGAGCAATTAGAGAGGGAGGGGGGAAAGGAAGTGTAACTAGACTATACAGGGCATTGCTCTTGCTTGTATCCCCGCAGGATTATTATGTTCATAGGTGGGAACAGGAGCTGCATAGGACCTTCCCTTCGGGTGACTGGATGCATATCTTTAGATCTTTGTTGAAACCCTCAATCGCACAACCACTAATTGAAAATGGGTATAAAATTTTATACTGGTGGTACTACATGCCGGTAAGGCTTAAACGGATATACCCGAGCATGTCAGCGGAGTGTTGGCGAGAGTGTGGGTCACAAGGGACATTCATGCATATATGGTGGGATTGTCCAAAGGTGAGAGAGTACTGGACACGGGTGTTGCAAATGGTTTATACGACTCTTAAGATACAATACCCAGGCCGAGTAGAATATTGCCTGCTACATCTTAGACCCCCGAAAGTGAAGGCCCACTTGCACAAATTGGCCGTGCAATACTTTGTAGCAGCAAAAATCGCAATAGCTCGGGCCTGGAAACAGAAAAACACACCATCATTACAGCTGGTGGCACGAAAGGTGGATTTCATATATCAGATGTCAAAATTAACAGCTATGAGAAGGGGGCAGGTTGCATTGTTTCTAAAAATTTGGCAACCATATGAGCTTAGGAGGGAAGAGCTGTTATCTTCCCCGTAGTGCCTGAGGGAGGGAGGGATGGGAGTGGGTGGGTAGGGGATATATGTTTGAGCGACTAAAACAATGTTCAGTTAAGCTTTGGAAAGATGTATGATGAGCTATGGCTATGGTTTGTTTTGTATTTAAAATTTCAATAAAAATATCGTTAAAAAAAAAAAAGTAAAACACAAAGCCTAGCTCTCTCAGGAGCACTGTCTATACATAAATATTTTCCCCTAAATGCCTGGCAAGGGCTAAGTCCTATTAGCCTGTAAACAGAAAAGACTTTAGCCACTCAGCCTTGCTGAGATAGATTTCACCATGATTAGTAGTATAAACTGGAAGCAATGTTAAGGGTTTCCAACATTATAAGGGTTAGAGTAGATAATTCAGGATAAACACATCAACACAAATTTTCAGCAGGATAGCCATTGTATAACTTATGGGGATAATTTTATAAAGTCATTTTCATGTATGTATGCTAAAATATTGAAATTATTAAGGACTCTGTATTGAATATATTTTCAAGGCCAGCACAACATGGTAAGCTTAGCAGAGGGTGCCACATTTGAGGGTTGTCCTCCCTTGCCATGCTGTGGCGCTGCCAGGGCCATGCTGAAGCCCTGCCACAACCAAACCTTCGACAGGAGGTCATTGGAGGGGGTGGGACTTGGCAACACTGGAGCCTGGGCCTGTGGTGAAAAGCACCATATTGTGCTGATTTCTTCTGGGCTGAGGTAGGGTGAGGCTCCGGCAGGCCCAATGGCAAAGGGGAGGACAGAGTCATGAGATGATGGACATGGGGGGGGAGGAGTTGGGGCACCAATGTAAAAAGGTCAGGGGGTAACAGAAATTCTAGCTCCCTATCTGAATACATGAGTACAACCCCTTTTATAAAATGACCCCATGTGCAAAAGAACCTGCAATGAGTACATTGTGCATATTTGTGCATACATTTTGTGTAGGCATCTTCTGGGGTGGAATTTGGCAGAGCATGGATGGATCCATGATTTATGCATATACTTTATGGGGAAAAGTCTATAAATGGTGCTCAAATTTGGTGCAGAAAAAAATTGGCACTGAATGGTAGTATATACAGGGCATTCCTGGATTGGCACCCTTTGTAGAATAGCATGTAGTACCGGGATTCATGCTCATCTTTGGGCACAAGAAGTTTTACCAACTGAAACCAAGTGTAAATCCCAGCGCACAAGTTGGGCGTGGACACCCCAAATTCTATAACACTTCATGTACTTTAAGGGAATGCCCTTGGCCCACCTGTGCCCCTCCCATGGCTACACCCCCTTTGCAGATCCATACAGAAACAGGTGCTATTATATAAATGGCTGCAAAACTGTGTTTCCACCCAGATCTGCAGATTTTGCCTTGTTTTGGCACCTTGTGTCCATTATAATGCTTTTTTGAGATGAAAATTTGGCTCAGAAGTAGCCCCTAACATTTGGCGTGATATATAGAATCCCCCCCATGTGTATACTTTATAAAATACATATTACCACATGTACTGTAAATGTGTACATTTACACCTGCACTCAAGCTGGTTTACCTGCACATGATTAGATACATCAATTCCCGTTATGATTATTTGTAATTCTCTCTATATGGGGATTACTAGGGTTAATCTTAAATGTCTTCAAACACTCTGCAGTGCACATAATCTGTAATGCAAAGCGGTACGACTATGTTTCTCCTTTACTATTTACATTGGCTTCCTATTGAGTTTTGGATAAAATACAAGATTCTTGTGATGACACATAAGATTCTGCATGCTGCCATCCCTTCCTATTTGGCCTCTCATACGCTCCATTTGCTGACTGATAATAGGCTTGTTGTAGCTCACCCCTCTAAGGCACATTGGGAATTCACTCACTCTTCCGCCTTTTTCTTCTAATTGTGCCTGCCCCGAGTGTGCGCCATTTCTGGGGGAAAAAGAAAACCACGGAAAAGTCTTGCGTGGCGGTAACCTGGCAGTAATTGGGCATTGCCGTGCATTGTGTGGTTAAAACCGGGATACCACGCAAGCCCTTATCTCCACCTCAAGGGCTCCCTGCTGCATGGTCACAGGGTAAGACCTCTTATCGCATGGCCATGTTTGTCTGAAGACATTTTACCTGCGGTGGTAAAAAGGGCCCTGGCGTGCGAGAAAAACAGCCCCCTCCACTAGTGCAGGGGTTCTTTTTCCAACAGCTTTGTAAAAGGACCCCTCTGTATATTGCAACAAGAAAAAAAGAGCACCAAGGGCTACTCTGTAAATGGCGCTCTGACTTGGGCACTGTTTATAGAAAAGCGCCTAGCGCTGGGATCCACGCCTCACTTTTCTATACGAGGATTTACATCAACTGAAATCTGGTGCAAACCTCTGTGCCTATATTAGGCATGGATGAGGCGTATTCTGTAACAGTGTGTGCAAATGTTTGGAGCGCCCATGCTCCTCCCATGATCACACCCTCTTTTGGGATCCACGCACAAGAATGTATGTGCACATCTTTATAGAACAGTGACTAGCACATAAATTCTAATTATTGCCAATTAACACTGATAATTGATTATTAGAGTCCAATTATTGGTGCTAATTGGTTCATTACTCAATTAAATTGTATGCACACCCAAATATGCATACACAATTTTGTGCACCATATATAGAATCTGGGGGACAGGGGAGCACTAACTAAAAAAGAAGTGGCAGAGCTGACAAGAAAGCAATATTTTAAACAATCTGGAGTGTCCTGCTTTCAGACTATTGATTCCTTGGGCTTCAGTGTTGGCATCCAGATTCCGTACTGTGGCCCCTACAACATTATATCTCCCTGTGAGAAATGGAAAAGGAGCAAAGGCACAGAACCACAGTAAATAATACGAGTCATACTTACCTCACAGGCTTTCCTACCTCTTAATTTAAAATCTTAGTAGTCTAGACACAGTCTAGTGGCAAACAAAATGACATCATCAGGGTGTGGATGTGTTGGGTTGCCAGCTTAAAATGCTCAGAAGATAAATAAACCAGACAAAGCAGGAGATAAATCACAGGCTGCTAGAAAGCAAACTTTCGGTGCTGTTGCTCTAGACCTTAATGGGCTATAAATTCATTCTAGCCCTTCAGCAAGCAGCAACCAAGAGTACTTGGAAACAAAAACTATTGCAAAATAAGAGGATTTTAGGAAAAAATGAGCATGGATCAAAGATTTTTGCTACTCATATCTCAATGTCCATGGCTTGCCTCTCCCCCTACCAAAATATATAAAATTAAATCACAAGGGGCAATATTCACCTGACAGTGGTAAACATTTCTTTGAATACTGAACACCGCTGGCTACATTAAACTCAGATATTCAGTGATGCCCCCTATCTGGATATCTGCAATAAAAAAAGCAACCTAAAGCTTCTAATCTGAACAAAAATGCATGTATAAATTGGATCTGTAAATGATTATATGAATGTGCACATAAATGTTGAGAGATTGTCCTGTTTGTCTGGCCTAATTAGATGTAAGCTCTGTCGAGCAGGGACTGTCTCTTCATGTTCAAGTGTACAACTCTGCTTATGGCTAGTAGCGCTATAGAAATGATAAGTAGTAGTAGTAATTACCACCATCACATTTTTGTGGAACAACTCAGCTGGAATAATCATTACACTGTGTGTATCAATTTATAGAATCTCTCCTAAACACAAAGGGCCTGATATTCAGTCTGCGAGAGTTAGCCTGGCTAACTCCTACGGTTGGTGCTGAGTCTAGATATTCAATGTCGGGCCATCTCCGGTGACCGGCATTGAATATCTGGTTTATATTTGGCCAGTTCTAACTTAACTGGCCAAACCAATATTCAGCGCTGGCTGGTTAAGTTTGAACCTGCCGAAGACAGGCCTGGTATTCATGCGGCCAAAGATGGCTGGCAATCTCCCACTCAAAATCAGTGGATAGCCAGTTATATTGTGTGATATAACCAGCTATCCACTAGTTGCTAAATGCAAATTTTCAGTAGGTCATAGCCAGCAATGTTCCACTGAAAAATCATGGATAGCCGGTTATGGGGCATTTATCTGGCCAGGTGCCAATTCTGGCTGGCTAAATGCATTTGAATACTTGTGGGAAAAGGTTTTATGAGCTAAAAATGTTTATAATTCATTTATCTTAATTCATAGCCATTCAAACAGTGTAATATTCATTTCTCCAAGGTCCCAACTTGGACCATGTTTTGCCTAGTGCTGCTTCAGGGAACCCTCAATAAATTGCTCATATTGGTTCTTAAAAGCATGCCAGTCTCTGCAAACAAAAACTCCAATCAAACACCTTTTTCAAAAATGTATATAAATAATGTGCATACATTAAACAAATAACTTTAAAATATCAGGAAGACAAAGGGATACCTCAGACTTTCAGAATGTTTACTCAGTGAACAGATGGCGCTAATTAGTGGATACATTCTGAATATTTTTATAGGAATGGGTCACGTGATTGGAAGCAGAGATGTATTTGGAGAAGCTGCTATCCAACATAGCCAATGAACTTCAAAATTACAGAAAAGCCACCATTCAACTTCTTGATTTAAACCTAGTGGTATCATTGTGCACACTTGTAAATCCATTTGTTTCCTTCTCCACAAACTTTGTGAATAATTGCTACCCCAAGAGTTCTCAAAAACTTCAAGTAACTTCAGCCAAGCTGATTCAGTCAATGGACACTTGGTTCTACATCTATGTGGATGATATGCAGCTACTCATACCCATTGAACCTGACTTACCCATAGCCTTAATAAACTGACTACCTGTCTAACATCAACTCAAGAATGGGCTAACAACAACAAACTTTGCCTGAACCAAGTAAAACTGAGCTTCTATGTTTACCTAACATGAGTGGGGACATACCTGGCATCAAAATCTCTTTTGGGAAATATGAACTCCCCCACCAATCACAAGTAAGGAACCTTGGAATACAGCTTGATTCAACACTCTGATCCTCCAAATCTAAGCAACATTCAAGAGCAGCTGCTATCACTTGCGACAACTGCGCTGCCTTTGAGAAGGCGAGCCTTGTCTCAGTTGTGCTTGCCATGATAACATCAAGACTGGATTATTGTAATGCACTCTACACTGGTCTGACTACAGAGGGTTTCCGCCAGCTCCAATTGATTCAGAATGCTGCAGCAAGACTAATAGAAGGTTGTAATTGACATGACCACATCACACAGTTTTTGCATAAATTTCACTGGCTACCAGTACAATACAGAGCCAAATTTAAAACTCTTTGTTTGAACTTCAATGCCCTTAAAGGAAATGGCCCAGAGTACTTGAAGAACAGGATCTCCATTTACACACCTTCAAGGTCACTAAGATCCTCCCAAGGAGTCTCCCTAACCACACCCTCTCCAAAGGACATCACACGATGTGATACCCGCAAGCAAGCCTTCTCTGGAATAGACCCCCTGCTCTTTAATGCACTCCCTGAAAGGCTTTGTTTAATACAAAACTATGCAGGTTAAAGTTGGCTGTTCAATTAGGCTTTTAATGGAAGAAGTAAATGATACCGGCTGCACATATTATAGCAGGACATGTTTATCAATGCTTACCCTAGCCAAGATAATGTTCAAGCACCTTTCTGACCTCTTTTGCAACTCTCATTAACTAGTCCCTTATTTTCTTGCTACTCTATCTTATCTAGCTATAAGTTCCATCTTTGCTTATACCCTATGCTGTCTATTAAAATGTTTTATTGTGTATTATGTTGGCATTGTAATGAAGCATACTATGCCATACTTTGTATTGTTGTTTGAATGTTTTTACTGCTGTAATTGTCTATTGCTTATGTTTAACTTGTTCTTGTTGTGCACCGTCTTTTTTGTTTTTGTTACATTTGTACCCCGCGCTTTCCCACTCATGGCAGGCTCAATGCGGCGGGCAATGGAGGGTTAAGTGACTTGCCCAGAGTCACAAGGAGCTGCCTGTGCTGGGAATTGAACTCAGTTCCTCAGGACCAAAGTCCACCACCCTAACCACTAGGCCACTCCTCCACTCGAGTGAACTTGAGTGACTTCCTTCAAAAAGGCAGTAAATAAATCTTAATAAATAAAATAAATACATAAATATGTTGGGAATATAATTTATCCCATAGTATTTGTAAGTTTGGCCTAACTGGGTATCGGCACGGAATATCCAGGTGAAGGCAACCACTGAGAGTTACCTGGGTACTGACAATACCTTTTTGCTGACCTAAGTTAACCTGATAGTTATTCAGACTCTGCTGCTGAATATCAGAAGCACCCGGGTAACTCCTGACTCTGCCTCTTTACCACCTCATTACTCACCAGATAGTGCTGCGGTGGTCTCCCTAGATTTTCAGCAGCACTATGTGGGAGATAATTTGTTTATTTATTTGTTGCATTTGTATCCCACATTTCCCCACCTATTTGCAGACTCAATGTGGCTTACAATAATACATCCTAACAATCGTCAATCAAGAGTAGATAAAACCATTGGTTACATAAAGAACAAGTGTAACATAATGGATAAAATCAATTCAATAAATCAGAAAACAAACTGATTAAACAATTCGATAAATCAAAAAACAGACAAATTCTCTCAGTGGCGTACCAATGGGGGGCGGTGGGGGCGGTCTGCCCCAGGTGCACGCCGCTGGGGGGGGGGGGGTGCTGCACGCCTGTCGGCTCTTCGTTTTCATGCTCCCTTTGCCCCGGAACAGGTTACTTCCTGTTCCAGGACAGAGGAAGCATGAAAACGAAGAGCCGGCAGGCGTGCGCCCCCCCCCCCCAGCGGCGTGCACCCGGGGGGGGGGTTCTTTTGCTGGGGGATCGGGGGTTCTTTCGCTGGGGCGGGCGTCACGCTGTTACGGGGAGGCGCTGCACCCGGGGGGGTGGGGCACATGGGCGATCCGCCCCGGGTGTCAGCCCCCCTAGGAACGCCACTGGATTCTCTAGTAAGTAATGATGTGTTGGAGTTCCTGTTATTGATTATTATGGTAAGTCTTGTTCAAAAGGTAGGTCTTTAGTGATTTTTGGAAGTTGATAAGGTCATGAATGTTTTTTACGTTAAGTGGTAGTGTATTCCACAGTTGTGTGCCAATGTAAGAAAAGCAGGATGCATGAACTAGTTTGTATTTTTTTTTTATAATCTGTATTTTAAACCTTTACAACTAGGGAAGTGGAGTCCCAAGAATGTATGTGCTGATTTTTTAGCGTTCCTGGGAGGTAAATCAATAAGGTCTGACATGTATGCTGGAGCATTTCCATCAGTTAGGACCCTCTGCTACCCAGTTATCTCTCAATGAATATCAGCCCCACAATTCACAATTTGCATAAGAAATAGGTAGAAGGAAACTTCCAAAGTCCTGGAAATATTGATAGCAACAACTGTGTGCTAAATGCTTTAAAGTTCCTTACCTAAATACTAGGGATGGCCAGTACCTATGCAGTAGACTGAGCAGGTGTACAAATACAAAACCTATTTGCTATCCATACCTGTTTTCCACAAACATAATTATCACATAACGAAAAGCAAACAGTTCTTGAAATACTGCAGTTTGGGAAAAGAACCAAAGGCAACACTGAATCCTTTCAATGCCAGTCACAGGTGATCTCAGAGGATGGGTTTTGTTTTCCCATGGCTGATGCAACTTTAGAACAATATTACAAGAGTAAATCAGCTGTAGTGAAGTGCTTCTACTCAGCTGTGAAACACAGTTGTATAGCTCTCTAAAGGATTAAAAGAAAAAATAATAATTTTATGGTGCTACACAACCTTAAGAAGTAAAATAAATAAGCAGATATAAAGTTGCAGGGCCCACCAGAATCAATGAGGTAATCTAAACAAAACAGCAGTTACAACCATAAAGAGCAGTAGTGCAACAGCACTGGGCATCTGAGAAGGCAATATTGATTTATTTTACGCTCTAAGGGGTCCTTTTACTAAGCTGCAATAGAGTATGGGTTTAGTGCATTTTCTAATACGGGACTTTCCTGTTCACTTAAACCCATTTCTAATTCAACAGTATTGTAGGCATTTTGAATAATTATTGTTTCAGCTTGTGAGCTAATATTTACATTAGTGTGAATTTCATGAAAAAAGTTAACATAGGGGTACTTACCACTTCCCATTTAGGAGACGCTAACCCCTGGATTGTATATATCATGCTGAGATTTCCGTGCAGAAATCAAAGCGTATTCCATAACAATGCGCATAACTTAGGGCCCTGTTTACTAAGCCGTGTTATAGGTGCGTTAACATTTTTAAGCGTCGTTAACCATGTATGCGCATTAGTTTTGTACACGCCTACAATATCCCTACAGGCGCCTACATGGTTAGCGTGTGCACTAATTGGAGGTGTGTTAAAAACGCTAACACACCTTAGTAAACAGGGCCCTTAATTGGTTAACAAGCTAATCAACGCTGATAATTGGATGTTAACAAGCAATTAGCACTAATTGGCATTCATTAGAATTTACGTGCACTATGCGTTAAGTGTATATTGTAACATGGTGCATGTAAATCCTAAGTTGCATAGTTGAAAAGGGGGCGTGGCCATGGACAGGTTGTGGGAGTAACTAAAATCTATACATAACTGACCACGACTAAATTTAGTCATGCAGACTGGTGCTTGGCATATTCTATAAATCGTGCAGAAATTTAGGCTTATTCTACAAAGTATTCCTAAATTAAGGTGTACTTCATAGAAAGGGCTTTGGTGAATTTCATTTCGGCACCAAAGTTTTAGGCGTAATATGTAGAATCTAGTGTTCTGTCCTTTGACAGCCTTGCGCTATTTTATAGTGTGACCCTAAAATGCGTTTAATGCTTTTACTGTTATTCTTTCTTCTAAGGATTTTTACTGCTGCATTGCTCATTGCAAAGGAACTAAACCGGTTAATAGGCTTTCATTAAGCATCTGAAATAACAATGGTACCAGGCCATGTCTATCCATCCTTATCTACTTCACGGGTGTGGGATCCAAAAGGTTACTAATCCTTTTAACATTAACCATCAGTTTTGATATACTAGTCAAAGATTGTTCTTGAAAAGAATTTAATTTGGATCTAAAATGATCTCTAACTCCTTCCTCATTGTTCTTATTCAGAATGGGCACGGACATAAAACGAATTCTTAGACTGTCTATCTTTGACAAGAAATTATTTCCTAATTCATCTACTGATGGCAACTTAAAATGATCTAATGCGCTAATGCAAATTCACTAGTTGGTTAAGGTTAATGCTTCTATGCTCATTCTCCACCCATGAAAAAGAACAACAAAAATACTTTTTAAAAATAGCAACATGTGAGTTAGAGCATGCTGACAGGCAAACTATCTCAAAATGCTTTAATGTGTTTTGCAATAAGCCTTCTTTTCCCACATTCAGCACACATTAGTGCTTATTGCGGTTTAGTAATAGGCCCCTAAGTGAATGATATGTATGATATATCATAAAATACAAATAACATGGAACATAACTCAAAAACACCCATTACAACTAGGGTGGGGTGACCTACAGGAAGGGGCCATAGTTAGAACTCAAATATCAGTGAGGATGGACAACAATTTCACTAGCCTTGTTGGCTGCAGGAATTAAGCAACTTGGTAATAAGACATCAAATGGAGTCTGGGTATTGGCTTGAATAGTGATCTTGTAGGAAGCAAAGTTGAAGATTTCAAGGTCTGAAGTGACCTACTAGATGTGGTAGACAACATCAGATTTTTGCCATAACTGGGAAAGATGAAGGAAGAGGATTGAGAAGTCAAGTAGAAGATAGAGGTGACTGGGCATCTTGAAATTTGTATGTGCATCTACCTACAATGGACAAATATCAACTGGACAGATTGTATGGGCAATTTTAGTCTTTATCTGTGTTATTATGGTAATAAGGGAGTAGAGGAGTGGCCTAATGGTTAGAGCAGCGTTGACCCAGATTTAAATCTGATGGCAGCTTCTTGTGTCCATGGGCAAGTCACTTAACCCTCCTGGGGGGGGGGGGGGGTCCCTCATTTTGTGGTCACCAGAAGCCAGTTTGACTCAACAGCACATTTGGATGGCAATAGGTTCCGTTGTTATCACCTGATCAGCCCAGCAGAGTATTAATACCACTAGAGAAGGAAGTACAGTATCTCCAGGGCTAGACAGGACAAAGATACAGAACCTGCCATAGCAAAGTAAGATACAAAACCCAGTTTCTTGTAAGTATTTTCCATAGTGTTTTATTAGTAGTCAAGCCAAAAATATTCACTAGAGAAAGTAGTATGACTTTGTTTGTTTACTACAAATTTTATGAATCACTTTTTTAACACTGTAAATCAAAGTGATGTACAATAAAAATAAAATCATCAATAAGAAAAGAATGCCACTATCTGACAGGAAATATCACACTCATGTCGAGAACACACTCATCATATTATAGCACATTTGATTGCAAGGTAATAACCTGCTTTCAAGGCACCTTTCATAGATTAAGAGTATGCACTAGAACACAAATAATTTTTTTAATACTTTTAAGTTTCTTAAAAGATTGTTCCATTGCAATATAATTCCACCTACTGGACTAAAATAACAAAAAACAAAAAACAATGGCTTAGTATATGAAACAATGGAGAACCAAAGCAGCATATGGTATAGCATATAAATGAGCACATCAGCATCTAACAATGTATGCTAAAAACAGCAAGAAAAAGAATAGCAGGAAACTAAAACTGCTTAGATAAAAACATTATTATCCATATCTTATGTAGCATCAGCTTAGGTCATATAAACAGCATGATAAATAACAGCAAGACACTGAAACCACATAAATAGAACAATTATAGCTATATCACATGTTTCTCATTTATTAAAGCCTAGCCCCAGTCACCTGCAGCAGGGCACACCTTAATACTATGTTCCTGCATCCAAGCCTCTCTCCAGTCTATTCAAGCCTGATTCCAAGTTGTGACATCATCAGCAAGTCCTTTATAATGCACCTTAGGACTTTCATGCCTTGCCTTTGCAAGAGGTCTCTTAGCCTTGTCTTTATGTTCCCTGTTTGGATCCAGTTCCTGCTTGGCTTTGTTCCTGCATCCCTTGTTTCCTGCCTGGCTTTGTTCTTGTGAGTCTTGTCTTTGAATCCTTGTTTCTGTACCATGTACCTGAAAGCCTTGCTTCTGTAAACCTTGTTCATGGAAGTCAATTAGTGTGCTTTAAAAAATTCTAAAGTGTATTTAAAAAAATCTTTATTAAAACAAATGTGTGAAACAAACAAAAAAAGTCCAAAAATTGTGAAAAAATGCCCAGAGAAGCTTCAAAGTGAACTGAAAATGTTTGCCCTGTGTACCTCACTGATATACACAGATTGCACATTATTTGCATGTTATTTTACATGTCCTTCTGCAGTAGTGCTGTTTTGAACATGGACAGAATGAAAGAATTAAGATAAATTCTATCACATTTACATTCATTTAGATGAGTTTTAATATGCAAATTTGAAAAAAATGGATTTGGTGCAATGATTATACTATGTTGAAAAACTTTTTATCATGGCACATTGCTTAAATCACACTCATGAGTGCTCACTGCAACCTTCCAGTTCACAAGCAATATCAAAAAGCCTCTTCACACAGACACTTCCCGCCAAACGAGGTGAAAGAAGAGATTTCAAAGAACAAGTGAACATGTGTGGTGCATCAGTGCTGCCATCTGTTGATGAATCATGGGGGAGGCATTACTTTTCATTTAACCCTCGTATGTTTGTGAAATTTCTGTTATTGTGTGCAGTGCTGGGCTCCTTTTGCTATTAAAGATGTCATATAAATGCAAATGAGTTTTTATTAGGTGTCAAAAGAGTTAATTTTAGATTATATACAGTGCAACCCATGGGGATTCTTAAGGTACAACATAGCAAACAGCATGTCAAGAAAGGGTGTGTTTTTTTTTGTTGCTCTTGTATATAATAAACAAGGCTTTCAACTACTTCAGTCTGAGGCACATACATTAAGATATGACAGTTTGGTACCTTCAGGAGAATTGATTTCATTTTCTATAATATTAGGTGGTAGCTCTGTATTGTGATGTTCTTGGGTTCAGTACAGTATTTTGCACAATTATTATAGTGGACTTGATGTATTAGCTCCCTACTATGTCCAATTTGACTTCTTCTTTGTTTTGGTCACGGGGGAGAGGGGTTGGAGGTAGGGGGGTATTGGAGGGGGTATATATGAAAAATGTCTTGGATGTTTCATGAGTTATTGTTTATCGGGTTTTGCCATATGTTTTATAATAATGCTGCTTTTGTATGAGACGCACGAAGTTCAGTGTTTTCTCACTGGTTTGTTCATTGTTCTGGACAGTGCTTTCTTTTTCTATGTATTTGTGACACATCCAAATAAAGATGAATAAAGATGTTCCGAGGGAATGGATCCTCAGAAGCTTAGCCGAGATTGGGTGGCAGAGCCATTGGTGGGAGGGGGGGCTGGTTGGGAGGCGGGGATTGTGCTGGGCAGACTTATACGGTCTGTGCCCTGAAAATGACAGATACAAATCAAGGTAAGGTATACACAAAAAGTAGCACATTTGAGTTTATCTTGTTGGGCAGACTGGATGGACCGTGCAGGTCTTTTTCTGCCGTCATCTACTATGTTACTTGCAGAAGGATACAAGAACTACTACTACTACTACTATTTAGCATTTCTATATGAAAATGCCTTGGCTTGTATACATAACTGGCTTTCTAAAACAAATAGAAGGAAATTGTGTATTGTAGTAGGATTTGAACTCGAGTCAAATAAAAAACTGCTTAGACATTTGCCCCCAGATTCTATATATGGAGCCCAAAATTGGGCCCCGATCCAAGATGTTTGCCCAATTAAAATGGATAAGGAGCCAATTAGTGCCAATAATCAGATGCTAATTGGCACCAATTTGGAATTGGGCACACATTTTCATATGTGTTATTCTATAACAATGTGCGCTGAAATCCTATAGCACACAACTCAGAAGGGGGCATGGCCATGGGAGGAGCATAGGTGGGTCAGGGGTGTTCCTAAAATTTGCACATATTACCGATGTGAGCTCAACTTGGGCGCTGGGAATTATACCTAGTTTCAGTAGGCGTAAATCCTGCTGCCCAAACTTGGGTGCCAAAATCGGCACTCAATACTATTCTATAATGAGCGCTTACCAGGTGACATGGCGTGTGGCTTTTAATTTTTTTCAGTGCCAATTTTTGAGCACCACGTACTGAATCTATCCTTTGAAGGGCAATTCTATAACAGTATGCCTATATAAATATAACCCATGTGAAGAAAAAAAAATATTAAATTATGTAGGGCCAGCTTTGGGCCATTTTTGGCCCATCAATACCAATGGTGGATCAGGGAGGACCTGATTCAGGATCCAAAATAGGACTAGGGATGCCAGGCTCAGGACAGTGGCGGGTGCAACTAACTATGGGGAAGGAGCCTGAAAAGTGGCTGGTGTTTGGCATGAGTTGCTGAAGCACATGCAGGACGTCAGACTCAGAAACAGAACGAAGGAAGAAGACCTTGGCTGGTGGGTGTTGGGGTCCCCCGCCAGCAAAGGTAGGGGACGGCGATGGCGGGTTGATGGCGGGTTGGCGGCTGGAGGGGGGTCGAGAGGGTCGTTGGCAGGGGGGTCCAGGGCCAAATCTACGGGGGCCCAGGCCCCCGTGGCCCCAAGCAGCTACGCCCCTGGGTGAAGCATGGGCTGGGGTAGGGACGAAGTATGGGTGCATCAGCTGACTGTTTTTTATCTCTTTCAAAAAGTCAGCCAAGTTGTGTACTAATATTCTTTTTCTTTTCCCAGGTGTGAAAGTCCACTTATCTGCACCAGTGTCATAGCTAGGTGGGGCCATGGGGGCCTGGGCCCCCCCAAATTTGCTCGAAGCCCCTGGTTTGCTGGCGGGGGTCCCCAACCCCCGCCAGCTGAAGCACTGCCGCCGCAAATACCTTGGCTAGCAGGGGTCCGCAACCACTGCCAGCTGAAGACTTCATCCAGCGCTGGTCTCTGGCGCTACCGCATTGCCTGCCCTGCTCTCTCTCCTCCTAATTTCATTAAAAGGAACATGCCCGATATGAGGAGAAGAGAGAGCAGGCAGGCAATGTGGCAGCGCTGCCGCAGACCAGTGCTGGACGAAGTCTTCAGCTGGTGGGGATTGGGGACCTTAGCCAGCCAACCAGGGGCTCAGAGCAAATTTGGGGGGCCCCAGGCCCCCACCTAGCTATGCCACTGGTGCACAGATAAGTGGACATTCACACCTGGGAAAAGAAAAAGAATACTACTACACAACAGAGAATATAGTAATTTAATGAAATACCTGCTAGGACAAGAAGTAATTTCAGGATATCTGAAAGACAGAAATTAAGCACAAAGAGTCACTTCTTGAAGAAAACAGGGTATAGTCAGAGACAATTGAGAGTAAAGAGAATTAATATTTAGTAATACTTATCTGATAATTGCTGTTCTTAAGGCCTGAGGATTGATATAGTTCCACATCTGTTTGTAAGGAAAAATGTGTGTATTATACAGAAAGTTATTCAGTAGAAAAGAAAAAAATTGTTTTGACTCAAGTTTGAGAAAGATACAAAAACTTCAGCTGTTAGTTTCTTTTTCACAATATTGTGTTAATTACTCTTTATTGGAACCCTAATAAAATCTGTTAAAACTTTGTAACATCTGACTGGTTCCCAGACTTAGACTTAATTTAGTTTTCTATTCCTTCTTTCAATTTTGAATTGAAAGAAAGAGGTTAATTTAATTGCACATCTCTGTTGGGAAATGTTCTGTGGACTTGGTTGGACAGCTACACTAAAACAACACTGGTAACTCCAGTTTGTGCCCAAACTAGACACCTAGAGGGTGCCTGATTGGATGCTAGCAGCAATTATAAGTTCCATATTTCTTTTATAGAATACTAGCATAATAGGTTATTTACATGCATAGAGAAGCGCCCCCTATGGGGGCCCAGGGCAATTGCCCTATTTTCCACCCCATAATGCCGGCCCTGTGGAGGGATGAGGAGTGTGTGGGGTACATTCTCTTCCAATCAACCCTCCAATATACTCTCCCCTCCTTTTTCCCCTCCTCTTCTCTCACTCCCCTTTTTTACCCCCTCTCTTCTCATTCCACTTTCTCACCTTTCATCTCCTTTTCTCTTTTCTGTCTCCTTTTACTCTTCCCATCCTATCTCCTCCACTTCCATCTCGCACCTTTTTCTCATTCCTCTAGTCCTATAGTCTTGAAACAGGGTACACCCACATGCACACACACTCGTGATAGCAGGGAACACCAACACATACATTTCATTTTTGCAGTACTAGAGCATAGTGCACTAACGTGCACATGTGCATACACACACACACACACACACACACACATAGTGCACTTACTATATACCTACAAAGGTACATGTGTGTGCACACACACACACACACACACACACACACAAACAAACAAAGAAACAAACAAACAAACATAGTGCACCTATGGTGCACACACACACAAGCATAGTTCACCTCTGCATACATACACACACACACACACACACACAAGCATAGTGCACCTACACGTGCACATACACCAGCATAGTGCGCCTACACATGTACACACACACACAGAAGTATAGTGCACCTTTGTGCATGCACACACACACAAACACACCAGTATAGTGTGCCTACACATGCACACACACACACACAAGCATAGTGCACCTAAGGGTGACACACACACACACACATGCATAGTGCACCTACTTGTGCATACACACACATAGTGCACCTACACGTGTACAGACACAGACTCAGACACACAGACACAGAAATAGACAGACAGACAGACACACACACACCTCCTGTAGCCTCCTAAACCAAAAGCATTTACCCACATCCCTAACGCTCCACCCCTGAAGCAGAAAGACACACACACTTCCAGCCTTGCATCACCAAGAATGAGGAGTAGTGATGACACCTAGCCTATGATTAGTGCATGCTGAGGCTGAGCTGCTATAATAAGAACTGAAGGCAGTTGGGTGGATTCACTATGGCAGGATTTACAATCCTGGGCTCCAAGGCAATGGCTATTCCCAGATCTGTGGCTCTCTCACCTTATTCCTAGGGGAAAGCTCTCAAAGTGAGATGGTGAAGGAAGTGCTCATCAAAGTCTGCTGGCTAAAATCCTACAGCTACAGATTTAATTACATTAAATTAACTTTATTCATTTAAGAACTGATATTCAAAAGGGTTTATCCAGGCATAGAAGGCCAGCTCAAATTCCCTGGGCCCTCCATGGTGGCCCGGGCCCAGGGAATTTTGCCCCCCACCCCCCCTCTCGGTGGCCCTGCAGCCAGCTACTTCTGCGCCCCACCCGTGTCATGCCTAGCTCTATCCCTAGCCACGTTAAGCATCTAGTGTGGGTTTTTGTACCACGCTGCTGGTTTTAATATGCAGTGGATGTTAGCACAGGTCCATGCTTATGTCTACCACATTATAAAACCCATGCTAACTGCTTAACGCACTCTTAGCCCATGTGACTGTATAAACAACCACAATTTAAATACCTTCCAATGCAGGAGGGAGGGACAGAGATAGAGAAAGGATGGAGAACAAAGAAAAAGAAAGGGAAAAAAATCTTGCTCTGGGGACCAGACTCGATCTGGAGACAGAAATAACACAGAGAGCAAGAAAAGTTGCTCCAAGTGCTGCATCTGGCCTACAGCACAATCTGGAGACTCCTGATTTTAAAGAGGCGAAAGAAAGAAAGAAAGAAAGAAAGAAAGAAAGAAAGAAAGAAAGAAAGAAAGAAAGAAAGAAAGAAAGAAAGAAAGAAAGAAAGAATTTCCTACAAAATTTAAAGAAAACATCATGTTATAAAAAATAAAATAAATAAGACTTTATATTTTGCTCAGTTAAAAGCTTTCATACAAAAGGCTTCATAATGTTTTCAAAAGGGATAACAAAACTAGACTGCAAAATATAAAAAATGTAAATCTAACAAGATTTACTGTATGATACCATTATGCAGCACAGGGTTAACTGAAATGAAAACAATGAGGACCTTGAGATTTTTCTCAAGAGGAGACTGACAGAGGCAGCCATTGTTTAAATGCAGTAGCACTTAACAATTAACCCACTGTCTTTTCTTTTTTGATTTGCTAATGTGCAAAAGATGCCAGCAAAGACACTGCCACTGTAGTAAAAGTAATCTTTCAAGAAGATGATCTATTGATAAAATTACTTGGTTGGCATGGGGATTAAAAAAACAAACAAAAATTCAAAAATTATGGCCTAACTTACTAAGACGTTTTCCCATTCTGTCACTATGGGGTTAAAAAAATCTTGGTGAATCTGGTAAACACTATAAAGAGACTGGAAAGTATATAATGTGGCAGGTTGTTTATGACTTACAAAAGATCCAGTTTCATTTGAATTTTGAAGTCTATAAAATAACATAAATTCCTCGCACGATGAAACCTAGTGAAATATACACACTCTTCAACATTGACAATTTCACAGAGACAACCTTGTTGCTATGATAAATCCAATATGAAACTTTCAACTATGTCAAAGATACCAACTCTCTTTAATGGTACAGCACAAAGAACATTTTTTGTAACTGGAATAGTAGTTTTTGAAATGTAAATCATTTCTATGGTTGGTAATAGACAATGTAACACAGAAACACCACAGCAGTGATTTAAGAAAGCCAGTATGCTAAGATTTATTTATTTATTAGGATTTATTTACCACCTTTTTGAAGGAATTTACTCAAGGCAGTACATAACAAGAATAAATCCAGGGGCGGCCTGACCATTAGGCCACCTGAGGCGGGGACCTCGGTTGGCACTCTTCAGGGAGCAGCATCTCCCCACTCTTCAGGGAATGTCATCTCCTCCTTCCTTTCTCCACCCCGTTCATGGCATTTACCTGTTTTGTCACATTCCAAACCCGGCAGCAGCAGTGATTCCCATATGCTGCCCTGCAGCCGGCACCCACTTCTTCCCTTTACATTCCTCAGTGTGCCTCATCATGTCTGCGCAGAGAACCTAATTTTTCGATGCCAAAGACAGAGCTCCTGGTCCTCCGAGAAATTTTCAAATGCCACCACCTCCTGCCACCCCACAATGTCTCCATGAGGGCATGAAGATCCATTAGAGGCAGCCTGGCAAGGTGAGTGGGAAGCAGTGCCCCCCACCTCCCAAGATCACAGCACCATTCATGTGGAAGCATCATACATAGGCAGGTCACAAACAGAACATAAGAGTAGCTATACTGGGTCAGACCCAGTGGCGTACCAAGGACGGGGCGGTGGGGGCGGTCCACCCCGGGTGTCAGCAGGTGGGGGGGCGGGGGGTGCTCTGCTGGCACCGCAGTCTCCACCTGCCTACCAGTTCCATCAACGGACAGGCGACCCTCTTCTCCTCCCATCTGGCACCCAGCCTTAAAAAAAAAAACTGTGAAATGCCTCGCGTCTGCTCTGCTGTAAAGGAAGCAAATCGCCTCTTCGCATCGGCCCTTCCCTCACTGTGTCCCACCCTCGCAGAAATAGGAAGTTACATCAGAGGGCGGGACACAGTGAGGGAAGGGCCGACGCGACAAGGCGATTTGTTTCCTTTACAGCAGAGCAGAGCAGACGCGAGGCGCTTCACAGATCTTTTTTTTTTTTTTTTAAGGCTGGGTGCTGGGTGGCAGGAGAAGAGGGTCGTCTGGCTCCCTATCCGTTTCCGTATACAATTCAAGCTCCTCTTGTTGACCTATAAGTGCATTCACTCTGCAGCCCCTCACTACCTCTCCACCCTCATCTCTCCCTACACTCCTTCCCTAAAACTCCGTTCACTGGGCAAATCTTTCATAATTGCACCCTTCTCCTCCATCACTAACTCCAGACTCTGCTCATTCTATCTCGCCGCACCTTATGCCTGGAATAGGCTTCCTGAGCCATTACGTCTAGCTCCATCCCTCGCAGCCTTCAAATCCGGGCTAAAGGCCTACCTGTTTGATGCTGCCTTCGACTCCTGACTTGTAACTTTTATCTTATCCTTATGTGTCCTTCTGTCTGTCCTTCCCTTATCCTTTTTGGTCTGTCTGTTTGTCCTGATTTAGATTGTAAGCTCTTTTGAGCAGGGACTATCTTTCTTCTTCATATTCAATTGTAAAGTGCTGCGTACGACTGGTAGCGCTATAAAAGTGATTTATAGTAGTAGTAGTAGTACTGTCTGTCGACAGAGCTGGTACGCAGGTGGGGACTGGGTCTAGGGGGGCTCAGATGGGAGAAGGGGACTGGGACTGGGTCTGGGGGAGGTTCAGATGGGAGAAGGGGACTGGGTCTGGGGGCTCAGATGGGAGAAGGGGTCTGGATCTGGGGGGGACTAAGATGGGAGAAGGGGAAGGGGATTGGGTCTGGAAGGGGGGCTCAGATTGGAGAAGGGGCCTGGAGCTGGAACTGGGGTCTGAGAAGGGGGCAGGAGGGAGAATGGGGCCATGCCTCGGGCAGGTGGGAGAATGGGTCTGGGGCTGAAAAGTGGGGCCCTAACGCAAGGCATGTGGATGAAGGGGACTGGAACTGGGGGCTGAAAAGGGGCAGGGGCTGAAACTGTGGTGACTGGGGGCTGAAAAAGGGACAGGGAGAAGTGGCTGGGGCTGAAGCTCGGGACTGGTGGGAGAAAAGGGCTGGGGCTGAAATGGGACTGGTGGGATAGTGGCGCTGAAACTGGGGGCTGAAAAGGAGGGGCAGGTGGGAGATGTAGGCTGGGGCTGGAACTAGGGGCAGGTGGGATAATGGGGCTGTAACTGGGGGCTGAAAAGAAGGGGCAGCGAGAGGGAGGGCAGACCCCGGATGGATGGGAGAGGGAGGGCAAATGGTGGATTGAAGGGGCAGAGAGAAAGGGCAGACAGTGAATGGAAGGGACGGCAGAGCGAGAGAGTGAAGACAGATGCTGGATGGAAGGAAGACGGTGAAAAGAAGATGAGGAAAGCAGAAACCAGAGACAACAAACTGTAAATAAAATATATATTTTTATTTTTTTTGCTTTAGGATAAAGTAGTATTGTAGATGTGTTAATAAATGTTTATAAATAGAACATGTAAATAAAGTAATCTTTTTATTGGACTAAATGTAATACATTTTGACTAACGTTCGGAGAACAAAACCCCCTTCCTCAGGTCAGGATAGGATAAGTAACAGCACTATACTGTATTGACCTGAGGAAGGAGGTTTTGGCCTCTGAAAGCTAAATGTATTAGTCCAATAAAATGGTATTATTTTATTTTCTATATCTATTTTATTTCTATTTGTTAAATTGTAAAGTGGTGATTGGTATTTGTTAGGTTTTTTTTCAAATTTACATCTGCTGTCTTTATATTTTGCACAGTACTAGGGGACATTTTCTGTTTCTGTGGTGTTGCATTGTATGCAGAGTCTGGCATCTTGGGGGTTCAGTTTAATTTTTGTCTAAATAGAAAGATTATGATTACTTATTCTATAGTGGATTAGGGTGTATCTGTGTTTGTGAAAAAGACATGGCATTCAGTTGGCATTGACTGTGCAGGATCAACGATCTGTGCTATTCTGTCTGGTTTCGTTTTACAATAGGTGAATTGACGTTCTAGAGCTTACTGTAGTGTTTAAGATGTTTTCCTTTTCCTTGTGTGACTTGTAGAAATGACTGCTTATGGTATGCTAGAATTGCTCTATAGGTCCTGAGTGTTTTGTATTGTCAGTATGCCAAGTACTGGATTTTGGAGGGGGGGGGGGGGGGGGTGTTAAAAATGACCAGCTCCGGGTGTCAACTACCATAGTTACGCCACTGGTCAGACCAATGGTCCATCTAGCCCAGTATCCTGTTTCCAACAGTGGCCAAGCCAGGTCATAAGTACCTGGCAGAAACCCAAATCGTAATCAGCAAAGAAAAATGGAAAAACATAAACAATCCAAAAACTCTTGCTCCTCAAACATTGCTGTATACCCAAAGGGGGAAAAAAAGAACAATGTGATATAGATACTCCAAAAGGAAAAACGTGAAAAATAAGGAATAAGGACCCAGAGGCATCAGATATTCATCAGTGGCAAGGCTATTAGGTCTCAATTAGCGCAAAGCTATTCCAAACCCTTGAGCCTACTGCGTGTAATCAATCATTTGCCCCCAGGGACCAAAAGCTCTGTTTTATTCATCAATTTTTTATTTAAACAGCAGACATTTAAATTCAAATATAATAAAAAGTATTAGTGGTTCCTATGTCTTGGCACCAATTTATAGAAATGTCCCCTTAGCTTTATCTCTATCTCACCTTATGTACGGTTTGCATATGCAGTAATATCAATCTTACTGCATGTCCAATCATTGCTTACTGCTACAATAACCAGGTCACTCTATGTCATAGGAGACAGGATAAGCCAATTTTGGTTTTAGCCCAGTTCATTATTGACTCATGAGATTTAGACACAGCAAATGAATTACAGTTCCATAGATACAAAGGGGGTGGGGTAAGGCCAGGACAGGCTCAGTTGCTTCTGATGAAGTGTTACCTAAGAACCATATTATTACTTGTTTATTTTACTCTTAAAACTCTTTTAAGGCATCTTGGGTTAAAAAATCGGAAATAACTAAATTCTCAAAGCTGCTATTCTCTGTCACAGCATTACAAGCACACTTGGGATTCAGGGATTGCTCCAGGGCCATAACACTTTCCCACTCTGTAGCCCATTTGACTTTAGCATGACTTAAGCCCATTTTAGAGCTGCCAGCAGGATGGAAAGTCTGTGAAAATATCCTTTATTTCTTCATGCCGCACTATAAATTCTTCTTCAACTGTTGGAAGACCAGACCTTATTGCATGCCATGCTATATTTCAGGGCAAGCAATTTCCTGTAGCATGAAGGGTACCTGAATGATATCATTAGAGTTCAGTGTTACAACAGGAACATTCTGAGCAGGAACCCAGGTGATATTAATCTGCCCCAAAATGTCTGAAAAATATACTCAAGAGTGTGGAGCAGTGGTGTAGGAAGGGGGGGGAGGGGGGCGGGAGGGGCGATCCGCCCTGGGTGCACGCACTCGGGGGGTGCCGGCCCCGCTGGTTCCCTGCTCCCTCTGCCCCGGAACAGAGAAAGCAGGGAATCAGCGGGGCCGACGCAGCTCCGAGTGACGTGCACTCGGGGCGGATCGGCCCTCCCACAGGTAAGAATGCGGTCTGGGGGGGGGGGGGGGTTGCGCAGCGGCGACCCACCCCGGGTGCCATTAGCCCTCGCTACGGCACTGGTGTGGAGAGCAAAGTATTTACGCAAGACAGTCCTCTAATGCTTTTCTCCGGCTGAGCACAGGGGAAGACTTACATACTTTCACTTATTTTGCATTTTAAAACTTGTCCACAAATCGTAAGACTGATGTACTGTATAGTCAGTGGATTAGAGAAATTCCACATTAAGCTCTATAGCTCTCACAGCCTGGTCTTTAGTAGTGTAATCAGTATGGCCATTTACAATTCAATTATTGGCATCCATGCTAAAAAGCAAAGAGCACACAGGGAAGCCTGGATGAGAAAACTCAACTGCCTTTGTCTTATAGACCCTTTGTACTTACTTCTAGTCCTGGAGAGCCCCTAATGGGTCAGGCTTTCAGGATATCCTCAATGAGTATGCATGAGAGAGATCTGCATGCCTACTACCTCCATTATATGCAACTCTCTCATGCACATGCATTAATGTTACCCTGAAAACCTCACCTGTTGGTGGCCCTCAAGGACTAAGAGTGAATAGCATTGATACAGAAATATTCCTCCCGATATTCAAAACCATTTAACCAGCCAGAAATGGCACCTGGCTGGTTAAATGGTACATAGCTAGCTAACTGGTGACAGTCAGTGAGGGATAACCAGCTATCTCCCGCTAAATATTGTTGGTTAACTGCTAGCTGATTATATCGCCTGATATAACCAGCTATCCACTGATTTTTAAAGCCAGTTTAGTGGCCACATTTGGCCGCATGAAAAAACATGGGATATCTTTGGCCAGTTTAAAGATAAACCGGACATTCAATGCCAGTCTCTGGAAATGGCCTGATATTGAATATCCGAGCTTAGCGCCGACCGCAGGAGTTAGCTGGTCTAACTCCCGCAGTGTGAATATTGGCTCCATTATGACTACATTAAGGTTACAAGGTGTACACAGTAGTGCATATACACATAAAAGAAAAAAAATCCTGCTCCATCGAGCTTACAGTCTAGTCAACAAACATTGAGTACAAATAAAACCTTAAGCCTTAAAATTAGGCTAGTATGTTCTCTTCTTCTTCCCTTTCACCCATTAACAGATGACATGGTTGAAATGGAATCTGTAGCAGAATCTGTGATAGATACTTTGAATAGACAGAAAACAGCTGCAGTTACATAGAAACAGAGAAAAATGAAGGCAGATAAAGACTGGGCTCTGATTGGCCTGGAGTTTGAAATTACCAAGCAGTTGTTGCTGGCTGTTGCAACAGTCTTAGCCCAGGAGAAAGAGAGACAGATCTCTTTGCTGAGGCTTTGTGAATTATATGTTCTGATCTTCCCAGGTACTGTTTAGCCAGTATGCAAATGTTTAGTTAGAGTTATAAGTGATCCATATTTCAGTTACCTGTTATTGTTTGCTAATTGCACTATTTTTTGTTCATTAAGAAAATAAACAATTTTGCTTGTTGGCTCTGCTGTCTGGACTGATAAAGAATCCTAGTGGTTTATGTGTTGGGTCTGTGAGTGCTTCCTGGGAACTGTGAGACCACTGGGAGTATGGCCCCAGTAACCTAGAAATCATTGGGGATAATTTGAGAGTGGAAGACTCACCCAGAGGCGGTTGTGACCCAATCAGTTGGAGGAGGGTGCTAGTGTAGAGCACAAGCGGCAGGTGCAGGTGGACCTGGGTTGTGCTGGGGATAGACCCTCTAAGTGGCTGCAAGGTAACCCCAGGCGGGTGGCTAGGCATTTCGTCACAATGACATTAGCCAGAATATTAAATGACAAGAGGTATTATTGAATAGAATCAGATTTGTGCGTCTATATCTTGTAAGAAGAAGAAGGCTACAGTAGATCTCTATGCTGTTATATATTCTATGCTAGAAAGTACTACTTCAATTTTAGTTCTGTTGGCCTGACATAGTGGCACACGAAGGGTGCTGGCCTGAGAGGGTGCTCAAGGAGCAACCAGCAACACTGAAAACAAAACTGAGTACAGGGTCTTTGAGTAACCTGTATGCTTAAAGTCCTACCATGTTCCCATCCCTCAGAAATGAGCAGTTTGTGCTAGAGGGACAGGGATGCAGCAGGGCTTGGTGACTCAAAGGACTGGTGCTTACTTTTTTTCAGCACTGCTGCTGCCGGGGCTGCAGTCTGCAGGTGGGTAATGGACCTAAAATATTTTGAAGAGCCAAGTCAAATCTTAGGTATTGAGAGAGAGAAATGCAAGGAATATCAATTGTCAATCAGACAAAAAAGTTAAAGAAATCTTGAACAAATTTGGGATGAATGAAAGTATTCCAGTGTCAACACCAAACAGCTTCAGGATAATAGAAATCATGTATTCATTTGGAATGATAAAAGATGTTCTGGCAATGTGGCATTCACACAAGAAGAAGGGTGATGGAAGTGTGCTTCATATCACTGTACTGGATTACATTAGTACTGAATTGTTTCTGTACTGGTGAATGTGTTCCTCGTTTGCTTCCTGTTTCTGTGTCTGTGTTAATTATTATTTATTTATTACATTTGTATCCCACATTTTCCCGCATAGCAGTAGGCTCAATGTGGCTTACAGGTTCCGGAGAGGAGAGTACCAGCTTCCTTTAGCTCCATTTATCTTTTTAAAAGTAATCCTGGTTTACCACTCTTACAAAACAGAAATCACTGACAGGTTTGTTTGTATTCAGAGGTCATTCACTTTTCTAAACAAAACATTGCGTGTTCCAGACCGCCACCAGATAGACATCAGGTTAAAAAGAGTCAGCTCAGACATTTTATTTCCCTCCAGCAAGACCTGGTAACCTGCAAAAATCAACTGATTAGGCAGCCAGAACTACCACCAGAATGGCTAATAAGAGAAAGAACACTTTCCTGCCCAGATAACATTCTCAAAATCTTAACCCATTACATGCCTACCTACTATCAAAAAGCTGGTCTCATATAGTCACATAAAGGGCAATTCTAAAAACTTCAAACCTAGAAAAGACCTTGTCCTCAATGAAAATCTTTATTCAATATAGCAAAGCAGTTCCAAGAGACTCAACATGGGCTGTGTTTCGGTGAATAGTGCCTGCATCAGGAGTCCAATGAGTCTGATGAAATACACCAATTCATACATAATATGGGCACAAGTGCCTTCCATTGGTTCAATGACTTCTGCATATATAAATTGGTGTATTTCATTCAGCTCACTGAACTTCTGATGCAGGCACTATTCACCGAAACATTTATCGAGTTCCTTGGAACGTCTTTGCCGAACTGAGTAAAGATTTTCCATTGAGGACCAGGTCTTCTAGGCCTTTTTTGGTCATCCCTACGTCATCTCTACATGTAACGCACCAACTATGTGCATCAAAGGTGCCAAAATTAGCAGTTACAGATATGTGCACACTAGAACTATAAGGTTACACCTAAGTGCTATAGCCATAACTACAAGAATGCCTATATGTGGGCGGAGCATGGATGGACTATGGGCGTGTCTCCAACTTACGCATGTAACTTATGTTACTCGCTTTGCATGGTGTACTTACGTGCATCCATTTACACCTGCCATTGACATGGTGTAAATAGTTGCCCCTAAATTTATGCACACCAATTTAGGTTTATGTTAGTATTCCATAATGACATCTTGGTGCACTGATGTTATTATAGAATTGCCCCCATAGACTTTAATAACATGAGGGTCCTTTTACTAAGCTGCAGTAAAAAAGTGGCCTGCGGTAGTGTAGACGTGTGTATTGGGTGCGCACCAGGCCAGTTTTTACCGCATCTACAAAAAATGTTTACTAAAATGGGATGGGAAAAGGGCCTACGGTAAAAATGAAATCAATGCACGTCCAAAACCGGCCTGAGCCCTTAACGCCACCCATTGATCTAGTGGTAAAGGCTCACGTGCTACATGTGCGGTGACTGGATGGCGCACGCCGAGTGGTGATTACCGCGGAACTGGCATGCATAGGAGGAAATAAATAAATAAATAATTCGTCCAGGTGTTATGTGCACACGCCAAATCTGACATTACTGCCAGGAGGGCACGCTAGACTTGTGGTAGTCTCATTTTGGCTCACGCTGCATGTGCGTAGAGCCTACTGCAGCTTAGTAAAAGGGCCCCATGGTGATAGAAGAGCAATGAAAGACTACTTAATGTTGAATGAAAACATCATGGCCGGTTATAAGAAAAACTGACTATCGAAAAAAAGCTTGCAATATCATCCCACAGTATTGAATAACAATGTAAATATGTGTAAAATAAATAAATAAAACCTCAGTAGAGGTTCCACAGGGATTTGGATTAGGGAGCCCCAGAGTTGTTAGTCGTATTTCAGTGGCATTGATTCTGCAGCTGAGGCCAGTGCAGGAGAAGGGCAGCAGACCTAGGAATGGCTGGAACAGGCCTATCGCAGTGTGGGAGAGAGAGCAGCACTGGAGAGTGCTGGCGACAGTAGAATTGAGGCCTTGATGCTGAGCGTGGGGTTGCAACTGCAGAGATATGTTTTCTGGGAGGTGGGGGCCTGCATTAAGAGTTCCTCATCTTGCAGCATTTGTCTTGGGGCTGCAATGCTGTGAGCAGTGTTATACAGTGCTGAGGAGCCTGGAGTCAAGGAACTTTCCAGCTGGAAAAGGCCTAATGAGTGTGTCAGGATCACTGGTTTCTCCAGTGGGAGAGGGCAGAAAGAGCCCGTTCACAGCCTGAGGTAACCATGGGGAGAGACTATGAGCTTGTAAGCAGGATAGTTATGCTGAGCTGCTGGCTATTTAAAGGAGCTGTGCCCACATGGAAAAGGGAAGGCTGAACCTCATGCTGTCCTAGGTCTCAGGGCCGTGCCAACACGGTAAGCGGGGTAAGCAACGCAGGGGGCGCCTGCCTTCAAGGGCGCCGCTGTGGTGCTGCCCCGCCATACCGTTTGGGGGTGCTCCGCTCCCGCTGCTCCGCCTCCCTCTCTCACCGACCTGTCTTTCGAATTCTTCGGGGCGCCCGCTACCAGCGCTGACTCTCCCCTGCTCCGGTTCGCGCTTTAAAAATGGCCGCCGAGACTTCCAGAGGCAGCCTCGTGAGACTTCTGCTGAAGTCTCGGCGGCCATTTTGAAGCACGAACCGAGGGGAGAGTCAGCGCTGGCAGCGGCGGGCGCCCAGAAGAATTCAACAGGACAGGTCGGTGAGGGAGGGAGGCGGAGCAGCGGGGGCACTGTTTCTCTGTTTAAGAGGGGTCAGAGGCATGGGAATATCTTTTCAAGGGCCAGGCATTCACGATAGAAGCCATTATGACATTGTAACAGGATGGTGAGACAGAGAGAGATTTCTCAAAGCCCAGGATCTGACAATAGCAATTCTTATAGGCTCCCTCAGACTCAGATGCACATTGCTAGGTCTCTGACTGCTTCAGGCGTTCCGCTTGATCTAAAAGGATGGTAATAGTGTCCATGTTATATGAAAAATGATCCTCCTTGTTCGGTCAGTTGGCTATGCAGGGCAAGTCAGAACAGCAGAGTTCTTCAGCCACATTCAGGGTTCTGTCAAAGGTTGGGTCCACTGGAATATTTATTTTATTAATTTAATTGTTTTTACTTATGGGAAAGAAAGCCAGCAGATCAATGTCACAACAAAAAGATTTTATTGAAGATACCGTGTATGAACAAATCGCCCGACACAGGCCGTGTTTCGCCCACCTAGGGCTGCGTCAGGGGCTACAATGAACAAATATATAATAATTATCATAGATCATAGATCATAATAAATAAAATATAACACACATACGAACTAGGTATACATAGAGAGTATACTAAAATAATTACATGAATAAACATATCGATACGCACTGTCCAATATAAATAATATATATATACATGTACATAAAAGAGCATATATAAGAAAATATATATATAAAAGAAGTATATATAATGCAACAATTATATGACAGTGCATATAAACATATATATAAAAGCATAATAAAATCTGACATCACGTAACAGCAAATCAAGGGCACTGGTATAGTTATGAACTCTCTATGTATACCTAGTAATATTCCATATTTTATTAATTGTTCTTTGTCAATTCATATATTTGATATATTATGTTCGTATGTGTGTTATATTTTATTTATTATGATCTATGATAATTATTATATATTTGTTCATTGTAGCCCCTGACGCAGCCCTAGGTGGGCGAAACACGGCCTGTGTCGGGCGATTTGTTCATACACGGTATCTTCAATAAAATCTTTTTGTTGTGACATTGATCTGCTGGCTTTCTTTCCCATATTGGATTTTGCAGATCGTTTGCCTTGTTGTTTTTTGGGACCCTCATTGTTTTTACTTAAACATTTTATGTTTCAACTGTTTTTATTAAGAAATAAAATTGGTGACAAGAGAACAATATTGCAGGTACAACTACAGGCATCAGAACCCAGAAAAAATACAAAGTGGTACATAGACAAGAACAGTCATCTATAATATTCAACACACCACTTGGTTAAACTGAAAGACCCCCTCCCGAATTGAGCCCCACCTGAGAGACATCAACCTGAAACACAGTCCACAACCTAAGTGCACCCCCCCCCCCACCAAAACAAATCTGTATACCTTCCATATTCTTATTCCTCCCCCCCCCCCCCCTAAATGGAATATTTATTTATTAGGATTTATTTACTGCCTTTTTGAAGAAATTCACTCGAGAAAATATACAAGAAGATTAATCTGGACATAGGCAATAGACAATATCAAAAGAAAATATATTAAAATACAGCACATACTATGGCATAGTGTACTACTTATAATGTTGACACAATAAAACTTCAAACTATTTAGCATAGGGTATAAGCGATGGTGGAGCATATAGATAGGAGTTAGATAGTGAATAAAGGGAATAACTTGGAAGATGTAGTGGGCAATTTGACAAACTAAAGAGTAGCAAATCACATGGACCTGATGGTATACATCCCAGAGTACTGATAGAATAAAAAAAAAAATGAAATGGTTAAAAGAAACAAAAGACGGGTTAAATGGTCAATAATCTCAATGGCGAAGGATAAATAGTGGATGGAGGGGGCTGGAACTGGGGGCTGATTGGTACTTGTCAGTTTTTCAAGTTTACATCTGCTGTTTTTATATTTTGCACAGTATGGTATTTTGTGCTAGACTGGGGGGGGGGGGGGAGGGGGGGGGGAGGGGGCCAACTGATATTCTGCAGGGGGGCACCAGAGACCCTAGGCACGGCCAGGCTAGGTCTAATTGTTGTTTCAACATTACCTTGTTGTTGAATGAGGGAGTAAAGCCTGGGAGAGCCTTAGGACAAGAATTGACATGGATTACAAGGGAAAGCTTTAGAAAATGTTCTGGGTAACACTGGATTCCTTTATGAATGAGGTGTGTGAGTTGGAAATTGTGCAGTGTGTGGATGGTGTAAATGCTCATTGCAAATTAGCAGCTACCATTCCAAGAGTTCAAAGCTTGGCAGGCCCAAGCAAAAGAGAAAATCCAGGCAATTAACTGCTATACCAGTAGAAGAGAGGGAGACTGCAATTGCTTATTAGACTTGCCCAACACATCAAAATTCTAATTATCAGTCATGCCTTTCAGGGAGAGGTGACAATAATTTATAGTGACAATATTTATGTTAAATTTGGCAAGGCTTGCAAGATAGGCAATAGTGAATGTTTGATTGCCAACTTACAATGGAAAACTCCTATTGTACTGTTACTCCTCACTTTCCAGGTACCCTTTCTACCAGCTGCCTCTCATCCCACCTTCCAGGCACCCCCTCGGCCAAGGTCACCTCTCACTCCCACTTCCCAGGCACCCCCTCAGACAGTTGCCCTTTACACACTTCCCAGGCACCCCTCCACACACTTTCCAGCCATCCCCTCAGTCAGTGCAGCTAGTCACCACTCCTTCCCACCTCCCTAGCACTCCCTCAGCAATTCACACCTCTCTCTCTCTCCTCACCCTCCTCCCCACCTCCTAGGCACCCTCTCAGCAAGGAGGCAGGCTTCCCATAGCTGCTGACACTTCCAGAAACATAGAAATGCTGCATCAACCTTACATCAACAGCGGATCTTATTAGGTTTAAATCACATGGAGGCATATTTTCAAAGCACTTAGCCTTCCAAAGTTCCATAGAAACCTATGGAACTTTGGAAGGCTAAGTGCTTTGAAAATATGCCTCACAGTGCACAAATTTGGGAGCAGGCCTCAAATCCCAAGAGAATGGCACCAGACATTTTTGCACCATGTGGCTTTAAATATAATAATTGATATAATTGAGTAAAAGTAGTAAAAATTTGTGAAATTATTACTTCAGTAAAAGTAAAAATAACAAATGTTATCTTTTTACTTATGTATGGTAACTAGTTACATTTACTTAGGGGGTTGTTTACTAAAGCTTAGCTCGAGTATCTGCAGCAGGGCCCATAGGAATAAAATGGGCCCTGCTGTAAATAACTTGAGCTAAGCTTTAGTTAACGGGGGGGGGGGGGGGGGGGGGGGGGGGGGGGGGGGGTTAGTTACTATACAACACTGGTAGAAGATTTCCAAAATAACTACTAATGACTGCTGCAGCAGATGCAAGGGGAATGCAGCACTTCTTTTGTCAGCAGGGGCTGCATGAAATCCTAGGCACCAGAGTTCCAGTTAGGTTCAGTTTACATTTATTTGATAAACCGCTTAGGGAAAATCCACCAAAGCGGAGTACAATTAAAACATAAAAGGAAAACAATTATCTGAAAGGAACTCCAACCATCAAAAGGAAAGCAAAGAAAAAAGAAACAAAAACATTGCTGAGTTACTATATTTTATATACCTTTATCATGTCTCCCCTCAGCCGTCTCTTCTCCAAGCTGAAAAGCCCTAGCCTCCTTAGTCTTTCTTCATAGGGAAGTCGTCCCATCCCCGCTATCATTTTAGTCGCCCTTTGCTGCACCTTTTCCAATTCCACTATATCTTTCTTGAGATGCGGTGACCAGAATTGAACACAATACTCAAGGTGCGGTCGCACCATGGAGCGATATAACGGCATTATAACATTCTCACACCTGTTTTCCATACTTTTCCTAATAATACCCAACATTCTATTCGCTTTCCTAGCCGCAGCAGCACACTGAGCAGAAAGTTTCAGTGTATTATCGACGATGACACCCAGATCCCTTTCTTGGTCCGTAACTCCTAACGTGGAACCTTTCATGACGTAGCTATAATTTGGGTTCTTTTTTCCCACATGCATCACCTTGCACTTGCTCACATTAAACGTAATCTGCCATTTAGCCGCCCAGTCTCCCAGTCTCGTAAGATCCTTCTGTAATTTTTCACAATCCTGTCGCGAGTTAACGACTTTGAATAACTTTGTGTCATCAGCAAATTTAATTACCTCGCTAGTTACTCCCATCTCTAAATCATTTATAAATATATTAAAAAGCAGTGGTCCTAGCACAGACACCTGAGGAAACCCACTAACTACCTTTCTCCATTGTGAATACTGCCCATTTAACCCCACTCTCTGTTTCCTATCCTTCAACCAGTTTTTAATCCACAATAGGACTTTTCCTCCTATCCCATGACCCTCCAATTTCCTCTGTAGCCTTTCATGAGGTACCTTGTCAAACACCTTTTGAAAATCCAGATGCACAATATCAACCGACTCCCCTTTGTCCACATGTTTGTTCACTCCTTCAAAGAATTGAAGTAAATTGGTCAGGCAAGATTTCCCCACACAAAAGCCATGCTGACTTGGTCTCAGTAATCCATGTCCTCGGATGTGCTCTGTAATTTTGTTTTTAATAATAGCCGCTACCATTTTCCCCGGCACCGATGTCAGACTCACCGGTCTATAATTTCCCGGATCTCCCCTGGAACCTTTTTTAAAAATGGGCGTTACATTGGCCACCCTCCAATCTTCCGGGAACCACGCTCGATTTTAAGGATAAATTGCATATCACTAGCAGTAGCTCCGCAAGCTCATTTTTCAGTTTTATCAGTACTCTAGGATGAATACCATCCGGTCCAGGAGATTTGCTACTCTTCAGTTTGCTGAACTGCCCCATTACGTCCTCCAGGTTTACCGTGAAATCAGTAAGTTTCTCCGACTCGTCCGCTTGAAATATCATTTCTGACACCGGTATCCCACCTAAATCTTCCTCGGTGAAGACCGAAGAAAAGAATTCATTCAATCTCTCCACTACGTCTTTGTCTTCCTTGATCGCCCCTTTTTCCCCTCGGCTATCCAGCGGCGCAGCCGATTCTTTTGCCGGCTTCCTGCTTTTAATATACCCAAAAAATTTTTTACTATGCTTTTTTGCCTCTAATGCTATCTTTTTTTTCGTAATCCCTCTTGGCCTTCTTTATCCGCGCCTTGCATTTGCTTTGACACTCCTTATGCTGCTTCTTGTTATTTTCAGATGGTTCCTTCTTCCATTTTCTGAAGGCATTTCTTTTAGCCCTAATAGCTTCCTTCACCTCACTTTTCAACCAGGTGATATTTCCTCGCCCCAAACAGCAGCTTTATCGAAGTATTCTGGACTAAGGCCTAAGCCTTTAAACAAGGAATTACTGTAGTCCAGAATGATTGTGAGAAACAGATATGAAAGGAGGAAGATATTGGAGACAGGATAGTTAATCTCAAGGGCATTGTCTCCAAATGGGTTAGTTTTGCACACACCATGACAGTAATGAACTTCCCTTCTAAACCAGGGTATGTGGAGTAAGATCTCAGTCTCAGATTTACTGCTAACACTCGCTGTAGTACTTGCGTTGTACCAAAAAGAGCTTCCTTCTGGAGTCCATAAGATGTTTCAAGTGTGGCACTTGAAATTATGGAAAATATTTCTGTATCTTTATGGTTACTGAGCTGCGATACTCATGCAGGAAAAGCTGCTAATGCCGCTTTTGAACAAAACAAAATGTGATGTGCAGTTGTTATCTTATGATAGTCTGGTTAAACGAGATGGGAAATGACTGAAAGAAAACTTCTTCCTGAGATTTTTTTTCCCCATTTCCAATCCAATGGAATCTGAGAGGAACAAGGAAAAAAAAGTATCATAGGCCAAGAATTACCATGCAAGTAAAAAAAAAAAAGACCTCTTTTTCTCTCATTTGGGAGCAAAAAGGAGAAACTACTTAAAAGCCACACAGGAACCCTTGTCTGACATTCCCTACGTGTGCATTTAAAAGTGGTTTCAAACCACATTTTGGTATATTCAAAGGCAATTAACAACACATCACAGCTTGTTTCAAACCAGGGGAAAGAGAGTAGTCTGAGGACTGTACTGTAAGATACTTTTCACCTACTGGGACTTCTTTATTAATAAACAGAGAAAGTGGGCTTCTATTCAGAAACATAGTACTCTCTAATGGCTTTGCACTGAAATATGCCAAGACAAACAGCGCTGAAAAATCAATAGACATAGAGTGGATCCAGAAATTAAAAACTGCAATTCAATCTTGGAGCATCTGGAAAAGCAATCAGTAGAAGCTATTATCAGGTGCAACAGCAAGCTTCAGCAAAAAGTATTCAAATTGCTCCAGCCTATTCCCATTGCCCAGGCACTGTAAATGTTGACTATAGATTGAAAATGCTTGTGTAAGTGTACCTTTGAAGAAATTACTTATCCATTAAAATGGACAATTTTAGAAAAACTAATTCCAAGCCCAGTAAGCATATCCATTATGTTCCATAATTGTGGGAGTGATCCTTTGGGTGTTTTGGTTTCTGGCTAATAGAGCCATCCGTTTTATTTTACGCCCAAGGCAAGCCATCATGACTGCCCTGCAGGATATTGTACAGATATCTTTTTTCATGCTGCTTGGAGTACCTTAGGATTCTAGTCTGCAAAGTCCCTGAATGGTGCAATAGGTCAAAAATCTAGGACGTTTCAGTCCCTCAACTTTATATTTCTTCATAGTGCCAAAAAACAGAGTTATATTGGGGCCGGGATATTTGCTTGATCTTCTGGATACTATTGAATTTTGTTGAATTAGAGTGGTCAAGAGGCTCAGTTTCTGGAGGTTTTTTTATTTAAACAAGAATCTTTATTGAACAAGTAAGATAAAATGTGCATACAGCTACAACAGTAAGCTCACAGGCTCTAGTGTATACTGTAAAACTGGGACCTTGTTTCTTCAATACTCATCCACTGAGTAATAAAACATTCAGTATTCTTGTTGTTTTACATATTTTTCACACCCTTCTTCCCCCTATACAGTCTGCATCAAAACATTTCCACGTTATTGGTCAAAATCACCTCCAAATCCCCCTCCCCCTTACAGTGTCTAAGGTAACAACAGTAATTCAACATATCAGATGTTTCTCTATAGCTCATTAAGTCTTCGGTATATCCAAAGGTTCCCAGATCTTAGTCCATTTCGACAACTGGTGTCTCTCTTTTGCCATCAATCTTTCTCTCTCTGCAATGTTCCGCAGTAGGGTCATCCATTGGACTACAGACGGGCTATTTTTTTGCTTCCATGAGCGAGCAATATGCAGTCTGCCCGCACAGAAGCAATGTTTGATTAACACTTGACCATAGTCATTCACCCCCAGGATAGTTTTATGAAACAAAAATACAACAGGGTCATATGGTATCTCAACTCCCACCCAATATCCAATCCGGGCCTGGACAGCTTTCCAGAAGGCTTTTACTTTGTAACATGTCCACCAAATATGGCCTAATGTACCACGTTGGCCACACTTACGCCAACAAGTCGGGGAAGCCATTCCAAACATATGATTTAACCTTACCAGGGTTAGATACCAACGGTATAGTACTTTTGTTAAATTTTCTTGAACATTTATGGCTGGAGATATGCGTATGGAACGCCTCTCCATTCTCTGCCACTCCTCTGCCGAGTAACTCACTCCTAATTCTTTCTCCCACAGCACCCTGTGCTTATGGCTAACATACAGGTTATCTCGCAAGTGCCCATAAATCAAAGTAATAAGGCCACGTGTCCCTTGTTCCTGAACACAGAGTTCTTCCAAAAAGGTCACGTCACCAACTAAATAGGCCTTCTGAGGTCAAAAAATGACTCAATTGAGTGTAGGCATAATGATCTGTTGAGGGTAACCTGTATGTATCTGCCAATTCCTGGAATGATATAAACGTATCTTTATTGATCAACTGTCCCCATAGATCTAATCCTTGCTTTTTCCATCTAGTAAAAACTGAGCGTGTGCAGCCTAATGGGAATGCTAAATTACAAACAATAGGTGATAACCGAGAACAATAGATTTGTTTTAAGCGTTTCATTTTATTCCAACATGATAAAGTGAACTCAATGATCGGGCTCACCTCCTCCCCCAAACAACGATGTTTAGGCGGTAGCCAGAGTAAATGGCCTAACTTCAAAGGGCTATGTAGTATATATTGTTCCATCTTTATCCAAAGTTTGTGAGGGGCTTCTTGAAACCATTCCACAGCAGATTTAACCTGAGCCGCTCTGTGGTATAAATCTACTCTAGGGATCCCTAGACCACCCTTGGTCTTACGGTCTGTACACATTATGTAGGGGTGGATTCTAGATTTGCCTCCTTTCCAGATAAACTTCTGCAATCGTTTCTGCAGGGAGTGAAGCACATGGAGGCATATTTTCAAAGCACTTAGCCTTCCAAAGTTCCATAGGTTTCTATGGAACTTTGGAAGGCTAAGTGCTTTGAAAATATGCCTCATGGTCACTAATATGGAGTGGCAGAGCCTGGAAAAGATACAGTAATCGCGGTAATATATTCATTTTCACTGTGGCTATTCTCCCGAACCAAGACAAACCAAGGGGCTCTCATCTTTCCAAATCCTTTCTAATGTCTTTCAGTAACGGTGTATAGTTAGCCTCAGTAATGTCCTGTAATTTAGCAGTAAGGAAACCCCCCAAATATTTAAGACCCTTAGAGGCATATTTTCAAAGCACTTTGGGAGGCTAAGTTCCATAGGTTTCTATGGAACTTTGGGAGGCTAAGTGCTTTGAAAATATGCCTCTTAGTCACCCACCTCAAAGGATATAGTTGCTTACAACGCTGATATTGTTCCTCTGTCATACTCCCTGCCATTGCTTCCGTTTTCTCATAGTTAATCTTAAATCCCGACACCCGTCCATACGCTTCCAATTCACGTATAACCTGGGATATAGAATCTAAAGGCGAGGTAAGGGTTAAGAGGACATCGTCTGCAAACAATGCCACCTTTGATTCCCAATCTTTCACCTTCACTCCCCTTATCCCTGGATGATTCCTAATAGCCCATGCCAGTGGTTCCATTACTAAAGCAAATAAAAGTGGCGATAGAGGACACCCCTGGCGTGTTCCTCTGTTCAGCTCAAAGAAGGCGGATATCTGCCCATTAATCTTTACCCCTGCTTTCGGCTGAGTGTATAGTTCTTTAATCCAGTCCCTAAAATTAGAACCAAATCCAAACTGTTGTAAAACCTGGTGTAGAAATGGCCAATGCACCCTATCGAATGCTTTTTCAGCGTCCACACTTAATAGACAATACGGTGTTTTACTCTGCCGGGCAATATACATAGCATTCAGGCCTGTCTATTGGCGACAAAACTCACCTGATCTGGATGTATTAAAGTCGGCAGAATTTCTGTTAATCTACTTGCTAAGACCTTAGCCAAAATGCGGACATCCACATTGAGCACAGAGATGGGGCGGTAAGAAGAGCACTCAGTCATCTCCTTCTTAGGCTTCAGGATCACTGCAATCCATGCCTCTTTCATAGTTGGCGGGAGATTGTCGCCTTTCACTACTGCATTAAGCACATCCGTTAAAACAGGTGCCAAGTAAGGGGCAAATGTTTTATAGAATTCAGCCGTATAGCCGTCCAATCCTGGCGATTTGGTTGTTTTCAAGGTTTTTATAGCTGCTAGTACCTCGTGCATGTCAATAGGGGCATCTAGCACTTTTTGTTGATCTTGTGTTAAAGTTGGCAAGGCCATTTTTTGCAAATATGACCGAATATTCTCCTCCTGTATACCACCATCTCCGGCATAGAGCTTAGCCTAGTATTCATTGAAACGGGCTTTAATCTCTGGAGATGTTCGGAGCACTTCTCCTTTAGGTCCCTTAATATGATAGATATTACGATCTGCCCTTAATTTTCACAGTTTAATAGCTAGCTGCCTACTGATCTTATTTCTGGTGGTATATGTGTGGAGCTTTAGTTTTTCATTAATATATTCAAGGTCTTGAGCTAGCAAGGCGTCTAGTTGTATTCTGGCAGCTTGTAAAGCTCTATATGTCTTAAGAGAGCCTGTGACTTTATGTTTACTTTCTAGGTTCTCAATTTTCTCTCTTAGCTGCAAAGTGGCTTGCAACCTCTGTTTCTTAAGCTTTCCAGCAACCTTAATAAAGTGACCTCTGGTTACCGCTTTAAGGGCTTCCCACACTATAGCAATCGAGGGCCCTGAGGTTAAATTAAAAGACAGGTATTCCTTCAGGACCTTTACATATTCCTGACAAACTGTTTCCTGTTTTAGCAGCCCGTTATTTAGTGTCCAGTGTCCTACCCGCTGTTTTCCTGTCTGCCAATCTAGTTGTATCACACAAGGAGCATGATCAGACACAGTAATATTATTTATAAGTGCTTTTGTGAGTTGATCTCCTAGTAACCTATCAACCAACAAGTAGTCAATCCGTGAATATGTAGAGTGTACTGGAGAATAAAAAGAATAGTCACGCTCAGTAGGGTGCATGTCTCTCCAAGAGTCAAAAAGTCCCATATCCCTGACAAAAGTAGTAAAGTGTTTGGCTAAGATTTTGTCACTACCAGAGTTGCGTCCCGATTTATCCATTTCAGGGCAGAGAGTGGTATTGAAATCACCACCCAATATAAGCTGACCTCCCAGCACAGTATGTATTTGTTTCTTAAGTAATTGAAAGAAAGATGGTTGATTAGTATTTGGCCCATATATAGATCCCAAGGTAACCTCCTGATTTTCAAATGTCCCCCTAAGTAGAAGATATCTACCCTTTGGGTCTCTTTTCACCTGATGGATTTGTATAGGCAGGTCAGACTGGAGCAATATCGCTACCCCTCTTGTCAGATATGTCTGAGGCAAAATAAATCTTAGAGTAATAAACATGTCTAAACAAGTATTCATGTATGGGTTTCTTGTAACATAACCACCTGGGGTCTATGTCTATTTATCTCTTGCCAAATCAGCTGTCGCTTTCTAGGAGCATTTAGGCCTTTGACATTGAAAGTCATAATCTTTAAAGTAGCTGCCATAGAGTATACTTAAAAGGACAAAAAAAAAATATCTAGATATCACCTGTGAACACTGTAATGCCCCTCCCTCCCGTTTCTCCTGGACCCATCCCCCTCTAGCCTCCCACCTCCCTTCCTCCCCTGTTCCCTTCATAAGTAGAGTAACAAACTTCCACGAGAAATAGAATTCCCTGGAGGAGTCCACTTACTCACTTCCTAGCAAGATCAACCCCCGCAGTATACAGCCCGTCCACACCCCCCCCCCCCCCCCCGCATGACATCCTCCATATACCCGACAGACTTATCTCTGCTGTAAATGTAGATCATAAGGAAATAAAGCAGAAAATGTCAATTTTCGCGTATTCTTTCAGCAGCCTCACTTAGGAGTGATATTACAGTCAAGTGTTGTGCAAAGTCAGCCGTGGTTTCTTTGCCTTATTAAAAACTTGTTGCCATTGTCGCACTTTGTCTCTCTTGTCAACAGTAGTCTCCAAGTGTAGTTCTGTAGTCGGCCCCATCATACCCACTGCTTGTAGAATCTGCTGTGCCGCCTCCGGGGAGCGAACTTTGTGTAGCTTTCCAGCAATAGTAAAGCATACTGCAAAGGGAAAAGCCCATCGGTATTTTATGTTGTGTTGCCCCAATACCTCCAGAATCGGTTTCATATTTCGTCTTTGTTGTAAAGTATAGGCTGATAAGTCTTGAAATACCGAAAGAGGTGTATCTTGAAAGCACAAGTCCTTTTGTTGCCTAGCCAGGCCATATAGGTGTTCTTTCTCTGAGTATTTCCAGAAGCGGACCACAATGTCTCTGGGTTTATTAGGGAGCGAATTGCCTAGCGCTCTATGGGCTTGTTCAATTTCCGGAACTTGTTGGTCTGGATTTCCCTTCAAAATATGCTTACACAGTTCATGTACTAGTTTGAGGAACATGTTCTTGATCTCCAGCCTCCGGAATGCCTCGAAACTGTAAATTATTTTGTCTCCCTCTGTTCTCAATATCATCAAGTTTGTATTGTAATTCCTCCATTTGGTTAGCAAAATCCACCTCCTCCTCTTTCATTTGGTTCATCAGTTCCATGTGTTCGTCCACCCAGCCTTCAAGATCCTCCACTCGATTACCAATTTCCTTGATCTCACCTCGCACATTTTAAATGCGTTCCACAATGTCTGATTTCATGCGAGCTAAATCTTTACGGAGGTCTCGAAGCACTTTGGTAAACTGTGAATCCTTATTGTTGCCAGTATCGTCGTCGGAGTGAGCCGAATCAAAATCTGAGGCCTCCTCCTCCCAAGATGAAGCATGGCTGCTAGCAGTTTTAGCATTGCGGAGGCTGCCTCGCACTCCTGCTTTGGCATCCGCGTTTTTCGATTTCTGTGACATTTCTTTTCTATAACTACCACTTGTATATTTTTCCTGCCTTCGTTTCGCGGTAAAGTCCGCCAGTTATATAGCGAAAAAGTAGCGATTTTAGCGGGGCTGAGTGACGAGTTCAGGCTGCCATCGAGCTTGCTGACGTCACCGGAAGTCTCATTTCTGGCTTTTACCTTTGAATTTTATATATTGTACCAAAATTTGCACACAGTTCAAAGATGCGCAAAGAAATTAACTAGATAACAAGTAATTAACTAGCAATAAATTGATGTTAGTAATCAATTATTACAGTTAATTGGCGTTAATTAGATTTTGCATATGTATCTTCCCGCATGCTATTCCATAACCCATATGCCTACATCTTCTAGAATGTAACTCAAAAGGGGACGTGGCCAGGGATGTGGTAGATGTGTTCCAAAAATTTGCATGCAGTTATAGAATACTGCCATTCCCACAACCAAATGTCAAGGGAGGGGGGGAAGGGGGGCCCTGGCACACACTCTCATTCTCACACACACACACACACACACTCTCTCTCTCACAGACACACTAGCACCCAGTCTCACTCTCTCTCACAGACACACTTGCACCCAGTCTCACTCTCTCTCTGTCACACACACACACTCGCACATTCACACTCTCTCTCTCTCTCTCTCTCATATAGCCACTCTCACATACACTTTCTCAAACATACACACTCCGAGGAAAACCTTGCTAGCGTCCGATTCATTTGTGTCAGAAACGGGCCTTTTTTTACTAGTTATTCTATAAATGAATTGATATTTAACATGTTTTATTTTCATATTAATTATCTTTTTAAAGCAGTTATTATTGTGTATATTTTATATACACAATAGGTGCAAATAGGTGGGATAAGGTGGGATACAAATGCAATAAATAATAATATATATATATATATATATATATATATATATATATATATATATATATATATATGTTTATTTTTTTCATTTACTTGTACTTTGTAGACTTCTGAGGCAGGCATTTGAGCCGAAACACAGTGCCGTGTCAACATTATAAATATTAACTCACTTATGGAATAAGGTGTACATGACATCTCCCGTCTCCCTTGTCTCATTGGAAGAGTTGTATTGATCATGCTACTCCTTTGTATGACTATGTTCGTAGTGGATCCTGTTCCTCCACCTTTATGGTTGACCTCTACCAAACTCTGGCCACCATTTAATAAATCCAGGCCTTAACTTCCATAGGCGATTAACATTCCAGATGCCACACTATACCAGAAAGGGGGTTAAAAATGCCCTCAGTTTGCTGCTAGAACCATGGTAACTTGACAGGTCTACACAACAGAAAGTGGATCATATAGAAAATAATTTGAAGGCAGAGTTTATCAAAAATTTCTGAGCAGTAATTGGAACAGATTTGCTACAGAATTTATTTCAGTTAGACCAAATTTATTAAGGCATTTTCCTATACATCCCAAACTAGGAGAAAACCCCTTAATATACTGAGTCTTTAGTGGTGGGAAGCGGGACTGGTGGTTGGGAGGCGAGGATAGTGCTGGGCAGACTTATACAATCTGTGCCAGAGCTGGTGGTTGGGAGGCGGGGCTGGTGGTTGGGAGGTGGGGATAGTGCTGGGCAGACTTATACGGTCTGTGCCCTGAAAAGCACAGGTACAAATCAAAGTAGGGTATACACAAAAAGTAGCAAATATGAGTTATCTTGTTGGGCAGACTAGATGGACCGTGCAGGTCTTTTTCTGCCGTCATCTACTATGTATGTTACTATGACTACTGGAAACTACAGTGGTGAATATGGACCAAAAACTTTTCCCCCCCTATTTTTCAGTCAACTCTGGAGTAAGGAAAAGTGGGTGTGGTCAGCAATCTGGGTTGAAATGCTCCTTAAGAAAATGCAGATACAATATTGTGCAATACACTCTCGAAAGGAGAAAAAAGCTTTTAAAGTATTTCTCTGTGATTGTGGTCTTGTTTCTGAGTGCTGCATATCCAGCTGCTTTTAACTCCTGAGAGGGGAAGGCCAAGATGGTCTAGTGATCTAACTTGAAACTATAGACCAATTGCTTCCATCCCACTTTTCTGTAAATTGATGGAGGGAGTGATAGCCCGTCAGTTATCTGATTATCTGGATCACCATTGTATTCTGCATTATACACAACCGGGGTTTAGGTCAAACTACAGCACTGAGACTGTCATTGGTTCATTGCTAGATAATATTCACAAATTGTTGTATGAAAGTAAGAAGGCCTTAGAGGTGCAGTTTGACCTATCAAGTAGATTTGACTTGGCAGATCATGAAATCTTATTGCAGATGTTGGACAGTCTGGGTGTGACAGGGAAGGTTTATAAATGGTTTTCAGGCTTTTTGAAATTTCGTAAATATAGAGTTAAACTTTTTGGAGTGGAGTAATCCAAGCGGAGTTCCGCAGGGTTCCCCCGCTATCTCCGCTTTTGTTTAATGTTTACATGTACTTTCTGGGTTACATTTTGGAGAAATTGGGGGTCTATTTCTATAGTTATGCTGATGACATAATGGTTATGGTCCCTATCCACAGGACAATTGCATCTCATTCAGTTTTGCTTCATAATGTTATGGATACTTTAGATTTTTGGATGAAAATATATAAACAAGTTAAATACTGATAAAACTAAATTTCTGTTGGTTAGTCATACAGTATTGGAAGAGGAAAATAGCATAAAAATTAATCAGACTCTGTATCAGTTTTCTTCATCTATAAAAGTCTTAGGCATCTTATTAGATTCCAAATTATCTTTCGATACTCATGTTAACACATTAATACAAAGATTTGTTTTTATTATATGTAATCTTTGACTGGTATGCAAATACTTTGATCAACATCATTTCTGTTTAATAGTACAATCCTTGACCTTGAGTATGTTGGATTATTATAATATCACCTATTTGGGTGTCTCAAAACAACTACTTAAGACATTGCAGACAGTTCAGAACACTGCACTTCGTCTGATTTATTTTTTGAAAAAGTCTGAAGGTATATCTCAGTTCTTTCTAAAGAGCCATTGGTTACTGGTTCATGCTAGAGTTCTATTGTCTTATTCACAAAGGGTTCTTTCACCAAGCTGCGTGAAAAAGGGCCCTGTGCTAGCAGTGGAGGCCGTTTTTCCTGCTCATCAGGGCCCTTTTTACCACAGTGGGTAAAAAGCCCCCAGACAAACATGGCCATGCGGTAAGAGAACTCTTACCGCATGGCCATGCAACGGGGAGCCCTTATCGCCACCCACTGAGGTGGCGATAAGGGCTCCTGCGGTAACCTGGAAGTAGGGTTACCATATGGCTCCAGAAAAAGGAGGACGGATTCAGCCAGCCGGGTTTTACTTCCATTGCTTTCAATGGAAAGTAATGGAAGTAAAACCCGGCTGGCTCAATCCGTTCTCCTTTTTCTGGAGCCATATGGTAACCCTACCCGGAAGTAACTGGGCAGTGTGCGGCAATGCTTGATTACTTACTGCTTTGGTATCGTATACTGGGGTTGAGCTGGCTGCGCATGCCCTCTTGTGGGCGAACTTCGGTGTTCTCTCTGTCTGACCTGCAAGTGGAGGGACGTGGCCCACAGGTCTCTGGATTGATCTGAGGGACTAATGGAAAGAAAATTATCAGGTAAGACATAATTTTACCTTCACTTCAGTTTTTCACTTTTGCTTAAGTATTAAAATATACATTTATTTTTACTTAAGTACTTTGAACTAGTACTTTGAGCTTTTTGCTGTTCGGAAGTTAACCATCAGGTAGTGTTGTTCAATCGGACAAGATGGAGCAGAAGAAATAACTTATCTTGTTTGCTGACAGATTAAGTTCCTTATACTTAGCTAGAATGAGCAATATTCATGCAACCTACAATCAGTGCTATCATTTCTCCACAATTATTTCTTCTTTCTTAATTCTTGCCTAGCCTGTCTAATAACATCAGAGAAAAACAGAGAACCAAGGAGCATAATTAGATTTTTGCTTATTTATCGTGTTCACAGGAACAATTATATCAAGCGTATTCAATACAGTGTTAAAACCTATCAACTGTGGACACCAAATAACCTTTTATTTAACAGCATCAAAAGACAGGTACAAATCAAGGTAAGGTATACACAAAATGTGGCACATGTGAGTTATCTTGTTGGGCAGACTGGATGGACTGTGCAGGTCTTTTTCTGCCGTCATCTACTATGCTACTATGTTACTATTACCACCGAGTTACTGCCATGCAAGCCATTTCCAGGGTTTTCTTTTTGCCCCGTAAATGGAGCACACTCGGGTTGGAATCACTGATGGCAGCCACTGCTGATGGCTTTGTAAAAGACCTCCCAAAGTAATCTATGGATTAGCTCCACTCGTTCTCTTAGGTCATTTCACTTTTTATCAAAAAAACTAGAGTTACAAGATCAACATCTCTATTTACTTTTCCTCTTCAAAAAAATGTGAAAAGATTTAGATTATTAGACACTCTTTTTCCTTTTCAAGCAGCTCGTCTTGGTAAAGATGTTCAGACTCTCTTTTACTTTCCACTTCAAGCTACTGTCAATTTTGGAAACTTATAAAAACCTATTTATTTCAAAAATTTGTTTTGCCATCTAAGGGCCCTGTTTACTAAGCCGCGCTAGACGCACACTAGCATTTTTAGTGCACGCTAAGCATTAATGCACGCTAAACAGGTAGATGTCCATAATTCCTATGGGTGCCTACACAGTTAGTGAATGCTCATTTTTAGCATGCGCTAAAAACTCTAGCGCACCTTAGTAAACAGGGCCCAAAATAATTTGTATGGACTAGATTTTATATGAGAATGTAAATTTTTGTTAATTATTATTACAACTTCCTGGATATGTCCAGCTTCTTGTAAATTGTGGTCCACTTAGAACCACGAGGTATTAGCAGAATACAAGTTACATTGTTAATGTTAGGTCTCCATGTTTCTCTTGTCTTCTTCTGGTGATTTTGCCTGTGCTACTTCTATGGGCAAAAGGTAAGGCAAAATGAGGTCAACTTGCCCAGTAATCTCAGCACTTCCAGAGATGTGACATAGTTCTATCATGGAAATTTACTTCTGTGAGCATTGTTGGGAATGGCCACATGGCTAGATGGCAACCTACACTCCTGGGGTAGCTGCTCAGGTGTTGGTTTCTTTGTTGGCCTCTGTCAAGCGGAAATGGTGTCAGCTGGCCCTCGTTCATATTAACTCTCACAAGATGTAAAGACACAATGCTGGATCCAATGTTACTGTAGGTAGTTGAGCAAGGTGGATGGGCACTGCTGGAATCGATGGAGCCCTTTTTTTTTTCACCAGCCACTGAGGTCTCCCCTGGCAAAGCCTCCTCTCTTAACATTAGAAGTGTGAACAAATTTAAAACAGCTCTAAAGAGTGTCCTGTTTTGGCGAGCCTTTAACACTCTTACCTAACAGGTTTTTTTTATCTGGATTATTTTTATCAGTCATTTTTTTCTACGTTTTATAAGATTGTTTCTCTGAGTTGTGAGCTTATGATATGTGAATTTATGATTATGAGTGTAAATTGTTCCCCTACTCGGAATGGTAGATGTGTGGGCTACAAATTTTCTCAATATGTTTAGAAGATGTTGCTTGTGTAGCCTTAAATTCTCTGATGTCCATATTCAAATGCAGAGTCAGGAAGAAAAACTTATCGCCAGGTCAGGAGAGTTAAGGAACTGGAACAATTTACTGTAGAGATATAATTTGTACAAACAGGATTGACGCAGAACTGAAATGTGATATTTCATAGAGTGGAAAATCTTGAATATCTGAATTTGTCTTACACAAAAGTATGACAAAGAAGCCTTCCACTCAGATCGGTTGCACAATTTTACAAACAAAACTGACTTATGGACTATTTGCATGAAACTTAAATCTAGCCCTTGGATATTTGCCACATATATCATTGTAACCTAGATTCTGCAGTCATTTTATTTTGTCATGAGCTCTGTGAGGCTGTTTTAGCTAAAAATATTTATCAGTCTGATGCCAAGCAGCTTTGTATATGAGCAAGGCACATCTGCATTATAATAAAATAGATTTTTAATTAGTACAAGCTAGACTGTTGTCCCATCTAGATTATTGCATCATCATCTATTTGGACATCACAAAGAAACTGATGGTGTGCATGCAGCTGGTGCAAAGTGCTGTATCAAGGTTGAACAAGGGTATAACAGACAGAACCTGTTTCTCTCTTACTATCATTGCACTGGCTTCCAGTGCAAATTGAGTTATTTTTAAGCTGCTGATTTTAATTTTAAGGGCTCCTAGAGATATCAGCCTCAATATTTAGCTTCATGCTTTCTACATTACACTTCATTGCATGCTTTATGATTACAATCTGACCTTGGCTTGGCACTCTCTGATGTATTTCAGGTTGGCTTCCACTTGGAAACATAGGGGTCCTTTTACTAAGCCGCACAAGCGTCTATACGCGCCCGTGTGCCAAAATAGAGTTACGACCCAACTACTGCGTGGCTCTTGCGGTGATTTCATTTTTGGTGCACGTCCGATACGCGTCTGAAAAATATTTTTTATTTTTGGGCGCGCTTAACTGATGCGTGCCAAGTGGCATTTGGCGTGCATAGGTCATTACTGCCCAGTTACCGCGTGAGTCTTTACCGCTAGGTCAATGGCTGGCGGTAAGGTCTCAGACCCAAAATGGACGTGTGGCAATTTTCATTTTGCCGCACGTCCATTTTCGGCAAAAAGTGACAAAAAACAAAACAAAAAGGGCTGCAAATACTACACGCTAGCAGAATACTGCACCTTGATCACACATGAAAAACACATGACACAACAGATATGACACAAGGAACTAGAAATAAAAAAAAATATGAAGACAAAATACTGAACTGGAAAGTTACCTCAAGAAGTCAGACTCAGCAAGCATCAATACTAGAAAAATTGAAACTTACATGCAAAATATCACAGATGCACATTTCCAAAAGCTGACATATTCCAATTAATAAGTCTGAATAAAATACTTGTTTTTACCTTTATTGTCTGACCATTTAGTTTTTCTATTTGCTTTAGTCCCAGTGTCTTCTGTTATATGCAGAGTCTTCTGTCCATTTGATATTTTTTCTCTCACCATGTTCACTATCCTTCCTGTGTCCTTATGCATCCTGTCTACCATCTGTAGCCCTGTCCCTATCCTTCCTCCAGTTTCAGCATCTGCCCTCAAAGTGTTCCGATCCAGCCCTTAAATTCAGCAGTTCGCCCTCCATCCATATCCAGCATTTCTCCTCATTCCCCTCCATCCATGTGCATCTCCTTCCTTTGTCTTTCCTTCCCTCCATCCTTGTCCAACATTTCTCCTCTCTTCCCTCCCCTCCATCCATCCATGTCCTGCAACGCTATTCTCCCCTGCCCTCGCCTCCATCCACCCATATCCAGCAAATTTCCTCTCTCCCCTGCCTCCTCCGTTCAATCATCCATCTCCAGCAATTCTCCTCTCTCCCCTGCCCTCCCCTCCATCCATGTCCAGCAACTCTCCATTCTCCCCTGCTCTGTCTTCCATCCACCCATATTCAGCAAATTTCTTCTCTCCCCTGTCCCCATTCATCCATCCATGTCCAGCAATTCTCCCCTCTCCCCTGCCCTCCCCTTCTCTCCATGTCCAGCAATCTCTTCTGCCCCTGCCCTCCTCTCCATGTCCAGCGATCTCCTCTCCCCTGCCCTCCTCTCAATGTCCTCTATTCTCTCCCCTGCCCTCCCCTCCATCCATCCATGTCCAGCAACTCTCCATTCTCCCCTACCCTCTCCTTCATTCATCCATATCCAGCAAATTTCATCTCTCCCCTGCCCCCTCCATCCATCCATGTCCAGCGATTCTCCTCTCTCCCCTGCCATCCCCTCCTCTCCATGTTCAGCAATCTCTTCTCTCCCCCTGCCCTCCCCTTCCATCCATGTCCAGCGATTGTCCATGCCCTCTCTCAGCTCCCCAATAGCCTTCCTCTCTGTTCCTTCCTGCCCCCCCGTGTGTTTAAACCTTTTATTTTCCTTGCAGTGACAGCATGAAGAAGACAGCACAGCAGGCTCGCCTCTAGCCTTTCCCTGCCCTCACTCAGTGCCCCGCCTTCCTGCAATGATGTATTTCCTGTTTCCACGAGAGCGGGACACTGTGTGAGGGAAGGGAAAGGCTGGAGGCGAGCATGCTGTCTTCTTCACTGCCGTCGCTGTAACGCGGGGGGGGGGGGGAGGAAGGAACAGAGAGGAGGGCTGTCGGGGAGCTGAGGGCGGTAAGGAGGGACCATTCGAGAGCTGCCAGCAGCGTTGCACCAGCCCTGCGTTTGGGGGGGGGGGGAGAATGCCCCCGCCCCCAAACTACACCCATGGTGTCCCGCCCTTGCGGAAACAGGAAATTACATCAGAGGAAAGCGGGACAGAGAGGGAAGGGAAGGCTGGAGGCGAACCTGCTGCTTTCACTGCCGCCACTTCAGGTAAAAGATTTAAACACAGGGTGGCAGGAACAAAAAGGGGGATGTTGCGGAGAAGGCAGGCAGGTGGGGCTAGGGTTTGAACTGGAACTCGGGGGCTGAAAAGGAGGGCAGGTGGGGGCTGGGGCGAGTCACTGGACATGGATGGGAGGGAAGGATAGGGGGTAAAGGAGAGTCATTGAACATGGATGGGAGGGCAGGGGAGAGAGGACAAATCACTGGACATGGAGATGAGGGCAGAGGAGAATCACTGGACATGGAGGGGAGAGAGAGGAGAAAAGCTGGACATGGAGGGGAGGGCAGGGAAGAAAGGACAAATCACTGGGCATAGAGGGCAGGGAAGAGAGAATTGCTGGACATGGAGGGATGGAAGGGAGAAGGGAGAGAGGAGAATTGCTGGATATGGATGGATGGAGGAGAGGGCAGGGGAAAGAGGAGAGCTGCTGGATATGCATGAATGGAAAAGAGGGCAGGGGAGAGTTTCTGGACATGGATAGAGGGGAAGGTAGGAGAAATGCTGGACATGGATGGATGGAGGGGAGGGAAGACAGGAAGGAGATGCATATGGAAGGGAGGGGAGCAAGGAGAAATGCTGGACATGGATGGAGTGGAGGGCAGGGAAGAAAGGAGAAATGTTGGACAGGGATGGAGGGAAAGAAAGACAAAGGAAGGAGAATAACATGGATAGAGGTGAAGGGAGAAAGGAGAAATGCTGGACATGGATGGAGGGCAGGGAAGACAGAGGAGGAGGAGCTGCACATGAATGGAGAGGAGAGAGGAGAAATTCTGGACATGGATAGAGGGGAGTGGAGAGAGGAGAAATACATTCCTCTGCGGTCCCAACAGGCACAGGACCCAGCCATATAGCACACAAAGAGCACAGTCTGCAGTGCTCTGTGAAAAACCAGTCACCACATGCACACAAATTTTGGAAGCTGAAGCCCAGCTGCCTAGGTAAAATAAATATGTTTAAATGGACAGTGAAGAGCATACCCCACTACAAAACCCACCAACAATAAATTTTAATTGTTACATTTGTACCCCACATTTCCCCACCTATTTGCAGGCTCAATGTGGCTTACATAATACCGTAAGGGGTTCGCTAATCGGTTGATAACAAATACAAGGTTGTGTTGTGGTCGAATGAGGTAGGTGTGTGTCAGACACAGTGAAGGGCGAAGGGAATGAAGATTGTGATGTGATTGTGATTAATGATGTTGGGTTTCTGGGTGGGGATGGGCTCAATGCCCAAGCTAAAATAATAATTTTAAAAAAGGTTCTATATTTTTATGTTTGTTATAAAGCAAAGTTTGAAGGATATATGCTATTGCTGTAATTATATTGCAGGATCCTGTCATGTGTGTTGAAATGCTTGCCATATTGCAGACTTAAGTCTGGTCACGTTTAAGATATGGGATAACGTAACTGGTTGGTTTTTCCATTATGTATGTATGTGGTTTATAGTGATGCATCATCAAGTGCATTCTAAGGCATTATTTTGTAGTGCCCCAAGAAACACTACTCACACCTATATGCACAGTGCCCACCCATATTAGTTCTGGGCCCACCCAAAATGTCAGGTCTGGCTACAGCCACTGATATGGACCTTCAAAATAAAAATAGCCCAAAATATGAAGATAAAATGATCAAACACTTCAGAACACCAAATAAAAGAACTTAACTGATGCTTCAGCTTTTTACTTCACTGCCATAAATAATTCTACTGGTTTTCTACCACATTCTTATCACTATACTTCACTAATAGTACCATTGTACGCATGCTACTCCGTCCTCTGGCTATGTCACCTTTTCCATTGACCTGCCCACAGTTTGGAGCTCAGAAACGCAACGTTTCGATCTAAAAATCAAATCAAGAAGTATAGTCAAGGTGATTCAATAAACGTATATTTTTACACACCAATTTTTGTTTGTTTGTTAATCCTTTACGTTTTAAAGGAACATATTTTGGGAGTTATTTAGTTTGCAAGCTCATGAAATTTTGTGCCCGAAGTGTTCCCAGTATGTGTCAGTAGTCAATCACAAAGACAGAGCCGCCTGGGGAAAAAGTCGAAGTCAGATTCCAGAGTGGGCGGAACTACACTGCCCTCTGCCCACTAACCTCCTTGTAATGACTCAAGTCCTTGACACGTCTCGGCTAACTCCTTTTAAACTAGTACTGCTCCCCACCACCCCTCCCCCTCCTTCCGCTACAGATCTGTCTGCGTCTGCGAGGCACCGCCCCCGCCTGGTAGCATGCTCCGAGCTCGCGAACCTGCAGGGCGTATTCGGTAACCGCGTGGATCTGCCCACTATTTCCGAAATGGGTCGATCGGGATAGGCAGCCAATGCTGATGCCCCGCAATGTGACTATTTATTCTATTATAGTGTCTGCTTCATATCACGACCTGGCAACACTCTAAGCTGCATAAAAGCCTACAATAGTGTTGGCTTACAATGAACTACCAAAATAGACCTACCTCGCTTCCCCTCCCCGTATGCAAATTAGTGTGCGTCAGAGGACAAAAGGAGACTCCCGTGACCAATCAGTGCGCCTATCCGCGGCACTTTGTTACAACGTACCGGCCGGTTCCATTTTGATTCGTCCCATTATTTGGGGGGACAATAGAACGTTCTTCTACATCTTACACAAAATTCGAGAGCCGGTGGCAGATTCTTTCTGTTCTAGAAGCTTACAGACGCATAGGCATTAAACTTACAGTAGTAGAACCTTCTGGAGTAGTCGGAAAAGCGTCACTCCAGCGCTTTCTTTCCTTCCCCCCATGCTGGCTACGCGGTGGTTTGGTCCAACCTACCTTATATAAGCAGGACTGGAAGACGTTGCGTGTTCTTAGGCTTTGTGTGCTGGTGGTAGAGATAGAGGAGCTCTTTGAAGGGCTTGTTCTGGGATGGGTGTTGGTCCCAGAGGGAGGAAGGTGGTGTCTAAAAAGATCTTTTGTTGGTCTCTGACCTCGTAAAACCGCCCAAAGGAGGCCTTGGTGTTTACCAGGGCAAATATCTTTATTTTCACCCTCCCGAACGGCTTGGGTTGCTGGGAATGTGTGGGGAAGCCGGTAGCAATGTGTGGTTTGTCATTGATGGTAGCCTAGTTTTTCTATATAGGGTGGTAGACTGTACCCAGGTTCGCCCCCAGCTGCTTGCCAGACCCTGGTCAGTTGCTCTTTGAATTAAGTTTGAAAAACAGATTTTAGCTTGGTTCGCTTCGTGGGCTTTAGGCGATCAATAAGAGGCACTGAAAGCAATCTGGATGTGCTGATCTTGGTTCCTTTCGGAAAATAAACAGGGGACGTTATATTTTTTGTGACAATTAAAAAAAAAAAAGTCCAAACAAGCACACCGGCTTGCCGATCTCCTCTCTTTTTGTTAGTTATGCTTGTTCCATTTCCTTTTGTCCCGTGCCCGGTACACTTATTCTCGTCATGAGTTTGACAAACGAAAGCTATGTCTTTATAAAAGACATTAAGACTGGACAGAAAAATATAAATCTCATCTTTATTGTGTTGGAGCTAGGTAAGTTGCAGGTTTCCTAGTAGCCTTGGGTGTTTTTTTTCTTTCTGCTATTGATGGATGGCTACAAGGAATCTCGTGCAAAGCTCTGCAGCCTCTACACGTGTGCTCCTTTCTGTTTCCTTACCTCTCTGGGGGCTATTGCCTTCCAAAGACAGAATTCTTAGCGCCCCCAACTGTTCCTCTCAGGAACTTCACACAATGCTTCCCTTAACTTGCTCAATTTGAGTGAGCTTTGTAGTCCTCCATGCTGCTGGCTAGGTGATGCTGCCTGTTGACTTTTTTGGTGGTGTATGTGGGAATGAAGCATGAACAGTTGTAACCTTGGTGGTTGAGGCAAGCCACTTAATTTTTTTTCCCTGTATAGGCCATGCATTTCTCATCATTGCGGCTAACCCAGCTCTCCCCCCCCCCCCCCCCCCCCCCCCCCCCCGTGCCTGAATAGTCTGTAATAACTAATACTGGTTTTGTTTATCTTCCATGCAGGCAGAGTTATCAAAACAAAAGATGGACATGAGGTGAGGTCGTGCAAGGTAGCAGATAAAACTGGCAGTATCGTTATTTCAGTATGGGATGAAATTGGAGGCCTAATACAACCTGGCGATATTATCCGTTTGACGAGAGGGTATGTTGTTCTGTAGGAGTCCTAGGCATGTGCAGCCTGTCTAGGGATGTATAATCTGCCTCCTGTGCTGGATGTCTGGTCTATATGGCAGTTTCCACAGAGGTGAAAGTGCTAATTTAGTTAATTCATAAACTAAGGTACAGTTCCGTTGACATTTTTTTTTTGTTACTCTGGAGCTGGTGGTGAAACATGTCTTATTTACGTCAGGTGCTAACTGGTACAGTGGCTCTAGCATTAACTAGAAATTCTTGTGGCTTAATAGCATGTTAGGGTAATGTGAGCATTGCCTGGACTTAAAGCAGGAGTATTACTAGTTTTTTCAAAATAGGGTGTTTTCTTTATAAGTACTTTTATACATTTTAAAATCAAAACAGTACCTTTATTTGAAGGCTCCTTTAATTCCCTACTAATCATCCTTGTTGCACAGTCTTGTGATGCGGGGTTATCAGTTAATCTGTGAAATTGCCTTGTATGCTAGTGAATGGACACATTTTTCAAACTCAAGAAAAATATATCACAGGAAAACTGATAACGTTCTAGAACTGCTTTAATAAACACCATTTGTAAATATGATCACTTCTGCTCTTGAATGAGAAGGAAAAGCTAAAGAAAGCATTATGTTTAGACAAGTTACAGTAACTCTGCAAGTGTGATTTAAACTATACTTCTGGCAGTGAAGAAGCTCATGTGACTTTATTCTGCTTCAATATCGGTATAAGAACCTGTGAAGGAAGATATTTTATAAAGATTATAACTTTATACATCTCTTAAAAAAATCTTATATATGCCAAAATGTGGAAGGCCACCTATTTCTTCCCAGCTGATGAAATGTTTTCATGAGTATGTAGACTTCTAGATGGGTTTGCTAGGGAGAAGAATTACAGCTTCCAAACATAACTTCCTTCTTAGCCAACAGGAAATGCACACAAGCTATGTCATGACTTGATTTCAGAAACCATTGTGTTCTTTCTGGTTTAAAGTAGTTTCTTGCTATGAACTGTTCATATTCTGTTAATAGTCAAGGTAAGTGCTGCTAGACTTACCTCAGTAGTAAAATTTAAGCAAATGTATTAGGACTTATTTATCACCTTTTTGAAGGAAGTCACTCATGGTAGTGTACAGTAAGAAAAAATCAAACAAGCAATAGACAGTTAGCAAGGTGCCCCTATGAAGGGAGGAAATAACAAAATGGGATTCTTGTTAGCTGAGAGGGTGGACTTTATAGGAGCCTTCATCTGTAGTTAACCAGGATCACTCCTCCTCAACACCTCACCCGTTCATTATAGTGGGGCAATTTGTTTATTGGCAACAAAATTAAGGGTATAGCAAAGAGAAATTCAAAACAAAAATCTTTGCTATCAACTAGCCTTGAGACATCACAAAGTGAAATAAAAAGACTGCAGAAATTTTTATTTTATTTTTGTTACATTTGTACCCTGCGCTTTCCCACTCATGGCAGGCTCAATGGGGCAATGGAGGGTTAAGTGACTTGCCCAGAGTCACAAGGAGCTGCCTGTGCCTGAAGTGGGAATCGAACTGTTCCTCAGTTCCCCAGGACCAAAGTCCACCACCCTAACCACTAGCCCACTCCTCCACTCCATACAGGCACAGGACTTCAAGAAGAGATTTAGCCCAAGTTTAAGAACTTTCAATCATTGCTCCAGGAAAAAGTGACTCTTAATTGCTTATGTTTAGTGTCCACTATTTGTACTTCAATCTACTGCATAGCTACTATGAGTGACCATTTAGGTGTCAAATGTTGTGGCTGGGACTTCCCCATTGCAGGGGCTCAAGTACTATTTTCACAGCATCTCTGGGTTCCCTGGATAGTAATGCAGTGCCAAGATGATACAGCTTTGAGCTGCTGTTTGGTCACTGAGCTGGCCCAAGAGCTGCAATGGCATAGACAGTTATCCAAAAGTCTTTATTGCTAGCATTCTTTCTTCCTATTTACTGTAGTTTGAAGCTGTACTCAGTTTTTCAGTAGGGCAGATGAACTTTTGGTTTGGCTCCAAGCCCAGGCACTTGCTATGCCCTTAGATCCCAAAGGAACTGCATGTGGTTCAAAAGATAATTCCTCCTAAGGTATCAAGAACCAAAGTACAAAGATGGATATTAAGCCCTTAAATTCTAGGGAAAAGCCATAACTTTGGTCTCAAGTTGCCACTTTTATTTTTTGAAATTTTTGTTAAACAAAAAATGGCTGTAGTCTTCTGGTTGGTCAGCTTTCAGAAATGACTTGGGATTCCCCCCACCCCCATTCTATAGAAGAATAGTCATTTGATCAAGAGGTCAGTGCTTCTTTTAAATGTTCGTGTCACATGATAGCACTTTTCTTTTTTTCTTCTCCTTTTTCTGATTAGTTACGCATCCATGTGGAAAGGATGTCTGACCCTATACACAGGACGCGGTGGGGAGCTTCAGAAAATAGGGGAGTAAGTATTCAAGCAACTTTTTTTGTTGGTTTTATATACTTTGGTAGGTATAAAGACCTATGTGGTTCATACCAGGATTCAGTGGAAAATGGGAGTGTGAAACTTGAACCTTAGTATGAGCTGGCATGTTGGCTAAGTTCTCATGACTATTTCTGGATACCATACGCTTATCCCCTCATTCTATAACAGAGGTAGGCAACCTTCAAGACTTCAACGAATATGCACGTGATCTGTTTGCATGCATTACCTCCATTGTACGCAGATAGATCTCGTTCATATTCATTGGCAAAATTCTTGAAAACCCGACTGGGTTGCAGCCATTTGACTGAGGTCGTCACCCCTGTTCTATAACAAGTTGGCTAAAAGTGGGCACCAATTGTACCCCTAAATTACAGAATATTAGCACTTACTGCAAGAATGCTAGTTACTAGCATAAGTGCTAGTTGTTCACTAGTTATAGAATACCACTTGGTGCCCTTAAATGTAAGAGGGTGTTCTGGGGGGGGGGGGGGGGGGTGCATGGACAAGCCCCATGCACATAACCTACAAAATATTGTAACTTACATTCTAAAGTGCCACATTTATGCCTGCTGTTGACGTGGTGTAAGTTGGTGTGCCTAAATGTTAGTGTAAATGTGGAATTTGGGTACCCAGATGTTCGCTTTTGGCCACGTTTATAGAATTGCCGCTATATATATGATGTGCTAGTTTTGTTTGAAGAATCGTGAATTTGACCTGCCAGAGTGGAATTCAGTGGTACCAAGACTCAATGGAGTTCTCAGTTGATCAATTCTAATCTGTTTTGGCTTAAGATTGGTTTCAGCCAACAGGAGGTTCAAGTTTCAGGTTTCTAAGAGGCATAACACTTCCATTTTCTATTCCTGGTTTAACGTGTGCTCAGATGAAAGGACTGGCAGCTCCAGAAACTGAAGTCCTCTATTTATCCACAGGCCAGGTACGGTGCAGGCAGCCGCAATGCGAGCTTCCACACACTGCCCTGCTTGTCTCAAGCCTGACCTGGAGGGACCACCTCTCTAGGGGTATAAAAGGTAATTCAACCTCCATGCTAGCTTGGTCCTGTACTTGTCAGTGACTTTTTGTAACAGCTTTCTAGTTGCTGTGTTTGGCAGGGACAGGGATGGAGGTGAGTCCACATGATTTAGAATGGGCTGCTGTCTGAACCAGTTGTGTCAAAGGGGGTTGGATTATCTCCTTTACAGTAGTGTATTCAGACCATTTGGAACAGAAGCTGTGTATGCCATTGCTATTCTGTAGTGTTAAGCGACCTGTTATACAGTGGCTTCTAGGTAAACACTCAGCTGTTAGACAAGATTAACGCCAGAGCTAACCTTGGCTCAAGGAAACAAATCTGAATCTTAGTTTGTGTATCAGCTTTCTTATCTTCTCCCTTGTGCAAAGACTTTTAATGGGGAAATGTTGACTTTAACTGTCTTCAGTAAATGTCTGTCTTGGATGTTGCAAATGCCAGAATCTATATTTTTGTGACATGCAAATTATAATATTGTATTTTTTTTTACTCAGGTTTTGCATGGTGTATTCCGAAGTGCCAAACTTCAGTGAACCTAATCCAGACTACTCTACCTCTCAGCAGAATAAAATGGTAGTGTTTATAACTTATTGTCTTCACTGTTTTAGCTCCAAATGATTGGTGTTGGGTAGTTTTTAGCACAAGTTGTAACAGGTGACTGAAGATGGTGAAAAAAGAGGCTGCTTAAATGTGTGGGTGATCTTTTCTTGACAGGGCTTACATTCACGTTATTTCCTGGTGCCCTCATCCTTGCTAATAGCAGAGGCTGTGCTATATCATTGATGTGAACTGTGGAAATGCTAATTCATGGTACTGGTGTTAGTAAAAGTAAAATGTGCCCCAGACAATGCTAGGTAGCAGAAGAGGGTTCAAAAGTACATGGACACAAACGGCAAAAGAAAATTTGCAAATGGGCCTTCAACAGTAGAACAATCGAGTGTCCTTTAATGAGTAGACCAGGCTGTGTTTCGGCATATGTACTCCTGCAGCAGGGGTCTAAATTGAAGTTAGAACTCTTGACGCTCCAGAAATTATCATTTAGATGTGGCAACAACTGAGCGCCATGGCACTCAGATGTTGGAGACCAATCAAATGCAATAGTGGGTAGCAGATACCGAATCAAGTTGTCTAGGAAAGCCGTGGTTTTTAATGAAAACCACCAGTAAAAACAGACTATGCTGATAATGTAAGGCTTGCTCCTGAGCTTAGAGGCACAATGCATGGCTTATGGGGGCTTCAGAGAATTTAATTCCGCATTTTTAGGTATAACTTGTCTGGAATGTTTTTACGTTTGGGGAGCGTGCCAGGTGCCCTTGACCTGGATTGGCCACTGTCGGTGACAGGATGCTGGGCTAGATGGACCTTTGGTCTTTCCCAGTATGGCACTACTTATGTACTTAATTGTCCTTTGAACCTGAAGCTGTCCAATTGGAAAATACAACTTAAAACATAGTAACATAGTAGATGACGGCAGAAAAAGACCTGCACGGTCCATCCAGTCTGCCCAACAAAGCTTTCTATTATAACCAGCAGCATAGCCAGACTCCTGATTCTAGGTGGGCCTTAGCACAAAATGGGTGAGTACAACGTGGGTAAGTATAAAACATGCCAGGAGAAAAACGTTCATATTCATGAGGACTTTTTGCCACCTTTTTTGAAAGTCACCACATGGTGTACAGCAAAAATAAGCTGGTTGGCAATAGACAATTACAGGAAACATTCAAATATACAAGGCATAGTATGCCGCTTACAGTATCAACACAATACACATTAAAACATCTTAAGAGCATAGGGTGTAAGATAGAATATACACTGATGCCACTTTTATTATTTCTCTCAACCTTTTCTTACACTAACTTATGGAGAAATGGCACATAAAGTCAGAACTGCAGGAAAATGGTTGCTAAGGCTGGGTTGTCATTTTGACATGAATGTTGGCTGATAGTGTACACTGTTGGGAAAGAGTATGCACTATGGAGGTAATTCTCAAATTGCTTAATTAGGTGCTGGGCTGCTCTCTGCCAAGCAGTGATTCTCTAATGGCAGCTATGTATAGAATTCTAGCAGAAGTCTGCATATGCACATCTAACCTTGTGCCAGCCAAAATGCTGGTGTAAATACTTGCACCTAACTGCTGGACCCTCTTGTACCCCTCTCCTTGCAGTTGCATGGTCTGGAATTTTGAGCAAGCAACTGAGGGCAGTTAACACACGTAACTGCCGTTATTCTATATTACATATGCCACATTTGCATGCTACTTGCAAATTTGAGTACACTTTTAGAAGCAGGGTCTATGTGCACACTATGCCAAAAGACATTTTCTGACTGCCTATCCTAATGATTTCAGCTAGAGGAAGAGATCCCAAGTAAGTTGCACTATAGTATATATAGCTGGGGTTGGTCCTTGTTTATGCAATATCCAACAGAGGGTCAAAGTACACAGCACAAATGATCCAGAATAAAAGCACAAAGGGTTCTCAAGAATGGAACAAGTGTGCTTTGACCTAATTGGATCACCAATAAAAGTACCTGTGTTTCAGTCTTGAGCCTTTGGTCCTTGTTTGTGACCAGCTGTCTTCACCTTCTGCTGGATGAACCCATAAGATCTAGATTCATCTGCTGCCGCCGCCGCTAAGGACATTAAATATGGATATAGATATATAACCTTGGTCAGCAACCAATTAAAAGATCTGTCGTTGCAGATGATATGCTGAAATCTGCTCAGTGTGCAGCGGTGGCCAAAAAAGCAAACACCAAAAATACTGTATAATGCCTCTGTATTTCTCCATGGTGCAGTCTCACCTTGAGTATTCCGTTCTGGTTGTCATATCTCAAAAAAGATAGTGAAATTAGAAAGGGTTCAAAGAAGAGCACCCAAAATAAGGGATGGAACTCCTCTCATATGAGGAAAGGTTAAAGAGGTTAGGGTTCTTCACCTTGGAAATGAGGCGGATGAGGGGAGATATGATATGAGGTCTGTAAAATCCTGAGTGGTGTAGAACGAGTAAAAGTAAATTGCACTTTTGGAACGAGAAAAATCAGACTAGGGGACGGTCAAGGAAGTTGCATGGAAACACTTAAAAAAAAAAAATAGGAGGAAATTTATTTTTTCACTCAATGACTAGTTAAGCTCTGGAACTCTTTGCTGGAGGATGTAGTAACAGCGGTTAGCGTATTTGGGTTTAAAAAAAAAAGGTTTGGACAAGTTCATGGAGGAAAAGTCCATAGTTCTGTTCTTGAGACAGACATGGAGAAGCAACTGGGATTGGTAGCATGGAATGTTGCCACGATTTGGGTTTCTGCCAGGTAATTCTGACCTGGCTTGGCCACTTTTGGAAACAGGATACTGGGCTAGATGGACCATTGGTCTGACCCAGTATGGCTACTCTTATGTTCTTACATAGTGCCTTGGTTCTTCTCCCAAGCCTTCAATGGAAGTATCAAGTTTTTACCTGCTTCCAGAAGTATTACAGTAACAATATAAATCTCATTCCTCTTTAACGATTAAGCAGTTAAAACAGCTAACAGTGTAGTAAAATACTTTAAATATTGCAAGTAACAGAACTGTTAGTACAGTACATTAAGTGTTAACCTGTTTAGCACATGCTAAGTTTATGTGGAAAAACTTTCTGGGAGTGAAATAGGCAGCAACTGTAAATAGTTTGCACAATAACTACCTCTGCATTTAACTCTGAGGTGGCATTATCTGTTGTAGGCAGTGGTTAACATCTGTTAGCAACCTCAGTGCTGGGAACACACAACACAGGGTTTGTAGGTACGGTCTTACGGTATTGAATGTAAATTGCTTGTAAAATGAAAGGTGTCTGCCTAAATGTTAAGACAAGCTTTTTCTAAGTTAGTGAGACTATTTTAATGTGACCTGTAATTCTGTCATTGTTTCTCCAGTCTCAGGGTGAACAGAGAAGTAATTCTCCACCACATAGTACAGGTACGTTGGGACAAAGGTAACTGGTTTCAAAACATGACGGGAAATGCCAGCACTTATATTAAAAGTTTGATAATTTTAAAGTACTGTCCTAGGGCAAGTACTAGCGCTAGGGCTAATATAACATGAGTCCAACCATTTATAGGCAACACCCTACACTGACTTTTTTTTTTTTTAAATGAAGTGTAATTTGTCTACAGTAGGATGCAGAGAAAAACAAGTCCAGTTAGATTCAATTTGTAACACTAAACTGCTTTTTCTTGCATTTAGATTGGCCTTGGCAGTTTTGAGATTTCTTTCTGGACCTTCATTATCACTCTCAAATAACCTTAAGCATAGGTCTCTCTCGGCTTCTATAAAATAAGTCTTATCTTACTGGTGCTACATCTTGTCATGCATCTAGTTGCTGTTTTTATACAATTGAAAACTTTGAATGTTGAACATGGGACAATGTGGAAATGAAATAATGGGGATTTGAGGTGGAGGGATGGGGGTTGGGTAGTCAATGCGTGCTAGCTCTTACATGAGATTCAGCTTGCATTAAAAACCAAAGATGTGTGGTAAGAGGATGTTTGTAAACATTTTGTTTGGCTGTGTCTCCAGGAAATGGTTCACAATCGGGCCCTGCTTCTACTGGAGTGAATTATTCTAACAATCAAACATCCTATGGTGGCAATGGAAGAGTCAATGGACGGGTACCAACAAATCAGCAGCCTGCATTGTCTTCAGTAGCTCCTAATCAGCCACTTAAAGCTGCTCTGAGTAATGGGAGGGATCCAAGGAGAACATCCAAAAGATGACCTATGCCAAATGTATAGCTTGCTAAATTATACACCCTACTTGAACACTTATTGCACTTTTATTTATGAATAACTGTGAAGTTTGCTCCTATTTGTGTATTTTTATTTTTATTTTCAACTCCAGTGTGTGGTAAATACTATAGAGCTGGCTTAACTGTTCAATAGTTGAGCCAAGTGGGGTGGGGGGGGAAGTAACATGTTTTTTTTTAAGGGGATTTGTTTAGTATGTACTGTCATTTTCCAGTAATCACCTGCCTGTTTTCTGTACTAGAAGGTGCTAGTTAAGCAATAAGAGGCATCAGTACAGAAAGCACCTGCATCACTTTCACAAAGATTGTCTGAATATTAGTAATTTTTAGTTACCCCTTTTCTGGCAGAAAAAAAAACCCAGGTGCCTTACCTGGCATGATAAAACTAGTTTATAATGTAAGCACAATGTCTTGATTGTATTGAATGTAAATTGTGGTTTCATGAGTAAAAAGCAGTCTTTGAAGTCTTTTGTTCTGAGGATCAGTGCGTTAAACCAGTACTGAAAGTTGCTCGGCTCCATTTTGTCATTTTTAGGCCTTGAAAATACCACCCCCTAAATTTACTCATTGCACTCAATAGAAATAAAACAAAATAAAACATGGAAAAGAAAATAAGATACCTTTTTTTATCAGACATAACTTAATACATTTCTTGATGAGTGTTCAAAGGTTGCCTTTTGTCAGATCAGAAATAAGCAAATGTGGTAGATGACAGTATAAGTGAAACATCAAAGCATTTCAGTGACAGCCTAACAGGGTGGGGGTGGATGATCCCATGCATATCTCCTATTCACCTCCACCCTGTTAGGCTGTCACTGAAATGCTTTGATGTTTCACTTATCTATACTGTCATCTACCACATTTGCTTATTTCTGATCTGACAAAAGGCAACCTTTGAACGCTCATCAAGAAATTACCTTTTTTTATTGGATATAACTTGTATCTTATTTTCTTTTCCATATTTAATTTCTATTGGTGGACTAACATGGTTACCCTACCTATCTACTCCATTGTACTGTAATTTGCTTTTAATCTATAGACTTTCTTTTTCTTTGACATATGCTTTTTTTTATTTAAATTTTCCAATATATCACCACATAAAGTGAATATGCAATCGGCATGATTTAACATGAGGAAACAAAAATAAGTATATATCTTTACAGCCCATTTTCCACAAGTTAAAGAAATTTAATTCCAAGATTAAGGAAATTAAAAAAGAAAAAAAGATACAAAAATTAGTAATCAAGAGATGCTTCCTCTGGTTCAGACCCCAGCTTGCTAAATTAGGGAAGGTTTACTATATTCACATCAACTCTTGCATCAAACTTTCAACGGTTTTGGATCTACAAACTGAAAATGTTTCCCCTCAAGCACCCCATTACAAGAACAAGGAAATCGCAAAACAAAATTTGGTCCCAATGCCACCACCCTGGGGCGAAGTTCCAAAAAGGCCCTTCGTCTCATCTGTGTAGGCTGTGAGAGATCTGGAAAGATACGGACCTTTGAGCCCCAAAACAGATTTTCTAAGTGTCTCAACGAAAGCTGTACTACGGCATTCCTATCAGGCTCCAACGCGAATGGGGCAAGCAGAGTTAACTTCTGCGTAACTATTTCTAATGAGCTTTCTAGGAATGAGGTAAGATTCATTCCCTCCCCTATTACGGGGGGGGGGGGGGGATTTCCTACCACCACTCCAATACTCCCGATGTAATAAGCCCGTGTAATGGGAGGGAGTGAGTCCTTATCCATTCCCAGAATGTCCACCAAATATTTTTTAACCATCTCCAAAGGAGAAATTAATGGCGATTTGGGAAAATTAAAAAACCTAAGGTTAAGCCTTTTAGTCTGATTTTCAAGGTATTCAAGTCGTTTATGTAGGAAATTGTTTTTAACCAAAGCTGTTTCTATAGATACCATTTCTTGAATTTTGATATCCACACGTTCCAATTTCTGGGTTTGCTGTGCAGTCACTTGTGCTTGAAGCAGGGCAGCCTCAGAAAGAACTTCAATATCAGAAGAATTCTGCTTTAAAGTAGTTTGCATAGAGGTTTGGATAGTGTAAACCATATCCCATAGTGATTCCAGTGTCACAATTGCTGGTCTAATCACTCCACTAGCCACAGGAGGAGATTGAGGTAGACTATCAGCCCCAGCTAACTTGGAAAGAATAGCTTGAGGCAATACCTTTGAAGCCTGTTGTAGTAATGCTTCCCGAAGTTGAGAATCTATCTCCGTTGCTGCAGTCACACCCTCAGACAGGACCAGATGAGCCACTTCGGCGTCTGTCTCTGTTTGAACAGCCAGCAACTCTCTTCCAGGCTGGGGAGGTGCAATTCGCTCCACAGGGCTCAAGGAAGCCCCATTTCCACTCTCAATCGACTCCGAAGGGCTGAGAGCTGCAGTGGGGGTCGAAGTTCCCTGAGGACCCGGTTGCTGCCTGGGAAATTGCAGGGTTGTTTGTTTCATCGTCGAGGTCACAGGAACCGAGGGAAATTCCTTTACCTTCCCCCTCCGCTTCCCCATGGTTAATGAGGCTACAGAGATACCGAGAGAAACTCACAAACACAGCAGCTTCCAGGAGCAAACACAGGTGCGTCTATTCACAGCGCCATCTTGGAATCAGCTCCATGATCGACGAGCAGACCTTGACCTATGCTTTTATCTCTCCTAATTAAGCTTCAGTAGTTGACAACCTTTAGAACAATTAGGGGGTAGGATAGGTCTGTTGCTTGGGGTTAGGCTGTCTGAGTTAAAATATTAACAAAATAATTTAAATAGTTTTCTATTCCTATGGGTACTGCTACAGCTAACAAGGTAAGCTTTAGTAATAGACCCCCCCCCCCCCCCCCCCTTTAACGGTAGTGAGCAGGGCTTAATTTCTGGTGGAATGGCCTGGAACTCAGTTCCACCACTTCTTTTCAGACTCCAGTGGCATATGGTTGTTTTGCTGTAGCGCCTTCCAGGGAAGAGGATGAGCCTGGAATAGAGCAGAGAAGTCACTCTATTGCTTCTACCCTGGCCTGCCTGCCCCTTTCCCTGCCTCCATAGTTCCACTTCGTGTCACTGAATTAAGCCCTGGTACTAAGACTTCTTAGCCTCTGTAAGAATTCATAATGTTTAAAAGATCTCTACCTGATTTACACCAAAGATGTTCAATGTATTGATATCACATTTGTGGGTGTGGGTCAATAGTTCTGAAAATTAGAAAGTAGAAATTCTACAGGCAATAGATTTTAAATACCATCATTCCTAGATAATCTTCCATTTTACATAAATGGAGGCTTGCCCAAAATTTTATTTTGATCAGTTTTTCCTGTTCTCCATGAATATTTAAGCTGAGGTTTCAAGAAAAGGTTAGTAAATTGTTATAAGACTGTAACTCCAACCTGAAGGGGGTCCTTTTATGAAGCCACAATAAAAAGTGGATGACACTTGATAAACGTGTGGGTTTTCCATGTGCTGTGTGGTGGTAAAATAGCCACCATGATTTTTTTTTTTTTTTTGTAATGGTCATATGCTAATTTTGCCATTAGTTTGTGGCCATTACTGTGGGAGCCCTTACCATCACCTATTTTGGAGGTGGTAAGGGCTCCTGTATTACTCTTGCTGTAATTGTGTATGGTAATGTGCCCGTGCTACCTGATTAGCGCAGGCATGCCTACTCTCTACCCTTGGGCACATCTCCCATGCTGGAAAATTAAAAACATATTTTCCAGTGTGGGATTAGTGCACGCTAAGTGGAAAACTACCATGGGGAACCTCAGTGCATCCTACGGTGCACTTTTAGCGTATAGTAGGCCTACCCTGCCTTACTAAAAGGGCCCCAAAATGATCAGACTAAATACAAAGAATCCATTCCTCATTAGTAATCAAAATATATCTCTTGGTAGAAGAGGGACATTGTTATAAAATCTAAATGAACCAAATGCAGTGAATATGAAGAACCTTGAACACTATAAACAAATCAGATTTATCTTCAAGATGTACATTTAAGCTCCCATAGAGGGCACATAATCAGAGGAAAAAAAACTTTAAAAAAGATCTTGTTGAATTTTAATCCAGGACCCAGATGCTCAAAAAAATTAAAAACACCTCTAAGGAAGCCTCCAGAGGACAGTACAGCAATCATCTCCAAACCAGGAGATATTAATATTCCTTGTACCTCAATAAAAAAAAACCACACCTTTATAAAAGCTAAACTACTCTTTTTTTTCCCTAACCTTAGCTGATGGAATATTTTACACCCTGGTGACCAAAGTTCAATAAAACAGGGCTATCTCTGGGAGCCGTGCTCCCACTATTAAAACTTACCTGAGAATCCTCAGTTAAATCTCTAAGCAGATGAGGTTTATTATGCACTGACTTAGCATTCAAGTATTAGCAAGATGATATTTATACTCCCATTCCTTGATGCTAAGTCAGTGCATAATAAACCTCATCTGCTTAGAGATTTAATTGAGGATTTTCAGCTAGGTTTATTGTGGAATGGGTATTTTATATGATGGGGAAGAAACATCTTGAATACCCGTATTAGTCAATGTTCTAACCAGTCTATTACCCCACAGAAACTTGCAGTAAGGGCATTTTTATCACAGCTGTAAAATGGCCAATTTCTTTATTTTTAATTAATGGGCATGTGCTAATGTTAAAATCAACCTAGTAAATCAAATGGGGTGAGAACATTAAACAACACTGTCCAACTAAACAGAAAATATATGTCCTCAGAATCAATATCTATAGAAGCTGAATTGCAAAAAAATAGAAGGAAAAAACCTCAAAGAGCTCCAGGCATTACAAACTTTGGAGCTGAAGCACTTCATCATAGGCATAAGAAACCTATTAGCGTGTGACCATTTAAAAAAATTACTGTGTGTACTTCCCACTCATTTTGTATGTACTAAGGGTTCATGCAGTATCCCTGCCCTAATCAGCTGTCATGCAGTACTGTAGAGCTAACTGGCTACACAGAAATGCCCACTCTGCCCCCTCAAAAAATTAGAAATATAATTTTAGTGCAAGGTTAGTGTATGCACACTTCAGAGTTACCACAGGACACCTGAATGCATCCCATGGTACTTCATTTTTAGCTGTATTAGGCATGTGTTAGTGCCTAATGCAGCTTAGTAAAAGGTAGAAAATCAAAATAAAGTTAATGAATAAAAGTAAAAAATCCCAGGAATATACCCCCCTTTTACACAGCTGCATGGTAATGCCGACAGCCCATTCAGGTTGAGTGGGTCGTGTCGGCATTATCGCACCAGCAGCCGTTAGTGCGGTTTTGTAAAAGGGGGGGGGGATAGTTTGTTGCTTAAGTGAGTAAAGCCGTAAGAAATCAGTTTTCCTGTACAATTTATATAAGAAAATCAGGAAATGGAGTGGCTTTAACAGTAAGTAAGGAAGCCAGCATCCAGTTCTATTCATTCGTCTGTTTACTTGTCTCTTGCCTGTGAGATTTGAATCAAAGCCACTGAAATTTCTTAGGACAGATATTAAAGTAAAAGTCATATCTGTTAAGTTCTGTCTGCCTGTTTTATGTTATAATTATCGTATTTGCTGCCGTTATAAATTCTTGCAAACAAAATAGTATTTAAATTAATTTGTCCATTAATAGCACTTATTTAAAGCCAAACAAGAAATGCAAATGATACTCCTAATGTAAGCCATGGTAAACCTCTTGCATACCTTCAGTAATTATTATTATTATTATTTGAACCTTCCACACATATCCAGATGATAGTCTCTGACAGCAAAATTGCACCACTTCCAGGCGCATTAGTGTGAGGACGAGTGGTTTAGACACAGCCTTATGCTTCTTTTCTTCAGTGGTTTTTTGCTGGGATAATTGTGCCCTGCAGGTCTCCTTTTCTGATCTCACCTGATCCTTTTAAAAAATTTAGCTTTTCTTGTCCACTAATTACCCATTATAGTTTTTACTTAAAAGTTTGAATATGCTGTGTAACATGGTCAGTGTGATCTGAAAATTCTTTTTGCAAACAGATAACTTTTAAATATTTAAAATCCTCTATCAGACATTACTAAATGGACATGGATGGGCATTTTTGATACAATAAGTCTGACTTTGGACGTTTTGCTGCAGAATCCGAATAGCAAATATAGCCAATTTCAAAATGGAAAAATATCTATCTTTTCTTTTTTTTTTTTAAATGGCCACTGCTATATGTTTTTGTGCTCTGTGTGTTTACATTTTTGGCCCATTTTCAAAAAACAAAAAAACATCCTAAGTGCCAAATGCACAAAATCAAGCCATTGGTATGTAGGAGGAGCCAGCATTCTTAGTAGACTGGGCATACAAATCCTGGGAGAGCAGTGGTGCAGCCTAGGGGACACTGCAAAAGCTCCCAGTTACACTGTTACCCCCCTTATATTGTAAGGTGAGCCCTCTAAAACCCACCAAAAACCTACTGTACCAAACTGTAGACCACTACATAGCCTATGGGTATGGTAGGTTTGGGGGGGGGGGGGGGGGGAGAGGGTGTGTGTATGTGTGTGGGTGGGTGTGGGCTCAGAATTTCCACCATAAGTGTAACAGCTAGAGTGGGATATGAGCCTGGGTCCTTCTCTCTATAGTACACTTTACTGACCACTTCATTACTCTACTGACCTGCTTGCTGGTGTAATAGACCTGAGTATAACATCTGAAGCTATCATAGAGGCTGGTAAGTAATATTTTTATTCACAACTTTAGGGGGTGGGAGAGGGGTCAGTGGCCACTGAGGGAGTAAGGGAGGGGTCATCCCTGATTCCCTCCAGTGGTCATATGGTCATATAAGGGGTCTTTTACTAAGATGCACTAGCGTTTTTTAGCTAGTGCTAAATGCTGAGACGTTCATAGGAATATAATGGGCATTTCAGTGTTTAGCGCCAGCTGATTTGTAGCATGAGCTAAACACGCTAGTGCACCATAGTAAAAGACTCCCTTAGGGCACTATCTTGTGCTTTATTCATTATGAAACCAGGCCTAGACATTTTCATTTTGTTCCATTATGCCTGTAAAACATCCAAGTGTTAAGAGCGTCTTAAGTCTGCCCCCGAAATGTCCCCAACATGCCCTTTTGTGATTTGGACACACTGTAGACAAATTGCATAGATTAAAAAAAAAAGTCTGTAAAATAGGTTTTGAAAATACTGATTTGAACGTTTTGAGAAGAAATTTGTCCAAATGCTGTTTAGACACTTTTTTTGATGTTTTTTGAAAATGAGCCCCATAGTCTATTTGAGATGAGATAGAACTTGTTTTTTGGTGTTTTCCTTCAAAGCAAATGTTTGCACTGTTAATAATTTAGGATCTGCTATTCAAAAGGATTTAATTGGGCAGGAGAGGTTCTTGCTCAGTTAAATCATGCTGAGGTCCTCAGGAGAAGATATTTATTGGCATTTAGGGCACTGAGCGGGAGTCCTCCAACTGCATTGCTGCCAGTGGGGCATGGTGTTTCAATATAATATTTTCAGGCACTAGGGGGCATCAGGCTCCCTGGAGTTCTACAGATCTTGCCTGTCCCTCACTATTGAAAATGTGATCCTTAAACATCACCCTCCACTGACAGGACTGTAGATAGAGGACTCCCATTCAGTTTAAAGGGAACAGTGGTTTAGGGGGAAAGTTGTCACTGTGGGTTACCATTACGATGCATTATTTTAAAACAACAAGTTATGCTATTTTAGCACAGGATCTCATTATATAAAATGGAACCCTGAGCTAAAATAGCACAAGTTGTGGTAAAATAATCCATCTTGATGATGGCCCATGCTGATAACTTTCCCCCTTAACTGGAAAGTACCACTGAATATCTCCTCTGAGCCTGTATTACACTGGGCAGTGCTGTGATGCAGATGGGCTGGTTCTGGAAATTATGTGGGCACCTGCAATATACAGTGTTGGTGCCTGTCATGAAACACCTAGCCACCTGCCTGGGATTATCCCATGACCCGTGACCACTGGGGATAGACTCTCTGTCTATCCCCAGCACATAGCTCAGGTCTGCCTGCACCTGCCGCTTGTGCTCTACACTAGCACCCTCCTCCCACCGACTGGGTCACAACCACCTCTGGGTGAATCTCCCGCTCTTAAATTATCCCCAGTGATTTTTAGGTTACTGGAGGCCACACTCTCAGTGGTCCCACAGTTCCCAGAAAGCACTCAGACTCAACACGGAAGCCACCAGGATTCTTTATCACTCCAGACAGGCAGAGGCAGTAAACTGAAAGTTGTTTATTGTCTTTAAAATATTGAACAATGAACAGAAAAAGTGCAATCAGCAAACAATATGGCTCAATTATAAAACTAAACATTTGTTTATTTTCTAAAAAGTACCTGGGGAGATCAGGAAATATGCTGTTCACAGATTATCAAATATATCTGATCACAGGGCCTCAGCAAAGAGATCTGTCTTTCTTCTCCCTGGCTAAGACTGGGGAAAAAGTCAGTAAAATCCAAATGAAAATGAGCTCCTGGGCCAATCAGAGCTCAGAACAACAATCTTTGAATGTATACTGCAGACTGCCTTTCCAAAAGGCTTAAACTAGTGGTTCCCAAACCTGGTCCTGGAGGCACCCCAGCCAGTCAGGTTTTCAGGATATCAATAATGAATATTCATAAGAGAGATTTGCATGCAGTGAAGGCAGTGCATTCAAATCTGTCTCCTGAATATTCATTGTGAATATCTAGAAAACCTGACTGGCTGGGGTGCCTAAACAAAGAAAACAGCTTTGGTTCTGCAGCAGCTTCAAAACATGAACATGCACCATCTGCTGGCCAAACTAGAGAAATACACTTCAGGAAATAAGGCAGTTTTACAGGCTTAAAAAACCCAGGTCTTTTACTAAAGCTTAGCTCGAGTTATCTGCAAAAAGGCCCAAAGGAATAAAATGGGCTGTGCTACAGATAACTCGAGCTAAGCTTTAGTAAAAGACCCCCCCCCCCCCCCCCCAATGTTCTGTTACAGTGCCCTTAAGCTAACTGGGCAAGTATGACTGTTTAAACAGCAGTTCTAAATTTGCCCAATTAACTATGTGTGTATGGCACGGAATATCGGCAATACCCACAACTTCCAGGTATTGGCACCGACCCTAGATATTTGGTGCCAGTACCTGGACATGTGCTGCCATTGAATATCCAGATCTTACTTAGCCAGTGGTTGTCACTGTTATAAAAAAAAAAAAAAAGCTAATCACTGCCTGCTGAATATTGACCTGTTACTTGATTGAATGCTTCCTGAATTTACATTCCCAATATTAAGCAGGAAATCTGGGGAATAATTTAGAATGTCTAGACATTTCAAATTATTTATATACTCAACAGTGCTGTGGCCCTTATTTTAAAAGCCTTATTCACAATTTACAAGTATAAATATTGGCATATCAATGTATACCCCGAATAAACATAGAAAACCTAATTTTAAAAAGCTGGGATTTATCCCCATGATTCTATAAAAGCTATCATAAATTGTGTTTGCAAATTTAGGCACACGCCTGATCTGTGTGTGCAATTTAATAGAATAATGAGCCAATTAGTGCCAATAATTGGCTTTTTTAACAAGCAATTACCCCCACCGGACTTGGCGATCGCCTTTACGGTAATATGTAAGCCACATTCAGCCTGCTAGTGGGTAGGAAAATGTGGGATACAAATGTTACAAATAAATAAATACATTATTGCCACTAATTAAATTTAATTCAGACGCACACGTAAATTTAGGTGCAGGATCCATGCCTAAAATTTACACACAGCCTGAAAAAAGGGGCACAGAATTGGGAGGATCATGGGTATTTTGGGGTGTGTGGTTTTATAATTACTTGTGTAATTATAGAATATGGGTGCTTCATGTTTTGGTGCAAATGGCAGCACCTAAATTTATGTGCAACCTCTATGCTTAAGCATTATTCTAAAAACTGCACCAAACTTTAGATGCAACTTATAGAATACTGCTTAAGCATGTTTTTTTTTGGTGCCAGTTTTTTTGACTCCATTTTTAGAATTAACCCCTATCCCCTGGATTCTACCCAGTGTGACTTAAGATGTGTGTGTGCAAATCCAGTCATACTCTAGATTTGCTCGTGCAACCTAATTAGTTAACAAGCCAATCATTGCTGATAATTGCCACTTAATAAGCAATTATTGACACTAATTGTCATTTATTAGAATTTATGCACAGAACTAATCATATTCTATGGGGGCAGGAGTAGCCTCCACGGAAAGTAAAGCAAATCAACAAAAGTAGAGGCTGACTGATGGATAGACTAACTTGGGAGATGACGTTGAAGACGTTTAATAAAATAACTTGCACAAAGGACCTGACATGGTCTGTTTCAGCACCAAGGGCTAGGTAAAAAGTGGGATGTTTGACCACGGAAATACAAATCCTGGAGACAATATCATAAAAACTTCTTTATTGAAAAAAAGACTCGACACAACTGTTGTGTTTCGGCCTACAGGCCTGCATCAGGAGTCTCCCGCTATGACGTAGCGTATATGAATCTGAAATGCCTGAGACACGATTTGGTCCGTGTGACGAACCAAACGTAAAGAAGCCCTCACAGACTAAGGTGTGAGGGTAATAACATTGACTGAGGCAGTCAGGCAGCAGTAAGAGGGGAAGAAGTGGGTGGGGGAGGGGGAATAGGGGGAGGGATAGGGAGTGATAGGTGAAGGTAAAGTGAGGTAGGATAGCAACTAAAGGAAGGAAGAGGATTGGTGAATGAAGCAAGATAGTGATTGGTGGAAAAAGGGAGATAGGTAAGGAGTTTCTGGCGCGAAAAAGTATTGGGTGGGTAGGTAGGAAAGGGTGAGGGTGGTTAGGAGGTAGTTTTTTATGACCCTTCCCAGCCCACCCGATGGGTAGGGTTGATTGGGGGGGGTGTTTGAAAGGTGGGGTTGGTTAGTGAAGGAGGGGTTTAAAGAGGGGTGGTAGAGTTGGGGGTGACTGGTAGCAGCTTTTAAGGGGGTGCCTGTAGGAGGGGTAGAGAGGCACCAGAGACGGTTACATGAATATTTGAAATGAATATTGTGAAATATATGGAAGTAAAGGAACTCGTGTGCGGAACCGCCACGGGTAAGATGTGGCTTGACGGCACCGTAAGTCACAGGGTAGAAGGGGATAATACGGAGAAAGGGAGAGCCAGTTTCGTTACCGAATGGCTTAGCTCTATTTAAAAAAACCGATCTGGGCACTTTACCTTATGATGAAAGATTTTGTGGCTAAGAAGATGTTAAGTGTTGAAGTTGAATTATTTATTAATGTTGGTGAATAAAGCTGCAGCCAAATTTATTCCACGAGAATGTGTTATGGTGTTTATTATATCTATACGGAGTGTGGTATTAAATGGTCTGACTGAGGTGCGAATGTCAATGTTAAGTGATTGGCTATATTACAAAAGTGGTCTTGAAAAAGACCTTTCGTGGTAAGCTTGTCCGTAGCGGGTCACTAGGAGCGCAGCATGGAATTGTATAAACATATCAAGCATTTTTTAATGAAACATAGATATATAAATAACCATATCTATATAAATAAAATCCCCCCTCAAACGTTCTGAAGCTCACTCCTTAGCAGTGAAGTACTGAACTCCTGTACTCAGTGGCGTAGCCAGATTGCTGATTTTGGGTGGGCCTGAACCCAAAGTGGGTGGGCACAAAATTTTCTCTCTACCCCCCTCCCCCAGCAAAATGTAGTCACATTTTCAGTGAGCTTTCAGAGGCCAAAACCTCCTGCCTCAGGTCAATATAATGCTGTTATGGTATCCTCTCCTGACCTAAGGAAGGAAGTATTGGTCTCTGAAACTTTATTAACACAGGTACCATATTACTTTATCCTAAATTAAAAATAAAATTATTTTCTTTACCTTTGTTGTATGGCCATTTACTTTTTCTCATTGTGTTGCTCCCAGTCTCTAGATTCTGCTTTCGTTCGTTTTCGCTTTAACTCTTCTGCCAGTTTCCTGGCCATTTCTCATTTTTCTCTCCTTTTTCTTAGCTTTCTTCAATATTTTTCTGCCTCTCTCTCTCTCTCTGTCCTGATTTAATTCATTCTTACTATCCATTCTTTAATTTCCTTCATCTACTTATGGCTTTTCATCTTTTTATCACCCTTGTTCTCCCCATGCCCCTTCCTCTTATTCTCCAATCTTTCACTACTCCCCCTTTCCATGCAGCAGCTCTCCTCTTTCTCTCCCCATCCTTCCAGTGTCTTCCCTCTCTCTCCCCATCCTTCCAATAGTCTCCCCTCTTTCTTTCTGCATCCTTCCATCCATTGTCACCTCTTTCTCCCTACCCTTCCATCCAGCGTCTTCCCTCTTTCTCTCCCCATCCTTCCACCCATCTACCCTCTCTCCTGATCCTTCCATCTAATGTCTCTCTCTCCCTCCTTCTAACCAGTGTCTCTCTATCTCTCTACCCTTTTCTGTTCAGTGTCCCTTCTCTCTCCACATCCTTCCAGTCTCTCCCCTTTCTCTCTGCATCCTTTCATCCATCTCCCCTCTTTCTCCCCATCCTTCCATCCGTTTCCCTCTTTCTCCCAATCCTTCCATCTGTTTTCCCTCTCTCCCCATCCTTCCATCCGTTTCCCTCTTTCTCCCCATCCTTCCATCTGTTTTCCCTCTCTCTCCCCATCCTTCCATCTGTTTTCCCTCTCTCTCCCCATCCTTCCATCCGTTTTCCCTCTCTCTCCCCATCCTTCCATCCGTTTTCTCTCTCTCTCCCCATCCTTCCATCTGTTTTCCCCTCTCCTGATTCAGGCCCTCCAGCCCCAGCTCCCATTGCCGGACCAGCCAATCAGGGCACACAGCTCATAGCGAACACAACGGATTAAGGCACCAGAATCTCCGAACTACCTTGCCTTTCACTTCTATGGCTGGGACTCCGGTAACAGGAGGGGAGGGTATTAGAGGGGGGTTGCAGATTTTGCGGGGGGGGGGGGGGGGCAATGTCCATGTACCGGGGATGGGCGGGGCCTATGTCGGGGGGGGAGCGGAGGACCTTGCTAGCGCCCATTTCATTTGTCCCTGAAACGGGCCTTCATTACTAGTGTTTTTATAAATAAAACTATGTATATGTAGCTAAAAATATTTTAATTAATTAAACAATAAAAATGAAGTATAGTAAAGTAGTACACTTTAAAAAATATTTATAATAGCGGACATTAAGAAAAAAATTCAAATTAACACAAAATAAAAATAATAAAATTAACATCAAATAAAAAAATATATATTATATTGTTAACACCAAATAAAAAATAGCAGACAGTAAAATAAAAAACAAACAAACAATTTTTTACAGATAAAAAAATTGACCATTAGATTAAACTATTACGAATGTGTATATATACATATATAAAAGTAAAAAGTTAAACCAAAGAGTTTTAAAAGACTCACCAAACCACTTGTTAGCTTGGGGAATTCCCTCTGGACATGTGCATTGTGAATTAAAAAACAAACAAACTTATCCTCTGAATATGAGTTCTAAATGGATAAAAGGAGATGAACCAATTTATCGTGAACTACCATTAAAAAATGAAAACAAAAATAATTGTGTTTATCTATGTCAGAAGGAAGGAAATGAACTGAAATATCGTGCACCACCATTAAAATTGAAAACAAAATAAATATAAAAATCAATTGTGCTTATCTATGATCATGGAAAGGGGGTATGTCCATGTACTTAAAAGATTGATCCAAAGGCATAAAGTACAAACTAAAAAAAGTGTATATCAGATAATAATCATTAAAACAATATGTATAAAACGAAAGCCTTGTATCATAATCTATAATATAAGTGCTTGTGAGTATATGGTGGTGAAGCCTATACTCTAGTCTGTATTAATTAAAATAAATTTTTTTTTGAAAACATTATCCACCCGTAGCATATGCTAACATTGCCTGATAGTATTTTTGAAAAAAGTGGAATTACAATCAGCATAATTAGCTCTACTTCTGTCAAAATATAGAATCAGTTACTAAAGGCTGGTTCCGACAGAGGTGACAATACAAAAAATGTACTTTACGACTCACTCGTCCCTTCAGACTCAGATCGATTTGTTCAAGTTCTCACAGAAATTACAGATCATCCACTCTTTTTCAAAAAACTCAGCAAGTCATACTGATATCTCGGAATCCAAGTGAGGACAGGGTATCGAGAAGTATCCCATGACTTTTAATTTTCTCAGGAGTCTCTCATGAGGAACTTTGTCAAAAGCTTTCTGAAAATCCATATACACTACATCAACTGGTTCACCTTTATCCACATGTTTATTTACGCCTTCAAAGAAATGAAGCAAATTGGTGAGGGAAGACTTCCCTTGCTGACTCTGTCCCATTAAACCATATTTGTCTATCACGTGTTCCATAATTTTAATCAATAGTTTCCACTATTTTCCCCAGCACTGAAGTCAGGCTTACCAGTCTATAACTTCCCAGATCACCCATGGAACTCTTTTTAAAAATTGGAGTTACATTGGTCACCCTCCAATCTTCAGGTACTATGGACAATTTTAGTGACAGGTCACAGATAACTAACAACAGATCAGGAATTTCATGTTTGAGTTCTTTCAGTACCCTAGGGTGAATGCCATCCAGTCCAGGTGATTTATCACTCTTTAACTTGTCAGTTTGGCTCAGTACGTCTTCCAAGTTCACTGAGATTTCTTTCAATTGCTCCGTATTGTCACTCTTGAAAACCATTTCTGGTACAGGTAGGTTTCTTACATTTCCATAAAGACTGAAGCAAAGAGTTCATTCAATCTCTCCGCTTTGGCCTTGTCCTCCCTGAGTGTCCCTTTTGCTCTTTAATGATCTAACGGTTCCATGAGTACCCTCACAGGCTTTCTGCTTCTGATGTACCTGAAAAGGTTTTACTATAAGCTTTTGTCTCCATGGCAAGTTTTTCTTTATATTCTTTTTTAGCCTTCTTTATCAGTGCTTTGCATGTAGCTTGACACTGCTTTTGTTGCTTCTTATTTTCTTTATTCAGATCCTTTTTCCATTCTTTGAAGGACATTCTTTTTGGCTCTAATAGCCTCTTCCACTTCACCTTTTAACCATTCTGGCTGTCGTTTGCTCCTCTTTCCACTTTTGTTAATACGTGGAATACATCAGGTCTGGGCTTCCACAATGGTGTTTTTAAACAATGTCCACACCTAATTTACAGTCTTAACCTTTGCAGATGACCTTTTCAGGGTTTATTTTTAACCATCTCCTCATTTTGTCACTGTCACCCTTTTGAAAATTGAATGCTGCTATAGTAAATTTCTTTTTAGTGACTTCACTTCAGATATCACTGTTTCCCAGCAGATCCAACACCGTTACCTTTCATACCATGTCCTGCATTCCACTAAAGATTAGATCTAAAATAGCTCCCCTTCTTGTCGGTTCATGGTCCAGTGGGTCCAAGAAGCAGTCATGTATTACATCTAAGAATTTTACCTCCCTAGCGCTGCCTGATGTAACATTTATCAAATCAATATTGGGGTAATTGAAATCATCCATTATTATAATGTTGCCCAATTTGCTAGCTTTCCTAATTTCTATAAACATTTATTCATCTGTCTGTTTGTTCTGTACTGGTGGACATTAATACAGCCCTACCAGTATACTTTTTCCCTTCACACATGGAATTTCTGTCCACAAGGATTCCACACTGCTGTTTCATGTAGAATATTTATTTTGACTCAATTCTCTCTTTAACATATAGCACAACCCCCCTCCAATTTGATCCACTCTATTATAGCAATATAATTTGTACCCTGATAGCACAGTGTCCCACTGATTGTCCTTCTTCCACCAGGTCTCTGAGATGCCTATTATATCTACCTGTTCATTTACATTTAGTGCTATATACTCCAACTCTCCCATCTTATTTTTTAGGCTTCTACAAGCTGCTTTGAAGTTGACAGGGATCATTTGCATCCTTTACGCTGTTCTCCCATTAAACACTCCTGGCTTTCTTTTACAATTATTGAATTAGTGGAAAGGTTAAATCAGTGCTACTGGGGAATTCTATGCAAAATTCTGCACTGTGCAGTTGCACGGAATTTCTCAAGTAGCAGCAGTGTAGGACAAATGATCATGAAGTGCTCTTGCCTCACAGGTGCAGAACTAAGTGTAAGTCCACTAGTACCACAATTAGTTAATATTTTTTCCTTTATTCTCCTCTATTTTATGAGACTTGGAACTCCTAATTGTAGTGGATCTGAACTGAATAATTTCTGCTTTTCATTGCTTAACACCATGAGGCTCATTTTCAAAGCACTTAGCCTCCCAAAGTTCCATAGAAACCTATGGAACTTAGCCTCCCAAAGTGCTTTGAAAATATGCCTCTAAGTTTCCTATGATAGCATTGTGCATATTTGATTCAGTGTTTCTGTACAAGTTTTGCTTGATTTGTCTTTATTTGAAATTTCATAAATACAAATTTAAAAATCCTGTCAACAGAGGGGGGCCAGTGGGGAGAGGCTAAGTGGGCAGGGGGCCCACTGAATTGGTCTGCACAGGGCCCCCGTAATTGCTAAGGCCAGCCCTGCTAGGCAGGATTTTAGGAGAGGATCTGTCAACAAAGAGCCTTTTGTAAAATACATGCAGAAATGGCCATGTATACTGGCTACATACAACATTAGAGGAAACTCAGCAATGCTTAAAACAGATATTTAAGTGCCAACATAAAAAAATCAAAAAACCAAACAGTGAAGAATGACTCAACAAGGGTGGAAAAGGTATCATACACCTGAGACAATCTATAAAACTTAGTCTGCACACAGCACAAAAAGTAATCATCGACAAAAAAATGTGTGTGTGTGTATATATATATATATATATATATATATATATATATATATATATATATATTGGTGAGGACTCTGAAAGGAGTCCAGTTCCAGTCATGCTGAGACCGGGATGGGGAAGAGGTTTTCCTTTGAAATGTAATGATTCTTCTTCACTAATCCCTTCTAGACAAAAGGTTCGCCCTCTAGTGGTCAAAACCCCAGTGACAACACTAGTTAGGGAGAGGAACTACCAGTCCCAGAAACCACTGGGGGCATCAGAAGGACTCTCAGGAACTGGAGGGAGGGGTGAATGATTGGGAAATGAGCTCTGATCCAGGGAATGAGCAGCAGCTGGGGGAACCCAGGGTGGAGGAGGAGATGAAATGGGATATAGAGGAAGGAGGAGAAGAGAAAGAGGAGGAGTGCATGGAGGTTGGAGGGCTTGCTCAAACTTCCTCAGGAAAGGTAAAGGCTCTGGTGGCGGGAGTGTGGCCCAAGCTGTGTATTCTTGGAGAGGAGAAAATAATCCAGTTGGGAAGCCACTGGTGGAAGAAGCTAACCCATAAACTATCTAAGGGTAGAAGATAGTGCTGATGAGGGGAGGCTACAATTGGGAGCAAGACAAAGATTTGCTGTTTGTGATATTCTGAGTTAAGATTGGACTGTGTTAATAAGCTGAATGTGGAAAAACTGAACTGACTCTTGCATTGTTGATGAGGAAACTGCTTGAAGATTAAGACTGTATTAAAAGGTGCTGAGAAAATAAAGACCTGTGGTTTTCAAGAACTAAAAGACTGCTGAAGTTTTGTGCGTCCTAGTCGTGAGCTGATCCTGGGCAAATGCACTACGAATCCTGGCCCCTCCCACTACCAAATGCCTTGGATTTGTTCATTTTTGAGCTGGGCACCTTTGGTTTCCATTATCGCTGAAAACCGATACCGCCCAGCTCAAATCCGCCCAAATGCGATGCATTTGCCCGACACAAACCGTATTATCGAAACAAAAGATGGACGCCCATCTTTTTTGAAAATACGGTCTGGCCCGCCCCTTCGCGGACCCGTCCTCGGAGATAAACACCCATGGAGATGGCCGTTCGCGTTCGATTATGCCCCTCCACGCCATACTTTGTATTGTTATTTGAATATTTTTACTGCTGTAATTGTCTATTGCCCATGTTTGATTTATTCTTATTGTACACCGCCTTCAAAAAGGCGGTAAATAAATGATAATAAATAAATACAATAAATAAATATCAGACTGCATTACAAACAATCAATGAAACATATAAGGTAAGGTCCACTTAAAAGATAACAGGAAAAAAATAGAGAGAGAATCTCTCAGGAAGCAAAATCTGCAAAAGCCCGATTAAACAGCCATGTTTTTAAAAGAGCTTTAAATTTGGTAGTGAAGATTGATTGTATCAATAGGCATTGGGTGCAATGCAGCCAAAAGCTGAATCATGATATGAGGCAAATACTAATTTCCTGAGTGAGGGAACAACTAATTAGTTAATAAAGGAAGAGTGCAAAAGATGTTAAGGTTGGTGTGGGATTAGTAGAGAACTAAGATATAGAGAAGTACCAGTATAAAGAGTTTTGTGTGCGAGAAACAGAATCTTGAAATTAATTCTATACTAAATATATAACTTGGTCATAGAGAAGCCCTGTCACTTGATCATGTTTTTTGGCATTGTAAATTTAACAGTGGAATTTTGAACCAGTTGAAGGCATCTGAGAGAGTTCAAAGGAACATCGATAAGTAAAGTGCTGTAATAATCCAGACGATTTAGAATACGTTTTTAAAGCAAGAGGTTACAAAAAAGGTTTAAGAGATCTAATCTTATGAAGAGAGGTAAAAGAGTTTGGGAGAATCCTGGAAATACGAGACTTAACAATAGGGTGTTATCAATAAGAAAACAAAGAGATAGAAGCTTTTCCTTAATAGGTATCACAGTCTGTTATACAAGTACTTGTGGTTGAGCAGAGGGATGTGAGGTAACTGAAGTAGCATTTATTCATTCATTCATTCATTCATTTCTGTATTTATATACCACTTAGTCCTAAGTGGTTTACAGTTTTATTTTACAGGTACTGGGCCTGTCCCTAGTGGACTCATAACCTAAGTGGTACATTGTACTACAGTTGTACCTGGGACAACAGAGCGTTAAGTGACTTGCCCAGAGTCACATGGAACTGCAGAGGGAATTGAACCTGGTTCCCCAGGATCTCAAACCACTGCTGACCATCAGGAAGCTGCAGGAATTGAACCCAGTTTCCCAGGTCTGCAACCCACTGCACTAACCATTAGGCCACTCCTCCACTCCATTTATTGCTATATTGTCTTGTTGAATCTAACACTCAGGTTAATTTAGAAAGCTACCACAAGCCTAACTGAATGGTTACAATGGGTTGTATGAGCATGTTAGGGCCACCTAATAGAGGAAGGGGTTGAATGTGGGTGTTAAATTGCCTGGAAGATATGACAGCACGCTCCATTAAAATGTATGGTAATGAGTGCATTAAAGTATTCCCTGCAATGCAGACAAGGAAATTTTTCTCCAGGCTTGGGAGAGCATAGATGAGCTAGTGGAGAGGATTTATGCTAGTTTTTAACATTTAACTACCAGTTTTTGTCTTTTTTTTTTTTTTTAAAATCAAAAAGAGGTGCCTGGAAATTTAAAAGCCTGAAGAGAGGTAACAGATCATATGCACGTGTCCAAGCAAAAATGAAAGTGTGAGTATATATCAGCGTCTATTCTGCTCATAAGTATCAGCTTCATGAAAATGTTATCTGCAAGAAATTTTTGGGAGGCTAATATTTATGAGCAAATGAACAGGTGCTGAGGTTCCTGCACTTTTGTTTTTGTTTGAACGTGCCAGTGCTTTTTTTGTAGAAAAAAAGGTGCCGGTACTCATTATGGGCGGGGTCACCACATATGGCTCCACCCCTATGATAGTCACACCCACATTAACCACACCCCCTATACCAGCCATGGCGCATATAAACAGACATCATTGAAAATATTATAGTACTATAGGAGAAAAAATAACGTGATTTTTTTTCATGATAAATAATCTCTGTAAGCTCTTACAGCTCCAGTATACCCAGTGCAAAATAAGACAGCCAATGTAAATTCTCAAATTGGACATATTACAAACACTAAAATGAAAATAAAATGATTTTTTTCTACCTTTGTTGTCTGGTGACTGTTTTTCTTTCCATATTGGTCCCAGTCTGTGATTCTGCTTTCCTTTGTTTTCGCTTAACTCTTCTGTGCCATTTGTCATTTTTGTCTCCTTTTTCTTATTGAAGAATATTGATTTTTCAGGCTCTCTCTCTGTCCTGATTTAATTCATTCTTACTATCCATTCTTTAATTTCCTTCATCTACCTGTGGCTTTTCATCTTTTCCTCACCCTTGTTCTCCCCATGCCCCTTCCTCTTATTCTCCAGTCTTTCTCTATTCCCCTTTTCCATCCAGCAGCTCTGCTTTCTCTCCCCATCCTTCCAGTGTCTCCCCTATTTCTTTCTGCATTCTTCCATCCAGCGTCTTCCCTCTTTCTCTCCCCATCCTTCCGTTTTCCCTCTCTCTCTCCCCATCCTTCCGTTTTCCCTCTCTCTCTCCCCATCCTTCCATCTGTTTTTCTCCCTCTCTCTCTCCCCATCCTTCCATCTGTTTTTCCCCCTCTCTCTCCCCATCCTTCCATCTGTTTTCCCTCTCTCTCCCCATCCTTCCATCTGTTTTTCCCTCTCTCTCCCCATCCTTCCATCTGTTTTTCCCTCTCTCCCCAATCCTTCCATCTGTGTTTTCCCTCTCTCTCCCCATCCTTCCATCTGTTTTCCCCTCTCTCCCCAATCCTTCCATCTGTTTTTCCCTCTCTCTCCCCCCATCCTTCCCTCTGTTGGTTTCCCTCTCTATCCCCAATTCTTCCCTCTGTTGGTTTCCATCTCTCCCCAATCCTTCCCTCTGTTGGTTTCCCTCTTTCTATCTCTCCCCAATCCTTCCCTCTGTTGGTTTCCCTCTTTCTATCTCTCCCCAATCCTTCCCTCTATTGGTTTCCCTCTTTCTATCTCTCCTCAATCCTTCCCTCTGTTGGTTTCCCTCTTTCTCTCTCTCCCCAACCCTTCCCTCTGTTGGTTTCCCTCTTTCCCTCTCTCCCCAATCCTTCCCTCTGTTGGTTTCCCTCTTTCCCCAACCCTTCCCTCTGTTGGTTTCCCTCTTTCCCTCTCTCCCCAATCCTTCCCTCTGTTGGTTTCCCTCTTTCCCTCTCTCCCCAATCCTTCCCTCTGTTGGTTTCCCTCTTTCCCTCTCTCCCCAATCCTTCCCTCTGTTGGTTTCCCTCTCTCCCCAATCCTTCCCTCTGTTGGTTTCCCTCTTTCCCCAATCCTTCCCTCTGTTGGTTTCCCTCTCTCCCCAATCCTTCCCTCTGTTGGTTTCCCTCTCTCCCCAATCCTTCCCTCTGTTGGTTTCCCTCTTTCTACCTCTCCCCAATCCTTCCCTCTGTTGGTTTCCCTCTCTCTCCCCAATCCTTCCCTCTGTTGGTTTCCCTCTTTCCCCAATCCTTCCCTCTTTCCCTCTCTCCCCAATCCTTCCCTCTGTTGGTTTCCCTCTTTCCCTCTCTCCCAAATCCTTCCCTCTGTTGGTTTCCCTCTCTCTCTCTCTCCCCAATCCTTCCCTCTGTTGGTTTCCCTCTTTCCCTCTCTCCCCAATCCTTCCCTCTGTTGGTTTCCCTCTTTCTCTCTCTCCCCAATCCTTCCCTCTTTTGGTTTCTCTCTTTCCCTCTCTCCCCAATCCTTCCCTCTGTTGGTTTCCCTCTTTCTCTCTCTCCCCAATCCTTCCCTCTGTTGGTTTCCCTCTTTCTCTCCCCAATCCTTCCCCCCCCCCCCCCCCGCTACACTCCGGGCGAGTCCTGCACTTAGTTTTTTTTTTTAAGACTCAGAACGTGCGAATGATGCAGCCGGCAGCGATTGAAAGAGGCTGTCTGGGCTGGCGTCTGCGTCGGAGCTTCCCTCACCCTCTGCAAGTCCCGCCTTCGTTGTTACAACTTCCTGTTTCAGGGGACTCGCAGAGGGTGAGGGAAGCTCCGACGCAGACGCCAGCCCAGACAGCCTCTTTCAATCGCTGCCTGCTGCATCGTTCGCGCATTCTGAGTCTTAAAAAAAACAAACTAAGTGCAGGACTCGCCCGGAGTGTCGCGGGGGGGGGGGGGGGGGGGGGGGGGCGTGCAAAAAAAGGTGCCGGTACGCCGTACCGTTGCGTACCGGCACAAAAAAAGCACTGGAACGTGCGCACAAGAAGCTATGTTTACCATGAAACATGTGCCTGGCCGACTTTCCCTGATAAATTCTGTATGTTGTAAATTTGCATATCATTAGTTTCCTGCATGGCATGGAATTAAGGGGCCCTTTTACCAAACAGCGGCAAAAAGGTGGCCTGCGGTGGTGTTGGTACATGGGATTGCCGCGTGCTGAGGCCACCTGCTACTGCCACTGGTAAAAAAAGGCCTTTTTGTAAAGGACCAGTAAACAGCTATGCATGGAGGAGTAGCCTAGTGGTTAGTGCAGTGGACTTTGATCCTGAGGAACTGAGTTTGATTCCCACTGTGGCTCCTTGTGACTCTGGGCAAGTCACTTAGCCCTCCATTGCCCCTGGTACAAAATAAGTACCTGAATATATGTAAACTGCTTTGAATGTAGTTGCAAAAACCTCAGAAATGCAGTATATCAAGTCCCATTCCCCTTTCCCTGTGCAGTGGTTAAAAAATTGCTATGCAGCCATTTACTGCTGGATCCCTTATAACCTCCTATTTAGGAGGTGATGAGGGCTGAAAATAAAAAGGTATTTTCTAGCACCACAGATGGCGCTCAGGAGACCTGGAACTATCACCAGGCTGATTCACTGTGCGCCAAATGTGTAGTAGCCCTACTGCCCTTTAGTAAAAGGGCCCCTAAGTTTGCAGTAGAAGCTGTGCATGTAATTTATTTGGATTTTGCTCACACCTCTTTCAGTAGTAGCTCAAGGTGAGTTACATTCAGGTACACTGGATATTTCTCTGTCCCAGGAGGGCTCCCAATCTAAATTTGTACCTGAGGCAATGGAGAGTTAAGTGACTTGCCCAAGATCATAAGGAGCAGCAGCAGGATTTGAACCAGCCACCTCTGGATTGCAAGACCAGTGCTCTAACCACTAGGCCACTCCTCCACAATTGTACCATGAGCCTTTCTGCATTGGTGTCTCACTGTGAAATTCCCATGTGTTATGTCAATAGCTACTTTATATATGTGGTACTGCGTTATGAGCAAGAGAGCAAACAGTGCTTCTGATTCCTTATTTAGTGGGACTGTACATTATCTAAAAAGAAAGACGTGAAATGGCAGAAAGTATGTTTTTTTATGCTGGCATTTGAGTTTTGCCTTCAAGAGGCTGAACAAGAGCTTAATTTAATAATCATTCTTGTCAATCATTATTGCACAGCACCTCAGAATGAACAGTGCAATAGATCAGCAGACATGTTATAAATCATTGTGTAATTTAGCTTAGGAAAGCAAAGGTTAATTTTTTTTTCTCATTAAATAAGTTCAGACTAATCATGGGGCGAGAGCAGCTGTGGCCAGCTTTGTCAAGCTTCTGCGTCCTATTGCTCTGCTGATGGTGAGTTGTTAGCTTGCCACTTTAGCTAGGGGTTCAGGTGTCAGTTAAGACAAACTGAATCATTAAGGCTCATTTCATCCAAATCTGGGGCTGGGATGAATTTCCAGCAGAGAAATGATTCATTGGCATTGAATAAACATAATCAGGTCCTAAGATTTAAAAAAAAACAAAAAAAAACCCCACACACAATTCGGAGACCATACAAACCTTTTTATGGCTGAATTATATAACGTATTACCAGGTTCATAACAATGTGCAGAAGCCTAATTAAAATTTGTTCTCCTGGTGTCACCAATCTATACTTTCCTGAGTCCTTAGGGAGCAGGAAGGCTTCTGTCCCACACCTTCAAGAGATCAAGTTAGTCTCAATGTTCCCTGTTCCATGCATGGAACCCAAGAGGCAAGCAGAGCTGCAAAATCTCAATGAATGGATGAGATGGTGCAGGAAGAGGAATTTAGATTTGTTAGGAACTGGGCAACTATCTGAAAGGGGGAGCCTATTCTGAAAAAAGATGGGCTCTACCTTAATTGGGGTGGAACCAGGCTGCTGGGGCTAATGATTGAAAAGAAGATAGAGCAGCATTTAAGCTAGAACCTGAGGGAAAGCCACCAGTTGCTCAGGAGAAAGTTTAGGGAAAGGTGTAAATGCTGGCACCTAAGTTAGGCATCAATCAAGTTTATTCTGTAACGATGCTTGCAAATTCTGAGAACACTCCTGGAACGCCCTCTGAAATGCCTATGTCCATGCCCCCTTGAAATTATATGCTATTGGAGTTCCATGCACGCATACCGTTATAGAATACAATATTTGTGTAATTCCTAATTAATACCAATTGATGCCAATAACTGGTTGTTCAGATAATCAATATGCACCGAGATTCATTTATATAGAAGGGAGCTCATAGTTTAACAATACAACAAACAATCTATTCACTTTCACCTTCATTTGATAATTCAAAGGTCAATTGGACCAGGAGGTCATAGTAGGATCTATCAGATCAGCATACTTTCCCCTAATTAGGCTAAATGAGTCTAGCATATGTCTAGAGAGGGGTGTATCACAATCCTCATCAATCCACAGATGTACCTCTTTTATATTTTTTTGTTATTTTTCTGCTTTTATAGCTTTTATAACCTTTGGGGTTTTTAAATATCACTTTTAAATACTTGAATCATGTCTATAGCAAGTTCATAGCACATTTTCATAATGGTACTTAGCTTTTGTTAAATTCTTAATACTGGAGACCAGATGTTGACCGACATAGATCCATGTTTCGCGTAAAAACGCTGTTTCAAGGTAGTCTCCACAGGTATATCGAACGGCCCGAGTCAAAGATCTTTGACTCGGGCCGTTCGATATACCTGTGGAGACTACCTTGAAATAACTGGTTGTTAGCATTCAATTATTAGCTCCGATTGGCTCATTAATCAGTTAAGTTGCACGCGCAAATCATGTATACGTGCTGTTTTGTGCACGCAACTTTCATTGCTGTATGTAGAATCCAGGGGTTTATGTTGAGCTACAGATAACAAAGCCTTTAAACTTTTACAATATATCCAAATTTGATTTAAATCCGTAATTATTTAAACTCCCTCCTGTGATTACAGATCTCTTGATTATGGTCTTGAACCTTTGCTGTCTAGTGGTAATAATCCTGATGAGAGGAAATTAGAAAAAGTTTCCGTGCTTCATAAATCTGGAGTCTCTTCTAATTGTAATAAATATCCCCCTGCTATCTCCATCCTCTCAGCTATGTCTAAAATCAGAGTGGAAGTTGTAGATGATCAAATTTATCATTATCTCAATGGCAATAAATTAATTATCCCTATGAATTTGTCTTTTTCATTGGACTATTGCTGCTTTGCTTCATTTCACAGAATAACCCCATTCAGCTCTAGACAAAGGTCATTATACAGGAACAGTCTTTCTTGATTTAGAAAAGGGGTTTTGACAGATTAAATCACACACTCTTAACTGCCCTACCTTGAACACTGTGACCTAGATAATATATCTCTTTCATGGTTTTCTTCCTGTCGTCTTAATAGAGCCTGGCAGATTTACATGTACAGTTTTCTGTTTCTGAAAACCTCTTTTTACACATGTGAAGGGAACACGTACTATTTCATGACCCCTTTCTTGCACACTCTGACTCTTGTAAGCAGGGCCGCAGAGAGACACAGCTGGGCCAGGGCAGGACCGTACCCCCCACCTGGGCTGCCACAGCAGCGCCAAGCCTCCCACTTAGGCCACTGCTGCTCCCGCCTGCCCCCTTACCTTCCAGTGTCTGACTGCTCCTCCCTCGGTCTTTCTCCTGCTACTGTGTGCCGGGACCCGGATGATTGCATTAACATGATAACCCAGGTCACCCGGGTTATTGAGTTAATGCAATCATCCGGGTCCTGGCATATAGAAGCAGGAGAAAGACAGACCTGGAAGCAGGCAGGCAGCAAGAAGTTGCTGGCGCCGGGCCCCCCTTGGAGGCCAGGCCCGGGGAATTTTGCCCCCCGCCATTTGGCGGCCCTGCCTGTAAGAAGTGAATGGTATGTTCTTTGTCCCAGATTTTCATAAGAATATTGGCCTGTCAGCACCAGCAATATATTCAGGACTTTTTCACAGAGGGTGCGTCTTCCATCCCCCCTTGCTGCTCCCCACATCCTTCCCCCACCCGTACCTTCAAATCACCTTCACATCAGTCTTGCTCGGGCAGCGGCTGCAGCACTCATAGGCTGACTGCGCCTGCACTGGACTTTCTTTCACTCTGAACAGTCCCACCCTTCATTGAGTGAGAGAAAGTCCCAGTGCAGGTGCAGGCAACTTATGAGTGCCACTGCCCTGACAGGAGAGAGAATGCAGATAAACTGTCTGTCAGGTGGTGCATACACAACACATGTACCTTGAATAGATACGCCACTGGTCAGCGTATGTATTCATGTCCTATATGTGGTTCACCTTTTGTGGTTAAGTGCTGAATATTGCACTTAATTAAGAACTTAAGCATTGCTATACTGGGACAGACCGAAGGTCCATCAAGCCCAGTATCCTGTCTCCAACAGTGGCCAATCACAAGTACTTGGCAAGATCCCAGAACAATAAAATAGATTTTTGTGCTGCTTATCCTAGAATATGCAATGGATTTATCCACGTCCATCTCAACAATGGCTTTTTAAACCCTGCTAAGCTAACTGCTTTTACAAAATTCTCTGGCAAGTTTTAACTGGCTACATATGTCTGGATATATAATGCTGGTGCCTGGACATGGACCAGCATTGAATATCTGAGGATAAAGCCAGTGGCAGCAAAAAAAAAAAAAAATGCTCACTGCTGTCGGCTGAATATCTACTTCCTAGTTGTTAACATTATTTTCAATGGCAGAAATCCCATCTGTCACACATGTATGAAATATTGTCAAGCGAGGAGTATCTTCTATGGTTTTTGATATGTGTCTGGGTGTAGTTTATTGAGGCTGATAGAAAACGTTTAAACCAATAAGTAGCATGCATACTTAAGGTGCATTAATACTGCAAAGCACCATTAGGCAGTCTAATTAGGTAGGTGTAGCAGTTTAAGATATTCTCAAAAATCATTTACCCACAGATTCTATACATTTTGCACCCATGCTCCTCCACATTCCATCACGCATGCAAACAGCTGTTCCAGGCTGTAGTTTTCCTGGTCAAAAAACCTTCAAGGAGATTCTCTGTAGCTCTCCCCAGACTGTCCTGACATTCCATAGCCACAATCCACCACCAGAGCTGGTCCAGGCTCCTAAATTGGGTCTGGCTCCAGTCAGGCCTGAACTGTGGCATCTCTGCGCATACGCAAGAAACTGTGCATACATACAAGAGTCCCTGGCTAGGCCCAACACAGCCTGCCATTTACACTGTCAGCACGTGCCCAGAAGACCCGGACAATGTGGTGCAACGCTGCCCGACACCTCCAGCACTGCAGCACTCGAGGACCACGACACTGTCCCCCTCACCCAATGCTCCCCAGACCAGGTATTTTTTCACAAAAAACAATTATAACCCTACAGGGTTACAAGCACTCCACATGGATTTTGTTGGCACCCACATTTGGCTACCATTTACTGAATCTAATCCTTAATGTGTGGGCAGAGTATATGCTTTCTTCCACTTAGGGTGTCAAGTGAAACAGAAGCATCTTTATTGTAAGATATTTAGGGGCTAATTCTCTATAGGTCACCTAAAGTAGGAATCTAAAGTGTGTGTGCTAAATGCTAATTCTATAATAGTAATTACACATGTGATTGCTGTTATACAAAACTAGCCTAAGTGTGCATTTATGTGTGTAACATTAGGTGCAAGCAGTAATGCTAGCTCTATGGCAACCAAAAATGCTTGTGCCTAAATGTGGCAGTTATGCTGCTAACTGACAGTATTCTAAAAACTCACTAGCCAATATTCAGCCCATGGGAGGCAGGCCGGGCCATTTCCAGTGACCGGCATTGACTATCTGTTCTTTTTTTTTTTTTTTTTTTTGGCTGGCTTAGACTTAACTGGCCAAGTTAATATTCAGCGCTGGTCAGTTAATTTCATAGCGGCCAAAGATGGAACTGCTATTTAGGCGGTCGAATTTGGCTCCTAAACTTAGCTGGCAAAGCACTGAATATTTGCAGCTAGCCACTTATATCACACTGAATATTAGTGCTTAGCCGGCTAAGTGCTATTAAAACAGCCAAGAGCCGTTCCTGGCCAGTAAAATAGTGCTGAATAAGGGCCGGTCAGTGTGAATATAAGAACATAAGAGTAGCCATACTGGGTCAGACTAATGGTCCATCTAGCCCAGTTTCCTGTTTCTCAATAGCAGACTATGAACTTTTCCTCCAGGAACTTGTCCCAACCTTTTTTAAACCCAGGTATCTAACCGCTGTTACCACATCCTCTGGCAAAGAGTTCCAGAGCTTAATTATTCGTTGAGTGAAAAAATATTTTCTCCTATTTGTTTTAAATGTATTTCCATGTAACTTCCTTGAGTGTCCCCTAGTCTTTGTACTTTTGGAACAAGTAAAAAATCAATTTACCTCTACTCATTCTACACCACTTAGGATTTTATAGACCTCAATCATATCTCACCTCATCTGTCCCATTTCTAAGCTAAAGAGCCCTAACTTCTTTAGCCTTTCCTCATACAAGAGGAGTTCCATCCCCTTTATCATTTTGGTCACTCTTCTTTGAACCTTTTCTAATTCCGATATATATTTTTTTGAGATACTTTGATCAGAATTGAATGCAATATTCAAGGTGAGGTTGCACCATGGAGCGATACAGAGGCATTATAGTATTTTTGGTTTTATTCATCATCCCTTTCCTAATAATTCCTAGCATCCTGTTTACTTTTTTAACCACCGCCGCACATTGAGCAGAAGATTTCAGCATATTATCTAGTATGACACCTAGATCTTTTTCTTGAATGCTGACCCCCCAATGTGAACCCTAGCATCAGGTAACTATGATTTAGATTATTCTTTCCAATGTGCATCACCTTGCATTTGTTCACATTAAATGTCAACTGCCATTTGGACTGTGTAAGTGTTTGGCATGCCCTTGTTCCACCCATGCCCCTCTTTCAGTTACGCGCTATTGAATTTAGGTGTCATTCTAGATTTGAAATTACATTTCTCTTCCCAAAATATTTTGGTTCTGAGGTCTGGCTTTCTTGATCGTCATAAAATTTGATCTTTGTGAAGTGTTTTGGACTTTAATTTATTATATACCTTGTTGCATACGTTTACAGAGTCACGACTAGACTATTGTAATGTCATTTACACTGGTATTCCCAAATCAGAAACCAAAAGACTTCAGACCTTGCAAAATACTGCAACTCGTGTCCTATATTTTGCCAGACATTGTGACCATGTCACACTGCTCCTTCAAAAGCTACACTGAATTCAATGTAAAAAATTCACTATGACTGATAAGGCACTTCGTACAGATCTGGCTGACTATCTTACCTAGCTGACAATTCCTTACACCCCTACACATTGCCTTCGCTCTGTGAACAATCATAGGTTTGTTTTGCCCAACCCTTCTCAGGCCTACTGGGAATCAACTAGAAAGAGTGCATTTTATTTTTTAGCTCCATTCTTTTGGAACAACTTACCCCTTACTGTCCATTCAGAACCATCACTAAAATTTTTTAAAAGTGAGTTATCTTTTTACTAAAGCATATTACTAATATATCACATTTTTTTGAGGATCCAACTGGTAAGCACTGCAGTTCATTTCCAAGTTTTATGAGTGTTTCTTTGAGTGTTTCTGCACTATTCTATAATTTTTAACAGAGTTCTTTTCTGGAAATTGTTTTCTTGCACATCGCTTTGATTTATGCTGTAAACAGGCGATTTCAACAAATACCAATACACATAAACATATATGTGACCGTCTCTGGGAAAACATGCCAAGTTTCCAATTATATTAATACTTGATATACTGCTAGGTGACATCCATGCCCATCCTCCAGTTCTACTACCTCTAATCCCTGTTCTTAACTTTGCTTTCCTATCGTTATTGTAGTTCTGTTCATTTTCTGCTGTGGTTTTTTTGGCTCTGTAAGCCGCCTTCATGGATGTCCCCTAGGCATTATATCAAGTATTAATATAATACTATCACCACAACCACCACCATCAAAGACTTCACACCAAACTTGGTGAGGCTCCACATAAGGCTAAATCCTAGTACTTAGTACAGTTTCTTCCTATTCAAGACAGACCTAAGAAGAAATTTTTCATTAGTAATTTCTCTGTACTGATATCCTGCCTATATAGTCAGTATTCCCATAAGTCAAGTCTTTCTTTGACATGAAAAATCTGTTTATATTGTCATATTGTCTGATTCATTTATATCAGAGAGTCTACTCTCTGTTGCAAACATTTTTATAATTCTTTGACCTGGATCCTAAAGTCTCCAGAATGAGAGCAAATTATTTTGGAGACTGACATATTAGAATTGTTGACAAGACTTCTTAAACCTAATTGGTTATGATAATGCCACTGCACAATGCTTGGAAATGAACTTGACATCAGCTGTGAAATCTGGCATTAGTCATACATGGCTTACTGTTGGCCTCACTCTTTTGAATTTTAGATTAACAATCTTCATAACCCAGGCACTTCCCCTTGTTAACAATCCCTCCCAGTTTTAGAAACACCTTAAGACTCACAGTCCCGCCCAGGGGGGAAGTGACATGGGAGGGATGGAGCTAGGAGACCATGGCCCAGGAAATATAAAAGCTAAGACCACAGCTAGGTTGAAGAGGCCTAGAGGGAAGCAGTGACACTCCACAGCATATGCCTCCACTACCTATGTACGAACTGAAAGTGCTACAGTAAGGTAGGCCAAGTGCAACCTAGAACCTTGTACATTTGGATCTTTGACCCGAGTAACTGCTAGAGAGTACATTGGTAACTCTAAGGAACCAGGTCAGAAACAAGTAAAGTGTGCTGCCATGCTGAGAGACAGAAGTGTACACTGTGGCCCTGCAGGAGCAGGCCACTGGAGAACATTGTTAACATCTAAGGAACATTTTTGTATTTATTTTCTCCCCATCTGTGAACTGAACAGGATCCCCTACCTGACACTTTTTAATAAATATTGTTTTCATTCACCTTAGTCTTCTGGTCGTATTATTTTTATTAAATTTAAAAGAGACTAACAGAAGACAATTCAGTGTAACAGTACAACAGCATACAAATTGCAAAAATCATGTAAAGGACAGAAGAGAGAAAGAGTGGAGAGGAAGAAAAGAAAAAAGAAAAACACTTCTCATCAAGCATCTCTAAAGTAGGACAATAACAAAGACCACTTCTCCTTATAAGTGATGTAGCGACATGACTTTTTAGCCAGAAAGGTATCATATTTATAAGTCTAAAATACCAAATTCCACCATTCTTGATATGTACTTGACCCAGGGTTTTCCAGTGCCCCAAAACTACTTTCAAGGCTAAAGTGAGCAAAGTATTAACAAGTAAGCATTCATTATGGCTTAAGGAAGAGCGAAAACATTGGTCTCTGAGCAACACATATTTATACAGCATGGGACCATGGAAATGAAATATATCTGTTAAAGTGAACCAGACATCAGTCCAAAATAATTGAAGGCATACACAGTCAAAAACAAGGTGTCTGATAGTGCCCTGTTGAGCATGACAAGACCAACATAAACTGGGAATGGACGGATTAATGGTATGCAACCTGAGGGGGTCCATAAAAAAATAAAGGGACTTCATTTAATCTGGCTTCGTCCTTTTTAACATTACCACAACTTCAGAGTACACTCTCATGGTTCTTCCTCCACCCCTATCCCGCTCTCTGTTGGAGTCCCTCAGGGTTCTGTCCTTGGACCCCTTCTTTTCTCAATCTACACCTCTTCCCTGGACTCCCTGATCTCGTCTCATGGCTTCCACTATCATCTTTATGCTGATGACACCCAGCTTTATCTCTCCACACCAGACATCACTGCGGAAACCCAGGCCAAAGTATCGGCCTGCTTATCCGACATTGCTGCCTGGATGTCCAACCGCCACCTGAAACTGAACATGGCCAAAACCGAACTTCTTGTCTTCCCACCCAAACCCACTTCTCCTCTACCTCCACTCTCTATCTCGGTTGATAACACCCTCATCGTCCCCGTCTCATCTGCCCTCAACCTCGGTGTCATCTTCGACTCCTCCCTCTCCTTCTCTGCACATATCCAGCAGATAGCCAAGACCTGTCGCTTCTTCCTCTACAACATTAGCAAAATCCGCCCTTTCCTCTCTGAGCACACCACCAGAACTCTCATCCACTCTCTCATTACCTCTCGCCTTGACTACTGCAACCTGCTCCTCACTGGTCTCCCACTTAGCCACCTATCCCCCCTTCAGTCCGTTCAGAACTCTGCTGCACGTCTTATCTTCCGCCTGAACCGATACACTCATATCACCCCTCTCCTCAAGTCACTTCATTGGCTTCCAATCAGGTACCGCATTCAGTTCAAGCTTCTGCAACTAACCTACAAATGTACTCGATCTGCAGCCCCTCCTTACCTCTCAACCCTCATCTCCCCTTATGTTCCTACCCATAACCTCCGCTCTCAAGACAAATCCCTCCTTTCAGTACCCTTCTCCACCACCGCCAACTCCAGGCTCCGCCCTTTCTGCCTCGCCTCACCCCATGCGTGGAACAAACTCCCCAAGCCCATACGCCAGGCCCCCTCCCTGCCCATCTTCAAATCACTGCTTAAAGCCCAGCTCTTCAATGTCGCCTTCGGCACCTAACCACTACACGTATGCCTTGTAGCGCTATAGAAATGCTAAATAGTAGTAGTAGTAGTACACCTCTACCCAGGAAATCTAGACTGCCCCAACTTGACATTTCGTTCTTTAGATTGTAAGCTCCTTTGAGCACGGACCGTCCTTCTTTGTTTAATTTGTACAGCGCTGCGTAACCCTAGTAGCGCTCTAGAAATGTTAAGTACTAGTAATGCAACAGTAATAATCTAACACTGGGCATACATTTTCTTTTTTATATCCATTTGTTTAAATGTTATGATCTCTAGTCTGCTCCTTGCAAATAGGGAATGGGAAGGAGATTTGAACTTAGTGTAATGGGTTTAAAGTTTATTAAAAAAAAAGTTTGTCTGTTCCAGGGCTTATCTGGGATCCGGTGTGGTCCAAGGCCATTTCAGGCTGTTGCTGACTCAGTATGGGTTTTTTTAAAAATTGGTACTCAGTGCTGTGGGATCAGTTCCGGGGTGTTCCGGGATTGGCCTGAGCTAGCTCCATCACTTTGGAATCCATTGTGGGTCCATAGATGTTCCGAGTGCTTCAGGGTTTGCGGGGAGGAAAAACGCAGCTGGCACGAGTGACAGCGCCGCTGTGTATGATACAGGAGCAGAAGCTGGAAAGAAAATGCCTGGCCTCGGGCCTGGTCCACCAGAGCTCTTGTGCATGTGCAGTGGGTCCTTTGGATCTGGCGCATGCACGTTGAAGGCACAAGGAGCTCCGGCAGCCCCAAACAGAAGCCGAGGCCTACATTTTTGATGCTACCCAACAGTCTCCTGCAGGAATTGACGGCTACCAGAGGAGCCATCTCCACAGCAAGGTAGGAGGTCTCTGGGCCTTAGTTTTATTTTATTTAATGTTTTTAAAGCCGTTTTTGTTGGGTTATTTTTCTGGCTTTCCAGAAATATTTTTAAATTTTCTTTTTATGGCCAGGGGGTCCTGAGGTCCTCCTTAGGTGGGATCAGGTGGCTACAAATTTTTAAATTTATTTTTAGTGTTTATTTTTGTTGTATTTAGTGAGGTGCAAATTTCTGAATTTTGATGGTTGCGTCCGGAAATGTAAAAATAATTTAACCCTTGTTGGAATTTTGGGAAAATTTGGTTGAATTTTAAGGGTATTGCTTGGCAAAATTACGTGTTATGGTAATGGAAAATGTTTTTTAAATTTTAAAACATGGTTTAACATGACATGGATGTCTATATAGTTTTTATTTATTTATTTATTTATAACTTTTAAATTACATACCAAAGCAAAGCTTTGTCAAGAAATAACACAATAATATCAATGACAATAATCATTATTTGGGAAAAAGTCCCATAGGAAACTATTAATCTTCATAGTCCTTTACTAGGGAGACTGAAATGAAACCTTACAAGAGGATAAGGATATTTAACGAAGAAATATAAAAATATAATACAAGTATGGCATCAGGTTGTCACTAATAAACAAATATTAAGTCCGTTCTGTTGGGTCCTTATGGCGGGTTAGGTGGCTTTGCATTCAAAAATGAACGAAGTTGCAAAGGCTCAAAGAAATGATAAGTCTTATTTTCATAAAAAAACTACACATTTGCAAGGAAATCGAAGCTGGAACTTAGCTCCTATCTGTACTGTCTCTTGTTTCATCATCAGGAATTTTTTCCTCCGTTCCTGTGTGGTTCTCGATACGTCTGGAAATAGTTGAAATCGTTCCCCCAGAAAAACCATAGAGGAAGTTTGTCTCAAATACTGCCTCAGGATAGCTTCCTTATCTGCCGAAAAGACGAAAGATACCACGAAAGTGGATCTATATTCAACCACCTCTTGTGACTGCTCGAGCAGCGCGGATACATCCAATTGTTCCAAAACTTTTTCAGTGAGCTCTTTATCCTTTTCCTTAGGTGCTCGAGCAGGTATCATATAAAGTTTTTGTATTGGGGGAAAGTTCGTCTCAGAATAGTTGAAAATTTCCTTCAACAGTTTATGGAACATGTCTCTTAATGGGGTGTATTTAACAAAAGGGAAGTTCAAAAACCTCAAATTTAGATTTCTAGCCCCATTTTCTAGATTTTCAATCTTCCTATATAGTTTTTATTAAAATTGTGTGTAGTGTTAATTATGTTTTATGAACAAATATATTTTCCCATAGAAAATAATGGAAAAGGGGGTTTCAAAATGGAGATTTCCCAAAGTTCCATATATATATAAAAAAAACAGTAACCATTCTGTGTGCTAGCATTTGATTGGCTCAGATGTCAGGTCTCTCGGGGAAATGTGAGCCCTTGGGCCACTGTCACGGAGGTGGCAGCAGCAGGCAAAACCACCCAACAGGAGACAGGCAACCCTAAGACGGGCTGAAGTAGACAGGACTGGAGTGGCTGGGCTGGAGCTGAAGAGGCAAGCAACAAGGAATCCAGGAACAACGTCCTACAGCAGGGTTCAGGCTTGAGAAGCAGGATACAGGAGCTACATACCAGCTAAGCTCAAGGGAATGGGAATGACAGATACGCTTGCCAGAGGAAGGGTTAGACTGGAGCTACAGTAGCTAACAGATAGAAAGGAGAGAAATGGCTGCAGCATCAGCCACTAACCAACCTCAGACAGAGAGCAGAGCCACTGCACAGGGATAACAGAAGAGCTAGAAGCCCACAGAGAATAATATACAGAGAAAGGTTGAAAGCCTACAGGTCAGAGAGATACACCCAGAAAGGCTAGAAGCCTACAGAAAGGCTGGAAACCCCCAGGCCGCAGTAATATAGCCAGAAGGCCTGGAAGCCCACAGATAAAAGGGATATACACAGATAGACTGGAGGCCTTCAGAGCAATGGGCACAGAAGAGCTGGAAGCCCACAGAACAATAGACACAGAAGGGCTGAAAGCCCACAGAACAATAATACCCTGAGCCAGAAGGCAAGGCCCACAGGTGATAGTAACTAGCAAAGCAGAAGAGCTGGAAGCCCACAAGAAAAGACAAGGAAAGCTAACTGTGCAAACAGCACACTAACCTTGGGACCTAAGGCACTGCGTAGGCATTGGCAATGCAAAGGCACTGAAGACTAGAACACCAGTTCCTTAAGAAGGCCCTGACAGATGAGGTCACCCCTTCAGGCCACAGGCATGGAGCATACAGAAGCCCAGAGAGACCTAACCCACACAGGTGTAGTCTAGTGAGGTAATTAGTGTCAGGCTGGAAGCAGCCAGCCCACCCAGCCTGAGACAGAGCTGCCTCAGTAACAGCCCACTGAAGTACAGAGAGGCCCAATACACACAAGTGTAGAGTAGTGAAGCAATTAGAGCAGTCAGCCCACAGAGACAGAGATAGAGCTAACTCAGGAACAGTATACTGAGGCACAGAGAGGTTAAACCCACACAGGTGCAGTATACTGAGGCAATCAGCACCATGCTGGAAATGGCCAGCACCCAGAGACAGAAACAGAAACAGAGCCAACTCAGAAGTAGACAGAAACCAGCACAGACACTGATTCCCAGCAATAGGGTAAGTCTGAGGGTGGTCACGACCACAGAAGTGACATCAGAGGAGTCAGGTGGCCCAGTTGAGTCTCTGTTGCTTAGGCAACGGAAGTTGTTACAGTTATCAAAGGAGCTCAAGAAGTTGAAAAGAGCAGATGTGTTTGGGCTGGTCTGTGTGTGACTGTAGAAAGAACAGTAAAAAATTGAAAGCAGCTCTTTAAAAGAGAGTGATTGGAGAAATAAGAAGAGGTGAGGATCTGTCTAAAAAGTAGTTGTTGTGTGAGGAGAAAAAGTAAATTACATTTTATTCTTTGCTGCTATATTAATCTGAGCTGAGCATTTGGGGACACAGTGACAGTTCAAGGCTGAAAGGCAGAATAATTTGCTCTGAGAGTGTTTTGAGCAAGTCCTGTAAAGGTTGTGTATTCTCAAAGGCCAAATTGTAAAACTGAATGAGTGGAGCTGGCAGTGGGATGTGTGGTGACAGCACGCCATTGCATTCATGTGAGAGGTCAGAGGCCATAGATCCAGAAGTGTGACTGGGAATGAAGTTGGTCAAAGCCATAAGGCTTGTGACACTACTTGTGTTACTGAAGTTCTGTTGAGTGAGCCAAGTCTTCCGCAGAAAAGGTCTCCTTTAGCATAGGGATCGAAGTGAAAAGGTAGGATAACTTCGTAGGGAAAACTGATTAATTTTTATTTATAATTAGTGAGAACCCACAGTGACCCAAACCTAATTTAGTACTGGTACAGGGAGGAAAAGGGTTTTGCTTCCCAATTATTTATTTAAAGCATAGGTATCTTGGTTCCTGAAGACATCAGTGATCTTCCTTCATGGGAGCAACAAGGGCCCCTATGCAAGCAAGACCAAAGCTCTGTCAAGAAAGGGTTCTAGATAAGTGGCAACTACATCTACACGATAAGGAGTCCATAACAACATTTTGGGGACTTTGTAGTTTGGGCAGTAGAATCTGAAAAACATAATAGAGCACACAAAGGATCAGTTCTTTTAAAATAAGGTTAAAATATAGCAAAGTTGCAATCTTGGGTAAAAGGGTTAATTAAACATAGCAATACTTATCTGATAAATGAACGTGGTCACAGTTGAAATGTTGAAAGTTGCAAGTATTTGATGGGCTGTTGTTCACATTCTGAACAAGCACTGACAAGCTAAGAGTAGATGTGGGAAAGAAATGTGCAATTCATCATCACAGCACTTTATTCTTCTCTAAAAATAGTGCAGGAACAGCGCGGGGCTTTACTACCCCTATGAACAAAGATAATAGCATGCTAATTTAAGAACGCTATTATCTCTGATCATAGGGTAAAGTGCAGGAGGAAATTCTCCTGCACTTGCTTGACAGATCTGGGCTGTTGGGATCTTGCCAGGTATTTGTGACCTGGATTGGCCACTGTTGGAAACAGGATGCTGGGCTTGATGGACCTTTGGTCTTAATGAGATTTGGGAGGTCTCCAGCCCCCTAGCATCCCCTCAAATAAAGCCCTGGTGGTACTGGGGGGCTGCAAGTCAAAATATCGCCACCTGCCCCCTGGTACCCCGACCCCCCCTGACACAAGTTCAAGGAGGCTTGAGATCTGGTGGGCCTCCAGCCCCCTAACCCCCGATAGCATCCCCTGAAATGGCCCTGGTGGGCCAGTGGGCTACGAGTCAACTCCCCCCCCCTGACCTGGTGGTCCAGCCCTCTTCCCCACACCCTACCTTCATTGGAGGAAGGAGGTGGCCTCCCTTCTCTTCCTCTTCCATTGGCACTGCCTCAAAAATGGCGGTGCCCAGCCCTACCCAGTGCATGGGGCTGGGCACTACCATTTTTGAGGCAGTGCCAATGGAAGAGGAGGGAGGCCACCTCCCTCCTCCAATTAAGGTAGGGGTGGGAAAGAGGGCCGCTAGATCACAAGGTCGGGGGGGGGGGGGGTGAGTTGCAGCCCACTGGATCTCCAGCCCTCCTGAAATTGTGTTGGGGGACTGGGGGGTTGGGTCAGGGTTCCTGTGGGGGGGGGGGACTACTGCATTGGGGGGAATGGGGGACCTGCTAGCATGCAAATGCATGCTGGACAAGGTTCACCATTCCTCCCCGATGGTCTGCGGATAGCTTGCCAATGTTTGGCACGCTGCTCGTTGGTCATTGGGGAGGAATACATTTAGCATGCATTTGCATGCTACTTGTGCTGAGAGCTGTGCTTTGCATGTATTTGCATGCTAGTTGCATTCAGAATCTGCGAGCACATTTGTTTCATGTGCTCGGGGGCTCTGATCATGGGGTGGTAGCAAATGCAGGCACTAGTATGGCGCTAACAGCATCTAGCGCCTGCATTTGCATCTGATTATCAGCCCATAAGTTTCTACTTGAGGTAATGGAGGGTTAAGTGTCTTTCCCAAGGTCACAAGTTGCTGCAGTGGGATTTGAATCAGGGTTCCTTGGTTCTCAGCCCACTGCTCTAATCATTAGGCTAATTCTTATTTTTTGTGAGTGCCACTTCATAATTTGGATTCTTTGTGTAAATGGGGTATAAATGTAAATTGGCTTACCCAGGCAGGGCTGGATGGTGGCCGCAGGGATTTAGAGCTCCATTGGATGTTGCAGGTATGAGGAAGAGCAGACTTAGTTCATCTGCTGACCCAGAAGTGCATGGGCCTGCTAGGAGTGGCAGCAATTTGGGCCCATGGGTTTTGGAGGTAGTGGGGCTGGCAGAGTAGTGTCAGGGGCAGCAGCAGGAAGTGTCTGAAAGAGTCTAGTGGCTGTAGAGTGCCAACATCAGGTCTCTGTTCCTTCCACAACCTGAAAGTGATGGTGTGTGCATGTCCTTTGCCGGTCCATGAAAGAAAGAAGGAGGGCTTGGTTTGGGGTACCAGTGGCCAGAGAAGAATGGCAGCTGTCATAGCACTGTGGGACTGAGTTTGGGAAACCCCTGGACTAGATGGTGGGCTTATGCTAGAGACACCTCTGACCTGGAGGTGCATGCTGAGGCATGTGCATGGGTGGAGATAGGAAGCGGCTCAGCAAGCAGAGCTGTGCAGTGGGAAGTCAATGCTGGGAACCAGGATGGAGGATTGACAGAACTAGTGACCCTGACAAGGTAACAAAGGGGTATCTGGAAGAGATATTTTAATAATTGTGAAGTTTTATTTGTGAGTGTATGGAGTTGGATGGGGCACACATGTGGCACTAGTGACAGGCACTTGTAGCAGCAAGCCTGTTTTGAGCTGAGGAGGGAAATGTGAGAGTAAAGATGTGTGAGTAGAAGTCTATCTGGAAAACTTAAATTGGAGAGATTTTGGACAGAATTTTGCTCATTTAAGGAACGAGTGGCTGAAGGACACGTGTTTACATAGATATTGTTGATATGAGATTTTACATAAACTGTGGTGAAAATGTGTCTGTTAGTGTTTGCTGATAGACAGCCAACAGGAAATTAGGAGGCTATTATGATTAAAGGACATGAAATGAGTGAAATTGGTGCGAAATTAAATTTTAACAAGGTTCACATTTAAATTTAGCTGTTAAGACTTGCTGTTCAGTTACAGCTGCTGTACAGTTACACTTATCAGTTGATCTGTTTGGCTGAAGTGTTACGCTGTCAAGCAGACTGATTATCAAAACTACTTAACAGGACAATGATTTAAAAAATATAAGAAAACAAGATGATGCTTAAATGCTGCTATAATTGTTGAGAGTTGACAGGTATGAGTTAATTTCATTTGAATTGTTGAGTGATGAAAGAATTCTCAAATTTCAGAAAAAAATAAGCACAGCTCATTGAGGGTGGCAGCTGCTTATTTTCTTTAAGAAGTTCAAGGACAAGGTCAGAGAAGAGAGTGCCAGAAACAGAGAGCTCTGTATAGCTGTAAAGAAGTGTAAACAAGAATATTTGTGGTGGGACGGTTGGAAATTAATCAATTATCTTTTGGTTTTAAAGGGATAGATAGACCCCTCTCATATAGAAATATGAAGGACACACTAAAAAGGTGCACACACAAGGGAAAAATAGGTTCTCTTGTTTAGATGCATTGGCAAAGAAAGAAAAATTTACCTTTTGAGAGATCTCATGGAAAGACATTGCTGGAGGTCATTGATGCTGGCTAGTGCACAAGCAAGAGGGCTCACTGGAAACAGAGAATTGGACCCGAGTTAAATGGCTGAGATATTTGAAAAGTGTGCATGTGAAGAAATAGACACACAGAGACATAAAAATAAAGACAATGCAGAGACAGAGATAGAGAGGGAGACACATATTTAAAGGCACAGATTGTAGAGAGGAAAAGAGAAAGGAAAAAAAATAAAAAAACCAAAAACTAAATGCTTAACTGAAAAGAGATAATGGATCCAATAGATAGAAGTGAGACTGTATTGCAGAACGTGTAAGGCAAAAAGGTGAAACCCATTGTAAAGTATCTAGGTTTAAACTGAGCTGTTTAAATATATAGTTTTGAGAGAGGAATTTAAGTGACTATTCAAAAGTATTTATTTGAGATGGCTCTTGTTATCTTGAATTTATTGTCATAATAGCTTTGGAATACTGTAGGAGAAGACGTAAAGAAATTGCTTAAAAATATTATGTTGATATTTTATTGAACTTGTGAAAGCTAATAACATCTTTAATATTCTTAATCTAATATTTAAAAATATATTTTAATGTTCAATTCCCTGACTGGTGTTGAAGTTAATTGGGGAAATGAACTGTGACATAAGTAACATCATTTTCTCAAGTATAATATCTGGCTCCACCACCAGGGGGGTCACAGGGAGTACAATTTTCTTTCTTTCTTTCTTTCTTTCTTTCTTTCTTTCTTTCTTTCTTTCTTTCTTTCTCTTCAGTTGTACCTGGTTGATGTTGCCTTCATTTTTCTCCTCTGGATAAACAACTGAAAACACAGGCTCTTTTCACTTTCTTGCCTCCCCCTTTTCAACCTCCCCTCCACAGACAGCCAAAGTTTGTGTTATGGACATCAAGAAAACAAGGGAAGGGAGTTGTGTGTGTTGAGGGGAGGAGGGTGATGGAGAAGGGAGTGGTATCTTGCCTGGAGAGATACCAGATGGGTATCCAACTGCCCTCATTTCCTACAGCCTTGTGAGCATATGGATCTTTCAGACTGGGAGTCACCTTGGGATTCTCTCTTTTTGGAGGTAGGAAGAGTGGACAATACTTCCTTCTACACAACCAACATTAGTAGAAATGGAGAACCCTCAAGTCACTTTGCGTGGCCACTGACTTATTCTCAGATCTGCACCAAGATTCTACTTTACAAGAGAAATACAATGGAACGAGAAGAGCTCCTCCTTAAACCAAAACTAATTTAAATGTCTGTAAAGTCACCTGGGGTCTCTAGATGATAGGGGCTCAGGAATAAACCACTGCAACAACTTCTCATGTTTGCTGTAGCAAAGATGATATAAAATCATATCTCATGTTGCGGAGGTCCAGGAATGAAATGTCAAGGGGGATGGGGGGAGAGAGGGAGGAAACAGCACCTTTTGCTTTCCCCCTTTAGCATCCTTGCAGGTGTACTATTGATCAGAAGTGTAATTGGGATCCCCTTTAACACATTTTACACTCTAGATCCCACATATTTAAAGTTAAAACTGATTTTGAATGCTTGTAAGTAGTTTGGAATGACAAATATTTTAATTATATGCTGACTGTGTATTTAGAATATGAATGTAATCAATTTTTAATATGAGAAGCCATGAAAGGAGCACCAGAGTATTTTTTTCAACTGGTTAGAATGATTTTAATTAATTGCTGATTTCCTGTATCCCAGAATGTATTTAAAGACCTATTTTACATATCTAGCTTTTTCTTGATGAAGCAACACAAGATAAGAAAACATACTGGGGCTTTATGCATTAATCTGTTGGGCACATTTATCCTTTGAATACTTGAGAGTAAATTGAAATGTACTGCAGGAGTCGGGGAGAGAAAGCACTGGGTGTCAATGTGCTGCAGGGGTCAGGAAAAGAGAGAGAGAGAGAGAGCATTGGGTATAGAGACTGATCATATTTCAGTTTCTGCTTCGGTGCCAAAACCGGTCTGAAATCCATGTTCAGCGTTGTTTCCCGGACACACCTGCTGGTGTCAGGCTCTCTCCTGGACATACACCCTCAGCAGCGGCTTGCCTCCTGGATACCCCTGAGAGCAGCGAGCCCTCTTCTGGACACCCTTTGCCAGTGGTGGACTCTCTCCCAGACACTCTCCATCAGTGGCGGGCCCTCTCCTGGACGCACACCCCCCTGGCGGCAGGCCCTCTCGTGAGCCTACTTTTTAGTTAGTGGGGTAGTGGATGCAGGAGTGATCCACTTGCTTTGAGCAGGGCCGGCTCCTCCTTCAAAATGGCTGCCGGGACTTGCACTGCCACCCTCAAGCTCACATTCCTCTGCATCACTCTCATCACACCATCATTGTGAATTTCACTTATGACCTCCATCCTTTCCTAGTGAAAATGGATGGATGAGACTGGGAGTGGGGACATATATAACACTGGATAATGAGAAGCATACATCAAAATGACTGAAGTGACTATAATTTGAAACTAGATGGCAGCTAATGTCCAGACTTCAGTTGAGGCTTGCCACCTTTTCCACAAATCATAACTGGGTATCATTCTTCTCTACTGCAGCCGATCTGTGGTTTTCTCTTCACTCAGGCCCCAAGTCTCACCCCCCCTGCTTTGATTTGAATAATTTTAATGCAGTATATCAATTATCATTGCACACATTGGTCATAACCTCTCTCTCACTGTTTTGCTTTCTGTGACACACACAATTCCAAAGCCTCACTCATATACAGACACATCCAACATGTTTCTCCTCACACATGCAAAGGCTCTTTTCACTTTCTTGCCTCCCCCTTTTCAACCTCCCCTCCACAGACAGCCAAAGTTTGTGCTATGTACATCAAGAAAACAAGGGAAGGGAGATGTGTGTGTTGAGGGGAGGAGGGTGATGGATGGAGGAGTGGTTGCAGACCTAACAGATTTTGGCTTTTCAAACTATCAAGTTACTATTGCTTCTATACTGATTTCACCCCATTCCCCTTGGAATTTCAGATTTCATCTTTTGACCTCCCATATTCCTACCTCCTTGCTGCCAATTTCCATATCTGATTCCTTAACTCCCACCTGCCATACCTCAGCCCTCAGAGTCCACCCTTCCCTCTTCTCTTGGCTCCAATTTCATCCAACCTTCTCCCCTAAATCTTAAGTCTGATACCTTTACTCCCTCCAGTCCTACAGACCTCAGATTCCATTCTCTTCCCCACCTCTGATTTCATTTTTTCTCTTCTCCCCTCCCAGCATACCTCTGACTCAGCAGCAGGAAAGGCACTAGGCAGTGGCTCATTGGCCTTGCAGGTTACATAGAGAGGAGGAGCAGCAATACTTTTGTCTTTGGCCACCATGGGTTGACAGCAGAGCCAGAAAAGTCTTCACATGGTGCCAGCAAGTTGCATTAGGAGGTGAAACAATGATTGTTTTTCCTTCTTGGGCCACAATGGCAGTTGAAAGCAGAATGATAGCACTGATGGCTGAATATCTTTTAAAGTCGCTGAATCCCTAGAAAGATTTCTATTTGGCTTATAAGCAAATATCTATGCCATCTAGTAATCATTCGGTTAATTAATCTCCTTCTGTGGAAACTTTCTCATTTTTCATCAACAAAATTGAAACCCAGCATAGACTCTTCCCACTTTCCCCTACCCAGCTGCCTCTCCTGTTCTTCCCTTAAAGTGACAATCCTGCCCCATCTCAGTCTGGCTCGATTGTCTGGTCCTCTTTCCATTTACAATCTTTCAATTCCCTGAAAGTTCTCTTGTCTAAAATGAGGTCTACTTATTGTTCAGTTCATTCCATTTCACCATCCTGGATAAAAATCCCTGAATTATGTCTACTTCCCACCCTCTTATTAACAAATTAATCCCAGCATCTCCACGGGCCGCTTCTCAGATCTTTGGAAGTTGGCCATAGTCCAACCTATTTTGAAGAAAGTTAATCTAGACCCTTAAAGAGTTAATCATTATAGTCCTGTTTTTAATCTCTCTTTCATGTCTGAAGTCCTTGAAAAAGCTGTGTTCAATCAGAAAAAGTCCGTGTTCTGCATTCCTACCAATCTGGATTCCGGAGCAACAGTTCTAACGGCTTTAGTAAACGAACTACATTCCCACTTCAACCTACACAATATCATTCTGGCAGTGTCTGGTGACCTATCTGCGGCCTTTGACCTTATCAATCACTCTTGCCTAGCAGCTTTGGGTATCTCAGGTTTGGTTCTTGACTGGTTCACTTCTTTTTTTTCCCACCTCTCTTTTCAGGTCATCACTCCAACCTCTTCCTCTCAGAAGAGGGAACTCATCTATTCTGTATCTTCTCCTATTTAACTTGTTTCTGAGCCCACTTGCACGATATAGCTGGTTAGCTGCTATGCACTGACCGCGAATATTCAGTGGGAGATAAGCACTGACCAGTTAAATAGCACTGAATATCAGGAGGTAAGTGTTTGTTTCAGTACAATTTAGTAGAGTAGAACCCCGGATTATTCATGTTTGAATTTAAATCATGATTTTGACGAATACAAATAATGTATTCAGAACACTATTTGGGGCCAAATCAAATTCAATACGAATATTTGGTACTGCCCTATTTTACAAATTTTGTTTGCCCATTAGATTACGGTGAAAAGCTTAGGACAAATGTAGCTGGATATCCAGAAGCTTCATTACTTTCTGGAATCAGTCCAAAATTATGTGAGAAGGCAAAGGTTACTGAGGGAAATCTGATTACTGAGTTAGCTTTAAAAACTCCAGAGGAAATCATGGGATAGGAGGTAGTGTCCTACTGTGGATTAAAAACTAGTTGAAAGATAGAAAACAGAGAGTAGGGATAAATGGTCAGTATTCTCAATGGAGAAGGGTAGATAGGGGGGTTCTCCCAGGGGTCTGTGCTGGGACCGCTGCTTTTTAACATATTTATATATGATCTAGAGATGGGAATAACTAGTGAGGTAATTAAATTTGCTGAAGACACAAAGTTATTCAAAGTTGTTAAATCACAAGAAGATTGTGCAAAATTACAAGAGGACCTTACGAGACTGGGAGACTGGGCATCTAAATGGCAGATGACGTTTAATGTGAGCATGTGCAAGGTGATGCATGTGAAAAAGAGGAACCCTAATTATAGCTACGTAATGCAAGGTTCCACGTTAGTAGTCACCAACCAGGAAAGTGATCTAGAAGTCATTGTTGATGGTACATTGAAACCCTCTGCTCAGTGTGCGATTGCGGCTAAGAAAGCAATTAGAATGTTAGGTATTATTAGGAAAGGAATGGAATACAAAAATGAGGACCTTATAATGTCTTTGTATCGCTCCATGATGCAACCACAACTCAAATATTATGTTCAGTTCTGGTCACCGCATCTTGAAAAAGACATAATGGAATTAGAAAAGGTACAGAGAAAGGTGACAAATATGATAAAGGGGATGGGATGACTTCCCTATGAGAAAAGGCTAAAGTGGCTATGGCTCTTCAGCTTGGGAAAAGATGGTTGAGGCGTGATATCATAGAGGTCTATAAAATAATGAGTGGAGTGGAATGGGTAGACATGAATTTCTTGTTTAATCTTTTCAAAAATAGTAGGACTAGGGGGCACGCAATGAAGCTACAAAGTAGTAAATTTTAAACAAATTGGAGAAAATATTTTTTCACTCAATGTGTAATTAAACTCTTGAATTCACTGCCGGAGAATGTAGTAAAAGCAGTTAGCTTAGCGGGGTTGAAAAAAGGTTTGGATGGCTTCCTAAAGGAAAATTCCATAGACCATTATTAAAATGGACTTAGGAAAAATCCACTGCTTATTTCTAGGATAAGCAACATAAAATGTATTGTACTCTTTTGGGATCTTGCCAGGTACTTTTGACCTGGATTGGCCACTGTTGGAAACAGGATGCTGGGCTTGATGGACCTTCGGTCTGTCCTAGTATGGCAATACTTATGTACTTACATACTTATGAACCATTCAAACTTCACTCTGGTGTCCCTCAGGGATCCATTCTTTCACCAACTCTCTTTAATATCTTTTTGGCCCCCTTTCTGACTTTAGCCCAGTCCTTGGAATTGAAATTTTTGTATATGCAGATGAGATTCAAATAGTTTACACCCTAAAAACATGTGATGCAATTGAGATCTATACATTAAATCAGAATCTCACTAAGCTTATTGATTAGCTTAGAGGCCGTAACCTTGTCCTTAATCCAAAACAAAAATCTAAATTTGTCTCTTTTCCCAACAGAGAGGACATTTCCTTACCTAAGAATATCCTCCTGTCTAATACTCCTGTTTCACAAGCAGACTGAATATGCATTCTGGGTATTTTGCTCAAATCTAATCTTTCTTTTAAACCACAAATAGCCCGGGTCATTAAAAGCTGCTTTTACAAGCTTTGTCAAATTCGATCTATCTGTTCTCTGATTTTTCCCATCACACCTCAATATCTTAGTCCATTCCTTAGTAATCTCACAACTCGATTACTGTAACTCGTTATACCATAGACTACAAGTTAAAGAGCTCAGATGCTTACAACTCATTTAAAATACTTTGATCCGCTTAATTACCAATCTAAGGAAATCTCTATATATAAAAGGCACCACCAACGTTCTAAATGAAGCCTCCAGCCGGAAGTGTGAAGGGGGAGAGATATCCGGTTTCCCCATGAGTGTCTGTCCCACCCTCGCTCTCTCTGTAACACAAACAGTGAAGGAAAACACAGCAAAGCACAAAATCAAATCGCTCTCTCTGTAACAGTGAAGGACTCAGAGGGGGAGGGGAGAGAGGGCAGAAGCCCTCACTATCTCTGTCACATAAACACAGCACAGCAGGAAACTTAACACTGAAGGACTCGACCGAGGGGGGAGGGGACAGAGAGGACAGACAGCACAGGGGAAGGGAGAGAGGACAGAGGGCAGGGACACACACACTCCCACATGCACACAGAAGAAAACCTTGCTAGCCCCCCATTTCATTTGCATCAGAAACGGGGCTTTTTTTACTAGTATGAACATATATAACACCACACCTCAAAAAAGCTCATTGGCTTTATAAAATCTTTCTTTTAGTTCACAAGATCATGGCCATTAGCAAACTATTGTATGTATCTAAAAGGCAGCTGAGGGGAGATATGATAGAGGTCTATAAAATAATAAGTGGAGTTGAACGGGTAGATGTGAAGCGTCTATTTATGCTTTCCAAAAATACTAGGACTAGAAGGCATGCGATGAAGCTACAAAGTAGTAAATTTAAAACGAATCAAAGAAAATTTTTCTTCACTCAACGTATAATTAAACTCTGGAATTCGTTTCCTGAGAATGTGGTAAAGGCGGTTAGCTTAGCGAAGTTTAAAAAAGGTTTGATCGGCTTCCTAAAGACAAAATTCATAGACCATTATTAAATGGACTTGGGGAAAATCCACTATTTCTGGGATAAGCAGTATAGAATGTTTTGTACTTTTTTGGGATATTGCTGGGTATTTGTAACCTGGATTGGCCACTGTTGGAAACAGGATGCTGGGCTTGATGGACCTTTGGTCTTTCCCAGTATGGCAATACTTATGTACTTAAGTTTAGGATTGGTTATATATTGAGGATAGCATCTCTTTATTTTTATTGGTCTGCAAATCTGTTGGGTTTCTATATAGTTCTTATTACTGATGTAATCTGCACTGAACTTAAAGGTTGTTGCAGAATATAAGCATGTATCAGTATGGACGAAGGAGATTCCCCAGTATCTTCCACTGGGAATGTACAGCAGATACATCTGATTCCACTATAAAGGGATTTTCTCGATCAGGATGGGAGCAGATGTGAACAGTGTCTTGAGGTTATCAAATGCAGGCTGTTGTTCTCAGCCCCACTTGAACAGGGTCCCCTTCTTCAGGATGACCATTAATGGAATCGTTACCCTGGAGAATCCTTGGCTAAAACATTGATAAAAGTAGGCAAATCCTAAAAACCACTGGATACCCATGATATCCTTTGGGACTGGTGACTCTGATCTTCTGAGGATCTATCCAGTTGCCTTCAAATGAAATGATACAACCAAGGATTTCAATAGATCTCTTGTCAGATTCACATGTTTCCAGCTTGGCATATGTAGGACCACTGGAATCTTGCAGTATGTGTGCCTACAGAGATTTTCAGAGCCTTTACTTTAAGCAGTATAATTTTACCTTCATTTGACATCAGTAGTTGTTAGGCAGAGCATCACACGGATCTTAGACTTTCCAGCCTCTTCCAGAAGGAGGGAGGTTTAAAAGGCATAATATTACAAACAGGAGAGATATGTTTGTGAGGGAAGCTCCCAGTGGTATAGTTGCATATCAATCTTTGGATCTTTTGCTTCCTTAGCCATTGACCATATCTGATAGGGGTGAGCCCTAGCCTTATACACTCAGAAATACTGAAGACTTTTATATATCATATTACACAGAAGACAGAAGCTGCTTAAGCATCTGCCCTGTTGGGTGCCTGAGGGAACAGGGAACCCTCAATAATCCTTCTATGGATACTAAGGAGTAAGGAGAGCCTCTTCTCATCTGTAACCAGAATTGTAAGCAGAGATTATTGTGGATTGTACTGACTACCTGCTAAAATTCAGTAGTAAGCTCGAAGAGAAGGAAAGTTGGACTTTTCTCTGACATCTGGAGTTAGGAATACAAAGCACTAGAGACTCTGTAAATAATTTAGTTGCTTCTTGTTTTTGCCTTTTGCTTGCTTCTGCCTCGTATTTATTTACTAAAGAACTGGTTTCAGTAAACAGTTGGTTCAGAACAACAAACTTAGCTTGGCCTAAGTCATTGTGAGAGAGGAGAAGAGGAATGAGTGTGAGATGCTGCTTATAGTCTCCCAGTGGTGACCAGTCTCAGCTCTGTTCCCAACCAAATACAATACTGTGTATGTAGGGGGCAGTGCATTTTTTCTAGCAAAAAAAGTGCCTGTACTCAAATGCCTGACCACCCTTCAGGGCTGGGATGATCATTGAGGAACCCAACCCACAATAGCCAGGCCCCTGCAACCAGTCACAGAATCTATGACAAGGCAGAATTGGTGTGTAGAGCCTGAGTTCTTTCATTAAAACTTGGGGAACATGGGTCAATTTTAGTAGACAATGGAAAAAATGCCGGTACTCAGTACCCCCAAGTAGTGGTCAGTTTCACCTTCTATCTCTATGGCTAGAACCATTCTGAATTACTATCCCTTGGTATAATAATTTTCTTATATCCTTCTTATGGTCCTTTAAATCAGCCCTCCCTTTCATAAGAAATTCAGTACTGCTAAGCTAGATATGGATACCTTTCCATTACACTGTGTTCCTTTCTCTGAAAATTATGATTCCTCTTTGCCCGCTCAGATCCACGTTTGGCACAATATTTTGCAACGTGCATTGGACAGGGCAGCATGTTTACTCTGCAATCTAAACAGACCTATTCTTAGTTCCATCAGGGTCTATGGATAATGCTGATGAAAATCTTCACTGTCCGACCGATCTGTCTGGATAGTGTCAGGGAGGTTCAGGTGTAACCAAATGTTATCCAGATACTGTTGCAAAACATTCTCCTAACTTATCCATAGTTATCCAGATAATGACACTGAATGTTGGTGGTAATGTACTCAGATAACTTGTGAAGGCTACTTTCACATATCCAAATATTCAGTGCCAATATACAGGTATTGCCTGATGCTGAATATCCCAATGTCATTGTCAGCATTTGAAGTCAACACTGACTGCAATGTTTAAATATCAAGGGGAAATATTTTAATTTTTTTGCATTTTTGGTGTTTTATCAGTGTTTATCTATTGAAACCTAAAATCAGAAGCCCTAGCTATATAACATTGGTGTGACAAAAACAAAAACCATTGCAATAGCAAGGACAATGCATACCGTGGTGACTAAGGTATGACTGGAAGAACAAAGCAGCTCATGCAATATCATCCAGCATCTTGTGTCAGTTTCATAACCTACGTAGTCACCTCTGTTTAACATCACTGTCACTTACAATTTCATCTGCAATATATCTTTTCTGTCTCCCTGAGCAGCAGCCCAGAGTAATTGCAGAATGTTTTGATTTTGAAAGGAAGTAGAAGCTGTATCACTCTGCCAGGGAGGGGGTGGGGTTTAATGACTGTGACACCGTGTCACCCATTACTGCCATGTGTTGCTAGAGGAATTTTGTGAAAAACAGATGATCGAGCATCCCCGCTCTTTCTGTGTCGTCCTCCCTGCAGAATCTCAATAGAGCACTTATAGCTTACCCCTTGAAAACAAACAAAAAAAAAATCAACATTATTGTTTTTGGTAAACCTTTTGGGATATCTTAAGCTTAATTTGATATTTCAGACCTGGTACACTTCCTAATGAATTCCTTTCAAGCTTGTCAAACAGAAGAGGACCCAGTGGAGTTTTAGTCAACACTTGTGTTTCTTTTTCCAAAGCTCAGCTTTTTATTTATCTGTCTGTAAGTTGATAGCTGGGGAGTTGAAGCAAGAGTAGCAATGCTACAGCCTGAAGGACTGATATGAAACAGGCTGCTGAAATGAAAAAGGATTTGATTGTGGGGTACAGTCATTTTTAACTTACCGCTATAGGACATTCAGCAGTGGTTTGGGTAGACCTCTGGTTCCATTAATTTGGATGGAAGGAGCTGCCTTTGAGCACAGTTATACCCATTTCTCTGTATTATGGTTGCTTGCAAACATGTTTGTATTTGTACAGATAAAAGGGTGAATGCAAAGGTTTTGTGGCAGCTGAACCTATGAAAGCTGCTCAATGGCCAGCTACGGTTGCCAATCTGCTGGTATTTGCCAGCTTGGCCAGTTTTATTATAGAAGGGCTGGCGGCCAACAGAAAAAGCAGGCCTCCACTTTGGCATGGACTCCCTGCTTCTTCTCCGTACACCTCAGACCTTTATTTATTTTAAGAGTCTGCTTTTAGCATAATTATAGCACAATCAGCTTAACAATTGATGCAGAGCTTGGATCTGACTCTGTATATGTTCCTTTCCCAGGCCTCGCCTCCTGCTAGGAAGAGTGTGGAAATCAAGATGTTTAGGAGAGAAACATGCTTAGACTTTGTCTGCAGCCCTGCATGCCTTTCTAAGCATAGTGGAGGATCATGGTAGACCATGAGAACTGAGAGAAGGATTAGTGGCTCTGACAGTGACATTAGTAGTGGTTGAGCAGCCAGAAGCAGGAGTGGGTCAGAAGCAGCAGTAGGCTGAGAACAGCAATAGGGGCTGAATTAGCAATGCATCAATATGGTGAGAGGGCTGTATTGGTGGTAGGGAGGTTGATAAGAGAGTGGTAGAGTTGGGGTTATGGTTGAGAAAGAGAGGAGGGGAGGGGGGGTCACTAGACCACCAGAGCCATTGTAACTTTTTTTTGGGGGGGGGGGGTATCAGGAAGGTGGCATTGGGGGTGGGCTCGGGATCACAAAACCAACATGGCTGTTCTTGCCTTGGAAAGGGGGGTAAAGGAGGGGTTTGGGGTTTGTGATTTTTGCTTGAGGGGGGTTGGGATGAGGTGCGGGAGATCAGCAAGGGGGGATTGGAGTCTACAGGGACCACCAGAGATTTTTTTGCAGGTGCACAGGGAGGCACAGGGGGATCTTCTGCCTCCCTGTCCCTCTCCTCTCCTTTTCCTTCTTCCCCCTGGGGCCAGAATCTCTCCCTGTAGCTTTCCACCCACACCCCACACCCTCCTCCCTGGGTCTAATATCTCTCCCTGTCTCTTCCAACTCACAATTCCAACTGTATCTTCCCATTCACACCCACCTCACAGTTCAGTATGGCTCCTTCCTGGGTTGCCAGTGTCTCTCTTCCATCCAGAATCTTCTTTCCCCATTTCTTCTCCCCCCCCCCCCCCAGTCTGTCTCTCTCTCTCGTCCTCCCGCCTCAAATTGGTCCAGCAGTTATCCCTCTCCCTCTCCCCTTTCCATCCAACACTTCTTCCTGTCTGTCCATCTGTCCCTCCCCTCTCCCCTTTCATGATCCAGCAGAGCAGCACCTCTCTCTCCCTCCCTCTGGCCCCGACAGATCCATCATTGCTCCCCTTTGTTGTCGTCCCCCCAGTTCACTGGTGCTGTTATCTACCTTGATCGCTGCTGGCAGTAGAGGTGCCACAGTGTTTGAAAGGTGCTGCATCAGGGCCTTAATTTTCCCTGTGATGCGTCCTGCCCTTGAGGAACAGGAAGTTGCATTAGAGGAGGCAGAACACATCATAGGGAAGACCAAGATCCCAAGGCAGCTCCTTTTAATAACCATGGTGCCTATACTGGCAGCGATCAAGGTAGCAGCACTGCCAGCAGCGGGACAATGCATAAACTGACTATCGGGAGTCCTCTGGTGGAACGTTACACTTGCCATCGTGCCACCTAAGAACATAAGAGTAGCCATACTGGGTCAGACCAATGGTCCATCTAGCCCAGTATCCTGTTGTTCAAACAGTGGTCAAGCCAGGTCACAAGTACCTTGCAGAAACCCACATCGTGGCAACACTCCATACTACAAATCCTAGGGCAAGCAGTTGCTTCCCATGTCTGTCTCAATAGCAGACTATAGACTTTTCCTCCAGGAATTTGTTCAAACCTTTTTAAAATCCAGATACCCAAACCGCTGTTGCCACATCTTCCGGCAAAGAGTTCCAGAGCTTGACTATTCGTTGAATGAAAAAAATATTTCCTCCTATTTGTTTTAAAAGTATTTCCATGTAACTTCCTCGAGTGTCACCTAGTCTTTGTACTTTTGGAATGAGTGAAAAATTGATTTACTTCTACTCATTCTACATCACTCAGGATTTTGTAGACCTCAATCTTATCTCCCCTCATCTCAGTGGCGTTCCTAGGGGAGGCGGTGGGTGCGGTCCGCCCCGGGTGCTCACCGCTGGGGGGGGGGGGGGGGGGTGCCGCGCGCGCGCCTGTCCGTCGTTCGTTCCATGCTCCCTCTGCCCTGAAACAGGTTACTTCCTGTTCCGGGGCAGAGGGAGCATGGAACGAATGATGGATAGGCGTGCACGGCACCCCCCCAGCGGCATACACCTGGGCGGGGGTTCTTTCGCCGGGGGGGGGGGTCGCGCTGCATCTGGGGGGGGGGGGGCGCTGCACCAGGGGGGGCCGGGCGCATCGGCGATCCGCCCCGGGTGTCAGCCCCCCTAGGAACGCCACTGCCTCATCTGCCTCTTTTCTAAGCTGAAGAGCCCTAACCTCTTTAGCTTTTCCTCATAATGAAGGCGTTCCATCTCCTTTATCATTTTGGTCATTCTTCTTTGAACCTTTTCTAATTCTGCTATATCTTTTTTGAGATACGGTGACCAGAACTGAAATGCAATACTCAAGGTGCGGATGCACCATGGAGCAATACAAAGGCATTATAGTATTTTTGGTCTTATTCACCATCCCTTTCCTAATAATTCCTAGCATCCTGTTTTCTTTGTTGGCTGCTGCCGCACACAGAGCAGTAGATTTCAGCATATTATCTACAACAAAACCTAGATATTTTTCTTGAGTGCTGATTCCCCCCAAGGTGGACCCTAGCATCAAGTAGCTATGATTCAGATTATTCTCTCCAATGTGCATCACCTTGCATTTGTCCACATTAAGTTTCATCTGCCATTTGGATGCCCAGTCTTCCAATTTCCTAAGAGCTTTCTGCAATATTTCATAGTCCCCACATGATTTAACAACCTTGAATAGTTTTGTATCATCTGCAAATTTAATCACCTCACTCGTTCCGATTTCCATATCATTTATAAATATGTTAAATAGCACCGGTCCCAGTACAGATCCCTGTGGCACTCCACTGTTCATCTTTCTTCATTGAGAGAAATTACCATTTAACCCTACCCTCTGTTTTCTGTCCAATAACCAATTCCTAATCCACACCAGAACCTTGCCTCCTATCCCATGATTCTTTAATTTTCTCAGGAGTTTCTCATGAGGAACTTTATCAAAAGCTTTCTGAAAATCTAGATGCACTACATCAACTGGCTCACCTTTACCCACATGTTTATTCACACCTTCAAAGAAATGAAGCAAATTGGTGAGGCAAGACTTCTCTCGGCTGAACCCATGCTGACTCTGTCCCATTAAACCATATTTATCTATGTGTTCTGCAATTTTATTCTTTATAATAGTTTCCACTATTTTGCCCAGAACTGACATCAGGCTTACTGGTTTATAATTTCCCGGATCACCCCTAGAACCCTTTTTAAATAATGGTGTCATATTGGCCACCCTCCAATCTTCAGGTACTACGGACGATTTTAACGACAGGTTACATATTACTAATAGCAGATCACCAATGTTATGCTTGAGTTCTTTGAGTACCCTTGGATGTATGTCATCCGGTCCAGGTGATTTACTACTCTTTAATTTGTCAATTTGGCTCAGTACATCTTCTAGGTTCACCAAGATTTCTTTCTGTTTCTTCACATCAGCACCCTTAAAAACTATTTCCGGTACAGGCAGACATCTTACATCTTCTTCAGTAAAGACAGAAGCTAATAATTCATTCAGTTTCTCCGCTATGGCCTTGTCTTCCCTGAGCACCTCATTTGCTCCTTCATGATCTTACGGGCCCCACGGATTCTCTCACCGGCTTTCTGCTTCTGATGTACCTGAAAAAGTTGTTACTGTGAGTTTCAGCTTCTGTGGCAAGTTTCTCTTCATATTCTCTTTTAGTCTTCTTTATTAATACTTTGCATCTGATTTGCTAGTGCTTATGTTACTTCTTTTTTTCTACCTGTCTCCAAAGAGGGAGCTAGGAAGGAAGACCAAGATCTATCAGCTACTGAACATTCATGTAGGTTTGTCAGTTCTGTTTGAAGGGTAATAGAAGCTGAGTTAAGATTCATAACACATTGTCTTATATTAATGTTCGAAATAAGAGGTTAGTTGGTATGTGATAGGATGTAAGTCGTTAGTTTGAGATAAACACTTGGGAGGTAGTTAATTATACTTTATAAAGTTTTTTTGATATTTATGGAAGGACCACCAATTTGTTTGCTATAGAAATGGCTTTTGGCATCTTTAATTTTAGATTTGTAGGACATTATAGCTGATTTCCAGAGTTTTTTTTGTCATCATCTGATCTAGTTTTAGATCATTTCCTCTCTAATTTGCAACAATGCTTTTTGATTGAACTAAGGTGATATTTTTTGAGAAGTCCTAGTTTTGGTTTTTAAAGGGGCCAGGTCATCAAGAACAGATTTGCTTAGAGCATCCCAATTTGACATGAAGTCAACCAAGTCAGATTGGGGCCAATCGTGATAATTAGATATGCTGGACCAGAACCTTAAGGGATCAATTATACTTCTCAGGAGGCTAAAGAATCTACAGGATTTGATCTAATTTTCATAATTTCCTTCACGTTTACAGTGAAAGTTAACTTTTTGTGGTCCAACCATGGTACTGGAGACCAACAGACATTATCAATAAAGTGGTTATCTAGATCGATAAATCTATGAGCCAACAGCTCCAAGAAGTGACCTTTAGAATGGCATGATGAAGTGCAGGTGTGGGTGAATTGCCATGATGACAGGAAGTTATTGAAACTTTTAGTGTTTGCACTGTTTGTATTTTCCAAATCCAAATTAATATCCCCCACAAGCAGTACATTGTAATATTTAATACATAAGTTAAATATGAATTCGGAGAAAACAGATTCAGTAGATGACCTGGTATACGGTAAAATAGATTAAGACAAATGGAGTTATATAGAGAGTTGTAGGCAGTACTAGAGACAGGTAATCACTTAAATAACAATTACACTGGACAAGTTTGGCTAGGGATATGACAGTGCCTAAAGTTTTGGCCTTAGGTTCTAGCTAGGCAGTCACCAAAGAAGGAATAATGTGAAGGTGGAAGTATATATTATTTATTATATAATAGCAATCATGGCAAGCAAATACAAAAATATATTATGCAACAAATATTAAAGATTACACCAATAGATAGTCCTCAGTATCTTCTGTAGATGGTGATGACATGGATCCTCTTCAGAGCTCATCTATTCCAGTGATCCCCTATTATCAGGCTTCAGTCTGTATCCCTGCACTGAAAGGCAGCTGGATGTTCAGTGTTAGGGAAGCCGTACACCAGCTACCAAATAATTCCTGGTGCAGCTCTTAGCACAGCCAGTCTTTGATGCCGAGTCGGCTCCTGACTTTGGCCTTGGCTGCACTTGGCACAAGAAACACAGTTCACAAGTGTTTTAGCAATCCAGTCTCTCTTCAAGAGATGTGCACACTATTGGGCCCTTTTTCTCTTCTTCCTTGTTCTTCCCTTTCCTTTTTCAAAGTCCAGCATTGGCACAGCCCTCCAGATCCACAGGTGACAATCAGGGACCAATCACCAACCGCATACCCCTGTCCCGCAGGTTACATATGGACATAACAATCAGGGGCCTTGTGGGCTTCCAGAAAGAACATCTTATCCGTAGTAGTCTCACAGTGCCAAGCTCCCCTCCACAGTTCACAGATCCTTCCAGAGACACTGTCTTTGAAGCTCGCTCCTCCACATTTTCCCAGGAGATAAACTGGAAGGCAAGGTCGAGTAAACACCATGTCCTTGAATGAAGTCATAGCAGTGCCACAAAACAAATGTACAGTCCATGTTGTTTTACTTGCAAGTAAGATGGTTCAGACTGTAACTAGGCCTCAGGGTGCAGAGTCCATATTGGTTCAGTAAAGATGGTTCATGTTGTATTCAGGCCTCAGGCTTACCAAAAATGAGATCCAGGGAAAAACTCCTATAGCGTCATCATTAATTTTACAAATGATAATTTCAAGATTCAGGGAGCCGAGATAATAAATACGCTTGATTTTGAAAAGGGATTTGTAGATGATGGCAATTCCACCACCTCTTTTTGCTGGTCTTGCTTGGTGAAGGATTTTGTACCCAGGATGGCATAAATTGAGCAATAATGGATCGTTATTGGAGTGTAACAAGGTTTCATATAGTAAGATCTTCTTCCTCTATCCAATCTCTGATTAAAGCTGTTTTGTTTACAATGGATCTGGCATTAATATTTCCTACCGGGATAGGTAGGAATGATGTTGGGGGAATGTTATTACAATTGATATTGATTAAGTGGTGTTGGGAGAGGGAACCTCTCAATTTGGATTTTTGTATGAAAAGAATCATATTTGTGTGAAGGTGAATAGTTCTGTTCAGAGAGATTAAATTGGATCAAGTGACTACGCTGGTTAGGGGAAGAAACATGATTTATATTATGGTTATTCCAACAAGGCTTTGCATTATTGTTATGATCACCAGTATATTGAATCGTGATTCAAGAGCCTCAGGTTGAGGACTTATTAACCATGAGCATAGTGTGATATAGGAGAGCCAGTTGGTGAATTTGAACTGTGAGAACATTGGTAGTGAGCACAAATTATAGACAGAAGTATAATATGAAATTCACACTAAGATTAAAAAGGAGACAACAATAAAAATGTGATATCAAAGTACAATATAATGACAATATTAACCAATAAACTAATAAAAGAAGTTAATGACTTACTACCTTCAAGGAGCCATTCCCAATGCTGCCCAAAGTTTCTTTAGCATGCCCCTTCGGCGCAACACCTGAGGCATGATGCCTTGGAAGCAGGGCTGCAAATACAGACACAGAGCTGCTGATGTCATCAACTGACAGTGCAGTTTGAATTGGTGGGATGACAGACTAATAGAAATGTTAACAGGCAAGGGGACTGTATTAGGTAAAGAACTCAGGAGGTGGCACACATTTAAGTAATACAGTTAATGATGTCACCCACCAGTATCTGACTTGAAAGGCCACTTTTTCCCTCTCCTGTCTGCATGCTGGAAACTGCTCTCCCGATATACAAAGGAGCTGCCAGACAGAGGAGTTGGAGCAAGTGGAGAACTCAGGAGGCGGCACACATTTAAATAATATAGTTAATGATGTCACCCACCAGTATCTGATTTGAAAGTCTGTTTTCTCCCTCTTCTGCCTGCATGCTGGAAACTGCTCTCCTGATGTACCAAGGTCCTGGCAATATGTTCATTGTTTGTATGAGAAAAAGCACTAACCTTCAGATTCAACAAAGGTCACCCAAATTTGAGTGCCCAAAATAATTAGTTGATGGGTTCCAACAGAGGCGTAGCCAGGTTCTGATCTCAGGGGGAGCAGACTTTTACAAAATAGGTGCTGTGTTGTTGCTCAGGTGCTATGGCGGGCAATGATTAATACAGGCTGTCTCTGTTGCGTCCTGCCTACAAGGAAACAGTAAGTTACATCAGGAGGCAAGACGCAGAAGAGGTCTCTGGACCGGCCAGAGCAAGCAACCTGTCTTCTTAACTACAAAGTAAAGATATTCAGGAATAGCACACACATTCCTTCCACTGCTAGACACCTTGTTTAAATCAGATGGGCTTTTGTTTGTGTGGTGACTGGCAAGGGGGTACTCCAGGACTGCCCTAGAACACAAAACCTACCACACCATAACAGCCCTAACCCACCTATCAGAAGAGAGTGCTATTACACTGGACTGTGGAGCACCAATATACCTACTATTGGAAAACTGGAACAAACTGCACTGTTACACATTCCTACACAGACACTACACGCTAGCAGAATCCTTCACCTCAGTCACACATGCAGAACATGGACAGACCCTCATCTATATAAACATAAAATTAGCCATACTGGGTCAGACCAATGGTCCATCTAGCCCAGTATCCTGTTTCAACAGTGGCCAACCCAGGTCACAAGCACCTAGCACAAACCCAAATTGTGACAACATTTCATTCTACCAATCTAATACAGATTAGGGAGCCACAACCCTCCCCCCCCCCCCACCACCAACAGAATTGAAATAGAGACCCCCCCCCCCCCCCCACATCCACTCTCTGTCCAAGGAAGCCAGACTCTATAAACAGTGCAATACTAGCAGAAAAGAGACAGAAATGCATTTTCTCCTGTACATTTTACAAAGCAGGTACATCTCAGTCCTTACAAAGTATTAAATAAAATTTTCTACCTTTGTTGTCTGGGAATTTGGCTGGTCCGAGTCTTTTTTTCCATATTCCATGAGTCAGCCTTACAAATTCTTTTCCAGGCTGGCCTTTCCATTTCTTCTCTCACCTCTTGTCTTCTTCCTTTCCTTCTCTACATCTGTTTGGCACTGATCTTGCATTTTACAACCCCACTATCAAATAGCTGTGTATAGAGCTGCCACGTGATCCAGTTCCAGAAGAGAGATTTTTCAACCAGTGCTAGTGTGAACTCACATCCCAAATTCATATGGGATTTGCAGTCCCTGATTCTACCCATCAAAATCTGTGCTTCAGTACATCCAAAATGACTTAAGAAAATGCACTGTTGTTTGAACAATTTATTTTCTCATTTGCTTTGGTCCTGCTGTTTTTTTTTCTGTTTTTCTCTCTTTCTTCTGGTATTACAGGGTCTTTTGCCCATCTGATTTCTTCTGTCTCAAAGTGCACCAACCTTCTTTCCTCTGCACCACTATTTGTCCTGTCCAGCATCTCCCTTCTGTGTCCCTTGTCCCTATCCTACCCTCAAGTTCAGCATCTGCCATTTCTGTGTCCCCCATCTTCCCCTTTTTTCAGCACAAGCCTACCTGGTCTCCTCATCTCTCCCTTTTCTAGCATCTGCCATCCAGGTGTCCCCATCTCTCCGTTTTTCTAGCATTGCCCTGTGTCCCATCTTCCCCCTTTTTCCAGCACTACCCCTGTGTTACCATCTTCTCCCTTTTCCAGCATTACCTCTTTGTCCCCATCTCACCCCTTTTTCACCACTGTCCCCACATCTCCATTCCTCCCCCTGTGTCCCTATCTTCTCCTCCCCTTCTCAGTAGTGCCCCTCTGTGTCCCTATCCCCCTCCTTTTCAGTAGTGCCCCTGTGTCCCCATTTCTTAATTTTCCAGCACTGCCTCTTTGCGTTCCAATGTCCCTCTCCTCTCCCTGTCCAGTATTGACTCTGTGTCCTTTTCCCTCTCTGTCCAGCATTTACCCTTATCTCTCCCCATGTTAACCTTCTTCCCCGTCTCTTTCAGCGCTCCCCATCCTCCTTGGGGCCACATATCTCCCTGGCCTGCTCCCACGGTCCATCCTCTGGTAGCTCCAAAATGTTGAAACCAATTAGGCCAATCTCACTTTCCCCTTCCCCACGCAGCTGTCATTCCTGTACTCTCAAAACAAAGCAAGCAAACCTATGAGCTGCTGCATCCACGTTGTCACTCTTTATTGTTTAAAAAAAAATCCTTTATCCTCCACATTTTAAGACATTGTCTATCCTGCTGGATAGTGATGGCACGAGGAACGCAAGTTTGGTCCAGTGAAGACTAACTCAAAATAGCCTGTTTCTTAGCTGGGCCCTAGTATTACCATATTAAAAATGCAACCATACCATGCCTCTGTAGCTATGTTCCACTAATGTTAAACAGTTAACTGGATTTCTTGAAAGGATTATATAAATGTAGGATGCATGACTAGGGGCACAAACATACACTTATTTATTCAATATCACAATTGCTCATGTAGAGCCACAAAACAACCTTTGAGGGCGGATAGTGTTCCTTTTATTATTGACCAGATAGACATAAGAGTTTTCAGTTTTGGCATGATATAAGTAATCACAAGATCAAAATGTAAGAAAACCAGTGGACTGAATTAGGGGCTTATAGCCCATTTATGTTTAAACAAAAGAGAGCTGCATGAAACAAAATATTTATTTTGATTTATAAAAGTACTTGCTCCCAAAATACGTTCAAAACAGAATAATCCCTTTGTGTATGTAAAAGGTAAACGTCTACAAAACAGATTATGTGATTCCATGTGCCCCAATGAAAGGAGAGTTAAATTCTACTTCCATTTAATTTCCATCTTCTTTATAACACCAGGTTTCCGAAGGCAGATTACAACTACAGTTAAGATGAACCCATCAGGAAACAGGATAGCCTCACTGAAATCTGGACATCTATATATAAGAACAGTGAGAAAAATGAACACAAACTATAGAGTTTATAATTGCAGTTTCTACCAGCTACAATAATTTTCGAAGCTCTTTTAGTGATAGTCAATTGTTATTTCTTTTCTCCTCCACCTTTTAAGATGGAACAACATTAAAGAATGACAAGGTGGATGCAGCACCTCATAAGTTTGCTTGCTTTGTTTTGAGTGGGGGAGGAGGGGGGTGGAAAGTGGAAACATTTCAAATTGACTTCCTTACCTTGCGTACAGTGTACTAGATAGGTTCACTTCCACTCTGTGTTGTTGGGCAGCGCTTTCTCCCTCCTCCATGCCCTCCTGAGTTTTGCATCTTTCTCCCTCTCTTCTGCCCGCTCTCCCCATCCGCGTGGTCTGGTCACTTTTACTGACCGAAGCTCCGTTCTCCCTCCAGCAGCACCGGCGATTCTCATAGTCAGCCTTCTGACAGCGACAGCATGCGATGTCGGGGCCTCTCCTCAGCTGTGTCCCGCCTCTGCGGAAAACAAGAAGTTGCAGAGTAGGCTGCTGGAGGGAGAATGGCACTTCGGACAGTAAAAGTGACCAGACCACTCAGATGGGGAGAGCGGGCAGAAGAGGCAGGAAAAGATTGGAGCCTCGCTTGCGAGAGGGCAGAAAAAAATATTTGCAAGAGGCGCATAGGCGCCATTTTTTCTACAAATCTGTTTGGGGGAGCGACTGCTCCCCCTGCGCCCCACCTAGCTATGCTACTGGGTTCCAATGATTTAATTATTGAAGTTAACATGCACTTAATTAGCACTAATTATGGTTTGGGCACTGATCTGGCCATGTGCTGTCTTGTAACAATGGAAGCCAAAATTGGATCGTGTACATCTCAGAAGGGGGCGAGGGGCAGGGGAGGGTCAAAGCATTCATAAAAGATGTGTGCATTGTTACAGAATAACAGGGATCTGTGCCCAATATGTGTGCCAGGATTTATACCAGAATTCAGCTGGTGCAAGTCCTCACACCCAAAGTTGAGTGCCAAATTCGGCACCCAAAGTTAGACACTGATTATTCAGCACAAAATGCTATTCTAGAGTGGTTATCTGGAAGCGCCCTTTATAGAATTTGGGTGCCAAATTTAATCGGTACCCAATTTTTGGTGCCATAATGCTTTTCCACAAAAAGCACAATTTTGTGAAGTGACCTTGCAACTTACGAAGAAGCACACTTACCACCCATTCATAAGCTCATCTCTCAGCATGAAACGTCTCACTTACCTATGAACATGCGCAAGCACTTAACAGAAAATCGAGCCCGTAGTCAAGCAATGAGGAAGACACCACACGCCAGTAGCCGTTGTGATAAAAAAAGTCACTCGCGCCTATAAGCTCTACTTCCGAGTGATGTGTATCTTACACTCCCTGGACACACGTCTATGATGTGTGACATGCGTACAACAGCCACAGTGATACCATGTGTTTAGTGAATGACTATTGTGCGCATGCATTTCCTACACCGTTAGCGAGGATTTCACCAGATTAGCGATATTTTCATGCATTCACCTTTTTAATACCGCGCCGAATTTGCGAGTTGTTTTTTTAGAGCATCCATCAGTTCTTCTACGTTTTGTTGATGCATCTACCCCTCTGGGTCATCAAGGGCATATTAAGTTAGTTCTGGTTTTGCCCCATTGCAGCTATGAATTTGCTGGTCTGTTTTTCTTAGAACTGGGAGGAGTACCGTTGTTTGGTTTCTTTTGGATTCATTCCATATATGGGAGAAGGAGGACAAAGTGGCAGAAATGTGATCATTTTATTTTTCATGAAGAACAGGGATCCAACTACTTGAGTGGTTTTGACCATCATTCTGCTTCCCTGCTATACAGCTGAAAGTGTAAGGAGTAGAGCTTCAATGTTTGGGAATGGATATTTTTCATCTCTGTGCTTGCTGTTCCCCAGTGGTATAATACCTTGTCTTCTCTTTTGATCCCCTCCTGACCAGATCCAAGTTGCTCCAGATCTCTTGGGGGCTCTAATCTATGGAGAGAGTTCATTAGCTTTGGTGATAACTGGAAACTTTTTTCTCTCTCTCTTGTTATCTTTCTTCAGGTATTTTCTTGTTAAGTCAAGTGTCCCATTATTACTACTTTCCCCCAGGTAATAAATAGAAGTAAAACCGAACAAACAAACAAACAAAACCAAAACCAAAATAAGATAATACCTTTTTATTGGATTAACTTAATACATTTTTTGATTATCTTTCGAAGGCAATACCTTCTTCAGATCATTTTTTGATTAGCTTTCAAAGGCAATACCTTCTTCAGATCAGAAGAAGGTATTGCCATTGAAAGCTAATCAAAAATGTATTAAGTTAGTCCAATAAAAAAGTATCATCTTTTTTTGTTCTGTTTTACTTCTGTTTATTACCTCTAAAAGTGGATTAACATGGCTATCACACCATATTTTCCCCCAGAATAAATGCTGTCTCACTCTAGCTAGCCTGCAATTCTGGGTTGTTTATAGCAGTGTTTCTCAAGCCAGTCCTGAAATATCTCCTAGCCAGTCTGGTTTGCAGGATATTCACAAAAAATATGCATGGGATAGATTTGCATGCATTACCTTCATCATATACAAATATATCTCATGCATATTCATGCAGCGCCATTTCTCCAGGACTCCTGTAGGAGATCATTCCTGTGCATGCAGTCGTGAAGATATTATAAGTTAAACCCCTGAAGATGCCATAGCGTGAAACGCATCGATTGCGTTGGGTTTGGCAAACTGAGGTGCTGGACTTTGAGTTCTATTTTCTGTCATCAATGGATGGAACTTTTTTTTGAAGTCAAATAACCCAGTTGGGATACAAAGAAGTTGCTGAGGGACTTAAGCATTACCGGAATGTAAGAAGTCAATTCTTCTTGGAAACACCAGGGAGAAGTGCAAGCACGAAATTGACTGATTGTATCGGATGGAAGGTGTATTAGCAATTTGAGCTACTATCACTGGGGCGTCAGGAACCTCAGCAGAGACATTGCGTAACACGTGTACAGTTCGTAGTAACAATATGAAAGGATATGAATAACATTATTGTGTAATTGCAATTGTCCGGGTAATACTTGGTCCACATGGTATTAGGTTTGTGATGAAGAATGATTGAATGCATGAAGTTGTGAAAGGTAGAAGTGGAATGAATGCAAGCAAGCAAGCAAGCAAGCAAGCATATGAACCATAATATGGAGTAAAACTATTGAAAGAATAGAGAAAAGATGATTGTCTTATACAGTTTTTGCAATTAAAGGAGTTTAATATGTGATTGAATGGTCATTAGAGTGTTATTTTAGTTAATCGTGTGATCAAAGAGAAAAAATGAGAGCTCACACTTGGGATTAATGCATATTCATTGGGGGATATCCTGAAAACTAGTACTTCAGGACGAGCTTGAGAAGTATTACTTTGTAGCACAAGGAAAATATTTGTGGTTTCCTGTATTTCTTTTGTTCCTAATTTCTACCCAGAAAGTGCTAACCATCTTCTCTGTTTCTTCCTATTCTATTTTATTCCCAGCATTTCTAGCCCACTAATTTCCCTTAGGAATCATAGCAGATAACAAAATATCATTACTTAAGTCATATTTCAATCATTAAACTGTTTCTCAAATAAAAAGGTTTTCAGAAACTTCTAAATAACGTGTAATCTGTAATTTCACAAAGCTGAAAAGGAATGGAATTCCACAATTTAACTGCTAAATAACTTAAGGGGCCCATTTACTAAGTCGTGTAGGCTTGTACATGTGCCCAACGCGTGTCAGTTCGGAGTTACCGCCTGGCTACCGTGTGGCCGGTGTTGTAATTTCATTTTGGATGCATGTCCACTACACGCGCCAGAAAATATATTTTATTTTCTGGCGCGTGGCGAAAATCAGGCGGTAACTCCAGCTTGATGCAGGAAGTCAATGGCTGGCAGTAAGCTCTCAGACCCCAAATGGATGCGTTCCAATTTTTATTTTGCCGCACGTCCATTTTTGCAAAAATTTTAAAAAGGCCTTTTTTACAGGTACGCTGAAAAATGGACCTGCACGCATCCGTAACACGCGCCTACAGTACCGCAGCCCGTTTTTCCGCTCGCCTTTGTAAAAGAACCCCTAAAGGAACTGTCAAAAAAGCATTTATAACAAATCTTACTAACTGCAGGAAAATCCAAGTTTGATGCATAACATTTATATTGGGTATGAAATTATTTATTTATTTTTTATTTGTTGCATTTGTACCCCACATTTTCCCACCTATTTGCATGCTCAATCTGGCTTACATAGTACCATCAAAGGTGTTTGCCCAGTCGGTTGATAACAAGTACAAGGTTGAAATGTGATCGTATGAGGTATATATGGAGGGTCGGGAAGGATGAAGATTGCGTGTTGTCTAGTGCGATCAAAGTTATGCTGTGTTGCTGGGTGAAGAGGTTTACGTGGCATCATTGGGGTAGGCCTTTTTGAAGAGGATGGTTTTTAGTGACTTCCTGAAGTTCTGGTGGTCGTGGATTGTTTTCATGGCTTTTGGGAGGCCATTCCATAGTTGGGCGCTTATGTAGGAGAAGCCGGATGCGTAAGTTATTTTGTATTTCAGTCCTTTGCTATTTGGGTAATGTAGGTTTAAGTAAGATCTTGATAGTCTGACTTTGTTTCTTATTGGTAGATAAATAAGGTCTGTCATGTATCCTGGGAATTAGAAAAATATGGTCCATTGGATGACAACCATAAAAGATTTTGTGGACCAAACCAGCTATTTTAAAATCAGTCCTCAAATTAGCCTGTTCAATATAAATGTGAATCTCTCCTTCCCTTTATATACTCCATTTAATTAGATGACATATGATCAATCTATAACAACTTAACAAAGATATTTATGGTTTTTGCCTTAATTTTTCAGCACTTTACAAGGCATTCTTACATTTGTACAGTGAGGAGACATTGAGAATTTTGCAGTAGGGATGTCTGCAGAAAATTCCAAAGGCCCTACCAGAAGCAGTATAATTGAATCTCCACAGTGATATCACTAATTGCTGGGGAGCAAGGCACATTACTCTTTTGACTCTTCCAGCCATGAACAGATTCTAGAAAGTAGGAGTGTCCCCTATGTCCAGTATTCTAATCAGGGGAGGAGCAAAGTTTTGGAGGGAATTGCTCAGAAGTATAAATTCAAATCTCTGTTCTTGGTTTGGCCTCCTGGCTGCTGACTGCACACGTGAAGGGAGAGGCCTCCTGCCTAAAGCCCTAGCCAACTATGTCTAATCAATTAGGTTATAGAGACACCTGATTACACTAATTGGGACAGTCTGAAAGTAGAAGTCTAAGAGCAGATACAGTAACAGTGGTCACTTAAGCTCTGCGCTCTACAGAGACAGTGAGAACAGGGAACCTGCTGCACCCATTCTTAAGAGTTCAGGAGTAAGGAAGAAGTTGGGATCATTGTGTAATTCCAGCTGGGAGCCCAGGACCTTCTGAACCTACACCTAAGGTCTGGAACAACAGCCAAAGGTTGAAGGAAATAGAGGAACCATTACTGTACAACAATCAGCATCCTGGGAATACCACCTCTACTCGTGACCAGCTTGTCATCTAGCTTGCTTCAGAGCCTCTGGAACTCTGAGACTCCCAACCCTGCTAATCTCAAAGACTGTGAGTGACAATTCTCCTTGACAGTTACCTGCTACTGATTGTTGCAGTGTTCTACAGGGGAGCTGTATTGAGTGCGTCCACGTACTTTCACAAGAAAGAACAAATAAGAGGGGATAAAGGACTTTGTAAATAGTTTTGCCTGTTGCCTCTGCCAAAGTAACTTCTGCTGCTGTTATTGTGCCGCATTTACTTTCTCAATAAAGACTTTAACAAACAAGTTGTTTTAGAACACATCTGTTGGAATGGTCTGGCTTATTGAAAGAATGGAGAGAATAGCGTGTGTGGTAAATGCCTGTGGCCTTTTGGTGTATGCCAGTTCCATCCCTGGTCCCAACAAACTGAGGGGCCCTTTTACTAAGGTGCGCTGAACAATGGCCTGCTGTAGTGTAGACGCGTGTTTTGGGCGCGTGCAGAATCATTTTTCAGCACACCTGCAAAAAAATGCCTTTTAAACATTTTTGCCGAAAGTGGACACGTGGCAAAATGAAAATTGCCGCACGTCCATTTTGGGTTTCAGACCTTACTGCCAGCCATTGACCTAGAGGTAAAGTCTCACGCGGTAACCGGGCAGTGATGACCTATGCACGCCAAATGCCACTTGGTGCGCGTAGCTGACGCGCATCAGAAAATAAAAAATATTTTTCAGGTGCACGTAGCGGACGCACGCCAAAAATGAAATTACTGCAAGGGCCACATGGTAGCTGTGCGGTAACTCCATTTTGGCATGCGTTGGGCACGCGTAGATGCTTAAACGCCTTATTAAAAGGGCCCCTGAATATTGTTTATTTATGGGAGTTGCTATGATCATGGGCTCATAACAGGCAGCAGACTACTTGAAACACTAAGACCTGGTTACTCTAGTTATAGTACACTATTTTTATTTTTTAAATTCAGTAAGCTATTGGTTTAAAAGAGGGAATAATGTTAAAATGTTAATCTGAGAAGGAAAACTTTTCTTTTTTATCTGTCCAGATTTATTTTGAGGGTCCTGTTAACACAATATTTTATACAGGAAACAAGCCAAACTAGTCATGAAAGAAGCTGACAGGTAAATGCAGAGTTAAAACGAAGACAGTCCCAGTCCCAGTGGACTGAATGTTTGAAGAGATTTGCGACAGGCATCTAATTATAAGCTGTCTGTGCATTTTCACAAACAAAAGGACATCTAACCTAGGAATCAAGCTGCCGGCTGAGAATGAAGCTGTCAGTTTCAAAATGACATCTTCCATATTTATTTAAAAGTTAAATTTACTGCATTTTTGGACCTAGTCTATTGAATGTGATGTAGAAAATCCTGTGGAAACAGACGCCTGTGCATAATTTTTTTGAACACCTCCAACTTTTAAAGGCCTGAGCATGTAGACTGAATAGCAAAGATGAAATGGAATGTTCTGAGGGAATTAAAACCTTGTGTTCCATCAAGTCAGGTGGCTTAGAATCAACTAAGGACTTTATTTATATTCTAGTTGTTCTTACGTACTTTCTCTTTACTTATCTGTATTCTGCTTCCTGCATAAAACATAAACATCTTTGATGGATACTTTGGAGCAGCCAAAATCTATAGCTATTAATTAGGCGTGCATTTCTGTTTATTACAAATCCTATACACATGTGTGGGTAACAGAATCCTGAATTGTCTTTCATACACGTACTGCATATTTGTATTAAACTGAAATACACAATAACCTAAATTTTATATAGGCCGTTTAGGCAAAACTTCAACAGACAAGTCAAGCAAAAATTCACTAGATGTTGAGCCTCTTGCAAAATACACATAAAGCCATGGCAATAACCCATGTATTTGGTGGTATGCACAGTGGGAACAGACATGTTACAAAAATATCACATTCATAAAAAGAGCAGCATTGCTAAGGGCTTTCTGAGCTACTTTGCATAATATGTCATTATGAATTTTGAGGGCCGATATTCATAGCCAGGTAACTGGGTAAGAAAGCCACTTCCTATTTAACTGGTGCTGACTGAGCCCTGAGGGAATATTCAGTGGCAACTTAACTTGGTAGTGCAGCTGAATATCCCCCCCCCCTAAAGCCTAACCCCCCCCCCTAAAGCCTAACCAGCTATTTTGTGGGCGGTCTGAGGGCGGAGTCAGCACTTAAACAGATAAGTGCCAATATTTAGCCCTTAACCAGTTAAGTTAACTAGCAAAATCACATCACATAACGAGCGGCCCTGTCTTTGGCCAGTTTAATTTAACCAGTTAAGAGCTGAATATCGGCACTAATCCAGTTAAGTGTTTTCCATCTGCACAGACTTGGATATTTGAGGTTTAAGGTTAAGGTTTAAGGCAGGGGTGCTCAGTGTCAGCCTTGAGATGAACAACCCAGTTGGGTTTTCAGGATTTCCACAATGAATATGTACGAGATCTATTTGCACATAATGGAGGCAGTGCATGCAAATAGATCTTTTGCACATTCATTGGGGAAATCCTGAAAACCTGACTGGGTTGCAGACCTCAAAGACCAGCTTTGAGCATCCTTGATTTGAGGTTTATTGATTTATATTCTCTTCATATCTAAGTGGAGTACAAAATAAGTACCAATACCTGGACATGGGCTAGCATTCAATATCCAGGTATAATTTTGGCAGCGGCAGTCAGCATTTAAAAAATCATTGACCACCGCCAGTTGAATATTACCTCCTGAATTTATTATAAAATGTTGTACTGAGTGGGCTACACACAGTGTTTTATTACTCAGGACAGTACAATTTTTTGCAAATAACACATGGAGGGGCATTTTCGATATGATGTCTAAATCCAGTTTTGTAGAAACAACCCAGAGCAGATCGAACAAACAAACTTTATTGGTAATGTAAACACCTCAACATTGGATTTTATGGATCATCTGACTTCTTGTTTTCTAGGTAAATTCAGTTTTGGACAGTATGTGGAAAATGTCCAAAAATCTAGCAGCGAACTTGGCCATTTTCAAACCAGAAAAACATCCAACTTTTCAAAATGGCCATTTGCTAGATGTTTTTGTGCTCAGTGCGTCTATCTTTTTGGACCATTCTTGAAAAAAAAAAAAAAAAAAGAGTCCAAGGGAAAAACAAACAAAAACAAGCCATTGGGATGTATGGGGGCCCAGCATTCTTAGTAGACTGGCCACACAGACATCCCAGCAAAGCAGTGGGACACCCTAGGGGGCAGTGCAGTGGACTTCACATAAAAGGTCCCAGGTACACTTCTCACCATTATCCCCTTATATTGTATGGTGAGCCCTCCAAACATATAGAGGGGCATAATCGAACATGAACGCCTATCTCCATGGGCGTCTACGTCCGAAAACGGGTACGTAAAGAGGCGGGACAGACCGTATTTTCGAAAAAATCGACGTTTTTCAGCTGGGCGTTTGTTTTTTTTTGTGATAATGGAAACTAAAAACACCCAGCTCAAAAACGTCCTAATCCAAGCCATTTGGTCGTGGGAGGGGCCAGGATTCGTAGTACACTCGCCCCCCTGACATGCCAGGACACCAACTGGGCACCCTAGAGGTCAGTGCGGTGGACTTCAGACAACGCTCCCACATGCATAGCTCCCTTACCACGGGTGCTGAGCACCCAACCCCCTCCCCCAAAACCCATTACCCACAAATGTACAACACTACCATAGCTCTTAGGGGTGAAGGGGGCACCTACATGTGGGTACAGTGGGTTTTGGAGGCCTCCCATTTACCAGCACAAGTGTTACAGGTAGGGGGGATGGGCCTGGGTCCACCTGGCTGAAGTGCACTGCGGTACCCACTAAAAGTGCTCCAGGGACCTGCATACACGCAGGCCTCTAGGACTTGTTGCTGCTATATAACATTGGCACACCAGTTGACACCTGAAGACTAAGCTCTCCAAAAACGTCCTTTATTGGAATAAGCACGCTAACTCATAGTTAACTGCAGATCAGAGGTTGTGCCCCATTGGCAAAGAGTCTCCCTGGTACTGAGATGAGCAGTAGGTCAGAGCTGGCAGAATGCTGTACAATGCCCTCTTTCAGCCACATTCAAGGTAAGAACTAAGTTCTGTAACGTGGCTAACACGTGAAAGGGATCTAAAACTGGCTTACAAAAATGGCCACTACCTCATGGACTACCGGCACGCTCTGACCCAGTAAGCAGGGGGAAAAGCACCATGGGAGTAGAGCCTACCAATTACCAACATCGTGAGCATTTGCCACAAGCTAGTGGAATCATGGAGCCCAATACCCTACACCCACCACAATGCATTGCTGATGTGACTCTGCAGTGCGCATAACAGAAAAGGTGTCACACTCACCCGAGAGCCACATCAGAACCAGGGAAAGGCTGTCACAGGATAGAACACATTCTGCTGTCATGGAGGTGGGTACGGCATTTGAGGCTGGCATAGAGGCTGGAAAAAAAGTTTTTAAAGTGGGTTTTTTTGGTGGAAGGGGGTTAGTGACCACTGGGGGAGTCCGGGGAGGTCATCCCTGATTCCCTCCAGTGGTCATCTGGTCAGTTGGGGCACTTTTTTGGGACTTGTTCGTGAAAAAAAAGGGTCCAAAAAAAGTGACCCAAAATCGCGGTAAAAACGCTTTTTTTTTTTTCGATTATCAGCTAAAGACGCCCATCTCTCCTCGGCCGATAACCATGCCCCAGTTCCGCCTTCACCACGCCTCCGACACGCCCCCATCAACTTTACCTGTTTCTGTGATGGATTGCAGTTGGAAATGCCCAAAATCGGATTTTGATTATACCGATTTGGGCACCCACGGGAGAATGACGCCCTTCTCCCGATTTGGGTCGCAATATAGGCGTTTTTCTCGTTCGATTATAAGCAGGGTAGTAACCTAGTAGATGACGGCAGAAAAAGACCTGCACGGTCCATCCAGTCTGCCCAACAAGACAAACTCATATGTGCTAGTTTTTGTGTATATCTTACCTTGATTTGTAACTGTCATTTTCAGGGCACAGACCGTACAAGTCTGCCCAGCACTATCCCCGCCTCCCAACCACCAGCCCCGCCTCCCACCACCGGCTCTAGCACAGACCGTATAAGTCTGACCAGCACTATCCCCGCCTCCCACCACCGGCTCTGGCACAGACCGTATAAGTCTGGCCAGCACTATCCCCGCCTCCCAACCACCAGCCCCGCCTCCCACCACCAGCTCTGCAACCCAATCTTGGCTGAGCTCCTGAGGATCCATTTCTTCTGAACAGGATTCCTTTATGTTTATCCCATGCATGTTTGTATTCCGTTACTGTTTTCCTCTCCACCACCTCCCACGGGAGGGCATTCCAAGTCAGTGTGTAGCTAGACACTGAAGGAGAAGGACATACTACAGGAGGCTCTGTGGTTGGAGGAAGGGAGGGGAGCAAGGCCTAGCTCCCTTCCCAGCCATGAGGCAGGGCTCTGGGGAGTGCTCCTCAGGGCAGGGCCCGGCTCGGGAAACGGCCGGGCCCAGCTACCAGGAGAGACGGAGAAGCAGCTCTCAGCCGAGCCTGGCCCCTGGGAGAAGAGAGCGGAGTCCCCTGGACCGTGGAGCTTCGAGGTCCAGGGGGGACAGTGGACCCAGCACCCCTCCCATGACCCAGCGGTTACCGGGTAAGGAGCACGAAGAGCATGGGAGGGGGAGGCAGAGGGTGAGAGTCCCGCAGGCCCAGAAAGTGGCAGAACAGAGGATGGAAGAGGGTCAGCAGCTTCAGCCGGTGCTGGACCCGTTGTACAGTGAGGATGAGTGGTCTGAGGAAGAGGAGGAGGAGGGGGTAGGGCAGCTGGGAAGCAGCAGCCCTGATTCTTCAGCCAGAGGTATCGTGGACAGGGTGAGGAGGATTGAAGCCCTGGGGAAGGAGGTGGAAGTGCTGGGGAAAAAACTAAACAGGGCTAGAATCCTGCAGAAGTTGGCCCCAGCAGCACAGAAGAGTCTGTATGGAAAGGAAGAAGCTCGTTTGAGAAAGCAGCTTTGCCTGAAAAGAAAGGTGTTGGACTCCCTGAAGAAGGGCTCTGATAACCCTTTAAGGGAACTCTATATTACCAGGGAAAGATTTCAACCCAGGACAGTGCCAAACCAGAATCAGCCAGAGGAAACAGGAGAGTTGGTATCTAAGGATTGTTTTACAAAACACCAGGTTGCAGTAGATAATGTGGTGGGGACAAGCAGTCAAGACACTTTACAATTTATGAAGAATCTAGCAACTCAGAACCCTGCAAACCTTACCTTAGAGGCAGCTGCCAGGGAAGAGAGGGAAGGAGTTGAAGAGACCTCAGGTGGTGCTGCAGAGACTATGGCTGAAAACACAATGGAGTTGGAACTCAGTCAGCCTACACATTCTGCTGTCTTTGAAACTGAGGACGGTGACTTGGGGTTTTGTGTTATTTCACAAAAAGTGCCTGCACTACCCAACACTGATGCAGGCAACAGTTTGACAGGGAAGGTGAACACTGGAAAGCAAGCTGGAAAGCATACTGACATTGGGAGTGTGGACACTAATGAACAGCAGGTCTTAGGGCTGCAGACACAGGTGAGCTTAGTTAGCTCCCTGATTGAGGCACCAGGTTTACAGCCACAAGTGGTGGATTCAGCAGTACAACCAGGCTCAGGGAATCCCCAGCACAGAAGGGAAGATGAGATGAACTCTGGCTCTGTAAAAACTGTAAGCAGCCTCACGCGGGACCTGCTGGTGCAGGGAGAACAGAGCTCTCCTCAGAGTGTATCAGCAGTCTCTCTGACAGAAGATATTGCTGGGGGATCTGCAACCCAGGCAGAGGGAGCTCACTCCCAGGGAAGCATTGTGAAAGCTAAGGACTGTTCAGAACTGGTTATAGATTCCAGGGGGCTCAGTTCTCTGGGCACTGACTGTGGGCAGGGGGGAGGGGGAGGGGATGATGTTCAGGATATGTTGATTTGTGATGTGAGGGAGGGGGGTAAGGGGGAAGGGGCAGAGGGTTTGGGGAACTGTTCTGTTGGTGAAAAGGTTGGTGAACGGGTTGCTGTTCCAGTTTGTGGAAGGGGGGAGGGGGTTGATGGGGAGATGGTAAGGGAAGGTAAAGGGGGTGGGCAGGATCAGCAGGTGGGGGGGAAGGGATCTTCAGGCAAGGAAGGGATAAGCTCAGGGAGGAGGGGAAGTCAGTGGAGGCAGGGTCAGCCCTCCTTTGCAGATGTGGTTAATAGGGAAGGAGGAAGAGGGAAGGGGCAGTTTTCCTTTAGTAATGACACAGATGCTGGGTTCAGGGGAGGTAGGGGTTATGGGCAACCGCCCAAGAGAAGGAATGTGGTCCAAATCAAGTGGGTGGGGGAGGGGGGTATGCCTTCACGTGATACAGTGTTGAAACTAGTTTTGGGGTTAGGGTTTGTCCCAGAAGACCTCTATGCCTGTATTCATCCAGTTAATCTCCCAGAATACGATGTCAGTTTTCTGACCCAGAGAGGCATGGAGGTCTTCTGGGAAAAGTATGAGGGGGTAAGAGGAAGGGGGGATTGGAAATATTATAGGGTAGTTCCCATCAGTCGGCCAGATCTGGTGCAGGTGACTCTGCTAGTCCGTAACGAGTCCATCTCAGGGGCAGACTTGGCCTTTTGGCTGCACAGGTATGCCGAGTTGAGGACTCCATTGACCAAGCTCCCGGATCCCAGTAGAGTCTGGGCGGGGGGGGGTGGGGGGCTTTGGTTAAACTTCACCAGGTAGGGCAGGTAGTACAACACATTCCTTCAGCGGCTTTTATTGGAAGGGACAGAATCCTGTGTTTTTACAAGGGACAGCCAAGACAATGTTTTCGGTGTGGGTCTTTCCGCCATTTTAGCATGTCCTGCCCAGTACAGCAATGTGCTAAGTGCGGATCGAAAGATCATCCCACCGAAGAGTGTTCTTCGATCAGGTGCAATCTTTGTGGTGGTCTGGGGCATGCCTTCCGGGACTGCCCTAGGGCGTCGCATAATGGGGGGAGGGAAGAGGAGGTGCAGGAGGAGGGGGTGGGGAGAGGGGGGGTTCAGGGTCGGGATCAGGGGGCAAGGGGGGCACAGAGGGAGGTTGTGGAGGTGGGGGTTCCAGAGGCAGCAGCACAGGTGAGGAAACAGGGGCAAGGGCTGGAAGGGGTAGATGAATGGGCCCAGGTCCCCAAGAAGCAGAAGGGGGTGAAGGGGAAGGGTAGAGGGATTTCAGGGGGGTCAGGAGAGGGGGCTCGGCAAGAGAGGGAGACAGGAAACCGGTTTCAGGTTTTGGCAGAGGAAGAGGAGGTGGTGGAAGAAGAAGGGGAAGGGGTCGGTGGGGTTGTGGGGGGAGGGGAGGAAGGAAAGAGGAAATTAGAGGGGGTGGAGGGAGAGGGGGTAAGCGTAAGAAGAAGGGGGGGAAGGTTAGGAGGATGGAGATTAGTGTGGAGGGTGGGGGCGGGTTGGACGGGGAGGGGGGAAGAGGGGGGGCAGGAGAGGGGGAGAAGCTTATGAGGCGATCGGATAGAATTCGAGCTCTACAGGGGAAGGATCACGGGAGTGAGAGGGGGAAGGTTTAGGGGGTGGGAGGGGATCAGAGGGGGGAGGGGGGGCAAATAGAGGAAGGAGGGCGGGGGGGTTTGTCTTTGTCTGAAGAGGAGGGGGGGTTGGATGAGTCTAAGAAGAAGAAGGGAAGGAAGAAGGGCGGGGGGGAGGGGGTGGGGAAGGAGGGAGGTTTTGAAGCCGGGGTTAGGGATTGGGCGGAGGAAGAAGTGGTTGAAGAAGGGGTCTGGGCTCTAGGTAGGGGTGATGTGAAGGAAGCAGTTCAGCAGGAAGAGGTTGGGAGACAGTCATCTTTCCCTACATAATGGCAGGTATTATATTATTCTCCGAGGACAAGCAGGCTGCTTGTTCTCACTGATGGGTGACGTCCACGGCAGCCCCTCCAATCGGAAACTTCACTAGCAAAGTCCTTTGCTAGTCCTCGCGCGCCCGCGCGCACCGCGCATGCGCGGCCGTCTTCCCGCCCGAATCCGGCTCGAGCCGGCCAGTCTTCTTTTGTCCGCACTCGGTATGGTCGGTTTTTTCGCCGTGTCGAGCCCCGGAAAGTCGACCTCGCGCGTCCAAAGTTTTTTTGAGCGTGTTTTTTCTTCGGAAAAGCTTTGTTCTAGTGCGGGAAGTGCTCCGGAAACCCTCCCCGGGTTTCGTGTCAATCCTCCCCGTACTTCCAGCTTTTTGCCCCGATAAGTTTTCTTTCGCCGTCGGGGTAGGCCTCTTTCGGCCTCGGTCGAGATTTTTCTCCCTCTAAATTTTGGTGCTTCAATTTTCGCCATTTCGGCTTTTGATTTCGCCGGCGTGATTTTTCCGCCCATGACATCGAAGCCTTCCAGCGGCTTCAAGAAGTGCACCCAGTGCGCCCGGGTTATCTCGCTCACTGATCGACACTCGTCGTGTCTTCAGTGTCTGGGGGCTGAGCACCGCCCTCAGAACTGCAGTCTGTGTTCCCTGCTTCAAAGGCGGACTCAGGTAGCGAGACTAGCCCAGTGGAACGTGTTGTTCTCGGGCTCTTCGTCGGCATCGGCACCGGGATCTTCGAGTGCATCGACGTCGTCAGCGTCCAGACCATCTTCCTCGGCCGCCCTTGCATCGAGTGCATCGAGGCATCGGGCCTCTGCATCGGCGCCGAGACATCGGATAGCTGCATCGACGTCGGTGGTACCGGGACCTCGTCTCCTGATGTCGTCGGACGGTGGTGCATCGAGTGGAGTGCAGGTGAGGGCTGTCCATTCCCCTGCTGGTGGCGGTGAGCCCTCGGGTGGGTCTCCTCCTACCCTGAGGGCTCCTGCGGTACAGCCCCCCCGAGATCGACCCTCTTCGGTCTCGGCCCCGAGGAAGCGACGGATGGATTCTACGTCCTCCTCGTCGGTGCCGGGGAGCTCCGGTGACATGCTTCGGAAGAAATCAAAGAAGCATCGACACCGGTCTCCTCCCCGTGTCGGCACCGAGAGCTCTGGGTCGCCGAGGGATTCGGCACCCAGCAGGCATCGGCACCGAGAGGACCGCTCACCCTCTGTTCAAGAGGTGTCGATGCGCTCCACTCTGGACAGCCCGGAACAGCCTCCTCGCCCGGAACAGGTTCTGACGTCGACGCCTGCATCGACCTCTCAGCCTTTTTCTGCAGCCACTCTGAACGAGAGCCTCCGGGCCGTTCTCCCAGAGATTCTGGGAGAGCTGTTGCGCCCTACCCCTCCGGTACCGGCGGTGCTTGCGCCTCCGGTACCGTCGAGCGTGGCGCCGGCTGGCCCATCGCCCAGGTTGAGGTCCCCGACGTCGGTACCGCGTGCGGTGCCGACCGCGGCCACCTCCCAGGAGGGCTCCCCGACTACGTCGGCGGAGGGAGCTTCGCCGATGCGGGCGAGGGAGTCTACCTCTCGACGCCCCCGTCGTGGACGTGGTTCCACTGAGTCGAGCAGGGCGAGGTTGCAGACACAGGTTCGGGAACTTGTGTCTGACACCGAGGGTGAGGCCTCGTGGGAGGAAGAGGAAGACCCCAGATATTTCTCTGACGAGGAGTCTGAGGGTCTTCCGTCTGATCCCACTCCCTCTCCTGAAAGGCAGCTTTCTCCTCCTGAGAGCCTGTCTTTCGCTTCCTTTGTCCGGGAGATGTCTACGGCCATCCCCTTCCCGGTGGTTGTGGAGGACGAGCCCAGGGCTGAAATGTTTGAGCTCCTGGACTATCCTTCTCCACCTAAGGAAGCGTCCACTGTTCCCTTGCACCATGTCCTAAAAAAGACATTGCTTGCGAACTGGACAAAACCCTTAACTAATCCCCACATTCCCAAGAAGATCGAGTCCCAGTACCGGATCCATGGGGACCCAGAGCTGATGCGCACTCAGTTGCCTCATGACTCTGGAGTTGTGGATTTGGCCCTAAAGAAGGCTAAGAGTTCTAGGGAACATGCTTCGGCGCCCCCGGGCAAGGACGCTAGAACCTTAGACTCCTTTGGGAGGAAGGCCTACCATTCCTCTATGCTCGTGTCCAAGATCCAGTCTTACCAGCTCTACACGAGCATACACATGCGGAACAATGTGCGGCAGTTGGCGGGCTTGGTTGATACTCTTCCCCCCGAGCAAGCCAAGCCTTTTCAGGAGGTGGTCAGGCAGCTGAAGGCGTGCAGAAAATTCCTGGCCAGAGGAGTTTATGACACTTTTGATGTTGCGTCCAGGGCCGCTGCTCAGGGTGTGGTGATGCGCAGGCTCTCATGGCTGCGTGCCGCCGACCTGGAGAATAGACTCCAGCAGCGGATTGCGGACTCGCCTTGCCATGCGGACAATATTTTTGGCGAAAAAGTTGAACAGGTGGTAGAGTCTCTCCACCAGCGGGACACCGCATTCGACAAATTCGCCCGCCGGCAGCCTTCAGCCTCTACCTCTACAGGTAGACGATTTTTCGGGGGAAGGAAGACTGTTCCCTACTCTTCTGGCAAGCGTAGGTACAATCCTCCTTCCCGACAGCCTGCGGCCCAGGCTAAGCCCCAGCGCGCTCGCTCTCGTCAGCAGCGTGCGACTCAGCAAGGCCCCGCGGCTCCCCAGCAAAAGCAAGGGGCGAGCTTTTGACTGGCTCCAGCAGAGCATAGCCGACATCCAAGTGTCCGTGCCGGGCGACCTGCCAGTCGGAGGGAGGTTGAAAGCTTTTCACCAAAGGTGGCCTCTCATAACCTCCGATCAGTGGGTTCTGCAAATAGTCCGGCAGGGATACACCCTCAATTTGACATCAAAACCTCCAAATTGTCCACCGGGAGCTCAGTCTTACAGCTTCCAACACAAGAAGGTACTTGCAGAGGAACTCTCCGCCCTTCTCAGCGCCAATGCGGTCGAGCCCGTGCCATCCGGGCAAGAAGGGCTGGGATTCTATTCCAGGTACTTCCTTGTGGAAAAGAAAACAGGGGGGATGCGTCCCATCCTAGACCTAAGGGCCCTGAACAAATATCTCGAAAAAGAAAAGTTCAGGATGCTTTCCCTGGGCACCCTTCTCCCCATGATTCAGCAAAACGATTGGCTATGCTCTCTGGACTTGAAGGATGCCTACACACACATCCCGATACTGCCAGCTCACAGACAGTATCTGCGATTTCAGGTGGGCACACGCCACTTCCAGTACTGTGTGCTACCCTTTGGGCTCGCCTCTGCGCCCAGGGTGTTCACAAAGTGCCTAGCTGTGGTAGCAGCGGCACTCCGCAGGCTGGGGGTGCACGTGTTCCCATATCTCGACGATTGGCTGGTAAAGAACACATCAGAGGCAGGAGCCCTGCAGTCCATGCAGATGACTATTCGCCTACTGGAGCTACTGGGGTTTGTGATAAATTATCCAAAGTCCCACCTTCTCCCAGCGCAGAGCCTCGAATTCATAGGAGCTCTGCTGGATTCTCGGACGGCTCGCGCCTATCTCCCAGAGACGAGAGCCAACAACTTGTTGTCCCTCGTCTCGCGGGTGCGAGCGTCCCAGCAGATCACGGCTCGGCAGATGTTGAGATTGCTGGGCCACATGGCCTCCACAGTTCATGTGACTCCCATGGCCCGCCTTCACATGAGATCTGCTCAATGGACCCTGGCCTCTCAGTGGTATCAGGCCGCCGGAGGTCTAGAGGACGTGATCCACCTGTCCACGAGTTTTCTCGACTCCCTGTATTGGTGGACGATTTGCTCCAATTTGACTCTGGGACGTCCCTTCCAAATTCCTCAGCCACAAAAAGTGCTGACCACGGATGCGTCCCTCCTGGGATGGGGAGCTCATGTCGATGGGCTCCACACCCAAGGAAGCTGGTCCCTCCAGGAACGCGATCTGCAGATCAATCTTCTGGAGTTACGAGCGATCTGGAACGCTCTGAAGGCTTTCAGAGATCGGCTGTCCCACCAAATTATCCAAATTCAGACAGACAACCAGGTTGCCATGTACTATGTCAACAAGCAGGGGGGCACCGGATCTCGCCCCCTGTGTCAGGAAGCCGTCAGCATGTGGCTCTGGGCTCGCCGTCAAGGCATGGTGCTCCAAGCCACATATCTGGCAGGCGTAAACAACAGTCTGGCCGACAGGTTGAGCAGGATTATGCAACCTCACGAGTGGTCGCTCAACTCCCGAGTGGTGCGCCAGGTCTTCCAAGCGTGGGGCACCCCCTTGGTAGATCTCTTCGCATCTCGAGTGAACCACAAAGTCCCTCAGTTCTGTTCCAGGCTTCAGGCCCACGGCAGACTGGCATCGGATGCCTTCCTCCTGGATTGGGGGGAGGGCCTGCTGTATGCTTATCCTCCCATCCCTCTGGTGGGGAAGACTTTGTTGAAACTCAAGCAAGACCGAGGCACCATGATTCTGATTGCTCCCTTTTGGCCGCGTCAGATCTGGTTCCCTCTTCTTCTGGAGTTGTCCTCCGAAGAACCGTGGAGATTGGAGTGTTTTCCGACCCTCATCACACAGGACGAAGGGGCTCTTCTGCATCCCAACCTCCAGTCGCTGGCTCTTACGGCCTGGATGTTGAGGGCGTAGACTTTGCCTCTTTGGGTCTGTCAGAGGGTGTCTCCCGCATCTTGCTTGCTTCCAGGAAAGATTCCACTAAGAGGAGTTACTTCTTCCATTGGAGGAGGTTTGCCGTCTGGTGTGACAGCAAGGCCTTAGATCCTCGCTCTTGTCCTACACAGACCCTGCTTGATTACCTTCTGCACTTGTCTGAGTCTGGTCTCAAGACCAACTCCGTAAGGGTTCACCTTAGTGCGATTAGTGCATACCATTACCGTGTGGAAGGTAAGCCGATCTCAGGACAGCCTTTAGTTGTTCGCTTCATGAGAGGTTTGCTTTTGTCAAAGCCCCCTGTCAAGCCTCCTACAGTGTCATGGGATCTCAATGTCGTTCTCACCCAGCTGATGAAACCTCCTTTTGAGCCACTGAATTCCTGCCATCCGAAGTACTTGACCTGGAAGGTCATTTTCTTGGTGGCAGTTACTTCGGCTCGTAGAGTCAGTGAGCTTCAGGCCCTGGTAGCCCAGGCCCCTTACACCAAATTTCATCACAACAGAGTAGTCCTGCGCACTCACCCTAAGTTTCTGCCAAAGGTCGTGTCGGAGTTCCATCTGAACCAGTCAATTGTCTTGCCAACATTCTTTCCCCGTCCTCATTCCTGCCCTGCTGAGCATCAGCTGCACACATTGGACTGCAAGAGAGCATTGGCCTTCTATCTGGAGCGGACACAGCCCCACAGACAGTCCGCCCAATTGTTTCTTTCTTTTGATCCCAATAGGAGGGGAGTGGCTGTAGGAAAACGCACCATATCCAATTGGCTAGCAGATTGCATTTCCTTCACTTACGCCCAGGCGGGGCTGGCTCTTGAGGGTCATGTCACGGCTCATAATGTTCGAGCCATGGCTGCGTCGGTAGCCCACTTGAAGTCAGCCTCCATTGAAGAAATTTGCAAAGCTGCGACGTGGTCATCTGTCCACACATTCACATCTCATTACTGCCTGCAGCAGGATACCCGACGCGACAGTCGGTTCGGGCAGTCAGTTCTTCAGAACCTGTTTGGGCTTTAGGATCCAACTCCACCCCCCAAGGGCCCTGTTTGTTCTGTTCCAGGCTACACTCTCAGTTAGTTGGTAAATTTTTTAGGTCAATCTCAGTTATGTCCTCGCCGTTGCGAGGCCCAATTGACCATGGTTGTTGTTTTGAGTGAGCCTGGGGGCTAGGGATACCCCATCAGTGAGAACAAGCAGCCTGCTTGTCCTCGGAGAAAGCGAATGCTACATACCTGTAGAAGGTATTCTCCGAGGACAGCAGGCTGATTGTTCTCACAAACCCGCCCGCCTCCCCTTTGGAGTTGTGTCTTCCCTTGAAGTGTATTGTCTTGCTACATACTGGACTGGCCGGCTCGAGCCGGTTTCGGGCGGGAAGACGGCCGCGCATGCGCGGTGCGCGCGAGGACTAGCAAAGGACTTTGCTAGTGAAGTTTCCGATTGGAGGGGCTGTCGTGGACGTCACCCATCAGTGAGAACAATCAGCCTGCTGTCCTCGGAGAATACCTTCTACAGGTATGTAGCATTCGCTTTATTTGCCACTCTGAATGTGGCGAGTGTGGCCTCCCAGAGGGCGCAATGTTTGGCCTTTGAGGGCCTCTCCACGATCCAGGCAGACTGTTTCCTAATCCAGGAGACACACTTGCAAACTATGGAGGCAATCAGGCGTGCAAGGAGGGCCTGGAGATGGGGGCCTTCGGTTTGGGGCTTGGCAGGGGACAGGTATGGGGGGGTAGGGATATTATTTAAAACACATAAGGTACAGATTCAAAGGGTGATGGAATTAGGAGTAGGGAGGTGTTTGGTGGTGGATGTTTTGTGGCACGGGGTGGCTTCCCGGATTATTAATGTTTATGGGCCACAAAGTAAGAGGGAACGTTCACGGTTATTTGGTAAAATTAAACCTTATTTATACACGGCACGTCAGGTGGTTTGGGGGGGGGGGATTTTAACACCATTTTGAGGAAACAGGATAGTGGAGGAAGGGCAGCGCAGGTGAGGTATGATGGGATATGGCTAGCTGGGATAATGAAAGGGGCAGGGTTGGTAGATGTGCACCTTGAATTTTCACCAGAGGTGGAGGGTTTCACATTTGCACGAGGACAGTGTAGGAGCAGGATAGACAGATTTTTGGTCCGGGAAGGGGCATGCGTTCGGGGGCCCAGGTTGGTGGACGTGGACTTCTCGGACCATAAACTGGTGTTGGTGGAGGTGGGGGGTTGGGCGGGGCATAGGCCGGGGAGGGGGTTATGGCGGCTTAACCTTAAATGGGTTACCGATGAGAAGGTCAAGGAGGAATATCGGGCCTTTTTGAGTGACCAGCTTTCGATCCAGGGTATTTTTCCCTCCATTGGAGAGTGGTGGGAGTTAGTGAAGAGGCGGACGAGGTTTTTTTTCACCCGTCAAGCTCGGAGAGAAGGAAGGGAGAGAACTCGGCTGGGGACTGCCATTAAGAAACGAAGGGACTATCTACTCTCCAATGGAGGGAGAAAGGAGGATATTCTGGATTTGCAGGAGCAACTTGAAAAGGTCCAGTATGATCGATATGCCTCCTTGGTCTATGAACGGGACTTTGGGAAATTGGTCAGCCCAGACCCATTTATGTGTTGCAAGGAGTGGAGGGAGCATAGGATTGTGGGGGGTTTAAGGGACATGGGAGGGGTAGTTCAGGTGTCGAAGGAGGGGATTCTAAAGGTGGTGGAAGAGCACTTTGCACGATTTTTTTCAGATAAGCATGTGGATAAGGAAGTGATGGGTCACTATATTGCGGGGACACCGGGGGTGGGAAGGGGGGGCCCGTCTCTTCAGGCCCTGTTGCGCCCCTGGTCGCTGGGGGAGGTAGAAGAGGCCATTGGGGCCTTAAGGAGGAAGACAGCACCAGGGCCAGATGGACTCACAACAGAGTACTATCAGGCATTTAAGCACCTTCTGGCCCCAATCCTGCTGCAAGTCTGGGAGGCTGCACGTCAGCAGGGGGTTTTACCCCAATCCCTGACCGAGGCAGCGTTGATTCTTCTGAGTAAGGGAAAAGATCCAGAGTCCTTGGCCAACTGGCGTCCGATTGCCCTGCTCAATGGTGATCGGAAGATATTCGCGCATATGCTTCTGAATAGGATGAAGGAGGTGGTGGGGGGGGGGGGGTGTTGGCAAGTTCACAGGCCTGTGGGATTAAGGGGAGGGGGGTTCTGGAGGCAGCGGCTTGGGTAAGGGAAGGGGTGGAACATAGTCGGGGGGAAGGAAGACTAATGGTGGCATTAGATCAGGATAAGGCTTTTGACAGGGTACAGTGGGCGTTTCTTTGGCAGGTTTTAGAGCACTATGGGTTTCCTAGGGAATGGGTGGCTCAATTACGTTTATTGTACACGAGGGCACGGTGTTTTCCCCTGGTGAACGGTTGGAAAGGGAATAGGTTCGGGGTGACAGCAGGGGTGCGGCAGGGATGTCCTTTAAGCCCGGTACTTTATGCTTTTGCAATTGATCCCTTTGTTAGGCGGTTAGAGCAGGGAGGGAAGGAGGGACTTCGGGGGGTGGAGGTGTGTACAGGGTCTCAATTAAGGGTGGTGGCTTACGCTGATGATGTCACGGTGTGGGTGGCGGACACAACAGAGGGGGAGAAATTGAAAGGGGTCATTTCTGGGTACTCACAGGCTACAGGGGCTTTGATAAACTTCCAGAAAAGTCAGAGTCTGTGGGTGGGTCCTCCAGGGGGCTCTTTTGATTTGGGAGGGGAGTTTCCGGAGGCCATTAGCAGACTGCGGGTATTAGGGGTATATTTTGAACAGGGGGATTATGCAACCTTTAATTGGCAGCGGTGCATACAGGGAGCTAAGGAAAAGGTTGACAGATGGAAAGGGTGGAGGATGTCCATGACTGACCGGGTTCAGCTGATTAAATCTCACCTGGTGCCTATGTTTTTGTTTATCAGTTATATTTGTTTGTTGCCAGTGCATTGTTATACCACCCTATATAGTGTTTTTTTTCAGATGTTGTGGGGGAATCGGCTGAACCCGGTCAAGCGTAACATCACATACTTGGCCCGGGAAGAGGGGGGAGTAGGGATGGTAAACCCTGTACTTTTCTTTAGCTCCCTGTTTATTCAGTTTAACCTGGGACGGGCACTGGACAGAGATCCGCCAGGATGGGCAGGTAGCGTTCTGTCTTGGTGGGAGAGATTCTGGCTCCCGTGGAAGTTGGGAAGGAGGGTGCGGGTGGTAAGGAAGGGGGCTCCGGACCAGGTTGGGTACTATAGGCCCTTAGTTCGGCTGGTACGAGTTTGGGGAATTTTGGCAGAGGAAATAAAGACAGGGAGGAGGGAGGTATGGGTGGAACGGGTGAGGTCCCAAACATTCTCATCGCCCCTGGTACTGAAGGATGCACCTGGTCCAGTGCTGAGGCAGGGCTTGCGGTTGGTGGCCTCACGGAGGATCCCGCCGAAATACAGAGATATTGCTTGGCTGTCTTTTCACGGGAAATTGTATGTCAGAGGGAATATTAACTACAGGAATGTGCAGGAACGGGATTGCCCAAGGGGGGAGTGCGTGGGGAGGGAGGAAACGATGGAACATTTTTTACGGGAATGCCCTTTTACACGAATGGTATGTGGCAGGGTAGCAGCATTATTACACATCCCGAGTTTTAACTCATATTCATATGCAGATTGGGTTTACGGGCGGCAGGGGGGAGGTGGGTGGTTAGATCCGGTGACGGAGTTCCTCATCTCGGTGATACTCCGGTTTAGCCTCTGGATGGCTCGGTGTGGGGTCTCCTTGCACCAGGACTACCGATCAGCCGACAGCGTTAGTTGGGAGGTGGTTCGGGCGGTCCAGGGGGTAGCCCAGTGGGAACGGGTGGCGGAGGGGATAGCAAGAACCAATGTTTGGTGGAGGCATGTGCACTTGAAACCTCCATAGAGGGGTTGGACAGTTTATTTTGAATTGGCTTCGAGTTTTATTTGAATTTTATGTTCATTTAATTTCATTTTAGGATGGGTGGGGGTTGACAGTGTATATAGGTAGATAGGTGGATTTAAGGTGGGGGACTTGTTTGTATATATTTGGTTTGGGGTTATATGTATCTGTATGGCTTTGCGTTTCTTTTTTAATAAAAGAGTTCTCCAAGCATCCACCACTCTCTCTGTGAAAAAATACTTCCTGACATTTTTTTGAGTCTGTCCCCCTTCAATCTCATTTCATGCCGTCTAGTTCTGCCACCTTCCCATCTCCGGAAAAGGTTCGTTTGGGGATTAATACCTTTCAAATATTTGAACGTCTGTATCATATCATCCCTGTTTCTCCTTTCCTCCAGGGTATACATGTTCAGGTCAGCAAGTCTCTCCTCATACGTCTTGTAACGCAAATCCCATACCATCCTCGTAGCTTTTCTTTGCACTGCTTCAATTGTTTTTACATCCTTAGCAAGATACGGCCTCCAAAACTGAACACAATACCCACCAAAAACCTACTGTACCCAATTATACACCACTACAAATGCCCTTATGTCTGCAAATCTCACTTATATGTGGGTGCAGTAGGTTTTTGGTGAGTTTTGGATGGCTCACACTTTCCACACAAGTGTAGCAGTTAAGAGGGATATGAGCCTGGGTCCCCTTCTCTACAGTCCACTGCATTGACTACTAGGCTACTCCAGGGACCTGCTTGCTGCTCTAACTGGACTGGTCATAACATTTGAAGCTGTCATAGAGGCTGGTATGTACTGTTTTCTTTCACATCTTTGGGGGGTGGGAGGGGGATCAGTGACCATGGGAGGAGTAAGAGAGGGTCATGCCTTAATCTCTCCAGTGGTCATCTGACCATTTAGGGCTCCTTTTTGTGATTTAGTCGTGATTGAAACAGGTCTAGACCAAAATGTCTAGCTTTTAGCCCCGGATATTTTTGCTTTGTTCCATTGTGGCAGAAAAATATCCAAGTTTTGGGAAAACCCAAATCCCGCCCCCAACATGCTCCATTGTGATTTGGATGCACTGCATATGAACTGCATAGAAAACCAACTTAAAAATGGGTGTTAAAGATAGCGATGTGGACGTTTTTCTGTTTTTAAAATGAGCCCTTTTATGTACAAAATTTCTAAATATATTATCACTAAATAACAACTATTTATAAATTTTACAAGTAAAGTACCATTTGTCAAAACAATTAGCACAATGGTACATCAGCCTCATGGTGCTCCTATTACACAATCCATGTGAGCTGAATTTGTGTATAACAGCATTGGATATTGTGAGATGAAAGGCTCAAATCTTCACAGTCAGCTTAAACTAGTGGTTATTGAACAAATGGAATGCTGAAGAGAGAAACCAGAATACTTCTACTAGACAGGATATAAAATAAAACAAAATCATCATGGAGCTTGCCAAGAATTCATCTTTCTCTGTTTAACTTCACTTTCACCTTGATATAGGGATCTGCCAGGAGATGAAAGGTTCCTAGGTAGGGAGTACTCCAGGTCTCCCATCACAGGCAGAAGGCACAGCTAAATAACAGCCCATTAAACATACACTAATATTGGTGAACATTTAAATTAAACAATTTTCACAACCAAGGGCCCTGTTTACTAAGCCATGTTATAGGCGCGTTAGCATTTTTAACGTGCATTAACCGTGTATGCACGTTAAAAGTGTATGTGCCTACAATATCTCTATAGGCGCCTACACAGTTAGCACACACGCTAATTGTAGGTAAGTTGAAAACACTAACGTGCCTTAGTAAACAGGGCCCCAAGTTAACAAAGACCAGATCTAAGTCAGAGAGACATAACAGTTAAGATCAGGGAGACCCAGAGTCCTGCCCTGAATTGGTGTAATTCTTTCCACCTTGAAGGGTGATAACATATAAATCCCTTGAGCCAAGAGTATACTCTGTAGAACCAGTCCAATCATTAGGCAAGACTAGGTGGTCACCTCAGGCAGCAGCTGTGAGGGGGGATGACAAAGACTGGCTGCAGTCAAAGCACAGCTGACCACCTTGGGGGATGAGACAACTCGGAGGGGGGGGGGGGTGTTTAGAGAGCACTCTTCAGCTAGCAGGGCTTGAAGATCCCCACCAGCCAAGGTATTAATTTTTACCAATTCAGGGAGGGGGAATAGCAGATGAAGAGAAAATACGTGGATCGTGTCCACCCAGCCCACCACTAAGCCCACTCAGCCCACCCCCAGGCTCACCCAGAAACTGAGGTCTGGCTACATTACTGCCCCCTTCCTTTCCATGGAGTCATTTCTTCTCACTTCTGTCTTTCAGATTTCGATAGCTTTTCCTCCTGCCACTTGCCAATTCTCTTAGTGGCAGTCTGCAGATCGCCTCCCTTCAGGCCTTCCCTCCCTGTGTCCCACCCTCGTCTGACGTAACTTGAGCGAGCGCGGGACACAGGGAGGGAAGGCCTGAAGGGAGGCGATCTGCAGACTGCTGCTGCTGCGCTTCTTTCACATGGAGCGAGGTCGAGGTGAGGCGCTATACTGCCAGTTAAATGGTTTAAAATATTGGGCGGTCTATCTTTTCTGCTCCTTATCATCTCTACAGTATCTCATCAGTTGTTCTTGTCACTTTATACACTCAAAAGTTGTAACATTGAAATCAGCAGATCCTACAATTTGACATGTCAAGTGCCTTTGATATGGTTGACCACGGAATCCTACTACACATACTCGAATACTTTGGCATTGGAGGAAATGTCCTGAATTGGTTCGAAGGGTTCCTAACCCAACGTTCATATCAAGTCACATCAAATTCGACCACATCTAAAGCATGGACACCTGAATGTGGAGTTCCACAGGGATCACCTCTCTCACCAACCATCTTCAACCTAATGATGATCCCGCTGGCAAAACTCCTATCAAACCATAACCTCAACCCATATATATACGCTGATGATGTGACAATATACATCCCCTTCAAACAAGACATTAATGAAATCCTCAACGAAATCAATCAAAGTCTACACATCATGAACACATGGGCAGATGCATTCCGTCTGAAATTAATCGCAGAAAAAACTAAATGCCTAATACTCACCTCCCAATACAACACAAAAGAATTCACAGCCATAAACACACCAAACCTGAACCTTCAAATCTCAGAAACGCTAAAGATCCTTGGAGTCACTATCGACCGCCACCTAACGCTCGATACTCATGCTAACAACACAACTAAAAAGATGTTCTACAGCATGTGGAAACTTAAAAGGATAAGACCATACTTCCCAAGATCCATCTTTCGCAGCCTAGTACAATCCCTCGTGCTCAGCCATTTGGATTACTGCTACTCACTATACGCAGGTTGCAAAGAACAAACACTGAGAAAACTTCAAACAGCCCAGAATACGGCAGCCAGACTCATCTTTGGAAAACCAAAATATGAGAGTGCAAAACCATTACGAGAGAAACTACACTGGCTTCCACTAAAGGAACGCATCACTTTCAAAGTATGCACATTAGTCCACAAAATCATTCACGGCGAAGCCCCAGCCTACATGTCTGAGTTAATAGACCTACCACCCAGAAACGCCACAAGATCATCCCGAACCTTCTTAAACCTCCACTTCCCCAATTGCAAAGGCGTGAAATACAAAACGCTACATGCATCAACCTTTTCTCACATGAGCATGCAGTATTGAAATACACTGCCACGCAACTTAAGAACAATCAACGAGCAGGCTTCCTTCCGCAGATCACTGAAGACCCATCTTTTCGAAAAGATTTACGGAAAAAACCAAAAAACATAAAGTCCACACCTACTATTCAAGAATGCATCACACATTCACCTCGGAACTCTCATTCCCGTAATATCACATCATTCATAACTTCAATCACAGAAAGATATATATCATATGTCTTTATGCCTTCTTATTGCCCTCTAAGCTCCCATTGTCTCCCCCCAATGTTTCAATGTTTGTGCTCCATTGTTACACTCCCAAGGACACTCCAATTGTTTCGCATAATTATGCAAAATGTAATCCATAACCAATCTGTAACAAATTGTATTTCTAATATTTAACTCATATTGTAAGCCACACTGAACCCGCAAAAAGGTGGGAAAATGTGGGATACAAATGCAATAAATAAATAAATAAATAAATCCTGCTCAAATATACATGAGAAATGGACATCCACATGTGACTTACCAAATTGTACATCCATATTCTGAGTTAGACATCTTTTCTAAAATGCCCCTCCACATTATACATTTGATCCACTGGTCCCCTTAATGATCACTTTCACAGTAGAATTTTTTAAAATTTGCTTTTCAAAAAGTTACTACATCCAACACTAGGACAAGAAACATATGAAACAATATCAAAAGCAATATGCCAGAAATAAGAAAAAAAATAACTTCATGAGCCCACATCAGGAGGAGCTACAGGACTTTTTCAAAAAAGCAAAGCAAAAGTTATCATAGGCAAACCCAGACATAAGGAAGATAAATTTCCACTGTCATCATCTAGACCTCAAATATAACTGCTTCAAAATCAGTTCCACTGTCAACCCAAGTCAGGCTCATGGTGAAACGTTTCTAGTTGTGAGGATTCCAAAATTTCACTGTACAATTTTGTAATAGCTGTAAAAGTTTAATTTATTCCTGAAATTCTCTGGTACAGCAAATTACAGTAGTCAATATGGGTGAGAATAAGTGAGTGGGCAGTCGTCAACAGATCTTAATGTTTTCAATTTCAAAGTCCAACAAATCCATAAACATATTTACAACCCTTTCCAGCTTATTTTCGAAAGAGAAAGACGCCCGTATTTCGACCCAAATTGGGAGATGGGCGTCCGTTTCCTGTGGGCGCCCAAATCGGTATAATCGAAACCTGATTTTTGGCGTCCTCAACTGCAGTCCATCACAGAGACGAACAAAGATCATGGGGGTGTGTCAGAGGTGTGGTGAAGGCGGGACTGGGGCGTGGTTATTGGCCGACGAGAGATGGGTGTCTTTAGCTGATAATCGAAACAAGAAGGGCGTTTTTGACGAGAATTTGGTCTGCTTTATTTGGACCCTTTTTTTCAGGTCCAAGTCCCAAAAAAGTGCCCCAACTGACCAGATGACCACTGGAGGGAATCGGGGATGACCTCCCCTGACTCCCCCAGTAGTCATTAACCCTCTCCCACCAAAAAAAAACACTTTACAAACTTTTTTTCCCAGCCTGTATGCCAGCCTCAAATGCCATACCCACCTCCATGACAGCAGAATGTGTTCTATCCTCTGACAGCCTTTCCCTGGTTCTGATGTGGGTCTCGGGTGAGTGTGACACCTTTTCTGTTAAGGGCACTGCAGAGTCACATCAGCAATGCATTGTGGTGGGTGTAGGGTATTGGGCTCCGTGATTCCATTAGCTTGTGTTAAATGCTCACGATGTTGGTAGTTGGTAGGCTCTACTCCCATGGTGCTTTTCCCTCTGCTTACTGGGTCAGAGTGTGCCCTGTTTTGTTTCCGGTAGTCCATGAGGTAGTGGCCATTTGTGTAAGACACTTTTAGATCCCTTTCATGTGTTAGCCACGTTACAGCACTTACCTTGAAGGTTGCTGAAAGAGGGCATTGCACACCATTCTGCCAGCTCGGACCTACTGCTCATCTCAGTACCAGGGAGACTCTTTGCCAGTGGGGCACAACCTCTGATCTGCAGTTAACCGTGAGTTAGCGTGCTTATTCAAATAAAGGACGTTTTCAGCGAGATTAGTCTTTAGGTGTGAACTGCTGTGCCAAGGTTATACAGCAGCAACAAGTCCTGTCCCTGGAGCACCTTTAGTGGGTACTGCAGTGCACTTCATGCAGGCAGACCCAGGCCCATCCCCCCCCCCCACCTATAACACTTGTGGTGGTAAATGTGGTGGTAAATGACCCCTTCACCCCTAAGAGCTATGGTAGTCTTGTACATTTGTCCCTCCCACGACCAAATGGCTTGGATTGGGATGCTTCTGAGCTGGGCGTTTTTAGTTTCCATAATCGCTAAAAAAAAACCCCGCCCATCTCAGAAGGGACCAAATCCATGGCATTTGGTCCGTCCAAACTGTATTTTTGAAACGTAAGATGGACGCCCATCTTTTTCGACAATACAGTCTGTCCCGCCTCTTCACATACCTGTTTTCGGACATAGACACCCATAGAGATGGGCGTTCGCGTTCTATTATGCCCCTCTTTGTCTCTCAAATGCAGGAAGGAGGAACACATCTTAAATCTATAGACGATCCCGATGGGGACCCATTTCACCACCGCTTCATCAGGGGAGGTCCTTCTGTGCTGCACTCCCAGTACAGTCTTGCTTCTTGCCTGCTCAACCTGCTCATGATGCCACACAACAGAGACAGTCTTTAAATTTTTCAGTGGGCATCTGTTGATGAGAGGACATCAATACTACTAACTGAAAGTCATCTGTGTAATAGCATATTATCTCAGAATCCTGGTTAAGAAGAATCAATGGATCCAGGTAGATATTAAATAAAAGAGGTGACAAAATTCAGTCTTGGGGGAGTCTAAAATCTACTTGGGGGGGGGGGGGGGGCTAAAATCCACTTTACTGTCTGTACACCATCTGACAAATCCAAGATAACATAGTTGTTCCAGTCCACATATCACTTAATCTGTGCAGCAAAATAGCATGTCTACATTATCATAGGCTGATGACAGATCTCACATCATGAAAAGGCTAGCAAACTCTCTGTTTTCCTGAATACAAATCTCATCAACCACATGCAGCGTAACTGTTTCTGTATCATGTTTTATCATAAATCCAGATTGACATGGGTACAATACTGCTCTTTTTCTACAAAACTCTGATGTTGATTGAACACAGCCCTCTTAATTAACTTACACAAAAAGGTATAAGAGAGGACTGGACAATATTGATTAAGCATGAAAGGTGCCTTTGATCCTCCTTTCAATATATGAGCTGCTCTGTAGTTTCCTTTAACGCACTGGGTAAGAGTCCGTGTTGCAATGAGAAATTAATAATTTACATTAACTAAAGTATCACAGTGTGCCCAGCATTTTTAATATAGTGAAATGGAATAGGTCCATCACACAGCTACAGGATCTCATATGAGCTAGTAATTCACTTACAATCACTGTATTTAAAGCATGGAATTCTTTTAATAACAACTTCAAATTCTTTCTTTCATTTTCAGTCATGTCCAAACTGCCTACTTCCTCATTATTCCGCTCTATGGCTATTGTTGGGGGGAGGGTGGTTATTACACCCAGAATTGCAAATGACCCTACTACCACTGTTATTCTCAGCAGTCCTAACCCCCAAGGATTTTCTAATTTTCATAGTCTTAGCCTCAAAATAATTTGAGAAGTCCTCACAAAAATTCTGCTCCTGCAGACTCTAAGCAGTCAGTACTCTGAAAACGTTAAATAGTTCCTTCATCCATTCCCATTCATCAGATCCATAGAGACAATATACTTCTTTTTAACTTCCATAATAGCCACATTCTAACACAAAAATTGCCTGTTGACAATGGACAAGATCCTTTCCAACTGCAGTTTACACCACTTATGAGTCAATTAGTCCTTTTGGTTCTTCCAAATAGCAGATCCTCATTATTCCATGGCGCCAGCTTCCTGTTCATTTTTACCTAAATAGTTTTCTTAGGAACCTAAAATCCCACACAACGTTACATTCAAGGTTCTAGTGATATACAATTACAATAAAATCACACAGAAAAAAAAATAGAAAAGAAAATGCAAAAGCTGATAAGAAAGCAAATGAGTCAGAATCCTCTGTCTGTGGTGCCCTTCATATCCAGGAACCAACAATTAGCCAGCAGTGCTAGCCTGTGGAGCAACTCCACCTTTTCAAATAAATATGTCTTCAGAAAAACTAAAAACAATGAGATCGAGGGCTCTGCTTGGAGAGACAGGGGGAGGGCATTCCACAAGGTGGAAGTACTATTTTATGGAGAGGGTGACAGATAGCTGGGAGGTGATGGAGATGAAAATGGTAACAGAATAAAAAAAATGCATAGGATAAACACAAAGGAATCCTGTATAGAAGGCATGGGACCAAAGAAGCTTAGCGGTAATTAGATGGCAACACCAGTAATTGGGCAGCAAAGCCAGTACTGGGCAAGATTCTACAGTCTGTACCCTGATTGTGGCTGGACAGATTCAGCTTCAGTAGCTAGAGAACAAGGCTAGTACTGGACAGACTTCTATGGTCTATGCGCTGATCATGGCTGGACAGTTAGGCCAGTGCCAGGCAGACTTCAATGGTCTGTGCCTTGATCGTGGCAAGACAGATTTGGATGGGCTGGAATGGGCCTTCGATGACAACTTCAGAAGTTGGAGAACAAGGCCAGTGCCATGCAGACTTCTATGGTTTGTGCCCTGAAAATGGCAAGGACAAATTAAGATCAAGTATACATATGTACATCATACCTTATGCTATGAGTTTATCTTGTTGGGCAGACTGGATGGACCTTACAGGTCTTTATCTGCTATCATATACTATGTTACTATCAGGCTTATTTTCGAAAGAGAAGGGTGCCCATCTTCCAACACAAAGCGGGAGATGGACGTCCTTCTCTCAGGGTCGCCCAAATCGGCATAATTGAAAGCCGATTTTGGGCACCATGAACTGCTTTCTGTCGCAGGGATGACCAAGTTCACAGGGGCGTGTCGGTAGCGTAGCGAAGGCGGGACCGGGGCATGCTTAAAAGATGGGCGTCCTTGGCCGATAATGGAAAAAAGAAGGGCGTCCCTGACGAGCACTTGGCTGATTTGGAACATTTTTTCTTGCGACCAAGCCTCAAAAAGGTGCCCGAACTGACCAGATGACCACCGGAGGGAATTGGAGATGACCTCCCCTTACTCCCCCAGTGGTCACAACCTCCTCCCACCCTAAAAAACATATCTTTCAAAATATTTTTTGCCAGCCTCTATGCCAGCCTCAAATGTCATACCCAGCTCCATGACAGCAGTATGCAGATCCTTGGAGCAGTTTTAGTGGGTGCAGTGCACTTCAGGCAGGTGACCCCCAGGCCCATTCCCCCCCTACCTATTACACTTATGGTGGTAAATGTGAGCCCTTCAAAACCCATCACAAACCCATTGTACCCACATGCAGGTGCCCCCCTTGAACCCTTAGGGCTATGGTAGTGGTGTCCAGTTCTGGGGAGTGGGTTTTTAGGGGGGTTTGGGGGGCTCATCACACAAGGTAAGGGAGCTATGCACCTAGGAGCAATTTTTGAAGTCCACTGCAGTGCCCCCTAGGGTGCCCGGTTGGTGTCTTGGCATGTGAGGGGGACCAGTGCACTATGAATGCTGACTCCCCCCACGACCAAATGGCTTGGATTTGGTGGTTTCTGAGATGGGCGTCCTCGGTTTCCATTATTGCTGAAAACCGGGGACGACCATCTCTAAGGACGACCATCTCTAAGGCTGACCTAAATGTTGAGATTTGGGCGTCCCCGACCGTATTATCGAAACGAAAGATGGACGCCCATCTTGTTTCAATAATACGGATTTCCCCACCCCTTCATGGAGCCGTCCTGCGAGGACGGCCCCAGGAAAACTTGGGTGCCCCGTTCGATTATGCCCCTTCACGTATGTGACTATTCATGCATGTGTGGTGACTTGTAAATGTATATTAAAAAATATACATATAAAAGCCACATAATTAGTGCCAAAAGCATAATTCTTATATGATGTATACTATTATGGCCTCCTAAACAACTTTGTATGTATCAACATTCCATCTGTCCTTGTACATATTTTCAAAGTTATAAGTACAACTAGCTTATTGTTTGAATATTTGTATTTTTCCTTAAACAACATTTATGTTTATGTGGATTTCTCACTGCTCAATGGCTTCCTAAATATTGACCTGAAGGTTTCCAAGATGTTTGGATGAAAACAACTTAAAGAATCATATCATGAAAGAAGGGAGAGCGGACCTTCCAAAAAGGCAATTTATTTTTCAATTCCTCATGTTAATTTTGGGTGTAGAACTGAAAAATGAACCAAGAATGGTTGATTTTATTATCCACTTTCTCTGTCATTTCACTAAATAAAGAAAATATCTCTTGCTGGCCCTTTAAACCAATACACAAAGTTGTGAGTGACATTATTTATAGTATCATGCATCAGCAGTTAGTCTTCCATCTGTTTGCAGGTACCCACTGAACATCAAGATCAGCTGATGTCAAGAGAAAAAGACAATTCCGTTTTGATTTAACAGATGTAGTGATGGGTGAATGAAATGTTTGAGAAACAATGATAGGCACCTGGAGTCAGTGTACTTGAACAGAGCGGCTTGTGATGTTCCGCATGAAAAAAGCAGAAAGAGCTACTCAACATTCAGTTCCACAGCTGTTGGTATCTGGGATGTGAGAGCACCATAAAATCAAGGCCATTTGACCTTTTCATAAAGTCAGTAGAAACGCATATGAGTTTCCTCGAGAGATGGGTGCACATTTCTTAAATTGGAGGCATCTTATTTCTACGAAAGCAGGCTATGAGCCACCAGTGACCAATTAATGCAACAGCTGCGTTAAATAAAGACTTTTCTAAGAAATATAATGACACTGATTGGACAGTTTTAAAATATACTGGAAGTGGTGATTTTTGTTTTTGGAATGCTAAAGCAGGTTTCAGAATCACATTAAGGTGCATCCATAAAATGGAAGCCAATTAGCTGCTAATTAAACTATTTTTGATGATAATTACAGTTAAATGGACCATCAACGAGAACATTTTACTTTCAGGCCACTGGCTCATACTATAGCTAGGTGAATTGTAAGTAGGTCAGAATAACAAAGGGGCCCTTTTACTAAAGGGTCGCTGCATGGTAATGGGCTTGCCACGTGCCAATCTGATACTACTGCTGGCTTTATGCGGGTGCCAGCAGTAGTGACACCCTAGCATGTGCCATTTCCGGTGCTCCCAGAAATTAGCTGTAATTTTTACCACTGGGATTTACCCGGTAGTAATCAGGATGTGCCTTGTGCTGTCCGGTTACCACCAGGTTAGCGTGGGAGTGCCTACCGCCACCTCAATGAGTGGTAGTAAGGGCTCCCCTGGAAATGGCCGCATGGCAAGTGTTTATTTACTGCATGGCCATTTCCTTTATCGGGCTTTTTACTCACTGCGGTAAAAGGGGCCTCAGCGCGCAGCAAATCCACACACTGACGCTACTGCAAGGCTCCTTTTACCACAGCTTGATAAAAGCGGCCCAAAGAGATTACGGACACTCAGTTATATAGAGCTCAGAGAATATACATTAGGAGTTACCATCCAGGAAAAGGATTTAGGTGTCATCGTTGATGATACATTGAAGAGAAGTTGAAATCCTTTGCCGGGCAGTGGCAACCAAGAAAGCAAATAGAATGTTAGGAATTATTAGGAAAGCAATGGAGAATAAAACAGAGATTATAATAATGCCTTTGTATCGCTCAGTGGTGCAACAACACCTCAAATATTGTGAGTAGTTCTGGTCACTGCATCTTAAAAAAGATATAACGGAATTAGAAAGGTACATAGAAGGGTGAGAAAAATGATACAGGGGATGGAACACCTCCCTCCTCAATGTTTTCCCCACCCTCTTTTCTATCTGTATTGTATTTCGACCCCTCTCCCTTCTCAGTTCATGTATTGTCCTCCTGTGGTATGTATTAAATCACTAGCATGTAATATTATTTTGTAAGCCGCCTCGACACTTTCCCTGATAGGCGGGATAGTAAGTCTTGAATAAAACTTGGAAAGTTGGAAACTTGGAATGACTCCCCTATCACAAAATGCTAAAGAGGCCAGGGCTTTTCAGCTTGGAGAAGAGATGGCTGAAGGGGAGTTATGATAAAGGTCTATAAAATAGTGAGTGGAGTGGAACGAGTAGATGTGAATTTCTTTTTTACTCTTTCCAAAACTACAAAAACTAGGGGGCACACAATGAAGTAACTAAGTAGTACATTTGAAACAAATTGGAGAAAACATTTCTTCACTCAACATGCAATTAAGTTCTGGAATTCATTGCTAAGGAGTAAAAGCAGCTAGCATTTCCTAACGAAAAATTTCATAAACTATTATAAAGGTTGATTTGGGAAAATCCACTGCTTATCTATTTTACTCTTTTAAGATTTCCAGACACTTGTGACCCTGGTTGGCCACTGATGGAAACAGGATGCTGTGCATGATGGACTTTTGGTGTGTCCCAGTACAGTGATGCTTATGTACAAGTTGTAAAGTGCACCATACACTGTCTCAAGCTGTTCAATATCATGCTCACATTTCTTCAGTGCCTCGTTTTGAATTTTATATATTTTTCTCATATATTCTACTCCACCTTTTTTCTTAACAGCAATAGCTGCTTCCTCTTTAATGCAGTTTTCCTTCATAAAGTCTGGTAGGATTAGTATCCTGGAACCATTCTATTTTATCTCCAAAGATTGCTTGATTTTTGACAGAATTTTCAAACGTTGATGGTATAGAAGGATTTTAATTATAAAAGGACGAGGGTCACATTGGTTCCAGCTCAAACGGCTTCTTAAAATACATCTGTAGAAGCTTTGGAAGAAAGTCTTCCATAAACGATAATGGATTGGAACCTTCCATACCTTTGGTCATGCCAAGGATTCTCAGGTTATTATCCTGCTTATCGAAAGAAAAAAACGCCTATATTGCGACCCAAATCAGGAGATGGGCGTCTTTCTCCTGTGGGCGCCCAAATCGGTATAATCGAAAGCCGATTTTGGGCGTTTCCAACTGCAATCCGTCGCGGGAACGGGTAAAGTTGACGGGGGCATGTCGGAGGCATGGTGAAGGTGGAACTGGGGCGTGGTTATCGGACGAGGAGAGATGGGCGTCTTTAGCTGATAATCGAAGAAAAGGCGTTTTTACTGCAATTTTGGGTCACTTTTTTTGGACCCTTTTTTTTCACGAACAGGTCCCAAAAAAGTGCCCCAACTGACCAGATGACCACTGGAGGGAATCGGGGATGACCTCCCCGGACTCCCCCAGTGGTCACTAACCCCCTCCCACCAAAAACCCCCCCACTTTAAAAACGTTTTTTCCAGCCTCTATGCCAGCCTCAAATGCCGTACACACCTCCATGACAGCAGAATGTGTTCTATCTTCTGACAGCCTTTCCCTGGTTCTGATGTGGCTCTTGGGTGAGTGTGACACCTTTTCTGTTATGCGCACTGCAGTCACATCAGCAATGCATTGTGGTGGGTGTAGGGTATTGGGCTCCGTGATTCCACTAGCTTTTGGCAAATGCTCACGATGTTGGTAGTTGGTAGGCTCTACTCCCATGGTGCTTTTCCCCCTGCTTACTGGGTCAGAGTGTGCCGGTAGTCCATGAGGTAGTGGCCATTTTTGTAAGCCAGTTTTAGATCCCTTTCACGTGTTACAGAACTTAGTTCTTACCTTGAATGTGGCTGAAAGAGGGCATTGTACACCATTCTGCCAGCTCGGACCTACTGCTAATCTCAGTACCAGGGAGACTCTTTGCCAGTGGGGCACAACCTCTGATCTGCAGTTAACTGTGAGTAAGCATGCTTATTCCAATAAAGGACATTTTTGGAGAAATTAGTCTTCAGGTGTCAACTGGTGTGCCAATGTTATATAGCAGCAACAAGTCCTAGAGGCCTGCATGTATGCAGGTCCCTGGAGCACTTTTAGTGGGTACCGCAGTGCACTTCAGCCAGGTGGACCCAGGCCCATCCCCCCTACCTGTAACACTTGTGCTGGTAAATGGGAGGCCTCCAAAACCCACTGTACCCACATGTAGGTGCCCCCTTCACCCCTAAGAGCTATGGTAGTGTTGTACATTTGTGGGTAGTGGGTTTTGGGGGAGGGGGGTTGGGTGCTCAGCACCCGTGGTAAGGGAGCTATGCATGTGGGAGCGTTGTCTGAAGTCCACCGCACTGACCTCTAGGGTGCCCAGTTGGTGTCCTGGCATGTCAGGGGGGCGAGTGTACTATGAATCGTGGCCCCTCCCACGACCAAATGGCTGGGATTAGGACGTTTTTGAGCTGGGCGTTTTTAGTTTCCATTATCGCTAAAAAAAAACAAATGCCCAGCTGAAAAATGTCCATTTTTTTCGAAAATACGGTCTGTCCCGCCTCTTCACGTACCCGTTTTCGGACATAGATGCCCATGGAGATAGGTATTCGCGTTCGATTATGCCCCTCCACGTCTACTTGAGTCCTCCAGTTCAGCCTTTAAAGACCCTATGATCTTACAGTCTTTTCTATAATGGTGGATCTCATCCTCCACATCTGATAAGCGATTTTCCAAACAAGAAGTGTGGTCAGAGCATGATTTGAATTTACTATGCATCTCGGTGAGTTCCATTTTAAGAGCAGCTAGACTTGGCATTGCCCTGGATCATGCTTTTAATAGCATTCAGTTATGACATGACCATGTCTAGGAAATCCTGCTGGTGTCAACTGGGCACCATTTTAAGTGACGTCGGGCAGTCCTGTTTGGGTCTGCTGATAAGTGATAAGTCCCGGTATGTATTGATTTATTATTCTTCCCAGTTGCAATCTTCTGTCATGCTGTAAAACAATGGGAAGGTGCAAAAAGTCGAATGAAGGATTTAATGTAGTGTTCTAGAAGGCAGTGTGGAGGAGCTCAACTCCTATGCAGCCATCCGCTGTCAAGCTAGGCTTCACCACCGACACCCTGCCAAGAGTTTTCAAATGCTGATTTTAATCAAACAAATGTTGCTAAAGAAAAAACAAATTTTAAAGAAGATTGATATCGAGAATTAATACGATTAGCTGGAAATGAGAGATATTGGACCAGACCATTACCAATTTAAAATTAATTTGCATTCCAATGGGGAGTCAGTACAGTTGCTTCACGAGTGGAGTAGCTTGATCATATTTTCTTGCTCCAAAAATTAAATGGGCTGCTGCATTCTGGAGCAGTTGCAGCCTAGTCCACAATTTCACTGCAATGCCACCATATAAGGAATTACAATAATCTAATTTAGGAATAATAGTAGCCTGAACCACTATCTTAAAGCTTTCCAAAGTTACATAAGAATGTATTGCATGCAAATTGACACAGTCAAAAAAAGGTTTTCTATACTAGTTCATGTATCTGCATTTCAAAAGAGTTTTGAATCAAGAAATACACCCAGAACCTTGGACTTCCCCAGTATGCAGCACAATCTTCCTTCCAATATCCACATCTGAATTCCCAAACCAAAACAGCTTAGTTTTCTGCTTATGTCAATTTACGAAGTTATTATACCTCCATTCATCAATCAATTGAATAACATTCTGAATGAACCTATTCATCTCTTCAAAATTTACACATGCAGGACTAAGAATAAAAATATCATCTGCATAAGATAACATTAAGATGCCTAGATTAGACAACATCCTTCTAGTGAACTTATATAAATGCTGAACAGCAAAGGTGAGAGTGGGAAGCCTTGTGGAACTCCACAGTGAGCCTCCCACATTGATGAAATTAAATTTTGACTCTTAACACAATACCTCCTTTTCTTCAAAAACTCTGAAAACCATTTCAGCACACTACCTCCCAAGCCTAAAACACTGAGTTCACTTAATATATGATGATGATCTATTGCATCATACACCACAGACATATCAAACTGAAGCAGTACAGTCTAGTGACCTAAATGTTTCCTAACTTCAGAAGTTAATACAAGTAATAATGTCTTTGTGCTATGAAATAGGCGGAAACCATGATGCGTGCCATGCAAACAGTCATTAGAAACTATATAATTTGAAAGCTGTTGAGCAACTGCAAATTCTAAAAGTTTAGCATGACAGGGAAGGTAAAATTATGTATAATCATACCTGATAATTTTCTTTCCATTAATCATAGCTGATCAATCCATAGACTGGTGGGTTGTGTCCATCTACCAGCAGGTGGAGATAGAGAGCAAACTTTTGCCTCCCTATATGTGGTCATGTGCTGCCGGAAACTCCTCAGTATGTCGATATCAAAGCTCCATCCGCAGGACTCAGCACTTAGAGAATTACACCCACAAAGGGACACTCTGCCCAGCTCACCACCGCCGAAACGGGGGAGGGGAAATAACCCAGCTCATCCCCACACAAGTGGGGGAGGGGAATCCGTCCAGCTCATCCCCGCGGAGCGGGGGAGGGACACCACACCCGCCGATGCGGGGGGATCTGGCTTATCCTGCAACCGCAACCGCGGGAGGAGCTGACTGACCCTAACACCGCCGAAGCGGGAAGGGTACAAAGCTGCCCTACAGCCGCACGAAGCGGGAGGGAGTGCCGGCAGAATTTATGTCTCAATCCAGCCCCGTAAAACGGAGGGGAGAGGAATGCAGCAGCTCACTGTAACACAAACTCGTCTTAACTCTTGAAGAATCCAAGTGAAAAAACTTGAACACGAAGTCTTTCTGAAGTAACTGAAGACTAAACTTGAACCTGAAATGCAACCAGAATAAAAACAGTACAGATATCTGGGAGGGGCTATGGATTGATCAGCTATGATTAATGGAAAGAAAATTATCAGGTATGATTATACATAATTTTACCTTCCATATCATCAAGCTGATCAATCCATAGACTGGTGGGATGTACCGAAGCAGTACTCACCCAGGGCGGGACATTGAAATCCCTGACCTCAACACTGAAGCTCCAAACCGGGCCTCCGCCCGTGCAGCCACAGTCAAACGGTAATGCTTGGAGAATGTATGAGCCGAAGCCCAAGTTGCCGCCTTGCATATCTCTTCCAAGGAGACGGATCCGGCCTCTGCCATCGAGGTCGCCTGAGCTCTCGTGGAGTGAGCCTTCAGCTGGATAGGCGGCACCTTCCCCGCGGCCACATAAGCCGCTGCAATGGCTTCCTTGACCCATCTTGCCACTGTAGGCTTAGCAGCCTGCAGACCCTTACGAGGACCTGCAAACAGGACAAACAGATGATCCGATTTCCGGAAATCATTGGTCACTTCCAAGTATCTGATGATGACTCGTCTCACATCCAGATATTTAAGAGCAGAGTACTCCTCTGGGTAGTCCTCCCTACGAAAGGAAGGGAGACATAGCTGCTGATTCACATGGAAGCGAGAAACAATCTTGGGCAGGAAGGAAGGCACTGTGCGAATAGTCACTCCTGCCTCAGTGAACTGCAGAAAAGGCTCTCGACATAAGAGCGCCTGGAGCTTGGAAACTCTTCTGGCTGAAGTGATAGCCACCAAAAAGACTGCTTTCAACGTCAGGTCTTTCAGAGATGCCCTTGACAAGGGTTCAAACGGCGGCTTCTGCAATGCTCTTAGCACCAGGTTGAGATTCCACGCAGGCACCACTGAGTGCAGAGGAGGGCGCAGGTGATTAACCCCCTTGAGAAAGCGCACCACATCTGGCTGCGAAGCCAGGGAAGCACCCTTCAGGCGGCCCCTGAAGCAAGCCAGAGCCGCTACCTGGACCTTAAGGGAACTGAGCGACAGGCCTTTGTCCAGACCTTCTTGCAGGAACGCCAACACTGAAGAAATTGGAGCAGTGAAAGGAGAAAGAGAGCCTGCTTCACACCACGCTGCAAAGGTACGCCAAACCCTGGCGTAAGCAGTAGAAGTAGAGCGTTTCCTCGCTCTCAGCATAGTGGCGATAACCTTGTCTGAGAAGCCCTTCTTCCTCAGACGCTGCCGCTCAATAGCCAGGCCGTAAGACCAAAGGGGGAGGGATCCTCCATCACCACGGGACCCTGATGTAACAGGCCCTGCTCCACTGGCAGCCGCAGAGGATCGTCGACTGAGAGCCTGATCAAGTCCGCATACCAGGGACGTCTGGGCCAATCCGGACCCACCAGGATTATCCTGCCGGGATGCTTTGCCACCCGGTCTAGCACCCTGCCCAACATGGGCCAGGGCGGGAACACATAGAGAAGCTCTTGTGTCGGCCATTGTTGGAGAAGAGCATCTACTCCCAGGGATCGAGGGTCCCGTCCTCTGCTGAAGAAGCGCGGCACTTGGCAATTGGCCGATGACGCCATCAGATCTAGGCTCGGCTGGCCCCAGCGCTTCGTGATGTCCAAGAACGCCTGAGCAGATAGCTGCCACTCTCCGGGCTCCAAGGTATGGCGACTGAGAAAGTCCGCCTTGACATTCATGACTCCGGCAATGTGGGCCGCTGACAGCTGTTCCAGGTTCGCTTCCGCCCACTGGCATAGACTCATAGCCTCCTTGGCTAGAGGGGCGCTCTTGGTACCTCCCTGGCGGTTGACATAGGCCACAGCCGTGGCATTGTCCGACAGGACCCATACAGGCTTCAACACCAGTACCGGGATGAACTCCAAAAGCGCCAACCGAATGGCTCTGAGTTCCAGGAGGTTGATAGACCACTTTGCCTCTGCAGGAGACCAGAGCCCCTGCGCTGTCCTTCCCAAGCAGTGGGCTCCCCAGCCCGACAACGAGGCGTCCGTCGTGACGACAATCCACTCTGGGGTCACCAGAGGCATTCCCGCAGACAACTTGTCTGTCTGCATCCACCAGCTCAGCGCCTTGCGCACTGCTGGATCCAAGGGAAGACGCACCGCATAATCCTCCGACATCGGAGTCCAGCGCTGCAGCAGAGAGTGTTGTAGCGGTCTCATATGAGCCCTGGCCCAGGGCACTACTTCCATCGTGGCCGTCATAGAGCCCAACAGCTGCACATAGTCCCAAGCCCGAAGAGGAGAGGCTACTAGGAACTGGTCCACCTGAGCCTGAAGCTTGACAATCCGATTGTCTGGCAGGAACACTCTGCCCACTTGGGTGTCGAATCGAACTCCCAGATACTCCAGGGACTGAGTCGGGCGCAGCTGGCTCTTCTCCCAGTTGATGATCCATCCCAGGGAGCTCAAAAGAGCAACTACCCGGTCCACAGCTTTGCCGCACTCTGCATAAGAGGGGGCTCGGATCAACCAGTCGTCCAGATAAGGATGGACTTGTACTCCTTCCTTTCGCAGGAAGGCCGCTATGACCACCATTACTTTGGAAAAGGTCCGCGGAGCAGTAGCCAACCCGAACGGGAGGGCTCTGAACTGGAAGTGTCGGCCCAGGACTGCAAAACGCAGAAAGCGTTGATGAGGAGGCCAGATGGGAATATGCAGGTACGCTTCCTTGATGTCCAAGGATGCCAGGTACTCCCCTGCCTTCACTGCCGCTATAACAGAGCGGAGAGTCTCCATGCGAAAGTGCCGCACTTTCAAGGCCCGATTGACCCCTTTGAGGTCGAGGATAGGCCGGACAGAACCTCCTTTCTTTGGTACCACAAAGTAAATGGAGTAACGCCCCTTGCCAAGCTGACTTTCTGGCACCGGAACGACCGCACCCAGGCGGATCAGATTGTCCAAAGTCTGCTGCACTGCCACAGCTTTGACCGGAGACTTGCAGGGAGAGAGTACAAACCCGTCTCTTAAGGGTCGGCAGAACTCTAGCTTGTAGCCGTCTCTGATGACTTCCAGCACCCAAGCGTCTGAAGTTATTGTGGTCCACTCGCCCAGAAACGAGGACAGCCGTCCTCCAATCTGCACTGGGGCGTGGACCAATACCCCGTCATTGGGTACGAGACCCTGGGGGAGGACCGGAGGGAGCACCTCCGGGACGGCGGTCTCTGCGAAAGGAATGCTGCTTGGGGGAGAAATTCCTCTTAAAGGAAGAGGGGGCAGAAGAACCCGACCTGCCCGGGCGGTACCGACGGGCTTCCTGAAACCGTCCTCTGGAGGTACCGGGACGAGCACTAGCCCGAGCCCTGACCTCTGGTAACTTCTTGCCCTTAGACGTGCCGAGATCGGTCACGATTTTGTCCAGCTCGACCCCAAAGAGCAGCTTGCCTTTAAAAGGCAATCTAGCCAGGCGGGATTTAGAGGCGTGGTCAGCAGACCAATGTTTCAGCCAAAGCCACCGCCGCGCAGAGACTGTCTGAGCCATGCCTTTAGCTGAGGCTCTCAAGACATCATACAGCAAGTCTGCCAAATAGGCTAAGCCCGATTCCAGGGCCGGCCAATCAGCCCTCAAGGAATGATCCGAGGGGGAAGCCCGCTGCACCATAGTCAGGCATGCCCTGGCCACATAGGAGCCGCAAACTGAGGCCTGCAAACTTAAAGCAGCCGCCTCAAAGGACGACCTTAAGGCCGCCTCCAATCTTCTGTCTTGGGCGTCCTTTAGGGCCGTGCCACCTTCCACCGGCAATGCCGTTTTCTTAGTCACCGCAGTGATTAAAGAATCCACGGTAGGCCACAGATAGGCCTCACGTTCACTCACAGCCAAAGGATAGAGGCGGGACATAGCCCTAGCCACTTTAAGGCTCGCTTCTGGGACATCCCATTGAGCTGAAATTAAGGTGTGCATGGCATCATGCACGTGGAAGGTTCTAGGCGGGCGCTTCGTCCCCAGCATAATGGCAGAGCCAACAGGGGCTGAGGGAGAGACGTCCTCCGGAGAGGATATCTTCAAAGTGTCCATGGCCTGTAACAACAGGTTGGGCAAAACCTCTGGGCGAAAAAGCCGCGCTGCAGAGGGGTCATCCGCTCCATCCGAGCGGGGATCCGTCTCCTCCAAGGAATCCGCAAAGGACCGTTGGGAGACCTCAGACACGCTGCCCTCATCTACATCGGAGGAGACAAATTCCTCCAAGGCCTGGGAATCAACCCGAGGGCGTTTACCTCTGGGAACCTCAACCTCTTTACCAGAGGAGGGAGCGGGGGCAGCGTTGTGCATGAGGAAGGCCTGATGCAGCAGCAAAACAAACTCGGGGGAGAAACCCCCCAGACTGTGCACTTCCGCAGCCTGGGCAACAGCCCTAGGCGCGCTCTCAACCGGCGCTCGCAACAGCGGGGGAGAGGCATGCTGCGCATCCAAAATGGCGTCCGGCGCGAAACTCCGCGAAGGAGCCGCGCGGGAAGAACGGCTCTTAACTTTAGCCGCTTCTGTGCCGTCGCCCAAATTAAGGGCGTTCATGGCATTAATGTCTCCAACCTCAAGGGCGGCCCAAGAAGAAGCCGTCCGAGCCGCGTGGCCGGCCAAGATGGCGGAGGCGAGGAGCGGGGGATGGGCGTTTATGGCGGGGAAAAACCGCCACGCCGGAGGAAGGACCGGGACATGCATCGGTCGCGAAACTGTCACCCAACAAGGGCGAATCAGGCTTTAAGACCCCCGCATCCCCTCTAGAAGCGCTCAAGCGACCCGGGGAGCGACCCTTTGCGCCCTCGCCCTCCGACGCCATGTGCCACGAGGAGAAGAATCGGGGAACCCCCGCCCGCTATAAAAAGGTAAAATTACCTGCTGTCCGCTCCGAGTTGTAACGACCTGGTGTCTCAGTGAGTAGCTGCAATAGACGCTTAAATAAACGTCGAAATAAACGCCTTTAAGGCCGTTCAAAATTTTTTTTTTTTTTTTTTAACGGAGCCAGCGGGAGGGGGGAGAAAAGGAGGGACCTGGCACCACCAGGTTTGCACTTGCTCAAAAGAGCCCTCAACCCCAGGCACTCAACAAAACCTAAAAATTAGGCTTGGAGGCCTAGCCAGAGCTGCTGCTGTGTGTGACCACCACCTGCTGAGATAGAGAACATACTGAGGAGTTTCCGGCAGCACATGACCACATATAGGGAGGCAAAAGTTTGCTCTCTATCTCCACCTGCTGGTAGATGGACACAACCCACCAGTCTATGGATTGATCAGCTTGATGATATGGAATAATGGCTAATGGACAATAATGTTCTATCTTGGTTAGATCTAAATTAATTGCTTTATGAATTGGAGTGAATATTATATTTGCTAGCAAATTAGGACAAGAGTCTTCTTGCAATGTTGCATTAATAAAGGTGGTTAACCAGTAAGAAATTTCACTTGGTAGTTGTTTTAACAAAAGAGATGAGCATGTCTAAGTGACAAGATTTACAAGAAAGTCTATGTAACATCTTAGAGACCCACTGATCAGAAACTGAAGATAAAACCTCTCAAAACCTATTTGCCTGGTACTTCATCCACATTATGCACTGGCAGTAATCATAGGTAATGCCCTTGTATATATGGGCTAAAAGATTGATCCATCCTAAACACCAGACAACGAAACTTATACCAGGACTGACCAAAACTGAACTCTTTATACTTGACTGCTTGATTTACTCTGTCACTTATGAACTTTAATGCAATACCACTCTGTATTTCTCATTCCGGAAATGGCGATCGCTATTACGGCATCATGTCAGCCACATTGAGCCTGCAAATAGGTGGGAAAATGTGGGATACAAATGCAACAAATAAATTGTTGTAGAGGAATGGCCTAGCAGGGGCGTAGCCACGGGTGGGCCTGGGTGGGCCCAGGCCCACCCAGTTTTGGTTCAGGCCCACCCAGCAGTGGAGGCAGCGGAGCAGAGGGAGCAGGCTGAGCTCCGATCCCGCATCTGCCTCCCTCTCTCTCACGGCAGCATAGGCGCCCCGTACCAGCCCGCCACTGCCCCGCCGCACCTTTAAATATTACAGTTTTGCTGGAGTCGCGGGCAGCCGGCATTGAAGACATCGGCAGGCTTACGCCGGTTCCAGCAGCCTTCCCTCTTCCCTCGTTGCAAGTCGGATGATGGCTCCGCCCTCTTCTGACGTATTTCCTGTATCTACGAGGGCGGAGCCATCATCCGACTTGCAACGAGGGAAGAGGGAAGGCTGCTGGAACCGGCGTAAGCCTGCTGATGTCTTCAATGCCGGCTGCCCACGACTCCAGCAAAACTATAATATTTAAAGGTACGGCGTGGGGGGGCAGGAAGGAAACAGGGCAGACGGGAGAGGAGGGTTGCTGCACATGGTGGAAGAAGGGGAGAGGAGGGTTGCTGGATGGAGGGAAGGGGAGAGGAGGGTTGCTGGACATGGTGGAAGAAGGGGAGAGGAGGGTTGCTGGATATGGTGGAAGAAGGGGAGAGGAGGGTTGCTGGACATGGTGGAAGAAGGGGAGAGGAGGGTTGCTGGATGGAGGGAAGGGGAGAGGAGGGTTGCTGGACATGGTGGAAGAAGGGGAGAGGAGGGTTGCTGGATGGAGGGAAGGGGAGAGGAGGGTTGCTGGACATGGTGGAAGAAGGGGAGAGGAGGGTTGCTGGATGGAGGGAAGGGGAGAGGAGGTTTGCTGGACATGGTGGAAGAAGGGGAGAGGGCAGGGGAGAGGAGAGTTGCTGGACATGGGTGGATGGAGGGGAGGGTAGGGGGGAGAGGAGGGTTGCTGGACATTGAGGGGGAGGGAGGAGTGAGGAAGGAGATGAGATAACAGAAAAGGAAGAGAGTAGAAAAACTGCACATGGATGAAGAAAATAGGCAAAAGCTGGATCCACTGGACAGTCAAGTTTGCGGAGGACCCAGCTTTTACTTATGGATGTAGGACAAGAAATGAAGAAGAAAGGCGGAAAGTAAACAAATAAATGGAAAGGAAGCCCTGGAAACGGAGTTAAGAGGACAGATAGCAGCAGAATCGGATACTGGGCCAGCATGATCAGAAAAACAGTCACCAGACAACAAAGGTAGAAAAAAAATCATTTTATTTTCATTATAGTGTTTGGAATATGTCCACTTTGAGAATCAGGTGCTCAACATTAAAAGTTTATATTTATTTACTTATTTATGGCATTTTATCCCACATTAAACATGAATTAAATTGGAACCTGGGATCATTTAATTTTTTTTCCTGGAGACAGTAATGCATTGCCCCCCCCCCCCCCCCCCAGGCTCTCTCCCCGGCTATAGCCAGCTCTGCAATTTTGAGGGAAGGTGCACAGGTGGACGAGGGGGGGGGGGGGGGGGGGGCGCAGAGGTGGACTGGGGAGAGAGCCTGTTGTTAAACATTTACCAGCACACCACTGTCTAGTGCCCACCCATCCAACCTGTTGGCCCACCCAAAAATTGACTTCTGGCTACGCCACTGTGGCCTAGTTGTTAAAACATTCTTTAATTTTCTCTACTTCCTCTCCAACCTTCTGCAAACGTTTTTTAAGTGTTGATAATTCCTCATTAAGGGGGTCTATTACAAAGGTGCACTAGTGTTTTAGCACGCGCTAACAATGGAGATGCCTACAATATTCCTGTGGGCATCTACAGGGTTAGAGCACGCTAATTTATAGCATGTGCTAAAAATGCTAGTGCACCTTTGTAAAATGGGTCTCATACCAAGGAGAAGAGCAAAGCCTCCTACTTTGCTTTTCTGTTGAGGGAGCCATATCTTTATTTATTTATTTATTTATTTTATTTGTTGCATTTGTATCCCACATTTTCCCACCTATTTGCAGGCTCAAAGTGGCTTACATAATTTTGTTATTACATTGTCATTCCAGGCTATCAGATACAGTTATTAGTAAGGTGTAGAGATTTAGTAAGAGAAGAAAGAAGGAAGTGATTAGGGGATAAGTATAGAAGGTGGACTTGCATAACTGGGTGGGTTGGTGAAGTGGATTAGTGAGGCTATAGGTTTTCTTTGTAGGCCTTGTTGAAGAAATGTGTCTTCAGAGATTTGCGAAAATTAGTTATTTCGTCGATTGTTTTCAGGTCTGTAGGTAATGCATTCCATAACTGTGTGCTCAAGTAAGAGAAGGTAGTGGCATGCATCAGCTTGTATTTTAGTCCTTTACAGCTGGGGAAGTGCAGATTGAGAAATTTGCGGGATGATCTTGTGGCGTTTCTGGGCGGTAGGTCCACGAGGTTTAGCATGTAGATTGGGGCATCTGTGTGAATGATTTTGTGTACAATCGTGCAGATCTTGAACACAATGCGTTCCTTAAGTGGGAGCCAGTGAAGTTTCTCTCTTAGGGGTTTTGCACTTTCATATTTAGTTTTTCCAAATATGAGTCTTGCGGCAGTATTCTGGGCTGTTTGGAGTTTTTTGATAGTCTGTTCTTTGCAGCCAGCGTACAGTGCGTTGCAGTAGTCCAGATGGCTTATTACCATTGACTGTACCAAGGTACGGAAGATGTATCTCGGGAAGAAAGGTTTTACTCGTTTGAGTTTCCACATGGAGTGGAACATCTTTTTCGTCGTGTTCTTTACGTGGGCATCGAGAGTGAGGTTTCGATCAATGGTAACTCCAAGAATTTTCAAGTTTTGTGAGATAGGAAGAGAGCAGTATGGTGTGATTATGGTGGAGAAGTTTTTTGTGTTATGTTGTGAGGTGAGTACAAGACTATTGTGTTTTTTCTGCGTTAAGTTTTAGTTGGAATGCATCCGCCCAGGTGTGCACGATTTGGAGGCTTTGGTTAATCTCGTTGGTGATTTCATTTAGATCATGTTTGAACGGGATGTAGATTGTGACATCGTCTGCATACAGTATATATAGGGGTTGAGGTTTCGATTGGCTAGAAGTTTGGCTAAAGGTATCATCATTAGGTTAAATAAGGTTGGTGAGAGGGGGGATCCTTGGGGGACTCCACATTCAGGTATCCATGGGGGTGATCTGTCCTTGTTTGTTGTTACTTGATATGTTCTTGTGGTCAGGAATCCTTTGAACCATTTGAGAACTGTGCCTCCTACTCCGAAGTATTCTAGTATATGTAATATATTCCATGATTGACCATGTCGAAGGCGCTGGACATGTCGAATTTAGGAGGAGTATGTTGTTACCAGTTGCAATTGCTTGTTTGAATTAGTTCATTGCGGAATCTTGCTACTAGTTAGGATTCTGTCCGGTACTTGTGACCTGAATAGGCCATTGCTGGAAGAGGGACCATTGGTCTGACCCAGTATGGCTGTTCTTATGTATAAACATCCATTTCTCCTGTATTTTAGAACAGGCTGTACGTTGGCAGAGTCTGTTCTAAAATATTGGTGAAACTTGAGATGCACTGAGTAGCATGTCTCAATTCCTACTTGTACGATCTGTCTAAAATGGGGCTATTACAGAATTAGGGGGATAGTAGCAGTCGCTCTGTTACACATATATTCAGCATCGCTGCATATTTTTTAAACACTGCAGATTGCATTTCAAAAATATGATGATCACCACTGTTCCAATATTGACCCCTTAGAGTTCAAAGGAAGCAAGAATAAAATATAACGTGAAGATTTTCAACTTCATACTGAAGTAACAGCTCTCTAAGACATTGCTAATAAATACTGCAAAAATGCATAGATGCCAGCTGGTCTGCCTCTTGTCATTGTATATGACAAGCTGAAGAAAATATTTTTGTATAATTACATGGTTATGTTACTATTGCTTACTGAAGCCCATATAATTACAGTCTGAATTCATGGCACCTTTCCTCATACAGGGTTATCAGTGCCTTACTAATAACTGTATCAAAAGTGTAACTCTAAACTCAGAAAGAATAATTTTATAAGGTCATCTAACTTATGCACATAAGTTGCATAGATTTTCTAAGGGAAAGTATGCACAAACTTTCAGTTTCAAAATTACCCCAAGAAAGGATTCACACACACTTAAACCTGCTGTTTGGCTTACGTCTAAATGTCATGTTCAAATTTTCCAGTTTGGAAGATGATTTCAGTTAAATAGTGTGATCGCCTTCAACGTATGCTCTCTTGATGATGTCAATCTATGTTTGAATTGGTAGTACCTTAATAGGCAGTCTGTGATGGGCCTCAGCATTTGAGGGGTCTTTTACTAAAGGTTAGCTTGAGTTATCTGCAGCAGGTTTCATTTTATTCATGGGACCTGCTGCAGATAACTCGAGCTAATCTTTAATAAAAGACCATAAATAGACACTAAATCCAACAGATAACCATTCCCCAAACAATTTTGTAAGCTGCAACATGCTGCTTAAATACCACTCTCAAATGAATTGAAAGTCAGTACAGACATACCAAAAATGTAATTTTAGTCTACGTAAAAATCTATAGGGTGGTCGATATTCAAAATCCTGGTGAACAAACTGGCATATGATATTCAGCAGAGGAGTAGCCTAGTGGTTAATGCAGCGGAATTTGATCCTGCGGAACTGGGTTCAATTCCCACTGCAGCTCCTTGTGACTGTGGGCAAGTCACTTAACCCTCCATTGCCCCAGGTACAAAATAAGTACCTGTATATATGTAAACTGCTTTGAATGTAGTTGCAAAATACCACAAAAAGGCAGTATATCAATTCCCTTTCCCCTTTAACTGGCTAGAGGCATTGAATATGTCTGCTAACTGGTTATCCCCTTACCAGCTAGGTTAGGGGCGGGCTGGGGCGGAGTTAGGACATTGTCAACTTGGTAAGTTAGAAGCAATTTTCAGTCTGCTAATCAGCTAAGTATCTGCATAAAGTCAGGATAGCAAAACAGCAGCCCTAACGTTATGCACCGAATTAACCAGGCACCAGTCTGAATATCAGCCAGTGCCCAGTGAACTTCTGGATTGGAGGGCATATTCAGATATTCAATGTCGGGAGCTGCACATGCCCTGGCATTGACTATCTGGGGTTAGTTCAGCCTGCAACTCAATATTGACCCCATAAGTTTTGCAAAGTTTAAGTTACAAGAAAATTACAGACAAAAACAAAATTAACATTCTTCATAGCGACTTTTGGTTGCAGCGTTCACATATTTCTCCTGGATTGATTCACCCGACCTTTCACTCCGTGTCTTTTCCAAGATAGCGTGTGTTTCAACCACATAAGCTTAAAGACATTGACACATAGTACCAAAACCCCTGAAGCAGGCACTTAAATGAAACATGGTGCTGTGTTGGGTAATTTAAGGAATAAAGCATTTTTCATCTTTCTTTTCGCACTGTTGCTTTTGGAAGAGCCCCACTGGCTACACTACTTATTCTGTGAGTACTCAAATACAATGTACCCATGCACAAGATTACTTGCAAGAGGCATATTTTCAAAGCACTTAGCCTTCCAAAGTTCCATAGGTTTCTATGGAACTTTTGAAGGCTAAGTGCTTTGAAAATATGCCTCTTGGTAATTACTTGATAAGTAATATACTATGTCATACTTTGTATTATTATTTGAATATTTTTACTGCTATAATTGTCTATTGCTTATGTTTGATTTATTCTTACTGTGAGCTGCCTTGAGTCAATTATTTCACAAAGGTGGTAAATAATCCTAATAAATAAATAATAACATAAACAAAATCCAGAAGAAACACAGAAAGGGAAAGGGAAATGGGACTTGATATACCACCTTTCTGAGGTTTTTTTTTTGCAACTACATTCAAAGCGGTTTACATATATTCAGGTACTTATTTTGTACCAGGGGCAATGGAGGGTTAAGTGACTTGCCCAGAGTCACAAGGAGCTGCAGTAGGAATCAAACTCAGTTCCTCAGGATCAAAGTCCACTGCACTAACCACTAGGTTGAGGATGAACAAGGAATCTACACACAGGAAGTTCATACCTGAGATGCCATATCTAGAAAAAAGTTAACTGATGTGCCAACTGCAAATCTCAATGTGCCTTCTTGCATCCAGATAACTAATATAAATGATCAATTTTAACACATAGAAACCACATTTTACATATAAAGCCTGGATCAGAAATGGAATGAAGAAGTTTACAGTTTCCGACCAAGTTTACGAAGGGCCCACCGAACATGGAGCCTTAATGTAAAATACATATAAGGATGTCTAGGAGTGCACATGTATTTCCTGGAATGTACAACAGGAACAGCCTCTCATTCAAAAAAAGAGTGACATCAGTTGGCGGTTTGTACTTGCAAGCGCCATTCATGATTGCTTATACAGGTACGTGCTAATTTCCAAATCTAAATATGTTGGTACTGACACATCTGTAAGTGCCGGATTTCATAAAACTACATACAAGGAGCCAAGGGGCCTTTTTAACTAAAGGGTTGCCACGTGGCAACCCGGAATTACTGCTGGCCCAACGCGGGTGCCAGCAGTAGTTCCACCCCCAGCACGCGCCATTCATGGTGCTAGTGGAAATATTTAAAAAAATACTTCTGCAGCGGGTTACCTGGCGATAATTGGGATACATCGCGTGCTGCCCGGTTACCGCTGGGTTAGCTTGGGAGCCCTTACTGTCACCTCAATGGGTGGTGGTAAGGGCTGCCCCCGAAATGGCTATGCAGCAAGTGCAAACTTACCACACAGCCATTTCATTTTTGGCCTTTTTACCCGCGGCAGTAAATGGGGCCCTGGCGCATGGCAAAAATGGCCACCACTAGCGCAGGACCCTTTTACTAAAGCTTAAGTTCCTAAAGTTTATGTTTATTTTAGGCTTGACATATCATCTAATCCATTGAACGGGCCAAGGCATTGTACAAATATAAAGAAAACAAATTAAAAAAGAAAAGAATGCCAGAAATAAAAGGACAGGCCAATCATACACTCAAAAATCAGTGCAATTTCTCCTCAGTCACTCCAGTGAAGCCCTGGCTCAAATGAATAGTTTGTGGATATATATACCTTGGAAGAGGTGCTAAAGCTGATTGGATAATTTTAAAAATATGTGTGCAGTCCTGTGCAAAATTGAGAATGCATGTACAATTTTTTGGACTGCCCGAACTATGACCAAAACATGCCCCCCTTGAATCTCTGTGAAAGGGGTAAAGCCCCCCTCCCCTGTCACAATATAAACAGCATATCACAGACCTTAACTTACCAATCCTACAATGCTGGCTTATGATGTCACCTGAATGCTCTATGATAAAAAAACTTATGTCCTGTCTTGCATCTGAGAAGAGTAGTGGCCTTGACCTGAAGAACTATCTATCCAGTGATTCATCTGACTCAGTTTGGAGTAATGCAGATAAACTTGGACAAGGACTATTGTTTATTAAGCAGCAGATTACTTGATGCCCCAAATCTTGGGGGATATCTGGATGACTTCAAAGACATTCTTGTAGTTATGTCTAGCCACAACAAAAAGACATGGGCCATTCACCTATCATGATGATATTGTGGAGCGAAGGACACCACGGATAAGAAATGATATAAAAGATGCACCTGCAAAGGCAGATCAACACACAACTGCACCACTGCACAACAACGACAACGCCGACTGACAAAAGACCAAACATGAGAGCACCATGTACTGGATCGCCAGCTCTTGCTGTTCAGCTATCACCAAAAGGAGAAGGTAAAATGAGGGTGTGGACAGGGTGAGGTGTTGTCGGAGTTGGTCTGATTGGACAACTCTGGGTGAGATCATGTTGATCAGTAGTTCGGTCCCATGAAGGATTTAGAAGAATAGGGAAGCAGCTTTGTATTTGATTCTTTCGGATATTGGGAGCCAGTGCAGCTTTGCCAGGTACCCAGAAATGTTGCTATAGTTCTTTAATCTGAAAATTAATCTGGCAGCCGTGTTCTGAATGAGTTGCAGCTTGTTTAGCTATTTTTTTTCAGTGTGAATAGAAATAGAGCGTTGCAATAGTCTAGGAGTGGCATGATAACATTTGGACTAGTAATGCAAAGGTCAAAGTATGGTCTCACTTACCATAGTTGTCTCATTTTGATGAGGGACTTTTTCCATATTTGATTGGTGTGGGTTTCAAAAGTTAGTGATGAATCGATGGTGACGCCAAGTACTTTGGATTCGGATTCTATCATGAATGTTTTGTCATTTGGTAGAGTTACAGAAGGTGGAAAGCCTGTCCCTTGGTTCCTAAACCATAGAATCTTTGTTTTCTGTGTTAGCTTTAACCTGTTTATTGATGCCCAGTTTTGTATTGCGTTCATTCCTGATGTTATGGAGATGATTGGATCCTTGTGTGTTGGTAGAACGGGTAGTAGTAGTAGAATGTCATTGGCATATGAAAGCAAGAGCTAGTCTAGGCTGAGTTGTACAGGACCCATAGAAGACATGAAGAAGTTAAATAGAATTGGGAAAAGGGGGATCCTTGGGGGATGCCGCAGTTTGGGACCCAGAAGTTTGAGAGTTGCTTGGCTTGTTTCACTGTGTAGCTCCTTTTGGTTAGGAATTTGCTGATCCATTTGTGGACAGATCCTGAAATTCCTATCTGGCTTAATCATTCTAGAAGTAAGTTGTGGTCCACAGCATTGAAGGCTGCTGATATGTCAAATTGGAATAATATCACCCGTTCCCCTTTGCCCAGGTATTGTTTAACATATGTGGTTAGTGCTAGTAGTAATGTCTCTCTGTTGTGGCAGGGTCTGATGCCAAATTGTGTGTGATATAGTATCAAATGTTTTTCTAAGTAGATGGAGAAGTGCTTGCTGACATAGGTCTCCAATATTTTGGTAAAGAGTGGTATACTTGCCACTGGGCATTAGTTAGCTGTCGTCAAAGCATCTAGTCTTACTCCTTTCAGTAGTGGGGTGACAAAGATTCTGCCCATATCTACAGGGAGGGTGCCTGAATTTAGTAGTTCATTCAGTCTAAGTTTTATCCATTGTAGTAACTCTTGAGGGATGGAAGTTAGTAGGAATTTTGAGCAGTGATCAAGCAAGCAATGAATATGAGAGCATTTCTGAAATAACTATTTTGTCTCATTGAGTGTAAGGGGTTGAAAATTATTCCAAATCTGGTCTGTTTTAATGTCCCTGCAGTTGTATGTGATAGGGTTGTTTGGCGAATCAGAATTATAGATCAGTTTTACTGTGGATAGGTTCAGGGATATTAGAGTCTGATTAGCTATGTCCAATTGGATTGTGGAGAACTTCAAAGTAGTCTGCTAATTCTTGTGTTTTGAGAGTTTGTAGGTGTTGCGATAGATGTGTGATTTTTGACTAATGGGAATAGTTTTTTGGTGTCTGGAGTGCCTTGACCCAGTAAGCTGCTATAGTATCTGCATTTAGATTCTGATAATTTATATTTGTAGTGTTGGAAGGCATGTTTCCAGTTAGATCTGTCATCTGTGCTCTTGCTTCTTCTCCATTGTTTCTTGAGGCATCAACAGTCTGATTTCAATTTGGCGAGTTCCTCAGAGAACCAGGGAGATCTCTTTACTGTCTTGGTCATTTTGGTAATGATAGGGGCAATATTTTCCAGGGTGGTGGTTACATTGGTGTCCCAGAAGGATTTGAGTGTTTCGCTGCTTGTTTCCAGCCTTCCAGAGAAGATTGCACCTCATTCCAGAATCTGGTATTATCTATTTTGCCCCTTGTCAATATTAGTTTTGAAGGGTTTTGTTTTGCTGGTTTCGATAGGTATAGGTCAATGGTAAAATCTAGTTGGAAGTGGTCTGACCATGGTATGAGTTTCTATTGAAATGAGATAATCATTCTCACCCCATTCAGGCCTGCAATCAGTCTGCAGTCGAGCTGGGAGTAAGTAGATGGTCCGGAATAGCAATCCAGGAGGTTTGGGAGACACTTGTCCATTCAGGGCTTCACTTCCTCTGTGGTCTAGGAACCATGCTGCACTCCAGAGGCTTAAACAATAACTCAACTTTTATTGAACTGTCTGCAACAGGCAGGTGACTAATTGAATTTATCTCCAACCAGTCATTTAATTAGCTTCTAAATAAGTTAAATCCAGACTTCCATTGCTCCTGGGGGGAACACATTTGCCACTGTCCTTGAGGTTATTTATAAGGCTATGTACATATCAACAAACACCACTCTCCATGCCTATCCTGGAAGCCAGATGTACCTTAAGGGCTATATTTCTCCTTTCCCAAATCTTTCCACCTCCACTAGGCTCAGATCCTTCTGACTGTCCTCCTTCCATGGATGCACCTTGCAGGGCTACACCCTGGCCTTGAGAAGGCACCTTCCTGCTCTGACCCCGCTTGGGGGCAGGACTCCTCCATCCTCCTAAAGCTCTGGCTCCTTCTCCAGTTACTGTGAATAGGACAATAACTGCTCCTTAATTTCATCTCAAACCCTCTTTCTCCTCACTGGTCACTTGGTAGGGGTTTGCAGGTGATCCTAAGACCTCTAGGCAATCAGGGACCCTGTGCTTACACAGGCAAAACTTTTATTCCTCCAAACTCCTCCCAGAACTGTCACTCACCCAACATATATACTATCGTTCTGCATCTTATTCCCTAATCACTCTCATTGGACTGGGGCTTCCTCCCACCCAGAGACCTCTGTCACTCCCCTCAGTGGCTCTCGACCAGGGACTCACTCTTATTAGTAATCCCAGTTTAACAGGGGATTACATAAGCTTCTGTAATCAACCATGATTTACAGAGCTTTCAAAAAGAAAGCAAGGCCTCAATTTAATTTCCATGGAAAGTTCATCCCAACTGGTAGGGCCTCTACAGGAAGAGCTCATGCTCTGCTGTCAGCCTCACATTAGAGAGCTGCACAGGAACGGGAATAGTGGGATTCCTGCGGATACCACGGGAATCCCACAGGGTTCCCACGGAATGGAATGGGAAACAGAGACTACCCTGTCTTCAACCCCCTCCCTTCCTCCCTCCCATCCATCTCTCCTTCAGCTCTGGATGCCACACATGCCTCGCATCACCCTGGTGGTCTACTGACTTGCTTCGGGGCAGGAAAGGTCCCCATGCTTTCCTGCCCGCTGCCGCTGATCCTTTCATTGCCGCCACTTGTTTAAGATGGCTGCTGAGACTTCAAGTGGCAGTCTCATGAGGCTGCCACTTGAACTCTCAGTGGCCATTTTAAACAAGCGGCGGTGGCAGCGAGAGGATCAGTGACAACGGACAGGAAAGCATGGGGACCTTTCCTGCCCCAAAGCAGCCACTAGATCACCAGGGTGATGTGAGGTATGTGTGGGAGGATATCCAGGGCTGGAGAAGAGGTAGATTGGAGGGCGGGAGTTGAAGATAGGGTTGTCTCTGTTTCCCCTTCCTTGCGTACCCGTCATCGCCATACACTCAAAACAAAGCAAACAAACCTATGAGCTGCTGCATCCACGTTGTTCTTTATTGTTGGTAGTATTTTTACTTAATCTCACTTATATTTTCAAACATACCGACTTGTATAGCATACGGATGTACACAGAGGAAGTATAATAATGGAATAATTTTTCGCTATACAAATGATTTATAGTAGTAGTAGTTTAGTTGTGAAATACCAACTCACAAGTGTATATGTCCACACATACATGTGTAATTTACCAGGGGTCCTATTTAATAAGTTGCGCTAGAGGTGCATTAGCATTTTTAGCATGTGCTAACCGTGTAGATGCCCATAATACTCCTATGGGTGTCTACACAGTTAGTGCGTGCTAACTTTTATCACACGCTAAAAATGCTAGTGTACCTTAGTAAACAGGGCCCCAAGTTTCCATCATTCATTGGTTCAGCTTATATCTTTGTAAAGTTTTTAGCAGGCAGAACAGCAACAAGATAAACACACCAGACACCAAGAAGGTTGTAGCTGAGGCAATGAAGTAGGGAGAAGTTCCTGGTTTTAAAGTGAAGGCATCTGATGTCAGAGTAGGTGTGCCCAAAGTGTAGACGCATCCAAAGGGAAAAAAGGGTCCAAAGTGTTGGTGCGCTAAAGTGTAGGTGCTTCCTTAGTATAGTCACGTCCAAAGTCTAGGCGAATCCAAACTTTAGATGCGTCTAAAGTGTAGGTGCACTAAAGTATAGGCGCGCCCAAAGTGTAGGCACGCCCAAAGTGTAGATGCGCCCGAAGTGTAGAAGTCAGAAGGGATGTATTAAGTTTGTCTGAGGGGAGATGGCTTGACTCCATACTTGATGCCTCAGGTACGTGACACAGAGTATTTATAATTACATTGGGATAATTGTCCTGGGGTGATTAGCCTTGATTAATTAATCTAGAATATTTGCTGGATAAATATGCTGGGCTAATCACCCTGGGATAAATACACAAGGGTAAATATCTCAGGGTAATTACCCTAGGCTGTTAGCTGGAGCAAGTCTTTCTGGAGGATCAGTCTGTACTCTGTACTCTGCTCTATCCATCTTTCTCTTGATCTTCACAAGCCTTGTGTCCTGCCAGCAAGAGAAGCCGCTTCCATTGTGCCCTGTTCAGCTACATCGGCTGTACATAGCTAGCTAAGGCCCTGCTACTGCTACACTGTAAGTTTTCAACTAGTAAAATTTTATAACATAAATGTTAAACTCAAGAATCCTTGACTGGAAATAGAATGTACATAATTCAGAAAAATATTATGAAGTTATTTTGGTATGTAATATGCTTCAAAAGTAAAATTGTATTGTATCACTCGTAAAACAAATGGAATTAAACTAAACTCAATAATAAAGAAACCATGCCTCCTTTAACCTTTCTAGCAGTAAAAATCATTATATTTCACACAGAATATTCCTACTTTAGCATGAATTATAATGATGTGATTTGAAGCTCTTTTTGTCTAACTCTCATTGCATTTTCCCATCCATAAAATAATTAACTTTGTGGACTGCTTGCTCTTCAGGGAAAAAGCTCCCCAGCAACACTGATTTTGAAGCACTTGAATTCTTTAGGGGGTCAATATTTTAAATGATTTAACTGGCCAGAATTGGCTGCTGACCAGTTAAATTGCTTGTTTGGGCTATCCATTAATTTTCAGCAGCACCACTGAAAATTAGCAGTTAGCCCTTCAGTGAGGGGGGGGGGGGGGGGTGGAGTCAGCAGCTGGCAGGTTAAACACTGATATTCAACACTTCACCAGCCAGATAAACCACATAAACAGGACCGCATAAACGTCTGTCCTATCTTTATTCTGTAACCCATAGCCGCTTAAGTGCTGAATATTTGCTTAACCGGATATACATTAACTGGCTCCGTGCTGAAGCCTGAACATGGTCTGGCATTGCATACCCGGGCATAATGCTGACGGCAAACACCACAATGCTCATTGATGCCAGCTGAATATTTACTACTAGACGTCAACACAAAGCAGAATCGGGCCTGATAATTCAACGTGGACTCACCAGGGAAAACTAGGATGAAGACGACAATGGCAAACCTCAAGATGAAGACGACAATGGCAAACCTCAAGAGAAAATCATGAGCTCACTGGTGCAGATATTTAACACATAGATGTGGGTAGAACAAGAATAGGAAAAAGAAACAGTGAAACTCACCTATGAATGGTAGATAGTAAAATATATGCAATTAAGTGGAATACAGTGTTCTTATAGCTCTTTAGTCATGTATCTATGCCTTGCCATAGAGTCCTAGGTTCAGTTCCCAAGCTTCTGCTGCTCATGCCGGTGAGGACTGGATATGCTGTGGAGGTCATCTTGAAACAGTGACACCTACTGTCTGACTTATTTATGTTCTAAAAGGAATTGTGTCTGTGCCTCTGAGCTAGATGGCTATGACTGGCAGAGATGCAAAGGGGTAACAATAGGGAATAAAGAATCCAGTAGATATACATCAAGGTGCTTAGCTTTGTAGATCCAGTAATAACAGATTCAAAAAGGCAAATGTGTTCCCTTGATGCCCAATTATACACTTGTGTGGGACAAGACCCACCCTTATCCCTCCACTGCAATTACTTGTTGTTTTAATAGGAGTAGAATCTTCCTCCTAAGTTGTATAACTTGGGACACATCAAGGAATATTTTAAATTCAAGAAAGAAACATCTTGAATTTAAAATATTCTCAAAACCCATGTTCTTATCAGCTTCTGAGCAGAGGGAAACCAGCAGTGAGGCTTGTAAGGTCATACTATCCTACAAGATTCTAAGAAAGCTGACACAGTAAGAGCTATCAATGGTCATAATAAAATCCAGACTACTTCCTTCTGAGTCTATGGGGCTCATTCGTGGTGTGCATAAATTCTAATGTGTGCAGACAAAAGGGGGCATGGATATGGGCGTGGAGCAGGTGGATTGTGGAGGTTTCAAAAAACTATGCGCACTATTATGGTATATACCTGATCTGCGCCTAACTTAGGCGCAGGTATTTAGGCCTAGTTTTAGATGACCTAAATGGGTGTGCCTAAATTTTAGATGTAAGAATGGTGTGTGCGCATATTCTATAAGCTACATCTAACTTTAGGCGTAGTTAAAAGAATCACGCTAAACGCATGGTTTTTTTGGCACCAATTTGTAAGGCGCTATTTATAGGATTTGCCCCTATGCATCTAACTATCTTTCCGCACCTTAAATCAACCCTTGCTAACAACTTTTTGTAGAAGTCATTTTTATTCAACCACCTAAAAAGCTGTGTGTGTAAATTCTAATTAAAGCCAATTAGTACCAATTATCATCATGGATTGGCTTGTTAATCATTTAAGCTGTGTGAGTAATTCGGCCGTGCGGCCAAATTAGCACACACAATTTAAGGCGCCATTTATAGAATTTCGGAGATAACACTTATTTGCAGGTCTAGGTTTATAAATTAAGCCTAAGTTACAAATATACTATCCCCTCGATATTCAAAAGCATTTAACCGGCCAGGAACAGCACCTGGCCGGTTAAATGGCACTTAACTGGCTATCCGGTGTTATTCAGCAAGGGATAACGGGCTATCCCCTGCTGAATATTCCCAGTTAGTGGCTAGGAGATAACTGGCTATATCATGTGATCTAACTGGCTGTCCCCGGATATTCAGCGCATAGCCGGCTATTGTAAGTGGTCACATAAGGCTGTGTAAATAGCTGGAATATCTTTGGCCAGTTTAAACTTAACCAGCTATCTCCGAATATTAGCGTAGTCGGTTAAGTTTAAACTGACCAAAAATAAAAGTGGCCCAGCATTGAATATCCAGGCTGACCGACGACTGCGGGAGTTAGCCGGGCTCCCTCCCATGGTCTGAATATCAGCCCCTATAAATTAGGAGCTCAGCTTTTTCTTTTGAATATTGGACCTGCTGTTTATAAAATCACGAGTGGGGTGGAACAGCTTTAACCTTTCAAACAAGAGGACATTCCATAAAACTGAGGACCAGAAGACTTAATCAAATTATAGACGGTTTTTAGTTATGCGTTGCATTGGAAAAAAAAGCTTGCTGAATCTATTCCTGGTGGATGTGGTCACGGTGACCAAGATAGCAGTATTAAAAAGAGGCATGGACAACTTCCTGAAGGAAAAGTCTATTAAAATTAGCCAGCTAGATTTATGAGAGTCATTGTTTATCCCTGGAGATGAGTTTTGAGAAATAGATCATCTTTTTGAGATCTGTTGGGTACTTGTGCCGTGGTCTGACCACTGAACACTGGGCCTGATGGACCTTGGTCTGATTCAACAGCGTTTCTTAGGTTTTTATCCATCAGGCCCTGAACAACCAGCAGACTTTCCTCAAGGAAAGTAAGCTCCTTTGAGCAGTGACTGTCCTTCTTTGTTAAATTTGTACAGCGCTGCGTAACCCGGGCAGCGCTTTAGAAATGTTAAGTAGTAGTAGTAGTAAGGAAGTTTTGCTCTTACCCTTTCTCGTCACCACATTTACAAATAATCGGTAAACAAACTGCCTCTTCAAATGAAGCTGACTATACCGGTACCTACTGGCTCTTTTATATAATATATAAACGGCTTTATGGGAGTAATATTTGCTAAATGTCAGGGCAAAAGCCTGGGCTTTATCACTAACAATATTAACATCTCCTCCCTGTGGCATAATTGTTTTGAAGAAAATTGACGTTTTGTGCAAAAGTTTGCTACAGCTAAGAAGCTGCATAACATTGTTCTTTAGCTCATTAGTAATTTGGTATAAGTTTTGCAAACAATTTTGTAAAGTAAAGTTATGCCATGTGGAAAAATGGAAAATAGTACGAAAAATATTTGCAATCGTGTTTATGTATCTTATATGCCATTTCCCTATCCAAAATCACCTTAGTGAAACCATTCACCCTTTAGTACATTGGCCACAAAATGAAAATTATAGCTGTAGTGTTGCAATTTGATTCCATTTTTGTCTTGCCTTGAGGAAGGTTCTGGTGTGCAAGGATGTGTAGTTTTGCTTTTATGGAAGGAACTGTCTCTGCATACCCTTTGGACTAGCACAGCACATCCTAAAATAACTGTTGCCAGTTTGCCTATCCAGCTCACAGTATCTCTTGAAATATTCAGTGTCTGGAAAAACAAGGCTACAGGCAGAGGAGAGGAAATCAAGAGGGGAAGCAGAAACTTGGCAATGGGTTGTGGACACTGAACTTAAACACGGAAGTTAGCAAAAATGGTCAGACAACAATGAGCTCTGCATTGCACTCCACAAAATCAAAGCTCGTCTCTAATAACATTTCTGAGAATTTAGCATTCTAAATTAATCTGCTCCTAATTTTATGCATGCACTCACTGAGATTTACACTATAGCTGCCAATGGATTTTGTTGTGAATGTTTTTGCCAAAATGTCCATTGATTACTGGTGGAACATGAGGCCATTTTTCAAATTAAGGGTTCTGTTCTTGCATCATAAAACGACTTTGATTGAAGGGCAATTCTGTACAGCTGTATGGTGTTTTTTAAATGAGAAATTAACCCTATTCCTGACTTGCTGTTCACTTTTCTGCCTTATAAATACTGAGGGGCCCTTTCACTAAGGTGTGCCGAAAACTGGCCTGCGCTGGTGTAGGCATGTGTTTTGAATGCGCGCAAGTCTATTTTTTCAGCGCGCCTGCAAAAAAGGCCTTTTTTAGTGGCCGAAAATGGACATGCAGCAAAATTAAAACCAGCGTGCATCCATTTTTGGCATGAGACCTTACTGCCACCCATTCACTTAGCGGCAAGGTCTCACACATTAACCGTGCAGTAATCGTCAGCATGCATACACTGCTGATTACTGCCGGGTAAGCGCCACACGGTAGAAAATTTCTACCACATGTTTTGGACGTGCATCAAAATGGAATTACTGCCCAGGGCATGCGGTAGCTGGGCAGTAGTTCCAATTTGACACGCATTGTATACGTGTAGGTGCCTACACACCTAAGTAAAAGGGCCCCTAAGTAATTGAAATACCTCAAATCTTTGCGGGCTATGAGGGGACAAACTGAACCACAAACCTGACTAGTGCGGCTCTGACAATTCCTATTCATGAGATGTATTTCAAAGGACTAAGGGGCCCTTTTACTAAGCTACATTAAAAATAGGCACACCTTTAGGCAGGTTTATCCTGCATGCTAAGGCCATTTTCACCATGGCTGTAAAAATGCTTTTTTATATTTTTTGCATTAATGGCCATGTGCTAATGTTATGTATAGTTGTGTGTTCACAGTGGGCTTTGCTGTAGGGGTTTTCACCTTCTTTTTGTTCCTTCATGTGCTAATGTTGCCATTAGTGTGTGGCCAGTTTTTAAAATTACCACATGAGCGCTTACCACCACCTATGTAATAAGGGCGTCTGTGTTATCTGTGTGCCAAACAGTTAGAGCGTAGTAATGTAGATCCTCTAACTAGTTAGTTCAGGAGCGCCCATTCTCCGCCCCTGTCATGCCCCCTCAAAACAATTATAAAAATGATTTAGGACTAGATTCTATATATGGTGCCTGAAAAACCAGGTGGAAAACATTTCCACCTAAGCGTATTCTATAAGTGGCACCTAGATTTAGGCGCAGTATACAGAACACACTAAGTTACCTCAGCACCTAAAATTACGGGCCTCCATTTACACAAGCGAAAGCGTGGTGTAAATCCCAGCACGCAGATTTAGGTGCAGAAGACCATATTCTATAACTCCATTTATAAATATTGGAATGCTTACAAAATGCCCATTTTAGAACATAAGAGTAGCTATACTGGGTCTGACCAATGGTCCATCTAGCCCAGTATCCTGTTTTCCAAACAATGGCCACAAGTTCCTGGCAGAAACCCAAGTCGTGGCAACATTCCATTCTACCAATCCCAGGGCAAGCAGTTGCTTCCCATGTCTGCCTCAATAGCAGACTATGGACTTTTCCTCCAGGAATTTGTCCAACCCTTTTTTAAACCCAGATACGCTAACCATTACCACATCCTCTGGCAAAGAGTTCCAGAGCTTAACTATTCGTTGAGTGAAAAAATATTTCCTCCTATTTGTTTTAAAAGTATTTCCATGTAACTTCCTTGAGTGTCCCCCTAGTCTTTGTACTTTTGGAACGAGTAAAAAATTGATTTACTTCTACTCGTTATACACTACTCAAGATTTTGTAGACCTCAATCATACCATCCATTGTTGCCAGGGTTGTGGTCTTCCCGCAACACTGGGCGGGTTTTCTTTGAGCAGCAAATTTTCGGCGGCTGCGGGGTGCGGGTTTGGGCTCTTCTCCTGTGGCCACTGTGTGCTTTTTTCCGAGGCTTCTATTGGTCCAATTTGGTCCAATAGAAGCTTTTCCAGGGCTTCTATTGGTCCAATTTGGTCCAATAAAAGCTTTCCCGGGGCTTCTATTGGTCCGATGTGGTCCAATAGAAGCTTTTGAGGGGCGTGGTCGACGTCAGGGGTGACGTCAGGGGGCGGGGCTGGTGACATGGGAGGCAGGGTTGGTGACGTGGGAGGCGGGGCTGATGACGTGGGAGGCGGGGTTTGACGTTGGGCTGGTTTTGGGCGGGGAAACTTTTTCCCATCTGGCAACCTTGATACCATCCCCTCATTCGTCTCTTTTCCCCTCTCTCTCCCCTCTTCCCCCTCTCTCCGCCCCCTCTCCCCCCTCTCCTCCGAGTTCCAGGCCCCCCTCTCTCCCTCTCCTCCGGGTTCCAGGCCCCCCTTCCTCTCCTCTAACTGCCAGGCCCCCCCTCCCTCTTCTCTGAGTGCCAGGCCGAACCTCAGCCTGACCTCTTCTTCCACAACAGTCCTCGTCCACTCCTCGTCTTCCTGCCGCCCAGAATTTAAAACTCATCTTTCTTACCTTGGGTCCTGGCAGGCTGCAGTGAAAGGTGAGCAGGCTCGGCACTTCAGCCTTCCCTTCTCTCTCAGCTCTGGTCCCATCTCATTTCCTGTTTCCGTGAGGGCGGGACCAGGGCTGAGAGAGAAGGGAAGGCTGAAGCACCGAGCCTGCTCGCCTTTCACTGCAACCTGCCGGGATGGGACCCAAGGTAAGAAAGATGAGTTTTAAACTTCCGGCGGGTTAAAATATTGGGAGTGCTCGAGCACCCACGGAGTCGGTGCCTATGCCTATAACCACAGAATACACTTAGCGAGTTGTGCACATAAATTCTAATTATTGCCAATTAATGCTCATTATTGCTGTTATCAAAGCTAATTAGCTTTTTAAGCCAATTAAGTTACGTGCATTGTTATAGAACACACCTGGATTTCGGCACGGATCTCTAGGCGTGCTATATAGATTCCCAGTGTTAGTATGCAGTTAGTGTGTGTGCATATTTCCAAGTTATCGCAGGATGTCTTAGTGTGATCCACAGTACTCTACTTTTTGCTGCATTGTGTGTTAGCGCCTAATGCAGCTTAGTAAAAGGACCCCTAAAATAACTAGCATGGCAATGAAGGGAGATTTGGGGTATGCAATACAACGTGACGCTTTAGACACTGCAGTAATGTCCCATAGAGGGGCATAATTGAAAGGCGCCGGTGAAATAGCTGGCCGGCCATCTCCGGTGCTTGCGCCGCAAGCAGGCGGAGCCAACTGTATTTTCGAAAAAGATGGCCGGCCATCTTTTTCTTCGATAATACGGTTGGGCCCGGCCAAATGTCAGAGTTAGCCGGGGTTGAGATGGCCGGCCTTGGTTTTCGGCCATAATGGAATAAAATGCTTGCAATCTCAAACCTGGCGAAATCCAAGGCATTTGGTCATGGGAGAAGCCAGCATTTGTAGTGCACTGGTCCCCCTGACATGCCAGGACACCAATCGGGCTCCCTAGGGAGCACTTCTAAAAATTAAAAAATAAAATAAAAATAGCTCCCAGGTGCATAGCTCCCTTCCCTTGTCTGTTTAGCCCACCAAACCCCCCCCCCCCAAAAAAAAAACCCATCCCCACAACTCTACATCGTTACCATAGCCCTAAGGGGTGAAGGGGGGCACCTACATGTGGTTACAGTGGGTTTTGGGTGGGTTTTGGAGGGTTCCCATTTACCACCACAAGTAGAACAGGTGGGGGGGGGGGGCCTGGGTCCACCTGGCGGAAGTACACTGCACCCACTACAAACTGCTCCAGGGACTTGCATTCTGCTGTCAGGGAGCTGGGTATGACATTTGAGGCTGGCATAGAGGCTGGCAAAAAAGGTTTTATTTTCTTTTCTTTTTTTTGGGTGGGAGGAGGTTGGTGACCACTGGGGGAGTAAGGAGTGGTCATCCCCGATTCCCTCTGGTGGTCATCTGTTCAGTTCGGGCACCTTTTTGAAGCTTGGTTGTGAAAAAATAGGGACCAAGTAAAGACGGCGAAATGCTCGTCAAGCCTGGCTTTTTTTTTTCCATAGCTGGCCATCTCATTAGCACGGCCCCATCCCAGCTCCGTCCCGCCTTCACTACCCTGCCGACACGCCCCCTTGATGTTTCGCCGGCTCCATGACAGAAAGCAGTTGAACCCGGCCAAAATCGGCTTTCGATTATACCGATTTGGCTGGGTTCAGGAGATCGCCGACCATCTCCCGATTTGTGTCGGAAGATGGCCAGCGATCACTTTCAAAAATAAGCCTGACACTAACCTACACACAAATATACAACTTGGGGGTAATTTTATAAAGCCTGTGTTCCAAATGCAAATGCAAGAATAGAATATGCACACATTTACGGAGGGTTGTGCATTCAGGACTATCTTACAAAGGTAGTAATATGCACCTACATAGGAAATCATGCAAAGGCCATGACTTCAAAAGGGCTGTGTTCTGTGTGAGGATTCATGTACTAGATAAGGGGGCCCTGTTTACTAAGGTGTGCTAGTGATTTTAGTGTGCGCTAAAATTAGTGGGCGCTAAATGCTAGAGACATCCATACATTCCTATGGGCATCTTTAGCGATAGTACGTGCTAATTTTTAGCACGTGCTAAAAACTCTAATGCGCCTATAACACGGCTTAGTAAACAGGGTCCCAGGTATGTTAATAGACAAGTAGCACATGTTTTATCATGTGAGTACGTGCCTATCTCACGAAACGTAGATGTTTACTTTTACACCTGCTATAAATAATGCCTAATGATGGAGCAACTTGTCTTTTGGGACCTAATGTATGTAGGCGAGGTTAGTGCTGGAGATTTGCTTGAGAGTTTGTGCCCAGTCAGTTTCCTCTTGTCTTCATATTGTCCTTTGGACCCTCACACTACTTTTTACCTCCATGTTCTTTGCTTCTGGCTGTCTTTCCTCTCTTCCTCTCCTTTCTACTTACTCTATCTCTACATCCCTGCTGTTCCTCTCACTCTGACCCTATGTCTGTCTCGATGTGTGGCTGTGGGTAGGGTAGCATTGCTGGTGGTGGATTATGTGGGTATGGAGTTGCTGATGGTGAGGGGTTGCTGGAGGTGGTGGATCTTTTCGTGGGCTGCTGGTAGTGAGCAGGCTAGTTACAATAACTGAATGCACAAGTAGTTCCTGTGTGCCCTCACTTAGAGGATGGCAAAGGTAGCAGAGGAAAAGAAAGTATCCTCTACAGAGGGTCTATAGGCCTAGGACACATACCTTTATTTGTCTGATATATAAAGTGGAAAGGTAGCAGTGGTATAGCTAGGTGGGGCCACAGGGGCCTGGGCCCCCAATTTACTCTGGGCCCCTGTTTGGCTGGCAGGGATCCTCAACTCCCGCCAGCTGAGGACTTCATGCAGCGCTGACCTGTGGTGGCACCGTCATATTGCCTGTCCTGCTCTCTCTTCCCCTCACATTGGGCACACTTCTTTTAGTGAAATTGAGAATGCTCAGTTTCACAAATGATGTGAGGGGAAGAGAGAGCAGGACAGGCAATGTGACGGTGCTGCCAGAGACCAGCGCTGGATGAAGTCCTCAGCTGGCAGGGGTTGAGGATCCCTGCCAGCCAAACAGGGGCCCAGAGTAAATTGGGGGCCCAAGCCAGCCAAGGTATTTGCGGCGGCGGTGCTTCAGCTGGTGGGGGTTGGGGACCCTCACCAGCCATGATAGAGCGGCAGCAGTGGGCGTCGGAGGGGGGCATCGAGGTGTCAGAGGGGGGGTGGTGTTGGAGGGGGGGCAGCGGCAGGGCAGCGACCAAAATGTGCCCCTCCACCTTGGGCTCTGGCCCCCTCCCACCTTGAGGTCTGGCTATGCCTCAGAAAGGTAGCATACTGTCAACAGTATAGTGACATGGTCACGCTTCTTCAGTATCCTACCTTTCCACCTTATATATCAGTCAGTCCGTCTTTTCACCATCCCTCTGCAAGTCCTTATTTATGTTAAAACTTGGCTTGAGCTTGAAGTTTAAGAATGAATATGCATTGCCCAGTTTTATTTCCCTTTGGAATTTTACTCTGGTGATGAATTTGAACCCCTCACAAGGGGATCTAGTGGTAAGCAGGTATTCTAAGTTTCTTTGACACGGCTTTCAGTGTTTTGCTATCTGGCTCAATAAAACACAGGGACGAGGCCTCCAGTGAACCCAGGACTACAAGAGTAGTTTAAGAAGCTCTCAAATAACATTTGAATCAGAGCCAGTAACTGAGTGCTGTGCTATCGGCACAGCTGCATTAAAACTGAATCAGTGACAGTAATGCATCTATCGCTGCTCTCAGTTCTAAGTGCCGATAAAGAGAAAGAACAGCAGCTTAATGAAAGCTAATTGCAGTAAGGTTCTGGTTCTGTGAAGGCCCTGGGTAGAGGGTTATATACAGCCCTGAACCAACAGTCCTAGACAAGGCTCAGCATTAACATATTGTACCCATGAAGTGATAGCGCAGCTGACAGTGAAAGAGCTGTGTAAACAGGAGTAACTGCAGTACTCTTCCTTTTCTATCGTTTTGTTTCTATTTAATACATTTAAAAGTGGACTAACACAGCTACCGTACCAATTTAGCCAACAGATTTTTCGCAAAATCCACAAGCCTTGAATTACTAGCTTTTAAATGGCAGTGGAATAGCTTAATGGTTAAAGGAGGAGTAGCCTAGTGGTTAAGAACCAGTCTTAACATCCAAAGGTGGATGATTCAAATCCCACTCCTGCTCCTTTTGATCTTGGGCAAGTCACTTTGGGGCCCTTTTGCTAAGCTCCATCTATGCATGCCCAACGCGTGCCAAAATGGAGTTACTGCCCAGCTACCATGTGGCTCTTGCAGTAATTTCATTTTTGGCACGCATCTGAAAAATAATTCTTATTTTCAGATGACACACGCCAAGTGGCATTTGACTCATGTAGGTCATTACCGTCCAGTTACCACGTGAGACTTTACCGCTAGGCCAATGGCTGGTAGTAAGGTCTCAGACCCAAAATGGACACGCACCAATTTTGATTTTGCTGCATGTCCATTTTCGGCAACAATTTTAAAAAAGCATTTTTTGCAGGCAGCTGAAAAATGGATCTGTGTGCGCCCAAAATATGTGCCTACATTACCACAGGCCATTTTTCAGCGCACCTTAGTAAAAAGACCCTATAACCCTTCATTGCCTCAGGTACAAAATTAGATTATGAGCCCCCCACGGACACAGAAATATCCAATGTACCTAAATATAACTCACCTTGAGCTACTACTAAATAAGGTATGAGCAGAATCCAAATACACAAAATTTGAGGCAGTTAGTGAATTAGAGCTTCCCAAACTGGTCCCAATGACCCCACCATGAATTGGTATCCATGACAAATATGCAGGGAGAAACACTATGGGGCTCATTTTCAAAACAGAAAAACATCCAAAAAGTGGCAGATGGACAGGGGTTTTTTGGCCAAAACATCCAAATTATTATTTTCAAAACCCATTTTAAAGACATTTTTTCTGCTGTGCATCCAAATCACAAAGGGGCATGTTGGAGGCAGGATTTGGGCACTCCCAACACTTGGATATTTTTCTGCCATAATGGAACAAAGCAAAAACGTCCAGGGTTAGAAGTTTTGGTCTAGACCTAGTTCAATCATGACCAAGTCACAAAAAGGTACCCTAAATGATCAAATGACCACTGGAGGGACTAAGGTATAACTCTCCTTACTCACGCTTCCCACTGACCCCCTTCCCACCCCCAAAGATGTGAACGAAACAGTACATACCAGTCTCTATGACAGCTTCAGATATTATGGCTTCAGTCCTATGAGAGCAGAAAACTGGTCCCTGGAGTAGCCTCATGGTTGGTACTCTGTGGAGAAAGAAACCCAGACCCATATCCCACTCTAAGTGTTACACTTGTGGTAGAAAGTGTGAGCCCTCCAAAACCCACCAAAAACCTACTGTGTTCACATATAGGTGACACCTGCAGACGTAAGAGCTATTGTAGTGATATACAGTTGGGTACCGTAGGGTTTTGGTAGGTTTTGGAGTGCTCACCATACAATATAAGGGGGGGGGGGGGCAACAGTGAGATGTGTACCTGGGACCTTTTATGTGAAGTCCACTGCAGTGCCCCCTAGGGTGCCTCACTGCTTTGCTGGGATGTCTGTGTGGCCAGTCTACTATGAATGCTGCCCCCCCCCCCCCCCACACACACACATACATCCCAATGGCTTGTTTTTGTACGTTTTTCCTTTGGATGTTTTTTTTTTTCTGAAAATGGTCTTAAAAGACAGATGCACTTAGCACAAAACATCTAGTAAATGGCCATTTTTGAAGCAAAAAGATAGGCTAAAGGAAAAGTCCATAGACCATTATTAAATTGACTTGGGGAAAATCCACTTCTTATTTCTGGGATAAGCAGCATAAAATGTATTGAACTTTTTGGGGATCTTGTCAGGTATTTGTGACCTGGATTGGCCACTGTTGGAAACAGGATGCTGGGGGGCTTGATGGACCTTAGGTTTGTCCCAGTGTGGCAATAAGTATGTACTTATGACTTTTTCTGGTTCGAAAATTGCTATGTTCTCCATGATTTTTGGACATCTTCAGCAAAACGTCCAAAATTGGAATTAGATGTCACAATGAAGATATCCTTCTATATACCTTGTGTGACCCAGTTTATGAAAATACAGTTCATGCATATTCATCAGCTGTGCAGTCATCAGGATAGGTTTGAGAAGCCCTAAAATAGGTGGCACGTTGGTGACTTCTTATCGCACCCATTGTTCCTTTCCATCTTGATCCCCTGTAGATACACGTAGAGACAATAACTTGGTGCTAATTTTTAAAAAAAGAATTGTGGTTAGCATCCCACATCCAAAGTTTTTTTTTGCTAACATTCTTAGTTGATGTTGAAATTGCAATCTCATCCATAGCTGTAATTTGGGGTTCTTACCAATGAACATATTTCCCTGAAAGAGCAATTGAAACTAGTTGTGAAAACAGCAAGGCTGATATTCAAAGGCACTTATATGCTAACTGGATAAGTGCTGGTGAAATGGATATTTATTTGTTACATTTGTACCCCACATTTTCCCACCTATTTGCAGGCTCAATGTGGCTTACATGGTACCGTATAGGCTGTTGCCAGTTCGGTTGGTAACAGATACAAAGTTATGTTGTGAACAGATGAGGTAGGTTTGGATCAAGTATCATGGGGTCAAAAGAGGTGAAGATTATAAATTGTCCAGTACGATCAATTAGTTATGTTGTGTCGCTGGGTGCTGGGATTTTATGTTGGATCGTTAGGATAGGCTTTTTTGAATAGGTGATTTTCTGAAATTTAGGTGGTCATGGATTGTTCTCACTGTACTTGGGAGTCCGTTCCATAGTTGTGCGCTTATGTAGGAGAAGTTGGATGCATAGGTTGTTTTGTATTTTAGTCTTTTACAGATTGGGTAATGTAGGTTTAGGTATGATCTTGATGATTTGATTCTGTTTCTGGTTGGTAGATCTATTAGGTCTATCTAACCTGGAACTACGTTGTAGATGATTTTCAGCCTTATTTTCGAAAATGATGGGTGCCCAGATTTCGACCCAAATCGGGAGATAGGCGCCCATCTCGCAAAGACACCCAAATCGGTATAATCGAAAGCCGATTTTGGGCGTCTTCAACTGCACTCCATTGCGGGAACGAACAAAGTTGACAGGGGCGTGTCAGAGGCATGGTGAAGGCAGGACTGGGGTGTGTTTATATGCCGAGGAGAGATGGGCGCCTTCGGCCGATAATCGAAAAAACAAAGGCGTTTTTAGCGCGAATTTAGGTCACTTGTTTTGGACCCTTTTTTTTACAAACAGATCCTAAAAAAGTGCCCTAAATGACCAGATGACCACCGGAGGGAATCGGGGATCACCACCCCTGACTCCCCCAGTGGCCACTAACCCCCTCCCACCCTCAAAGAAACAACTTTAACAACTTTTTTTTCCAGCCTGTATGCCACCGTCAAATGCCATACCCAGCTCCATCACAGCAGTATGCAGGTCCCTGGAGCAGTTGTTAGTGGGTGCAGTGGACATCAGCCAGGTGGACCAGGCCCCCCCCCCCACCTGTTACACTTGTGGTGGTAAATGGGAGCCCTCCAAACCGCCCCCAAAACCCACTGTACCCACATCTAGGTGCCCCCTTCAGCCATAAGGGCTATGGTAATGGTGTAGAGTTGTGGGCAGTGGGTTTGGGGGGGGGGGGGGTTGAGGGGCTCAGCACCCAAAGGAAGGGAGCTATGGACTTGGGAGGTATTTTACTTTTTTTTTTTACTTGTTACAAGGGCCCCCTAGGGTGCCCGGTTGGTGTCCTGGCATGTGAGGGGGACCAGTGCACTACGAATCCTGGCCCCTCCCACAACCAAATGCCTTGAATTTGTTCATTTTTGAGCTGGGCGCCTTCGTTTTCCATTATCACTGAAAAACGAAACCGCCCAGCTCAAATCCGCACATATCCGATCCATTTGCCTGGCACAAACCGTATTATCGAAAAAAAGATGGGCGCCCATTTTTTTGAAAATACGGTCTGTCCTGCCCCTTCACGTACCCATTCTTGAACATAGTCACCCATGGAGATGGGCGTTCGCGTTCGATTATGCCCCTCTTTGTGTACCAAGGTGCAGATTTTGAAGATAGTCCTTCTTTGATTGGGAGCCAGTGCAGCTTTTCTCGTAGGGGTTTGGCGCTTTTGAATCGTGTTTTACCATATATCAGTCTGATTTAGATGTACTTGGGGCCAAATTCAGTAAATGGCTCGAAAAAACAGGTGCTGGGAAAAATCAGCACTCAGCACTATTTAATAAAGGGCTGTCTGGGATGAATGCCCTTTATAAAATAGCGCCTAACAGGGATTCCCATGTCCAGAGGCATACCTACCTTATATGGTACCCAGAGTGGAGCACATTCCCCCCCCTCCCGGTGGAGTGCACACCCTCTCTAGACAGTACACAAACCCCCTTCTCCAAGCAAGGGGGTGTGAGTAGCAGGTGTGTGGCTGTCAGCTCTGCCAGTCCCCTGCCCCAGAACAGTAAGTTGACGTCAGAGGGGGCGGGGGACCAACAAAGCCAACAGCCACACACCTTCTCAGAGCAGTTCCTTTCTGCCGGCACCCAGGATGGACCGCCTCCACCGTAACAGCCTAGGTACACTAGAGCTTACATCAGCACAACTTGGCCCCAATCCTCCAAATTCTATAACACATGTGGTAACATTTTCTTTAGCCAAGCCACTGTGACAAGGAGTAACCGCAAGTGCTTTCCCTTTAGACCTGAAGAAGGTATTCTCTTTGAAAGCTAGTAAAAAAAAAAAAAAAAAAGCATAGTTAATCCAATAAAAAAGCAAGGATTTTTTCCCCATAGAGTTTGCATATTCATACTTTTCAGAGAGGGTGGGATTTTCCTGAAGCACAAGGCATCCATGGTGAAGACCCAGAGTAAATATTCCCAATGCTGCCCCTTTCTTCTCCCAGTTTCTTTGCCTCCATTTCCCTGGCTCTGTGCATTTTTGAGACATTGCTTTTTGGAATGGATTGCTTGTGGCATTCAGTTTCGAAACCCTCCAGCAATATCTAGTTATCACCTTGGTGACTCTGATTACTTACCAAAATGCGTAATACACTTAGAGCAAAGAATGATAAACAGATTTTTAATTAACCTGCACTTCCCAAAGAAATGTTATTAAAGCTGAATGTCACATGTTGTAGAGATAATGAGATGTGAAAAATGTGTTTTAAAAATAATCACTGTGGTACCTGAAAATGTTAAGAAAATAAATGATCCACCTGGGATATAAAGAACATTAATCTCCCAAAGCACATAATGTGCAAAGGAATGCACGTAGAAAACCTTTGCTTTAGCTCTGAGGATTCTAACTTGGCAATGAACGGAAACTGTAAATACTTCTAATTCTCTCATACTTATGCTTCTCAGTGATGCCCAGGACTCAGGCTCTCACCAGGATTGCTAATTTTAGTATCCATTACCATCATCATCTGAAAAATCTTTCTTATATCATATCCAGGCTGTTCGGGGGGGGGGGGGGGGGGGTGGAGGCACCCTACTCAACCTGGTCCCATGGCAAAGATTGGAAACAGAACCAGAAACATTAAGGCATCCTTTTACCAAGCTGCGGTAAAAAGGGCTCTGCAGTTGTGGCAGGGGCCATATTTGCAGGGCACCAGGGACTTTTTTACTGCAGCAGAAAAAAAGCCCCTAAAGATGACATGGCCATGTGGTAAGATTATTCTTACCGGGTGGCTATGCGCTGGAGGGGGGGAAGGCGGAAACTGTTCCTGCGGTAACCTTGGCAGCACCGATTACTGCTGGGTTACTGCTGTGCTAGAAATTACACAATTATTCTCTGTAGCATCAGAAATGGCATTTGCTCGAGGTGGAACTACCACTGGCCGCGTTGGGCCAGAGGCAGTTCCGAGTTGCCACATGGCAACCCTTTAATAAAAGGGTCCCTCAGTTTTGTGAGAGCCTGAATTATCCCTAGCCGGCTGAATACTATAGAAATTTTAAAGCCTAGAAGCTGACCATCAGGACAAAAATTCAGAAGGAGTGGGCCCTAGGAATGTTTAGAGGGGGGACTTTTCTAATTATATCCAGCAGATGGCGCTGATGTACTGTTTTAAAAGAAACCAATTTGGAATATAGAGTTTTCTCATAGTTTAGCCTGCATTTGTGTCAAATGCATTTTCTGCATATCCTAGACTTCTAGGTTGAGATCTAATCTTGGAGCATCTTTATGATATTATTTTCTTACAGCTACAAATTAACTGTCTACTTTAATCTGGCCTATGTTCTTTTTGCCAGCCTCCCTAGAGTCTTCTTGCAGCTATGCAAAAGGCCTTCATGATTTGAGACTGAATATTACATAGTTCAGAAGAAATTGTTTAAGAGCATATCATTTTCATTGAGCAGAAGCAGTTCAGTTCCCTTTACCATGAAATCCAGGGCACTGAGCCTCTGTATGCAATGTGTTATTTAATGCATTACTCTGTTACTGATGGCATTAAAGTCTTCCAGAAGAGAGAATATTCAGCATGATTATTTTTTCTATGGAATATTAGTTTGATAGCAATGTCTCTGTTTGAAACCTTTTCTTTTTTTGTTTCATTTTGATTTTTGAGCTGTTGTGAGGGGTAGGGCTGTAAAAGAAGAACTGGTCACATGCACACAGCTGCAATAGCGAGCTAGTTAATTTCCAAAAATCTTTAATATTTCCAAATGCAACCTTATAACTAGTGAAAATACTGGATCCAAAATATTAGCCTAATGGACCAATGAAAAGTGTTTTGGATCCAGTATTTCCACTAGCTATAAGGTTGCTTTTGAAAATATTAAAGATTTTTGGAAAATAATAACTGGCTCGCTATTGCCGCTGACATATTTGGATTGCAGCAAATTTGGAACTTTTTTTTTTTTTTTTGCTAAAGAAAAACTGGTTTCATTCGACAATTTCCCCTATACTCCTAAGTTTAGCTCTACGATCCTGTTCTAATTTAAAAAATAATTACCTGCCTCATCAAACTCTACTTCTGCCCAAATGGTCATTCAGGAGGTAAATCTATAAGTGGGTGCCTCCATTTAGGCCTTCCGATGCCAGATGGCGAGAGTCTAGTCAACAACAACATCTGGGCACTCAGAAGTCCTTATAGAACACAAGCGTAACCCAGTATTATATTTGTGCAGGCTTTTGCTTCTGTGTAGCTTACCACTGTGGACTTCTTGCAGTGCCTATAACATTTTCAGAGATTAAACATACTGCAATATTTCAAATAACAAGTAAATATGCTTCTTAAATATTTTGTTTTAATTTAAATTTGAGCACTTATATTCCACTTAGCCAAAAGTAGTTCAAGGAGGATAACACGATCAATTTTACAAACGTTTTCAAAATTCAAAGAAACTAAAAACAGTTAAAACCACGTACTTAGTCAGTAAATTATTCCAAAATAATCATGTTTTCACAGATCACCTCAAACTCTCATAATTCAATACAACTCTAATGTTCATTGGTGAGGAGTTCAGAGCCCTCTCCAAGTACATTTTTAGTGAGTATTGTTTAAATTTAATTGTATTTTATTTAAGATCTTCAAGTTAATGCTCCATACTATGTGTATTCTCTAGTTCGACTTTCACCAATATTTAAATCTCACAGGCTGCATGCATTGATTACATTTGATTTTCCAAGTTTCAAAGGAATGAGATCAAAGAGAGTATTTAATTCTATATGGGCATTTCAGGCTGCCAAACACTGGAAAAATTTGTTGAATAACATTCACTTAATTAATGATTATAGTCTCTTTATGATGAATTTAAAAACTTTTCTTCTTTTTTGTTAGACGTATTATAAATTCATGGCAAGGGCAAACTGACCATATGGGCAATCGGGCAGTGCCCAAGAGCCCAGTGCAGTTGGGGGGCCAAGTACCTCTTCCCCACATGTCCAACATCTCTCTCGTTCCCCGTTCCCAGGCCCAGCACTCCCCCTCTCTCATCCCCCATCCCTGGGTCTGGCACTCCCCATCTCTCACCGCCCCCCATTTACCTCAAAAATCCTTTTCTCTATATGGGGCCCCAGCTGTTTACTGCTGACCAGAATGTTCTCTCTGCTGCGGCCTGCCCCTTTCTGATGTAACTTCCTGCTTCCGTGAGAGTGGACAGTGGCAGAGAGGTTCTGGTCAGTGGCAGATAGCCAGGGCCCTATACAGAAAAAAGGGACTTTTGAGGTAAATGGGGGGGGGGGGGGGGGGGGGGGTTGGACCCACGGGCAGAGGGGGAAGGATATAGGACACAGGGGTGGGCGACCCAGGACTCTCTTATTGCCTGGGGGCCCAGATCCCTGTCAGTCCACCCATGATTAATGGAAAGGATATTTGATCTCTTATGTAAATCGCAGTAATCCACCACCTGTTCCTCAGACCCCATCCCCACCAACTTACTTAACACCATCACTCCTACTATCACCCTCACCATCTGTCATATCCTTAACCTCTCTCTCTCCACTGCAACTGTCCCGGACACCTTCAAGCATGCTGTGGTCACACCACTCCTCAAAAAACCATCACTTAACCCTACCTGTCCCTCCAACTACCACCCCATTTCCCTCCTACCCTTCCTCTCCAAGATACTTGAACGCGCCATTCACAGCCGCTGCATTGATTTTCTCTCCTCTCATGCCATCCTCGTTCCGCTTCAATCCAGCTTTCGCCCCCTACACTCGACAGAAACGGCACTATCTAAGGTCTGCAATGACCTGTTCCTCGCCAAATCCAAAGGTCACTACTCCATCCTCATCCTCCTCGACCTATCCGCCGCTTTTGACACTGTCAATCACAACCTACTTCTTGACACACTGTCCTCCATTGGGTTCCAGGGCTCTGTCCTCTCCTGGTTCTCCTCTTACAGTGGGGGAAATAAGTATTTGATCCCTTGCTGATTTTGTAAGTTTGCCCACTGACAAAGACATGAGCAGCCCATAATTGAAGGGTAGGTTATTGGTAACAGTGAGAGATAGCACATCACAAATTAAATCCGGAAAATCACATTGTGGAAAGTATATGAATTTATTTGCATTCTGCAGAGGGAAATAAGTATTTAATCCCTCTGGCAAACAAGACCTAATACTTGGTGGCAAAACCCTTGTTGGCAAGCACAGCGGTCAGACGTCTTCTGTAGTTGATGATGAGGTTTGCACACATGTCAGGAGGAATTTTGGTCCACTCCTCTTTGCAGATCATCTCTAAATCATTAAGAGTTCTGGGCTGTCGCTTGGCAACTCGCAGCTTCAGCTCCCTCCATAAGTTTTCAATGGGATTAAGGTCTGGTGACTGGCTAGGCCACTCCATGACCCTAATGTGCTTCTTCCTGAGCCACTCCTTTGTTGCCTTGGCTGTATGTTTTGGGTCATTGTCGTGCTGGAAGACCCAGCCACGACCCATTTTTAAGGCCCTGGCGGAGGGAAGGAGGTTGTCACTCAGAATTGTACGGTACATGGCCCCATCCATTCTCCCATTGATGCGGTGAAGTAGTCCTGTGCCCTTAGCAGAGAAACACCCCCAAAACATAACATTTCCACCTCCATGCTTGACAGTGGGGACGGTGTTCTTTGGGTCATAGGCAGCATTTCTCTTCCTCCAAACACGGCGAGTTGAGTTCATGCCAAAGAGCTCAATTTTTGTCTCATCTGACCACAGCACCTTCTCCCAATCACTCTCGGCATCATCCAGGTGTTCACTGGCAAACTTCAGACGGGCCGTCACATGTGCCTTCCAGAGCAGGGGGACCTTGCGGGCACTGCAGGATTGCAATCCGTTATGTCGTAATGAGTTACCAATGGTTTTCGTGGTGACAGTGGTCCCAGCTGCCTTGAGATCATTGACAAGTTCCCCCTTGTAGTTGTAGGCTGATTTCTAACCTTCCTCATGATCAAGGATACCCCACGAGGTGAGATTTTGCGTGGAGCCCCAGATCTTTGTCGATTGACAGTCATTTTGTACTTCTTCCATTTTCTTACTATGGCACCAACAGTTGTCTCCTTCTCGCCCAGCGTCTTACTGATGGTTTTGTAGCCCATTCCAGCCTTGTGCAGGTGTATGATCTTGTCCCTGACATCCTTAGACAGCTCCTTGCTCTTGGCCATTTTGTAGAGGTTAGAGTCTGACTGATTCACTGAGTCTGTGGACAGGTGTCTTTCATACAGGTGACCATTGCCGACAGCTGTCTGTCATGCAGGTAACGAGTTGATTTGGAGCATCTACCTGGTCTGTAGGGGCCAGATCTCTTACTGGTTGGTGGGGGATCAAATACTTATTTCCCTCTGCAGAATGCAAATAAATTCATATACTTTCCACAATGTGATTTTCCGGATTTAATTTGTGATGTGCTATCTCTCACTGTTACCAATAACCTACCCTTCAATTATGGGCTGCTCATGTCTTTGTCAGTGGGCAAACTTACAAAATCAGCAAGGGATCAAATACTTATTTCCCCCACTGTATCTCTCTCATCGTACCTTCAGAGTACACTCTCATGGTTCGTCCTCCTCCCCTATCCCGCTCTCTGTTGGAGTTCCTCAGGGATCTGTCCTTGGGCCCCTTCTTTTTTCAATCTACACCTCTTCCTTAGGCTCCCTGATCTTTTCTCATGGTTTCCGCTATCATCTTTATGCTGACGACACCCAGCTTTATCTCTCCACACCAGAAATCACTGCGGAAACCCAGGCCAAAGTATCGGCCTGCTTATCCGACATTGCTGCCTGGATGTCCAACCGCCACCTGAAACTGAACATGGCCAAGACTGAACTTATTGTTTTCCCACCCAAACCCACTTCTCCTCTCCCTTCACTCTCTATCTCAGTTGATAACACCCTCATCGTCCCCGTCTCATCTGCTCGCAACCTCGGTGTCATCTTCGACTCCTCCCTCTCCTTCTCTGCGCATATCCAGCAGATAGCCAAGATCTGTCGCTTCTTCCTCTATAACATTAGCAAAATTCGCCCCTTCCTCTCCGAGCACACCACCCGAACTCTCATCCACTCTCTCATTACCTCTCGCCTTGACTACTGCAACCTACTCCTCACCGGCCTCCCACTTAGCCATCTATCCCCCCTTCAGTCCATCCAGAACTCTGCCGCACGTCTTATCTTCCGCCTTAACCGATATACTCATATCACCCCTCTCCTCAAGTCACTTCACTGGCTTCCGATCAGATACCGCATACAGTTCAAGCTTCTCCTACTTACCTACAAATGCACTCGATCTGCAGCCCCTCCTTACCTCTCTACCCTCATCTCCCCTTTCGTCCCTACCCGTAACCTCCGCTCTCAAGACAAATCCCTCCTTTCAGTACCCTTCTCCACCACTGACAACTCTAGGCTTCGCCCTTTCTGCCTCGCCTCACCCCATGCTTGGAACAAACTCCCTGAGCCCATACGCCGGGCCCCCTCCCTACCCATCTTCAAATCATTGCTCAAAACCCACCTCTTCAATGTCGCCTTCGGCACCTAATCACTATACCTCTTCTCAGGAAATCTCAACTACCCTAACTTGACATTTCGTCCTTTAGATTGTAAGCTCTTCTGAGCAGGGACTGTCCTTATTTGTTAATTTGTACAGCGCTGCGTAACCCTAGTAGCGCTCTAGAAATGTTAAGTAGTAGTAGTAGTAGTATATAAGCACTGGATTATGTTATGTTATGTTATATTGTTAACTACCTAAAATTGTAAGATAGTGTGGGTTATAAATTTTTTAAAAATCAGTCAAAAAACACGTGCAATTACACCAGCTGGGAAGGCCCTTGTGAATGCTCCATTGCTTTTATGCGCTATGCCACGTATGTGCGACCTCACAGAATAGCGCTTAGCTGTATTGCTGCCACTTATGCATATGTGTGCACTTATCTGCGAGCATGCAGGTATTCTGTACATTCACCTGTGCAAGTAGTGCTTAAATGTGGATGTCCAGTTATAGAATTACCTCCATAGTGATAATAATGTGCTTACATTAAATGAAATGCTTTCTTCTATTACTATGTAACCCCTTGGGCACACACTTTGGGCTCAGCTCCACCCCGGGGTTTCGCTCCACTCTTTCACCTGGGGACCCGGGGGCACACAAATGATATACTTGTCCTCTGCCACACACACAGATTCCACAGGCAGGATCACTCAAGTGGGGCACAGGCCAGAGCCAGACTTATACTGGTAGGCAGAGGGCACTCTTTCTCTGGGCACTGTTTCATTCTCCTGCACACCACAGAGTAGTCAGCAGTCCCAGCGACCGAAAACTTCAACTTGTTTTACTAAACAGTAACTTGAAAAAAAAAAACAGTTCATAAACGTGATAGCTTGATCTATACAGTTCAGGGTCTTTTAGATTTATTTATTTATTTGTTGCATTTGTATCCCACATTTTCCCACCTATTTGCAGGCTCAATGTGGCTTACATGGTACCGTGTCGACATTTGCCAATTGCAGTATGAATACAAGGTGATGTTATGGTCAAATAAGGATCGTATATGATATACACATTGGTGATCTTAGAGGGGAAGAGTTATGTATGTCCGTTACGTGCTTTGACTTTGTTGTGTTGCAGGTGTTCAGTCTTTATGTTGGGTCGGTGGGATATGCCTTTTTGAACAGGTTTGTTTTTAGTGATTTCCGGAAGTTTAGGTGGTCATATGATGGTCAGCACAGTGCAAAACAAGTTCTCCAACAATGTCAGAGCATACAAATTACAGTTCAGTTCTATTTACATCTCCTCTATTTGCAACCGGAACAAGGTGCTTATTCATCTCCTCTATTTGCTGTCAGGTAGCAGCATGTGGTAATCTCTGTACTGGCTCACTTCAGTCCTCTATCATTTTCACATCATCTTCTCAGTTACTCTGATCCTTACTGGAACAGGGTCCAGTCACTCATGCAATGCAAGTCCTGCCAAAAGTGAGGCTTGCCCACTCCCACTTCTCCCACCTGGGTAGTTATCCCCAGGCACTCCTACTTTGTCCCACCATTGAAGGCACATTCTGCCTTCAGAAGAGGCTTCCAAACAGCACACTAGCAAACTTAGGGCTATGTTTACTAAGGTGCGTTAGCGTTTTTAACGCGCCATTAAAGTTAAGGCACGTTAAACACTACCATGCCAATACATTCCTATAGGTGCATTAGCGTTTAACGCACCTTAGCATTTAACGCGCATTAAAAATGCTAATGCTCCTATAGCGCGCCTTTGTAAACACAGGCGTTAATTACATAAGAACAAAAGAATAGCCATACTGGGAGAGACCAATGGTCCATCTATCCACCAATGGTCCATCTAGCCCAGTATCCTGCTTCCAACAGTGATCAATCCAGGTCACAAGTACCTGGCAGAAATCCAAATAGTCGTAACATTCCTTGCTACCAATCTCAGGGCAAGCATTGGCTTTGCCATGTCCATCTCAATAAAAGACTATGGACTTTTCCTTCAGTGATACCTGAGAACAATCTATGACATCACATATGATGAGATACTGAGGAAAAGCAGCTCCAGGAGATTACTGGATCTTGGATTGGATTGGCTTTATTGATCTTATATACCGCTATATACAAAACACAGACTCCAGTTGGACACATTTTATGCATGCAAGACCATCCTCTTCCCAACGTGGATCGAAAGATGGAAGAAGACCGAAAATGACCTGGAGAAGCACACTCAAGAGGGATCTATGCAATGGAGGCACTTCTTGGGAAGAGATAGAAGCCATTGCTGCTGATCGAGAGAGATGGAGAAAGCTCGTTGACCAATGTTCAGAAACGCATTAAAAGAACTACAAAGAGAGAGTTTGTGAAACTGTACATCTCCAGAAAATGTAAGCATGTTCTATTATAGGCAAATAATTCTCTAGTGTCCTGATTATAAGCATCCTTTGTACAACTATCCCTGTTTCTTTCTCACAGGTTATATTTACCATACAAGTAGCATGGTGATGTCATGCCTCTTATTTTCTGCCGTGGAGATACTTTCTGAGTTTTGATTTGAGAGAGGAAGAGGTGACTGTAAGTCAGAGCTGCTAACCCCTAGAGCACTGAACACCAGAGAATAATACAGGAAGTGCCTTTAAAACAAAACAAGGGCTCTGTCCATAGCTGAAGGGTGCATTCTGCTCCTAACATTTATAATAATAGATGACAAGAGAGCTAATTCCTGCTGTAAGCAGTTGAGCATTCTTTTCCTTTCCTGATTTCCAGAACTGCCACATAAAAGAAACAAAAACAAAGGGAGGAAATGCCTGAAGAGTCCAAAAGTCCTAGATAGCAACTGTATATTCTGGAATTTGTGGGAGGCATTTTTCTCATTGTATACTAGGATGACGGCATCGGTTAACTTGATTGTATTAGACACATCTCCGTAAGATTCTACACATGCAAACTTACTCAATACATTTGAAATACTTCTGAATTTCCATGTTTGATAACCGCAAGGTCATTAAAAAAAATAAAATAACCCACCCTTTTATTTCTGAATGCAAAGCTAGCCAGGTAGTCTCCCTTTGGAAATTCATTAAACATAAGTGGGGACAAAGGTACCCACATACTTCTTCCCTCCTCTTTCTATGGAAGGAGTTAGGTGGAGAAGCAATATTGACCAACTTAAATGCTTTTCCTCCCTTGTCAAGTTACATCCCTGGGAACACATACATTTAGAACTGTTCCATACAGCTAGCTAGTGAACTAGACTGAATGGGTGGAGTTTGGGTGGAATGTAGGCGGAGCACACAGGTATGTGTGTAAATTATTCATTTCTATCATTTATGTAGATATGTGGAATACCTAGGCACTGTCACTGGTATATGGGGTCCTTTTACCAAGCTGCGCTAAAAAGTGGCCAGCGCTGGTGTAAGTGCGTGGATTTTCTGTGTGCTGCCGCTACTTTTAGCGTGGCGGTAAAATGGCCACCTTGCCATATTTTTTTTGTAATGGCCATGTGCTAATTTCGATGTGTGCACAGAAGAAACAAATCTCCGCAGGGATATACAGTATACAACAAAACAGCGAAGATGACTTGGGGGAAAAAGTAGACGATGCTGCAGATGATTAAAGGGCTGATTGCGTCCAGACCATGAGCTTTCACTTGGAGTTCAGTAGCTCATGTTAGCCATTCATTGGTTTGATGTACGGAGCGCTTTGTTTGCCGTTTTACTGCACTATCAACAATAAACATACAAGCTGGATGATTTTGTAAAACCCGAGACACAGCTGCATCGACTCTCATTTGTTCTACAATAATCTGTTCAATCATCTGCAGCATCATGTGCTAATTTCCCCACTGGCGTGTGGTCATCCCACAGAAGCCCTTACCGCCACCTATTTAGGAGGTGGTAAGGGCTCCTGCACTACTCCCATGCTAATCAGGAAATGCACGGTAATGTGCCCACGCTACCCGATTAGCACAGGCACATCTACTCTCTGCCACGGGCACGCCTCCTGCGCTAGAAAATAAATTTTTTTTTCCAGTGTGAGATTAGTGTGTGCTGAGCAGGAGACTACCGCAGGATGCCTCAGTGTGTCCTGCAGTAGTGCCCTTTTAGCACGCAGGATGCCTGCATTAGGCCTACCGCGCCTTAGTAAAAGGGCTCCTAATTGATCACGCCTTAATGCACGCACAGTTTTGGCTATTTGTGGTAGTATTTTATAAAGAAAACAAGGCGCTCATTTTTCTTTACAGAATAAGCTTAAAATATTTCTCTCTCAAGTCCAGATATTTTATTTAGAAAATATTGTAAAGAAGTGCTAGAAATAGCAATTGCAGATAATTTGTTAATATCTAATTGTTATTAGAGAACTTATAGTTAAGGTTTATAATTTTATTGAGTTAGAACATACAGTATTAAGGTATCCTGGAAGGCAGGGACACAATATAGTCACACACACATTAAGGGGTCCTTTTACCAGTTCATTTTTTCTAGCAAAAAAGGTGCTGGTACTCAAATGCTAGGCCATCCTTCAGGGGTGAGGTGATCACTGAGGGATCCACCCCACAATAGCCAGGACCCCTGCAACCAGTCACAGAATCTATGACAAGGCAGAATTGGTGTGTAGAGCCTGAGCTCTTTCATTAAAACTTGGGGTCCTTGGGTCAATTTTAGCAAACAATTAGAAAAGGTGCCGGTACTTAATACCGGTGGTAAAAAGTAGCCTTAGCTTTTCCTGTGCACTAAGGCTGTTCTTACCACAGCTGGAAAATGGCCAATTTTCCAAATGAATGGCCGTGTGCTAATGTTGCCATTAGCAGATGACCATTACCAAAAATTAGCACATGATCCCTTACCATCGGTAAGGGCTCATGCGCTAACCCTATGCTAATCAATTAGTGCGCAGCAAAATGGCTGTGTTAACTCACTCATTTGCACTCTCTGTCCCCAGAAATGCCACATCTGAGAAAAATAAAAATTTTTTATTGCACATTGGGCTTTTACCGCAGGATGCATCAGTGTGTCCCGCAGTAAGGAGCCTTTGAATTAAAGGGTTGCTGCACTGCAATGGGCTTGCCACATGGCAACCTGGAACTACCACTGGCTCAGCGCGGGTGCTGGCAGTAGTTCCAACCCCAGCATGCTCCATTTCTGCTGCTAGTGGAAACCAGGGGCGTAGCCAGAGTTCGGCGGGAGGGGGGTCCAGAGCCCGAGGTGAGGGGGCACATTTTAGCCCCCCCCCGGCGCCGCTGACACCCCCCGCCATTGCCGACCGCCGCTGCCACCACCACTACCTTCAACTTTGACCCCCCCCCGCTGACGACCCTCTCAACCCCCCCTCCCACCGCCAACCCTCCCCCGCCGTCGCCTACCTTTGCTGGCGGGGGACCCCAACCCCCTGCCAGCCAAGGTCCTCTTCTTCCTTCATTCTGTTTCTGAGTCTGACGTTCAGAAACAGAACGAAGGAAGAAGAGGACCTTGGCTGGCGGGGGTTGGGGTCCCCCGCCAGCAAAGGTAGCAGACGGCAATGGCGGGTTGACGGTGGGAGGGGGTCGAGAGGGTCATCGGCAAGGGGGTCCAGGGCCAAATCTATGGGGGCCCAGGCCCCCGTGGTCCCACGTAGCTACGCCCCTGGTGGAAACCTATTTCCGCAGGGGGTTACCTGGCAGTAATTTGGCAGCATCACAAGGGGAGGCGGTGCTCCTCTCAAAATGGCTGTGCGGCAAGAGCAAACCATTTCTTTTATCGGCCTTTTTACCCACTGTGGTAAAGGACCCTGGTGCATAGCAAAAAAGGGCCCCTTTTCCCGTAGCTTAGTAAAAGGACCCCTAAAGAAAGAAACACATATATCCAATACATATACTTACCTGGAAGGATCCTTTAAAATAATTCAAAGAAGGATTCCCGGAACAGAAAGCAAACATATTACTCAAAGAACCAAATTCTAAACATTAATATTTGAAAATAATTTCAATTAAAGTAAATTTTGGGTGTACTTATTGGACAATTGTTCTGTAATTGAAGAGAACATTGAACTTTTATTCACCTTTTCAGTACTGCTGTGAGAGGATAGAAACAGCACATAATTATAAATCCAGTAATAGGCTTAGTATAGTTGACAGAAGATTTTAAGATCATTTCAAACTGGGTTTTAAGTCTGTGAACTATATTTTATTTATTTACTTATTAGGATTTATTTACCGCCTTTTTGAAGGAATTCACTCAAGGCAGTGTACAGTATTTAAACATTTTAACTGAGATTTTAATGTTTTTAATATAACAATTGATGCAATAAACTACATTATTTGCACTTTAAGTTCAGTGTCTATTCCATCTGTACATTGTACTAAAGGCAGAGGGCATGATATTCAGCTAGTGATAGTGAATGTGGTGATTGCCTGCTGCCAGCACTGACCCCATCTCCAGTGACTGGTATTGAATATCCAGGTTTTTAAGGCTGCCTCTAACTTAACTGGATATAGGGTCTTTTTACTAAGCTGTGGGAAAAAGGGCCCTACCCCCCAAAAAATGGCCACATGGTGAGAGATAACTGTTTCTGCCACCCTTACTGCGATAAGGGCTCCTGTGGTAACCTGGCAAAAACCAGGCAGTGAGCGGCGATGCCCGATTACCACTGCATTAAATATTTACAGGTTTTTTTTCTTCCGGAATTGGTGCACGCTGGACTCAGAACTACCGCCGGCGGCTGCATTGGGCTCGGTGGCAGTCCCGGAAGAGTGAGTGGTAAGACCACATTGGGCTTACTGCCGCTCTGTAAAAGGGCTCCTATGTGAATTCTCAGCACTGGCCAGTTATGTAAATAGTGGGCAAAGATAGGACTGTTATATATGTGGTCTGATTTGTCTACTAAAGTTAGCCGGCCAGTGCTTGAATGTTCATTGATAGCCGGCTAAGGATTTCTTTTACTAAGGTGCACTAAAAAGCAAAAATGGACACCGCTGCTAGTGCAGGGCCCACTAGAAAGTGGTCGGCGCTGTGAGTAGCGTGTGGGTTTGCTGCACACTCCAGCCAATTTCTTGAACAGCTAAAAATTGCTGCGGTTGGCTTTTTTTTTAATGGCCATGAGCTAATTTCCCCCATTAGTGTGTGGCCATTGCCGTTGGGAGCCCTTACCACAGTCTATTTAGTTGGTGGCAAGGGATCCCACACTACTCCTGCGCTAATTGGGCAGTGAGCGGTAATGTGCCTATGCTACCTAATTAGTGCAGGTACGCATACTCTCCATCCTCAGACACACCTTCCATGGTAGTGCTGTTTTAGTACATGGTAGGCCCATGGTAAGCATACCATGGCTTTGTAAAAGGGCTTATTTCTGATCTGACGAAAAAGGCCAACCTTCGAAAGCTAATCAAGAAATGTATTAAGTTATGTCCAATAAAAAAGGTATCATCTTATTTTCTTTTCCATGTTTTATTTTGTTTGATTTCTAACACGACTACCACACCTCTCTACTTAAAAGGGCCCCTAAATCGCATGATATAGCTGGTTATTGACTAGCCACTGACCGCGAATATTCAGTGGAGATAATTGGCTCTTTCCCGCTGAATATTGGCGGTTACCTGGATAAACGCTATTTAACCGGCCAGGAGCCGTTCCTGGCCGGCTAAATAGTGCTGAATATTGGAGGGGGGAGAGAGTCTTGTAACATCTCAACTGATTTTATGCTATAAATTCAATTTAACATTATTTTATTTATTTATTAGGATTTATTTACCACCTTTTTGAAGGAGTTCACTCAAGGCGGTGTACACATTAGTAGTTCCATTTTCCTTTGGATTGGAGTCAGCCCATCCAAATGTGTTCAGTTACCTTTATTTCCACTCCCATCCTGAACAGAGACTACTAGGTCTGAGTATTTTGGCTGAAGCAGGCTACAAATTGGTAAAGTAAGACTCAGGCCCCGATGCTGAAAGCTCTGGCGCTAAAGTGAACAGCGCCCTCTCCATATTGCGGAACAGCACAGAAAAATAGCCCTTCAATACGAAAAGCTAATGGTATTCAAATTATATGAGCACTGTGAGACGGAAAGTAAGGGAGAGGAATGTGGCTGGTGCATGCGTACAAGAGTTTTGTGGTAAGCACAGCTCTTGTTCACATGTTAACTCAGGTAAAACCTGAAGTAAAGCACACATCGGTACCGTTCTTCTATGTCTTTAAATATGAGCTTTTCAAAAACATTTTTTCACTTGAAAGGGCTTGTATTTAAGCACAGAAATAGGTGCCATTGTGCACTTTCACTTTCGGGTTTGCTTGCACTGACACACATTTCTTTCTCGGTACCAGCACTTAGAGGCTTGCACAGGCTTCCTTCCCAGTGGCGTACCAAGGGGGGGGGGGGGGGCGGTGGTGGCGGTCCGCCCCAGGTGCACGCCGCTGGGGGTGCTGCGGTGCGCGCCTGCTGTGAGAGTTCGCTAACTTCTCTCGTTCGCTGCAGCTCCCTCTGCCCCGGAACAGGTTACTTCCTGTTCCGGGGCAGAGGGAGCTGCAGCGAACGAGCAAAGTTAGTAAACTCGCAGCAGGCGCACGCTGCGGCACCCCCCCCCCAGCGGCATGCACCCGGGGTGGGGCTCTTTCGCGGGGGGGGGTCTTTCACCAGGGGGGGTTCCACGCTGCATGGGGGGGGGGGCGCTGCACCCGGGGGGGGGGGGGGGGGCGGGGCGCCGCCCCAGGTGTCCGCCCCCCCTAGGAACGCCACTGTTCCTTCCACTTCTGAAACAAATCAAAACTGGCAGATTTTAAATAGAAAATCACAAGTAATCCTCTCTTCAACCCCCCCCCCCCCCCAATGCCAGCTCTGAGCTGCAGGCAGGTTTCCAGCGGTAAGAGCAGGGTTTGTTTGTACGCTGTTCTCTGAGCATTGGGAGAGCATAGCAAATGACTTCATTAACATCCATTTGACTATATTTATGTTTAAATCCTGTTTATTGTATGGCTTGAACAGAACATATAAGAAAAGTCAAATACCTGCAGCCACACATTCAGATTAACAATTCAACCTCTCCCCCCCTCGCTCTTGTCTATCCCCCCTGTTATCCCCTATCCCCAACCCCCCTCCCTTCCCCTCCCAACTCCCTCTTCTCCCCAATAACTTCTACTACATTCCATAACGTTGTTTACTGCGCTAAAGCCCTCTGACCATTCTGTGCAGGTTAACGCCGGCGCTAGTGCAGTGCTAATCAGCTCTAATGCCGTTGTTAGGTTCTGAGCATCGCCCCCCCCCCCCCAGTTCCCTGTTTTAGCAGAATGGTGTGACATTAAGCACTTGTTAACTTCAGTAATCGATTGCTAGCTTCTAATTGACTAATTAGTTTACACATGTATCTGGGATCCACGCCCGGATTTGGGTGACATATATAGAATCTGAAGGTTAATACCCATTCCCCGCCCTATTCCATACCACACAGTTAACATCATGGGAACTGTTGCATGCATGGAGGGTAATTTTATAACAGGGCATCTAAATTAATTGGGGAGGAAGGTGCCTATTTTGGTCCTATGCCCCATGCATAGTGTGAAGGCTTGGGAATGCAGCAACTTGAATTTGTGCAAAGCCTTCAGCAGAAGCCCTAAGGCAATAAACACACTTTATAAACAAGCCCAGCTCTACGAGGCATGCTTCTTGCCAGCTCCAGGACGCACGTCACAAGAGTTTCAGAGCAAGGACACTGAGCAGCAGCTTCGGAGAAGAGGAAGGAAGAAAGAACAATGTTTTGTATATTTTGCATGGAAAGGTTAATGGTGAAATGTTCACTTTCTAAGTACTGCACACTGGAAATGTTACTTTGGGAGCAGGACGTTTTGCAAGTGTCCAGTGGAAAATGTTGATTTAGTTCTGTGTTGGCACTAGAACGTTGCTGATTACTGTAGTCTTTGTTAGTTAAATCTGCGAACATGCCAAGACAAATTAAGAGAGGTTTTGAGTGCTCCTTTTCTTTTTTTTGTTTTAACATTCAGGGGATAAAAAGAGTTCACACAATCCTCTGTTCTTTCCCAGGCCTCAGATAAATGTGAGATTCTGGAGTTAAAAGACAGACTAGCATAATGTGGGAGGAAGATGCAGGACCAGCCCGATCACTTGGTAGTCTAGGCTTGTGCCCAGGTTGGCATAATTTGTGTGGAGGGGGGGGGGGGGGGGAGGGCACAGATCTATCAGTCATTATGTCTACAGAAGACTCATCATGGCTGGGGCCTTGGCCATTTTCACATCCTCAAGGCCTAGCAGGTCTTGCCCCCTCCAAATTTCCTGTTTGAGAAGGGGTGAAAACCGGCAGGCCGTGAGCATATGTGGATGCTTGGTGATGAGTCTTTTGTAGATACACCGACTGACATGATGGTACCGCCCCAGAGAAGGTAGGGAAGAGGAAGGAAAGCCACTGAACACCTCGGGGTGGGGCAGAGGGGGAGATGCTGGACATCACAGGGGAAGGGAGGTAGGGAAAGGGAGAAATGCTGAACACCTGGTGGGGGGGGGGGGGGGGGGGGGAAGATAGGCCATCTCCCCAAGTCATTTCCACAAGTCATTCACATTTATTTTCCCTGAGTTTCTCCCCTTATTCTCCTATGAGTGTTACAGCTTTTCCTCTCAACTGGGGCCCTTTTACCAAGCTGCAGTAAAGGGGGCCTTGCACTAGCAGCAGTGTGTATTTTCCCCACGTGCTGAGGCCCATTTTACCGTAGAGAGTAAAAAGGCCGAAAAATAAATAGCTGTGTGATAAGTTCGCACTTGCCATGCGGCCATTTCAGAAACGAGCATTTACCGCTGCCCAATCAGGTAGTGGTAGGTTCTTCCGCGCTAACCCTGTGGTAACCGGGCAGTGCGTGACACTGCCTGATTACTGATGGGTAACCCTGGTAGAAAAAATAGGGAAATAAATTTCCATAACACAAGAAATGGCACACACTGGGGTGGAAATACCGCCCGGCTGCTATGGTAGTTGTGGATTGGCTTGCGGGATGCCTACTGTCACGGCAAGCCTATTGTCGCGCGGCAACCCTTTAGTAAAAGGGCCCCTTAGCTATATGGATAGTGGCTGAATATCACTTCTATACATATCGTTGAGTAGAGAGGTGTGGTAGCCGTGTTAGTCCACTTTTAAAGGTAATCAATAGAAATAAAACATGGAAAAGAAAATAAGATGATACCTTTTTTATTGGACATAACTTAATACATTTCTTGATTAGCTTTCGAAGGTTGCCCTTCTTCGTCAGATCGGAAATATACATTTGCTTATTAACATATTAAATATACATTTGTTTATTATTATTACATAACATTTGCTTATTTCCGATCTGACGAAGAAGGGCAACCTTCGAAAGCTAATCAAGAAATGTATTAAGTTATGTCCAATAAAAAAGGTATCGTCTTATTTTCTTTTCCAATACATATAGTTGACAGCAGTCACCATAGTATGCATACATTCAGCATCGCTGCATGAATATAAATATTTTCTTAAACACCATGGCTGGCATTAAGAAATGTGATCACTGCTAGTTTTAAAAATTGACCTGAAATGATCACACCTACTTATCATAGCCTAATAGGACACGGATGCCTGATTCTCAAGTGTCAGGACTGCAGCGCTCTTAACTCATTATGGAGAAAAATATCACACAGACTTAATAAAGGAAGGTTATAATTACTGAGCAGTCTAAGAAAGAGCCAGCTGCTTAAGTGTATGCTACTGTGGGTCCATCAGTTCTAGCTACTCTAAATACCTCCTTAACCCTTTCTTTAAGTGCTATAACTGAATTAAAGAACAACAAGGAAAAAAAATCTGCATGTTTTCATTAGTAGCCATGGGCAAGAAATGCCAAATTAGGCATTTTCAGGAGGGAGACTCATAGGACACTCTGGTTTTAAATCATGTGGTATTTGTAGTCTCTTATTCTACTCACTGAAATCAACGTTGAAGGACCCATAATGCATCAGGATGGGGTTTTCAGAAATCCAGGACTGACCTCAAATCTCCCTCCTGGAACTGGCTAACTTGGCATCTCTGTATGGGCATACTTATCTGTTGTTGTTAGTCAAGCTATTTGGCATCTTTATTTGGACCTGAGAGACTGGAGAATGCCATGAAAGGCAATTCTGTACGCTGAAGCCAAAACTCAGGCACCAATGATGCACCTAGTTTTGAGAATAGTAGAAGAGTGACCAAAATGATTAAGGGGATGGAACTCCTCTCATATGAGGAAAGGCTTCAGAGGTTAGGACTCTTCAGCTTGGAAAAGAGATGGCTGGGGGGGTGGAATATGACAGAGGTCTACAAAATACTGAGTGGTGTAGAACAGGTAAAAGTAAATTGATTTTTTACTCTTTCAAAGAGTACAAAAACTAGGGGACACCCAAGGAAGTTGCATGGTACTACATTTAAAACAAACAAGAGGAAATATTTTTTCACTCAACAAATACTTAAGCTCTGGAACTTGTTGCCAGAGGATGTGGTGATATTGGTTAGAGTATCTGGATTTAAAAAGGGTTGGACAAGTTCCTGGAGGAAAAGTCCACAGTCTATTATTGAGATAGACATGGGGAAAGCTACTGCTTGTCCCTGGAATCAGTAGCATGAATCTTGCTACTATTTGGGATTCTGTCAGGTACTTGTGATCTGAATTGGCCACTGCTGGAAGGAGGATACTGGTCAGACCGAGTATGTCTATTCTTATGTTCTAAGTCCATCTTATGCATAGGTCAAGGGCAGTTTTGTTACTAAAAATGGCCAAAATTGGTGTGGCCCAGGTATACGTCAAGGCCATATACACTTCTTCCTGCCTTACTCACATCCCTCCCCAATCAACATGTCCTTCTCCCTACCTCACTTGAACCCCACCACACAAATCCAACATGTCTTTGTTGCTGCCCCCCCACACACATACACATGGGTATAATGTTCTTACTGTAATCATAGGTGAAATATATGAAATTTGTACCTTGGGAGGCTCTGAGGGTAGCTGCAGGTGATGATTGTGGTTCTCATGCGAATTGCATGAGTGCCGATGATCCATAGCCACTTCCCAGTGCAGGGAGGGAACCCGGGAAGAGTGCTGCAGGAACAGCCCCGGCTCTGCTGGAGCATCAGGGCTGACTAGTCTGCATTGCTGTGTCTGACTCTACCACCTCCTGTGGGAATTCACTAATGAGGTAACAAACAAAAATTCCCATAAATAACACAGGTTGCTAACTAATGGTTAGACTGTCTTCCCCAGTGGCGTACCAAGGGTTACTTCCTGTTCCGGGGCAGAGGGAGCATGAAAACGAAGAGCCGGCAGGCGCATGGCCCCCCCCCCCCAGTGGCGTGCACCCGAGGGGGTTCTTTCGCCGGGGGATCAGGGTTTCTTTCGCCGGTGGGGGGCATCACGCTCTTCCGGGGGGGGGGGGGGGCGGGGCGCATCGGCGATCCGCCCGGGTGTCAGCCCCCCTAGGAATGCCACTGGTCTTCCCTGAACTCCAAGGCTGACCCTGCTGACATCAAGAATATGTAACCATTCAGAATACAGCACTTTATTGGAACCTTCCTACCTTTTGGATCTACTACTACTAATTACAATTTCTATAGTGCTACTAGATGTACATAGTGCTGTACACATTATATACAGGTACTTTCTCTGTCCCTAGGGGGCTTACAATCTAAGTTTTTTGTACCTGGGCCAATGGAGGGTTAAGAGGTCGTTTTACTAAGGTGCACTGAAAAATGGCTTGCAGTAGTGTAGGCATGGGTTTTGGGCGTGCACTGATCCATTTTCAACGCACCTGTAAAAATGGCCTTTTTTAAAAAATTTTGTAGAAAATTGCCGCATGCCCATTTTGAGTCTGTGACCTTACCGCCAGCCATTGAGCTAGTGGTAAAGACTCACGCGGTAACCAGGTAGTAATGACCTACGCACATCAAATGCCACTTGGCATGCGTCCGATACGTGCGTCTGAAAATAAAAATTATTTTTTGGCCGCGCACCAAAAATATATTTACTGCAAGAGCCACACGGTAGCTGGGTGGTAACTCCATGACTGGACATATCTTAATCCTTCCTCTCCCTCTCTAAGTTCTCCCCAATGGTCTTTACCATATCACCTTGTTCATACCGGAATCGGCTAACGCTGTTTACGGTACTATGTAAGCCACATTGAGCCTGCAAAAAGGTGGGAAAATGTGGGATACAAATGTAACAAATAAACAAATAAATAGATAAATTTTGGTGCACGTTGGGGGCGTGTAGACGCTTATGTGGCTTAGTAAAAGGACACCTAAATGACTTGCCCATTGCCACAAGGAGCTGCAGTGGGAGTTGAACCCAGGTTACCAGGATCAAAGCTCACTACACTAACCATTAGGCTACTCCTCTACTTAGCAAATGATATCACATTAAGCCTTTGCCTTCTCAGAGCATCAGAATATATGTATGGCGTATGTATACAGCTTTATGTAATTTCTTATGTTATAAATTGAGTGAAACATGGCCTAGATCCCATGGTAATGATTAGCTATTGTAGTCAGTAATTGGCAGCTGAAAAATTCCAGCTACATTAAATCAATTATATTTCAGTATTGGGAATATTATTTTATTTAGCACAGTTTCTAATGTCTTGGTGAACTGCTTGCTGAGCAAAGGGACTCCTACAAGTGGTTATTCCTTGGCAGGAAATGATTATTGTTACATATTGCAATATTTTACACTAATGGAGTGGCGGAGTACCCTGATGGTTAGAGCAGCGGGCTGAGAACCAGGGAAGCCCAGTTGAAAACTCACTGCTCCTCCTTGTGATATTTGGCAGGTCAGTTAACACTCATTGCCTCACATAAAACCTTAGACTGTAAAACCCACCAGGGACAGGAAAATAACTACTGTACCTGAATGTAACTCATCTTGAGCTACTACTGAAAAAAGTATTTGCAAGATCCCTTCCCTTCCCGTAACATGGCTGCTAAGGACCTGATGGGTTCCCTTTCTTCCAGTGTACAGGAAGAAAACAAGTGACCTCAGAGTTTCTTTTTTTTTTTTTAAATTTTTTATTTATAACCATTTAAATTTTTACAAGCGATAAAATAACTTGCTGGAAATACAGGACCTCAGAGTTTCAATGAAGCAATAAGATTCTATGGCACCTAGGAGAAGCTGATCCAAATCTTGCTATACACTGCAGCATGGAGATGTGAGTTTTGTTTTTCCTGTGAAAAGTTGAACAACATGTCTATGCCTGGGGTAGATGCTATGGTTCTCAGCCCTGTCCCGGAGTTACACCTGAGGCCTATATACTAAGCCATGTGGCATGTAAATAGGAAGTTTTGTTTAGGATCTTGTAATTCTTTACAGTGTGCCTCTCCTCAGCATGATCTGGTTAGAGCATCACCAATCAAGCTGTGTTAAACTTTTAATTTACAGCAGTTTTCAGGCTAGTATTGAACCTTACTGTTGTAAGTGTTTAAAGAGTCACAAGTTCGTAAAATTTACCATCTCCTGTGTTATTCAATATCACATATGTAGTACACTCTATTTAGGTATGACTATACACTCTCCTTGTAGGATTATGGTGTATATGATTTCTGTATACAATATCACAAAAAACCCCACCCTATGTTTATTTTTAATGAGTTTTTAATAAACTTTTACAGCAAATCTTTTTTTAGAACCAAAAAAGCCTCAGGAAATCATATTCAGCAGCTTTTTTTTTTTAAATTTAGTGCATCAATGTTAGAGCCCACTTTATCGAATTACCCTCAGTGAGGGTAATTATATAGCATAGGTGCTAGCATTTACATGCTTTTTCTGCGCATACATGTTTAGAACAATGTTATTTACATACACATGTGTGCACATATGCATACAACTGCCAGAATTCCACCTAAGCACTATTTTGTCAGTACAAACATATAGACATGGGTGATGCATGGGCGGAGCATTATAGGATTCACACATGCGTAACATATAGAATACTTCCAATTAAAGGTCAATATTACATTGTGGGGAATTAGTATACATAAATCTAGACCCAGCAAATTATGTTCTTAATCTTCTAAATCTTAATCCAAAATTACACATGATCTCAAGCAGTACCTATAAGTACATAAGTATTGCCATACTGGGACAGACCAAAGGTCTATCAAGCCCAGCATCCTGTTTCCAACAGTGGCCAATCCAGGTCACAAGTACCTGGCAAGATCCCAAAAAAGTACAATACATTTTATGCTGCTTATCCTATAAATAAGCAGTGGATTTTCCCAGGTTCATTGTAATAATGGTCTATGGACTTTTCCTTTAGGAAGCCATCCAAACCTTTTTTAAACTCTGTTAAGCTTACTGCTTTTACTACATTCTCTGGCAACGAATTTCTGAGTTTAATTACACATTGAGTGCAGAAAAAGTTTCTCCAATTTGTTTTAAATTTACTAAACTTTGTAGCTGTATCATGTGTCCCCTAGTCCTAGTATTTTTGGAAAGAGTAAACAAGTGATTCATGTCTACCCATTCCACTTCACTCGTTATTTTATAGACCTCTATCATATCTTCCCTCAACCGTTTTTCTCCAAGCTGAGGAGCCCTAGCCGCTTCAGCCTTTCCTCATAGCGAAGTCTTCCCATCCCCTTTATCATTTTTTCACCCTTCTCTGTACCTTTTCTAATTCCAAAACTTCATACTTCAGCAGCAACTCTTTAATTTAATATAAAAGGCACAAAAATGGCACTTATATTATCAAAGCAGGATGATGGATAATGGATGAAGCAGGACTTGACTTTCAGCACTATGTATGAGAGTAGTTTGAGCAATACCGAACCACACCTTGAGGCAGCAGTAGAGAAACATGACACATGTAGGTGATATAGAGGGGCATTTTCGAAAGAAACGTCTAAGTCGGAATTTGGACGTTTTACAAAGACATCCAAATTCTGAGGTGGGGAGAAGGTCATTTTTGAAAAAGATGGACGTCCATCTTTTGAGTTCGAAAATACCATGGACGCCCTTGGATTTGGACATTTTGCAATTTGGACGTCTTTGATTTTCGGCCATTTTCAAAACAAAGATGTCCAAGTCTAAAACGTCCAAAGTCAAGCCATTTGGACGTGGGAGGAGCCAGCATTTTTAGTAGACTGGTCCCCCTGACATGCCAGGACAGCAGTTGGGCACCCTAGGGGGCACTGCATTGAACTTCATAAAATACTCTCAAGTACACAGCTCCCTTACCTTGTGTGCTGAGCCCCCCCAAACCCCTCCAAAACCCACTACCCTCAACTGTACACCTCTACCATAGCCCTTATGGGTGAAGGGGGTACCTATATGTGGGTACAGTGGGTTTCTGGTGGGTTTTGGAGGGCTCACAGTTTCCTGCACAGTTGTAACAGGTAGGGGGGATGGGCCTGGGTCCACCTGTCTGAAGTCCACTAAACTACTCCAGGGACCTGCATGCTGCTGTCATGGACCTGAATATGACATTTGAGGCTAGCATAGAGGCTGGTAAGTAATGTTCTTCACCACACTTTTTGGGGGTGGGAGGGGCTTAGTGACCACTGGGGGAGTAAGGGGAGGTCATCCCTGATTCCCTCCAGTGGTCATTTGGGGCACCTTTTTGTGCCTTATTCGTAATAAAAACATTCCCCTTTGCTTTCACTTTTACAGTGCGCGTATAATTTGAAAACCATTTCCTTTGAGCATTGGTGAGCTAAATTTCTGCACTGTTCCAGTGGTATGGTTTCTATGCTGTTGGCTTACTGTGGGAGTTCTGAGCATCGGCCCATTATTGCTTGAGCAATAAAGATCTGGTATTCTGGAGAAGAATGGTCTAAATGTGTACCGCATTCAAAGGTGGAAGCGTTAGACAGGTCCATATGAAACATATTGACTTGAAGACAATTGTGTTGACTTTGAAGATGTTAAGAGAGACCCCAGGAATCTGTCGTTTATAACCAGGTAGTCTCTCAGAAGAGTTTGCAGTTAAAATCTTTATGCTTGCATTTCTCGGCATCTTGTCACCTTCTCTGGAGGCACACAGCTCAGATGTCCAGGGAGAAGTGCTCAGTGAATGAGCATAGATGATGCATGTGACTAATGAGAGTGTACTGTTTGCCTGAGAAGTCCAAATGAACCAGGTGATATAAGTCGTGACTACAGCAAAACATATGAAATGGATGATCACTTTAAACATTTGTCATGTTCACAAGCTCTAACATGTAGAAGGCCCATTTTCTATCAAATAATGGGAAAATTGTCTGCAATGAAATAGTGTTCCATCATATGGCATCCGTTATGCATTAGCAAAACAAAACTTTACAAACCTATTACTAGCCACACAGTGTAGCTCTCATGTAACTATCTTAAAATATACTGATACCCATTTAGCTAAGAAAAAATAGAGCTTAGAAGTAAGGCTGCAAGTTAATCACAGTTAACTATGTGATTAATGCATTAATCATGATTTAAAAAAATTAATCACGATTAAAGAATTTAATCACATTGCAGCATCTCTGGCTCCTTGAAACATCTTTTCTGCTGTCTTCCACTCCTGACCCCTGTCCTCAGCATGATCCAGCATCTTTCCCTTCAACCAGGATTCAACATCAGCCTTTCCATATCAGCCAACCTTAAAAATGGTCTTCTGTTGGTCCCCAGCAGTGGCAGTGGTGCACATATGCTGCCTGTGGTTTGCTCCAGAGCTTTCCCTCTTGCCCATTCTGCCTCCTTTGATATCACTCCCTGTTTTTGCATGAGCAGGATGGTCAGAGGAAAAGCTTCGGACCTGGCTGCAGGCAGCCACTGCCAGGAACCAACAGAAGATCGCTTTGAAGGAAGACTGGGGGGAGGGGAATTGAGAGGGGGATGCCGAATGCTGAGTGGAGGGAGTGGCATGATCTGCAGACCTGCAAACATTACTGGAGAGGGGTCACCATTGGAAGCTATTATCAAAGCAGTAGCTCCAGCAGCCATGAAAAGAACTTAGTGTTTGCTCTCCACCAAGTTTGTGTTGCTACTCATGAGGGTGGAGAGGAGGGAGGGTGAAGTGCTGAACAATAGGACGTAGGGAGAGAGAAAGAGATAATGGACCTGGGGGAATAGGAAAGGGAGGGAAGGAAGAGAAAGGGAGATATGTTGGATCTGGGGGGGGGGGGGGGGCGGGAGGGAGGGAGGGACATTATCAATTCTTTAGGGAAGGGAAGAGGGATGGGATTTGAAATATCACCTTTCTGGGTTTACATATTATATACAGGTACTTATTTTGTACCTGGGGCAGTGGAGATTTAAGTGATTTGCCCAGAGTGACAAGGAGTTGCAGCAGGAAATAAATAAATAAATAAAAAGATAAATAAACAAACTTTCATTGTGTAATTAATCGCAATTCAAATTTTTGAATCGTGTGATTGTGATTCAAATTTTTAATTGAAATGCAGCCCTCTTTAGAACTGAAATATGTTGAAAGACTATAACAACTGTTCATATAAAGATAGCACGTACTCATCAAAATTATCAGGTACCCACATGTGAAAAATGTCATGGGCAAATTAAACTTCACAGTGGGAACAGAAAAAAGTGCTTCACCTCCTGATATCTTATATATATTATATATTATCAAGGCCTAAAATTAAATAATTGCTCTCCTACCCAAATCTGGTTTATTTGCATCTGTGAAAAATTGTTAATTTCCAGTTACCGGCACTAAATATCCAGGTTTATATGGCCACCTATCTCTTATGTGGATAAGTGCGATCCTCACCACTTAACTGCCTTGGAGGGGCATTTTCGAAAGGGATGTCCAAGTTGCGATTTGGACATCCTTGCAAAATGGTGAAATCCAGGGGCAGGGAAATCTGTATTTTCGAAACAAGATGGATGTCCATCTTTTGTTTCGAAAATAGTCAGGGACATCCAAATCCTTAAATTTGGTCGTCCTTACAGATGGACGTCCCTAGACATGGACGTTTCTGACTTTTGGCGATTTTCAAAACCAAAGATGTCCATAGCTCCCTTACCTTGTCTGCTGAGCTCCCCAACCCCCCCCCCCCCCCAAAACCCACTACCCACAACTGTACATCACTACCATAGCTCTTATGGGTGAAGGGGGGCACCTATATATGGGTACAGTGGGTTTGTGGTGGATTTTGGAGAGCTCGCTGTTTCCTCCACAAATGTAATAGGTAGGGGGGATGGGCCTGGGTCCACCTGTCTGAAGTGCACTGCAGTACCCACTAAAACTGCTCCTGGGACCTGTATGTGCTGTGTCATGGACCTGAGTATGACATCTGAGGCTGGCATATAGGCTGGCATGACATATATTTAAAGATGTTTTTTGAGGGTGGGAGGGGGTTAGTGACCACTGGGGGAGTAACGGGAGGTCATCTCCGATTCTCTCTGGTGGTCATCTGCTCATTTCGGGCACCTTTTTGTGCCTTAGTCGTAATACAAACAGGTCTGGGTGAAAATGTCCAAGTGTTTGCGAGGGACGTCCTTGTTTTTTTCGATTGTAGGTCAAGGACGTCCAAGTGTTAGGCACACCCAAGTCCTGCCTTCGCTACACCTCCAACACGCCCCCTTGAACTTTGGCCTTCCTTGCGATGGAGTGCAGTTGGGGACGTCCTAAATCGGGTTTTGATTATACCAACGTGGATGTCCCTGGGAGAAGGATGTCCATCTTCTGATTTATGTTGAAAGATGGACGTTCTTTTTCGAAAATGAGCCTCTTAGTGACACCTAGAGATTGACATGGGGACAAAGTTTGGCCCCGTCCCTACCCCATCCCAACAGGTTTTTTCTCCATCCCCACCCCATCCCCGCCCTGTTCTAGCAGGTTCTGTCCCCTTCCCTGCCGCATTCCCATGGGCTCTGTCCTCATCTACAGAAGCCTTGAACACTTATGATTTTATATTTAAATGTTTTTATTAAAGTATAAAATGGAAGGAACAATATGTTGTGCAACTGTTGTTTATAAATCACAAATAGAAAACAATAATAACAATGATCAACTATAATAACCCCGACCCCCATCTAACCGCTACCCTTCCAACTCCAACAATAGCTGACTTCTAATACTCCAAGGAATCCTAATCCACCTTGATAAAATGTCCTGGAGTACAAAATACAACCAGTTCTGTATGCCTTAGCAGGGGAGAAATATGCCCTATGAAGCACTGTTATGATTTTTTAATCTGTGGATGAATAAGTCATCAATAATCTCAGGATTCAGTCTAGCTCTCCTGTCTTCCACAGTCCTTCCTGCAATAGGAGATGTGCTGATAGCAGGAATGTACAGGATTCCCCATACAAATTTTGCTAGTTGTAGCTAGCATGTTTCCTTGTTTTTCCAAAAAATTAAAATATCATCGTCTGCATCACTCAAACATAAATAACAGTCCAGATCATTAACAGTCTTCAAAGTAGAAAATGACACAGGGACAAAGTTTGTCCCCATCCCCATGGGCTCTGTTCCCATCCCTGCCCCATCCCCATGGGATCTGTCCCCACCTCGTCCCCATGGGCGTTGTCTCTGTTCTCATCCCCGCAGTTACCACGGGTCCCTGTCCCTGTGTCATTCTCTAGTGATACCACATAAAGACAGGATTGACTTTTATGTGATCCAGTTTGTCAATTAACTTAGGGCCCTGTTTACTAAGCTGCGTTATAGGCGCATTAGCATTTTTAATGTGCGTTAACCATGTATGCACGTTAACTGTGTATGCGTCTACAATATCCCTATAAGCGCCTACATGGTTAGCGCACGCACTAATTGTAAGCACGTTAAAAATGCTAACACGCTTTAGTAAACAGGACCCTTAGGCAGTTCAGTGCTGAATATTGTCCCCGGGCTGCCCAGAAAATAGCTGTCTTTCACAGTAGTGGTCTGTGAGATAATCAGCGGCACTAACCAGTTATGTGTCACTGAATATCAGCCATTTAACTGGTCAGGATCTGTTTCTGGCTGATTAAATCACTTTGAATATTGATTTCTTAGTTGTTTACTTTATCTTAACTCCTTCTTTTGGAGTAAGGCCTTTTGGACAAATGGATTGCTTTTTATGTTCCCAAGTTAAAAATTCTCTCTAAGAAGGCAGAAGAGTTTGGAAAATAGCAGGAAAGAACAATGCCATTGTATTACATTTTTAACTGTTTATGTATTTGTTTTTGCTTATGAATCTGTACTGAAGGAAACTGTACATAGAGGAGCACTTTTGAAAGGACGTCCTAGTCAGAATAGAGACATCCACGTCAGAACATCACAAACAGACGTCCATCGTACATGTATTTTCAAACAGGAAATGCATCAGTGTTTCCTGTTTGAAAATATGTAAGATGGATGACCTTGTGCTGGAAACATTCAGCATGAAAAACCATTTTATAAACCTGAATGTCCAAATTATGAATGGGGGGAAAACAAATCTGTATGGCAGCATTCCTAGAAAATGGCCAAACAGACATCCACATAGAGCAGAGGAGCGGCCTAGTGGTTAGTGCAGTGGACTGTGAACTGAGGGACCGCCAGGATCAGATTTTATTTTTTAACTTGTTGCCCTCCAGGAACAGATAAATACTTACTGTACATGAATGTACACCACTTCAATAGCCTTCAGGACTTTTTAAACTTGGACATTTCTTCACGTTTGGTTATCGCTGTTGGATGTCCTGATTTTAGGCCCTCCCTAGTTCCACCTAAAACACACCCACAACATACCCCTTGCTATTTGGACGCACTGCAGTGTTGGATGTCTCTTTTCTGCCTTTGTAAAATTGGGATTTGGACGTTTCAAGCACATGGATGTCCATTTGTGCATTTTGGGACATCCATATGCTTAGAAAATAAGCGCCTTGGAGGGGCACAATCGAATGGGGCTGCCCATCTATAAGGGCAGCCATCTCCAGGTACGGCTCTGGGAAGGGGCAGAGCCAACTGTATTATCGAACAAGATGGGTGGCCATCTTTCGTTTCGATAATACAGTTGGGGCCGGCCAAATCTCAACATTTAGGTCAACCTAAATGTTGAGATCGCTGGACTTAGAGATGGCCGGCTTCGGTTTTCGCCGATAATGGAAACCGAGGCCGGCCATCTCAAACCTGGCCAAATCCAAGGTATTTGGTCGTGGGAGGAGTCAGCATTTGTAGTGCACTGGTCCCCCTCACATGCCAGGACACCAACCGGGCACCCTAGGGGGCACTGCAGTGGAATTTAATTGTTCCCAGGTACATAGCTCCTTTCCCTTGGGTGCTGAGCCTCCCAATTCCCCCCCAAAACCCACTCCCCACAATTGTATACCACTACCACAATTTTATACCTACATGTGGGTACAGTGGGTTTTGGGTTTTTTTGGAGGGCTCAACACTTACCAGCACAAGTGTAACAGGTAGGGGGGGATGTACCTGGGTCCGCCTGCCTGAAGTGCACTGCACCCACTAAAACTGCTCCAGGGACCTGCATACTACTGTCATGGAGCATTTGAGGCTGGCAAAAAAATGTTCTTAAATTTTTTTTTGGGTGGGAGGGGGTTGGTGACCACTGAGGGAGTATGGGGAGGTCATCCCCAATTCCCTCCGGTGGTCATCCACCCAGTTCCAGGGTCCCCCCTCCCTCCCGCCCTCTGAGTTCCAGGGTCATCCCCCCTCCCTCCGAGTTCCAGGGTTGTTGTCCCCCTCCCTCCCTCCGAGTTCCAGGGTCATCCCCTCCCTGAGTTCCAGGGTCGTCCCCTCCCTGCCTCCCTCCGAGTTTCAGGGTCCCCTTCCTCCCCTGCATTCATCCATATGCAGGCAACGTCCTCTGTGCCCTGCCCCCTCCATCCAGGTGCAGCATCTCTCCCCTGCCCCCTCCACCTCCTTCCGAGTTCCAGGCCCCCTCCCTCCCCCCTCCGCGTTCCAGTGTCCCCCTCCCTCCCATTTCCATGGTCCCCCCTCCCAGTTCCAGGGTCCCATGGAACTGGGAGGGAGGAGGGACAGAGAACGTTGGAGTGACGTCAGCAGGTGGTTACATTCCCAGTGACACACATTGGAACGTTGGAGGAGTGATGTCAGCAGGTGGTTACGATCCCAGTGAGACACATTGTAATGTTGGAGGAGCAAATTATTATATTAGATTAGTTTTGAAATCATTGATTCTATTATTTTGACACATTCGTTTGGTTTAAGTGTTGTTCGAGACTATATCTTAACTTTTAACATAACAGACATTTACTGGAGGACTGGCCCCACCGATTCAGGTACCTAGTGAAGCACTGCTAGGTAGCATCATTCGGAACGGGATAGCTGGAATAGGAAGAAGTATCTGCAGTACATCCTGCTGCTAAAGGTAACTGCCTGTCTCAGATGGGGCAGGTGATGTCTGTATTGTGTAGCTCTTGAAAGGGTGGGGGGGGGGGGCGGAGGTCACTGCTGCAAGTCAAAGGGGATCAGAAGTGTTGTGCCCTGGGGGGGAGGGGTCCTGTAATATTGGAGAAGTGCTGGCTGGAAAGCCCTCTTGTTAACTAACCATTTAAAATTTGAGCTGGTTAGTAGGAGAGATTTTACAAAAGCTAGTATGGACATTATTTTTTTTCTGGGGAAACGTTTTAGCATTCCTTCAGTGAAAGTTACTGCACAGCACATTAAGTCCCATTTTAAGGTGCACATGACAATTTTACTGAATTAAACCTAGAGCATAGAAAATGACAGCAGATAAAGACCATCCTGCTTATAATCGAACGAGAAAAACGCCCAAGTTCCAACCTAATTCGGGAGATGGACGTTTATCTCACAAAAACGAATAACGCGGTATAATCGAAAGCCGAACTTGGACGTTTTCAACTGCACTCCATCACAGAAGCGTACAAAGTTCACGGGGGCGTGTCGGAGGCGTGGTGAAGGTGGGACTGGGGCATGGTTATCACCTGAACAGAGATGGGCGCCTTTCGCCGATAATGGAAAAAAAGTATGCGTTTTTAGCTAGAATTTAGGGTACTTTTCCTGGACCCTGTTTTTTCACGAATAAGGCCCCAAAAAGTGCCCTAAATGACCAGATTACCACCAGAGGGAATCGGGGATGACCTCCCCTGACTCCCCCAGTGGTCACAAACCCCCTCCCACCACAAAAAATGATGTTTCACAACTTTTTATTTTCACCCTCAAATGTCATACCCACCTCCCTGGCAGCAATATGCAGGTCCCTGGAGCAGTTGTTAGGGGGTGCAGTGGACTTCAGGCAGGTGGACCCAGGCCCATCCCCCCCTACCTGTTACAATTGTGCTGCTTAATGCTTAGTCGTCCAACCTCCCCAAACCCACTGTACCCACATGTAGGTGCCCCCCTTCACCCCTTAGGGCTATAGTAATGGTGTAGACTTGTGGGCAATGGGTTTTGAGGGGGATTTGGGGGGCTCAACACACAAGGGAAGGGTGCTATGCACCTGGGAGCTCTTTTACCTTTTTTTTTGTTTTTGTAAAAGTGCCCCCTAGGGTGCCCGGTTGGTGTCCTGGCATGTGAGGGGGACCAGTGCACTACGAATCTTGGCCCCTCCCACGAACAAATGCCTTGGATTTATTCATTTTTGAGCTGGGCGCTTTCATTTTCCATTATCACTGAAAAACAAAAACGCCCAGCTCACAAATTGTCGAATAAAACATGGACGTCTATTTTTTGCGAAAATACGGTTCGGTCCGCCCCTTCACGGACCCGTTCTCGGAGATAAACGCCCATGGAGATAGACGTTTTCGTTCGATTATGCCCCTCCATATGTCCTATTCAGCCTGCCCATCATACTATCTACTATCCCTTTCTTTCCCTTACAAATCTTATGTACTTGTCCCAAGTTTTCTTTAATTCAGATACTGTCTTCATCTCCACTTTCTCTATCAGAACGATATTCCACGCATCCTCCGCCTTTCCATAATGAACTACTTCTTTGGATTACTCCAGAGTCTATCAACTTTCACCTTCATCCTATGCCCCCTCATTCCAAAGCTTCATTTCAGCTGAGACTTGCCTCCTGTGCATTTATGCCATGGAGGTATTTAAGTGATTGTCTCTATCGTTGCTGCTCTTTCCATCTTTCTTCCAAAGTATACATATTGACATATGTTTTATGACAAAGACCACTGACCATTTTAGTGGCCACCCTGTGGATTGACTCCATCATGTTTATGTCTTTCTAAAGGTGTAGATTCTCAAATTGTACACAGTACTCTTGGAGGTCTCACCAGGGCTTATAAAGAAGCACTATCACCTCCGTTTTCCTGCTGGCTGTTCCTCTCCTTATGCACCCAAACATACTTCTGGCTTTTGACATTGCTTTTTCTGCCAGTTTGGCGTTTGGCCATCTTAGATCATCAAATCTGTGCATAGAAGTACTTCATTCCCTATACTGTACCACTCCCTTGGGGTTTTGCAGCCTAAATGCATGACCCTGCATTTTTTAGCATTAAATCTTAGCTGCCAAATCCTATACCATTCTAGAACATTCTTGCACTTTAGGAGTAATGCATTTCCTGGGGAAAAAATGTATTCTCAATCATTGGCTCTCAGATTCTCCCCCAACCTTTTAATATTGGAGGAACAAATTACACGAGCTACTGTTGTGGGAGTCTCGGCAGGGGGAGGGGCACCTTTCACCCAGATTGGAAAATACATTAATGTTGGTTTGGGGACTATACCTGCAGCAATTATCTCTTAGGGCCATCTGATAAATAGATTCCATACAGAACCGTTAGCTTAACACTGGGGGGGGGGGGGGGGGGGGGGGAGGAGGGTAAGGGAAGGGTTTAGGGGTAGGGTACAACCTAGAATATAGCTACTGGGCCTTAAGAGTCCTGGCTCAGTAGAAGAGTCTGTTTACAGATGATATTGATGTATTGATTGTATGATTTGTGGTGGGGTGGGGGAGGGAGACTTTGGGGACTGTTTGTTTCTCTTTATTGCATTTTCAATAAAAAAAATTCAAATAATAAAACTTCTTAGTCCGAGTTTTATAGTAGACACCACTAAGAGTTTAATTCAATATGGTGCCTGCTCAGTGCTAGATGTAAGTTTGGCACTATGATATGCTGACTGAACGCTACCTCTGGCAAATGGTGACTTCCGAGGTCTATAAAACAAAATTAGTCCAATGCATGGAGATTTTATAAGTCTAAATATATTGTGAAGAAAGCAGCGTTTAGTGACTTGACATATTGTTACAAAGCGACAGAAATAATGAAATGTACATTGAATCTTATTGATAGATCTCTGCTTTTATATTGTGTGTGCACTGTATTCAAGTAATATTTTATTGGGGGAAAGAAGGGCAGAGGGGGAAAACAAAGTTTACAATGCACAATCAGTTTCTTTATGCAGGGGTCTCAAACTCGGTTCCTTAAGGGCTGAAAACCATTGGGTTTTCAGGATATCCATAGAGAATACACAAAAGAGAGATCTGCATGCAACTGAGGCAGAGCGCATGCAAATCTAGCTCATACATATTTGTTAGGCATATCTTGAAAACTCGACCACCAGCCTGCAGTCGTTAAGGTCAGAAGTTTGACAGCCATGCTTTAGGGTACATGGAAAAAGTACAGCCTATAAGCAGATACTGAACTGTACAAGGCTTTATTTTGCCGAGTCTTTTTTGCAAGGCAGACCTGGCACAAAGGATCTGCAAAATCAAGGACATAGTTTCCCTCCTGCTCATCACTGCTTGAATACAGACCAACTAGTTGCATTCCGTCAGCAAAATCTGTGGTTCTATGGTATGTAAGTATATATATATATAGATATGCATAAATTATGGTGCTGGAAATTATTATTTAGAGAGATTATACTATAAAACTATTTCTCAATATAATTCAGTGCAGGTACAAGGATTTAGAGTTAGGAAACAGGTAATCAGATTACTACTTATGCTTGATCTGATCTCTCTCTCTCGCTGTTTTTTTCTTCTTCTTGTCTTATATTTCACTTTAAGTACAGTAGCTTCTTATATATTCTTTTTCTACCCTCCTTCATTCCATTTACCAAGTAAACACAAATGGTTCTGGTAAGTGAATAACAAACAGAATGACTTCCTGGCAGAAACAGGATGTGAAAATACCTCTACAAACACAGTGTTGCTGTTGAGTTCTAACACCTCCAGCTAGTTAGAAATTAGCATAAGTAAGACATGTGCCCCACCCATTCCTCACCCCATTAGGTATTTCACATGATTGCCAGGCAGAGACTGGCCTGCTTCCATGGCAGATGAAAATATTTATTAAGAAGTTGAGCTGGCCAAGGAAAACAGTAGGTTTGTATATGTTATTGTCCTGGATAGCCTAGAAACTGATGTAATTCATGTCACAAATTGAAACAAAAATTAAATGTCCAGGAACAAGGTCATAATCAGAGCCATTGCTGAAGCTTGCAAGAGATGTCACTTGGTGATTTTCCTGAATATGGAAACTTCTAGATTTTAAACTTCCCCAGAATAAATCAGTTGTGTTGTTTTTCAGGATATTTGCAGATAAATAGTTGGAATGACCACATGAGGGTTAATATTTTCATTTTTCTGATATGGTTTTCCGTTAGTTTTAGTGTATGCTCACGCAACTGGATCTGGAGGCAGGCTCTTGTGAAGCACCAGTAGTTCTACCTTCATGCAGTGTCAGACAAATGAGGTCAGTAAGGAGGCATGATCCACACAAATACATTATTAGTTCATATATGCAACATGCCTACAAATATACGTGGTGTCATTCACTGTATTAAAAACAGCTGCATTTAATAGTATGGAGAAAACGTCAGTAGTTAAGCATTTTGGTCTATCTGGAGAACAGCTGGATGAGCAGGCTTCTCAAAAAATTCTTCTTCATGGTCAGTAGTTTTTGTGCCCTCTTCCTCTTCAAAGCGTTTCTTGTTAGACGTGTCTAATATTGTCTCAAACTCTTCATGGTCTTCAACAATTGTAAGCTCTATGCTACTATTCCTCCTTACATTTTCTGTTGCCTTGACTCCTTTCTCTCTAACATCAGCTTCTGCTGCTTTTGTTTCTGCTGTGGAAGTTGGCTTTTCTGAATCTACCTCACTTAATGCAGTTTTCTCCTGCTCATTGACAGCTTGAGCATCTGCCACTGGTTCCTCTGATTTTTCTTCATTTTCTGTAGCAGGTTCTTTTTGACGAGATTTCTTTAGACTCAAAGTGAGTGGTGCCACTTTGAAAGGGGACCCTGCTTTGTGCTGGGTCGAGGTAAATGATTTCTTAATCTTCTCCCTTCTTTCTGGAGATACAATCTTGTTCATCTTTTTCTCAAGGTTCTGGCGGGAAAAGGCCTTTTTGAGGCTGTCCACCTTTTTAAGGCTGGATTTCTTCAGCTTTTCAGCTCTCGATTCCCCCAGCCTCTCCTCTGTGCTGTCTTCGAGTGCCTCGTCTTCATGAGTGATCTCCTCATCGGAGGACAGGCTTACTGTGTGCATGGTCTCTTCCAGAACTTTGTTCTCATCCACAGGTTCTTCCTGCCCTTCTGTCACACTTGCAACGGATACAGGATCTTTGACAAAAACGTTGGCAGGAATCTCATTTTCCTCCTGAAAGAGTGGACAGTGTGTAAGTGTCATAAATCTTGGAACGGAGATGCAATATACAAATATATGAATCTTAGTAGCTATTGTTTCATACTATGAAAAAGGAAACATCTTTCTTACCATAACATAGATAATTAGGATCTAAGCGTTAGCTTACACAAATCTTTCCCAAGCAAAATGTTTGATGAGTTTCCAAGGGAAGGCTCAATGGCAGGAATGACTAATGTTTACAATAAATATGTTTTTGTAGCTTCTGAGAATAGGATATATTGGATAACTCTTTACATTTTGTAGGTGATACTGAAGAGAGAACGATGAGTTTGGGTTCCAATGTAACTTAAGTTGCTTTACCTCTAGAACACAGATGGATTACTTGAACAGGTAGCAGACAGCAATATCTGGAAAATATTGTTATTCTAGTGTGTTATGCAATTAAATGAACCAAACAGGGGGAATCCAAAGTACAGACATTAAAGAGAAGTACAAAAAGCACAATGGGGCTTCTAAATTGGGTAGCATCAGAAAATGTTTATTCAGGATGGACCTGATATGGGCTGTGTTTCAGCAGATGCCTACATCAGGGGTCTAACAAAAATATATATGTAACAAATTGTCATATGTAAAAAATTATATTCATCAAATATAGAAAATACATGAAAAATAGTACCAACGTAACCTAAATTACGAGCATAACCTATGCTCCAAAATAGATTATGCTCGTAATTTAGGAGCATAAATTTAGTATAAATTATGCTCATAAATTTAGGAGCATAACCTTTATAGAATAAGGCCCTATATGTGTGTCTGTTCCGAACGTAGCAGTGTCGTGGAACAATAAATAATGAATCACTCCTTATGAACACATATGATGTCAGTCAATGCAATCGTTTTCTGTCGTTATAAAAGTCTGCTGCAATAGAGTCACGTTCTTGTGTATGACACAGATGTTATCATTTCTTGGGCACGTGCATAACATTACCGCTCACCATGAGACCATTCTGCGCATGTGCTAGGCGCTATCTCTACCGGGCTGCATGTAGTCTTTCCGCGTATCTCATTTGCATGTGGTTTCCTTTGAGTATCAATATCAATTCTATTATTGTTGACCGCTAAACTCCCCTTTACAGGGTTCAGTGCAGTTTACAAAACTCTAAGCCAAAAATCTGACAAATATAGAATGTAGGAATACATCACAATAAAACATTAAAATCAAAACCAACATACATTAAATTTAAAATTATCCAGCAGACTATTCCTCAGGGAATAGATATGTCTAACTTCTTTCTAAACATAAGATAATTTATCTCCATTCTAATAAAAAATGAAAATGAATTCCATAATGACACCCCCTTAACTAAAAATATGGTATTTGCCATTTAAAACATCACATTCTGAGGTCCAGGAAAAAGCTATGCTTCTTGTCAGTTTGGTTTTTGACTAGAACATTCATATGGAGTTTGCCACCACTGAAAACATTGTTAAAATAACAGACAGTGATTCCAACTGTGTGAACGACTTCTCTGTAACTGGACATCATGACGATATCGAAGATGAAGATGACAATGCAAGTGATGAGTTAGACAGCACTACTTCCAATGCAGATGATAATGATGATGATGATAAAAAAGCAGTGGCGTACCGAGGGCGGGGCGGTGGTCCGCCCCAGGTGCGCTCTCCAGGAGAGGTGCAGGGAGCAGCCACGTGGCTGTTGGCTCCGCTGGTTCCCTGCTCTCTCTGCTGTTACTTCCTGTTCTGGGGCAGAGAGAGCAGGGAACCAACGGAGGAGACAGCCGCGTGGCTGTCCCCAGCAGGTAGGAAGAATGCACCCGGGGGGGGGGGGGGGGGAGTGTCGTGCTGCACCTGGGGAGGGTGCGCAATGGCAACCCACCCCGGGTGGCAGCTGACTAAGGGACGCCACTGTGATAAAGTCTTCTTTGCCATATGGAAGTCAAGTGTTTCAGACAGAGTTTCCCTTGATCAACACCCGCAGACCCAGTGTAAAGACAGTAGTAGTCTTGCAGAGTGGTCTGATTGGAAGGAACCCTGCCAGCGCATGTGTTGATTTAATAATGACTCACAAGCGCACCTGCAATAATAGTCATTTTCAAAATTTAGTTTTACTAAAAGCAAAGTGGACTGAATTACAGAGTAATAAAGTTGTTGGGATATAAACATTAACACTAGTTGCATTCACTGGACTTTTACTTTTACATTTTAGCCATTAGCATCGATTGCTGTTTCACGTTCAGTAGGTTCAGTATTGGCTATTTACATATGCAGATGTTAATGGCGACTTTTAAGCATATCCCCCAAAGACAGGAAGAGAAATTGGTTTGGATATGAGCTGGGAGTGCTGGAGACACAACGGATGAGGTGCCTGGTTTGCAACGAAGGACAGAAGGTTGCCAAGAATAGAGAAGGAAATAAAGAGGCTGGAGTTGCTGCAGTGAAGGATGGAAAGTATGCTGTGGGACTATATCAATTTCAGGTGAGGGGGAAGACAGAATGTGCAGAAATTGAGTTTCTCCCTCCCCCTAACAATTAGCCTTGGATTCTTTGCCTTTGACCTGTTTCTTCTCCCCTCTGATTCTCTGTACCATCTCTTCTATTTTCCCCTCTGCTCTTGCCCCTCATTCTTCTTTCCTTCCCTATTCCCTGCTTCTCACATCCTCACATCTTTTCTGTTCTGTCTCTCTCTCTCTCCTCCTCTCTTCTGCTTCTTGTGCCTATTGATTCTTCTTGAGTACTGAAGCTCTCTTCTCTCCTACTTCACCTTTGCTCCTTCCCCTTTCTTTCTCTCCTCTTGCCCTCACTTTTACTGCTTACTGAACTTTCCAGTTTTCCTCCTGCAGTTCAATCTCTCCTCCTTCCTCTGCACCTTCTTCCCCCCTCTCCTTTCCCTTCTATTGTGAGACTCACAGAACACCACTGTTTTTAAGAATAGAAAACATTACAACCTAGATATTCACCTGTTTACTTTCTAATATTTCTTTGATTTAAAAGAAATAAAGGGGTCCTTTTACTAAGATGCGCCAAAAAATGGCCTGCGCTGGTCTAGACATGTGTATTTGGTGTGCGCAAATCAATTTTTCAACACACCTGCAAAATAGGGCTTTTTTAATGCCGAAAATGGACGTGGGGCAAAATAAAAATTGGCGTGTGTCCATTTTGGGCCTGAGACTTTACTGCCACCCATTGACCTAGCGGTGAAGTCTCATGCGTTAACCGGGTGGTAATCATCAGCACGCGAACAATGTCGATTACTGCCCGCACGCCAGAAAATAAAAATATTTTCCATGGCACGTAGCGGACATGCGTCAAAAATGAAATTACTGCAAAGGCCATGCGGTAACTTCAAACTGACGTGTGTAGGACATGCATACGTGCCTACGCAGCTTAGTAAAAGGGTCCCAAAGATAGTTGGGGGGTTTTCCTTAAGATGTAGAAAAATGAACACTTTTTTTTTTGGTAAAATATAAAGCCCAAGCCTGATAGTAGAAAAATGGTTACTTGACATCACAAAACATGTGAATATTTGTAGTATATCTGTTGTCTACTTTGTTCTTTTTAATAGTGGAAAAGTAAAGAGAATGTATAAGTCCAGCAACCTTGCAAGTTAAAAACCCTTGGATCTTTAGATAGTCAAACTTGTGCCCAGTTAATAATTTGGGGGGTAATTTTACTAACCTACAGTAAGCACTGGCACAGGCTTACTGCAGGTAAGTTCCAAATCTGTGCTTGCTACCACTGTGCTAAAAAATATTTTTGGAGGGGTATGTATTCCTGCGCTAATCAGTTAGTGCTTCCGCATTACCATGCTCTAAGGGGTCCTTTTACTAAGCCACGGTAAAACATGGCCTGCGGTAGTGCGAGCATACCTTTTGGGTGCTTGCTGGGCCATTTTTTTTTACCATGCCTAGGAAAAAGGGCCTTTTTTAAAGGAGCCGGAAAATGGATGTGCGTTAAAATTGAAACCAGTGCGTTTCCATTTTTGGCCAGAGACCTTACCGCCACCCATTGACCTTGCGGTAAGGGCTCACATGCTACACACTGGTTGGCATGCACAAGCTGCCGATTAACGCCAGAAACACCGAGTGCGGTAGGAAATAAAAAAATAATTTGTCTTGGCATCATGGGGGTGTGTGCCAGGCCTGAAATTACCACTGGCGGCGTGCCAGCCTAGTTGTAGTCTTGCTTTGGCGCATGCTGTATGCGCATAGAGCCTACTGTGCCTTTGTAAAAGGGCCCCTAACTAATTAGCGCAGAATTACTGCATGAGCCCTTACAGCCCACAAAAACAGGAGTTGTAATTCTTTTTAATGGTCGCATGCTAATGGCAATGTTAGCGTGTGTCTACACAAATATATCTAACAAGAGATACTCATTTCAGAGTCTGACTTGCAAAGTTATTAAGAAGCGTAAGGAGGGAAAAAAGCCTCAAGAAGCTCCCAGTGTTACTGAACAGAGGGAGCAGGACTGCTTCATCATTGGCTCAAAAAGGTCTTCCTCCTCTGCTAAGATACGTGCAGAGGTCTCATGCTAACTTTCTGACCGACAGACCCTGAAGCAGGCTGACGAAACGCTGGCCGTCGTAGGTCACGGTCTCTACTTGTGGAAAAGGAAGCACCATATTAAGCTAAGTGAAAGCTGAAATTACTATCTTTTTGTGCATTAGACAGTGAACGCAAACATTACAATTTCTCTGGCCTTATATTAAGGGACGTTACAGTGTTGAAAGTAGGAAGTTTGAAGGGATCACCCCCTTGTGCGATGTTAGTGTGTGGCCATTAATAGAAAAAAAAAAGAAAAAATTAGCCATTTTCCAGCTGTGATAAAAAATGGCCTTAGCGCATGGGAAAAATCTGTGTAAGGGCATGCAAAGGCCACTTTTTACCACAGCATAGTAAAAGCACCTCTTGGGTTAACATTGGTCAGTAACCTTTAAGAAACAGGTTCTGGAAATGTGAAATATTAAGAGTTGGGCACTTGAGTGGTATGTTAAGTAAGGTCTTGTTTATCATCTATCACATGTTCTTTTATAAATCAAACCTGTTTCACTTCTAACAAACATGTTTATTTTTAAAGCTAAATTGAAACATATAAAATAATTAAATTGGGGCCTTTAAGTTTAGCTGTACAACATAAGACTAGGCCTCATTTCAAGGTTGGTTCTGTGATGCAGTTTATATTCATTAATAAAACCATGTATAAGTTAGAAACTAAGCTAAGAAGTTTCTCCACTTTGATCTTAGGGCCCTGTTTACTAAGGCATGCTAGCGTTTTTAGCGTGCACTAAAACTTAGCGCACTTTAACGCTAGAGACATCCATATGGATGTCTCCAGCATTACTGCACACTAATTTTTAGTGCGTGCTAAAAACGCTAGCACTACAGAGTGGCTTAATAAACAGAGCCCTTTGGGGTCCTATACAAAGGTCCAGTAAAACGTGGCCAGTAGTAGTGTGGGCGTGTGTTTTGGATGTGTGCTGGGCCATTTCTTTACCACGTCTGGAATAAAGATTTTTACGGGCAGGGAAATAGACATGTGGAAAAATTAAAACTAGCGCACGTCTATTTACGGCCTGAGCCCTTAACGCCACCCCACTGAGTTAGTGGTAAAGGCTCATGCGCTACCCATGCGGTAACCGTGGAGCTCACACCCACTGCCCGTCTCCGCCGGGAACGACCCGAGGTAGAAAATGGAAAATTATTTTCTACCGTGAGATTCAGCGCCAAACTCAGAATTACTGCCAGGTGCATGTGCTAGCCCAGTGATACTGACAATTTGGCGCATGCAACTCATGAGTTAGCCCTCCCACGCCTTTGTAAAAGGGCCCCTTAGTGATTTAGGGGTGGTTTAGAGCTGCTTGCTAATTTTGTGACTATCAGGGGCATTTTCGAAAGAGAAGGACGCCCATCTTCCGACAAAAATCGGGAGATGGGCATCCTTCTCTCAGGGTCGCTCAAATCGGCATAATCGAAAGCCGATTTTGGGTGCCCTCAACTGCAGTCCATTGAGAGGACAACCAAAGTTCATGGGGGCGTGTCGGAGGTGTAGCAAAGGCGGGACTGGGGTGTGCTTAAGAGATGGGCGTCCTCGGCCGATAATGGAAAAAAAAAGGGCGTCCGTGATGAGCATTTGGTCGACTTTACTTGGTCCATTTTTTTTTAACAACCAAGCCTCAAAAAGGTGCCCGAACTGACCAGATGACCACCAGAGGGAATCGGGGATGACCTCCCCTTACTCCCCCAGTGGTCACCAAGCCCCTCCCACCCTAAACAAAAACATTTAAAAAAATTTTTGTTAGCCTCTATGCCAGCCTCATATGTCATACCCAGCTCCATGACAGCAGTATGCAGGTCCCTGGAGCAGTTTTAGTGGGTGCAGTGCAGTTCAGGCAGGTGGACCCAGGCCCATCCCCCCCCACCTGTTACACTTGTGCTGGTAAATGTGAGCCCTTCAAAACCCACTGTACCTACATGTAGGTGCCCCCCTTCACCTCTTAGGGCTATGGTAGTGGTGTACAGTTGTGGGGAGTGGGTTTTAGGGGGCTCAGCACCGAAGGTAAGGAAGCTATGCACCTGGGAGCAATTTGTGAAGTCCACTGCAATGCCCCCTAGGGTGCACGGTTGGTGTCTTTGCATGTCAGGGGGACCAGTGCACTACGAATGGTGGCACCTCCCACGACCAAATGCCTTGGATTTGGTTGTTTTTGAGATGGGCGTCTTCAGTTTCCATTATTGCCGAAAACCGGGGACGACCATCTCTAAGGTCGACCATCTCAACATTTAGGTAGACCATCTCTAAGGTCGACCTAAATGTTGAGATTTGGGCGTCCCCGACCGTATTATCGAAACGAAAGATAGACGCCCATCTTGTTTCGATAATACGGGTTTCCCCGCCCCTTCGCCGGGACGTCCTTAGAGATGGGCGCCCCCGTTCGATTATGCCCCTCCACATCACTCTAAATTGTGAGCACAGTATATATGATTTTTATGTACCTCTCTAAGGGGACCTTTCACAAAGGCACGCTAGCGTTTTTAGCGTGTGCTAAAAATAAGCATGTGCTAAACGTTAGAGACACCCAAATATTTCTACGGGCGTCTCTAGCATTTAGTGCATACTAATCACTAGCATGTACTAAAACCACTAGCACGCCTTTGTAAGAGACCCCCTAAGGGACTAAGCTGCGCTGTAAAAATTATTGCGTGCTAATGCTAGAGACACTCATATATGCCTATGGATGTCTCTAGCATTAGCCCGCAGTAATTTTTAGCTCTTGCGAAAAACGCTAGTGCACCCTAGTAAACAAGGCCCTAATTTGTTTTTTTTCCCCTGATGAAACCAAACATTTTCCAGAAGCTGTAGCAGTTTCAGTGACAATGAAGACAGGAAAGGTGAGACTCCAACTCAGATGAGGCAGAGTGATTATTTTCTTTCCTGGTTCAAAGATTTTACCTCCAGGACTAGAACCTGGAGAATCTTGCAAAAATAAATATACACTTACATACACACATAAATCAGAGACCCTTTTAATAACGTGCACTAGAATCTTGGCTTAACACATTATAACTGATTATTGTAAAGTACAAACAGTACAAAATTCCACTGCCTGCCTTGTATGCAGTGCTCCTTGCTTTGAGAAGGCTTCCCCTCTCTTGTTAAAACTCTACTGGCTTCCTGTAAACGCCTTTAAAATATGCGTGACTGTTTACCAAATCATATATGGTTTATCATCCTCCTACATGCAACAACTAATTGATTTACCTTCACACAGTGACGATCCTAGGTCAGCTGCCACCCGGGGCGGATCGCAATGACCCCCCCCCCCCCCCCCCGGGTGCATTCTTGGCTGCTGAGAGCAGCCCCACGGCTCTTGGTTCCACTGGCTCCCTGCTCCCTCTGCCCCGGAACAGGAAGTAACCTGTTCCGGGGCAGAGGGAGCAGGGAACCAGCAGAGCCGACAGGCGCGCGGCTGCTCTCTGCACCCCTCTAGCGGCGTGCACCCAGGGCGGACCGCCTCCACCGCCCCGCCCTTCGTACGCTGCTGCCTTCACATAATACAGTAAAATCATCTGGAGAATACCTCACGCTCCATTATCCAAACTGCAAAGGTCTTTCTTACAAATCGATCCTTGATGCAGGCTTTACATATCAGAGTACCAAACTTTGGAATTCTCTACCCAAGTAATTAAGGTACTTAGAAGATTATCTGAGATTCCGTAAATTACTAAAGGCTTCTCTGTTAAGTACGTATCTTATCAAAAGACAATAAACTAATATTGCTATCTCTCTTATATGCTTCAACATAAGCAATACTCTAGCCTAGCTTCATAACAAACACACCATTATTCCTAATATGTTAAATACTATAATATAATACAGATAGTTCTGACTGTATGAAATTTTTGATGTTTTTCTTGAATGTAAGCCATATTGAACCTGAGCTTGTTTGGGTTAATGTGGGATACGAATGTCATAAATAAATAAAGCAGGGCTTTCCCACATGCTAAGCCCAGATTTTATGCAGCACTGTTTTCAAGATTTTTCCTTTTTTTCTCTCCTATTCCCATTAGCACAGGGCATCTCCTATTTAGGAGACACTCATGAGTGTTCCTGTATTAATTCTTTGTTAGTCATTTACCCCCAAATTCTGTATAGCTCGCTCAAACTTAAGGTGCGCAATTTGGGGTGTGGAGTGCAGATACACATAAAGTAATTGACTAAGTTGGTGATAACAATCACTAATCATCCTTAACAAGTACTCGTGGCACTGGTTACACGCGTATCTGCTCTGTTCCCATATTCTATAACCCCACGCGCCTAGTTCATCTCACGTGCAACTACAAAGATAGTGTGGCCGAGGGAGGTGCCTGGGCAGGTCATGGGCATTCCCAGATTTTGGGCACAGATATGTAATACTTCCTTTTCGTGCTTAGCTGACAATAATTTGGTGCAAGCATTTACACCAGCTTTAGGCAGGCGTAAGTGCTCATGCCTAAAGTTAGGCCAAGAATGACTTAAGCTAGTATTCTGTAAAGACAGGTCCACATGGAACTGACTTTATAGAATTCACGTTTGGCACGCACCATTCCGGCTCCTAACTTTGGGTGCCATTTTCTGAATCTACCGTTTAGTGCACGTTTTACAAACTGCTGTCACAAATCTCAGTTTCCAACATGTCTTAATTATTTACTCACTGATGTCATCCGTGATGTCACTGCGTGTTGATAAACAAACAAAATGTTCTCAAAAGAAAGATCACGTTTTAATTAAAATACTCAGAGTTAAAAAAGGATTAACGACTCAATTTCTGAGAAAATAATGGTCTCTTGCTTCTGTGAAACTCTTAACTTTTGTGTAGTGTTATTTAAAATTTGACATCTCAGTAACATTAAGGTGGATTTCTATGAAACCACACAACACTGTTTGAAACAGATGTCACTTTGGGCACGTAAAATGTTAACTAATTCAGTGCAGGTTTGCAGTTGTTATGTTTAAGGGGCTCACTTTTTTCCAGACACAGTATACATATATATGTAGTGGTTGATATTTAAAGCTAGTTAATCCAGATAGCAGCACCAGCTAACCAGATAAATAGTGCTCACTGGTCCCAGACACTGATATCATGTCTGACCACCTCAGCACTATTCAGGTACTGATAGGTAGAGCTAAGGAAGAGCTGGGAGTTATTTTGGCACAGCAGAGTCTTGAATTATCTGACGTAAACAGGACTGACCCATTGTCGGATAAGTGAAAAGGCACCTACCCCACACATGCTCAGTTTTCACAAATGCGTGGGGGCAAGAGCAGTTGGGAGAATGCTGTTGGACAGTCTCTTCAGCTGGCGGAGCTTGAGGATCCCAACCAGCCATAACAGCAGATGCTGTGCCACACAATGAGGAGGCCCAGGCCTCTGAAGCCCCATGGATGCGGTTGAGCTGGTGAGTGGGGAGGAACTTAAGGGAGGGTCCAGGAGCAGTGGAGCTGCATCTGTTTGGAAGGGTGGGAAGGGGTTGGGAGGTGCGACAGGAGGGAGAGTGGGCAAAGCCTGGTGAACCGATCGTCAGTTAATCTGGAGGGTTGGATAACCGAAGGTTGACTCAGTTAATGAAGACTCTACTGTACTTCCCGTATTCAGCACTGGTACCCGGGTTATTATCTGGGCGTGTTAGATCAGAGAAATATCAGCTGCTGAATATCCACTGCTGCTGTCCAGACACAGTCTGACACTGAATATCTAGATAAAGAAAAACCACCAGTGGTCAGTTTTAAAAAAAGGCTGATTACCTTGGATTTAATGTGCCCCCATAATTTTTGCTTTATAAGGACCACAAATATCAAATGTAGTACCAAAATGTCAAAAAAATAATTTCCCCCTTATCAAGGTGTGGCAAAAGGTGGGCTTTTACCGCACCTTGATTTACCACGGGAATCACTACAGTGGAAAATGAATAACACTACTTGTGAGCCACCTCACAAGCAGCATTATTCCATGGGCTCAGTACCATCGGTCCGTCAATTGGGTTAGTGCTTGAAAACTGCCCCCTAAGTACACGTTTATAATAATATATTAGTTTAGTTTAATATATTTTCTACACCTTCTTTCAAATTAATATCAAAGTGGTTTACAATATTTATAACCAAAATTCTGAAGCTTAAAAATTGTTGAGTATTTATTGAGCCCCTTGACACTGTTATATCCAAGTCTCAGCTACTGATAAATTATTTTTTATTAAAGGTGTCATTGTTTATTCTGAAACAAATTAAATTAATCATTTTGAACAGCATGATCTCACTCCAGTGTTTGTTTTTATTATTATTATTATTATTTATACTGGACTGTGCTACAAGTCAAGATTATTTATTGTGAACTTAAAGGAATGATAAACACAATAGTTGTGCGGTCAGAGGACAAAACAAGAGTTTAATGTGTGTTAAAAGTACCAGGGAGGTCAGCCTGGTGGGAGTGGTGCCAGCCTCATGCTGGTTGCAACAAATGTATCTAAACTGTTGCAATTTTTTTTAGTATTCATATATAAATGTCAAATAAAAAATAAAGCTAGCTAATTTATGGGCCTGTTTACTAAAAAGCATTAACAAATGAGTTTCAAGTTTATTATGGGTTTACTACCCCGCCCATCACCAGTCACATCTAGGTGGCTTACATACATTTACTAAAATGCGGTAGAGGCGCATTAGCACGCGCTGTGTAGGTGCCCACAATATTCCAAGGGTGCCTATACAGTTAGCGCGTGCTGATTTTGTGCATGCGCTAAAAACGCTAGCGCACCTTAGTAAGGGCTCTGGGGTCCTTTTACTAAGCCGCGTTAAGTGTGTACATGTGCCCAACGTGCTCCAAAATGGAGTTACTGCCCGACTACCCCGTGGCTCTTGGGGTAATTTCATTTTTGGCGCGCCTCCGCTATGCGCATCTGAAAAATATTTTTTATTTTCTGGTGCACGTAACAGATGCGTGCCAAGTGGCGTTTGGCACGCGCAGGTCATTACCGCCCGGTTAACATGTGAGTCTTTACCGCTAGGTCAATGGCTGGCGGTAAGGTCTCAGGCCCAAAATGGACGCGCTAAAATTTTCATTTTGCCGCAAGCCCATTTTCGGCAAAAAAAAAGGCTTTTACAGGTGTGCTAAAAAATGGATTGGCACGCACCCAAAACCTGTGCCTACACTACCGCCATTTTTTAGCGTGCCTTTGTAAAAGGACCCCTCTGTTTACTAAGGTGCACTAACGTTTTTAGCGTGTGCACAAAATTAGCGCGTGCTGTGTAGGCGCCCATAGGAATATTGCAGGCGTCTATACAGTTAGTGCGCGCTAAAAGCACTAACGTGCCTCTAGCGTGGCTTAGTAAACAGGGCAGTGGCGTAGCAAGGGTGGCTGCCACCCGGGGCGGTTCACCACTGTGCACCCCCCCTCGGCGCATTAACCCCCCCCTCGGCGCATCACTCAAGCCCCCCCCCTCGAGTGCATTCTTGCCTGCCATGTGCACGCTGCTGGGGGGGTGTCGGTTCCGCTGGTTCCCTGCTCCCTCTGCCCCAGAACAGGAAGTAACCTGTTCCGTGGCAGAGGGAGCAGGGAACCAGTGGAGCCGACACCCCCCCAGCGGCGTGCACCCGGGGTGGACCGCCCCCACCGCCCCGCCCTTTCTACGCCACTGAAACAGGGCCCTAAAAACAGGAGAATTCAGAGGGGAGTAGACAACGACTAGACTCAAGAGGGATAGAGACAGAAGTTGCCCGGGAGGGAAAGGTTAGGACAGCTGTTGTACTTGGTGATTCGATCATTAGGCATATAGATAGCTGGGTGGCTGGTGGACGTGAGGATCGCCTGGTGACTTGCCTGCCTGGTGCGAAGGTGGCGGACCTCACGCGTCACCTAGATAGGATTTTATATAGTGCTGGGGAGGAGACGGCTGTCTTGGTACATGTGGGTACTAATGACATAGGAAAATGTGGGAGAGAGGTTCTGGAAGCAAAATTTAGGCTCTTAGGTAGAAAGCTGAAATCCAGATCCTCCAGGGTAGCATTTTCTGAAATGCTACCTGTGCCACGCGCAGGGCCCAAGAGACAGGCAGAGCTCCAGAGTCTCAATGCGTGGATGAGACGATGGTGCAGGGAGGAGGGCTTTAGATTTGTTAGGAACTGGGCAACATTCTGGGGAAGGGGGAGCCTATTCCGAAAGGATGGGCTCCATCTTAACCAGAGTGGGACCAGGCTGCTGGCATCGGCGTTTAAGAAGGAGATAGAGCAGCTTTTAAACTAGAAATGGGGGGAAGGCCGACAGTCCGCTCAAAAGAGCATGGTTCGGGATAAGGTATCTTTCAAAGATATCACCATAACAGGGAAGATAGAGTATCCTGATAGTGAGGTTGCAAAAGAGATTGTAGTAGATCGGGTATCTTTAAATAACAATAAAAATCAGACAAAAGATTGCCAATTAATACTGTCAAGTACTAAGCATGATGTACTTAGGAACACAAACATAGTTTGAAATGTCTATATGCGAATGCCAGGAGCCTAAGAAATAAGATGGGGGAGTTGGAATATATTGCACTAAATGAAAAATTAGATATAATAGGCATCTCTGAGACCTGGTGGAAGGAGGATAACCAGTGGGACACTGTCATACCGGGGTACAAATTATATCGTAGTGATAGGGTGAATCGGATTGGTGGAGGGGTAGCATTGTATATTAACGAGAGCCTTGAATCAAATAGATTGAAAATTCTGCAGGAAACAAAACACTCCTTGGAATCACTGTGGATTGAAATTCCATGTGCAAAGGGGAAAAGGATAGTGATAGGAGTGTACTACCGTCCGCCTGGCCAGGACGATCAGACGGATGCGGAAATGTTAAAGGAAATCAGGGACGCAAACAAACTGGGCAACACAATAATAATGGGGGATTTCAATTACCCGCATATAGACTGGGTTAATGTAACATCTGTACACGCAAGGGACATAAGATTTCTTGATGAAATCAAGGACAGCTTCATGGAACAGCTAGTTCAGGAGCCGACAAGAGAAGGAAAAATACTAGACTTAGTCCTTAGTGGTGCTCATGATCTAGTGCAGGGGGTAACGATACGAGGGCCGCTTGATAACAGTGATCATAATATGATCGGTTTTGATATTGGCATTGAAGGAAGTGAAACTAGGAAATCAAGTACGCTAGCGTTTAACTATAGAAAAGGTGATTACGACAAAATGAGAAAAATGGTGAAAAAAAGACTGAAAGGAGCAGCTCGCAGAGTAAAAAACTTGCATCAGGCGTGGATGCTGTTTAAAAACACCATCCTGGAGGTTCAGGACAAATATATTCCACGTATTAGAAAAAAGGGAAAAAAGACTAAAACGTCAGCCGGCGTGGCTAAACAGTAAGATAAAGGAAATCATTAGAGCCAAAAAACAATCCTTCAGAAAGTGGAGAAGAGAACCAACTGAAAGTAACAGGATAGACCATAAGGAATGCCAAGCCAAATGCAAAGCGGAGATAAGGAGGGCAAAAAAGGACTTTGAGAAGAAATTAGCGTTGGAAGCAAAAATACATAGTAAAAATTTTTTTAGATACATTAAAAGCAGGAAACCGGCCAAAGAGTCGGTTGGGCCGCTGGACGAAAATGGTGTTAAAGGGGTGATCAAGGAGGACAAAGCCGTAGCGGAGAAATTAAATGAATTCTTTGCTTCGGTCTTCACCGAGGAGGATTTGGGGGGGACACCGGTGCCGGAAAGAATATTTGAAGCGGGGGAGTCGGAGAAACTAAACAAATTCTCTGTAACCTTGGAGGATGTAATGGGTCAGTTCAGCAAGCTGAAGAGTAGTAAATCACCGGGACCTGATGGTATTCATCCCAGAGTATTAATAGAACTAAAAAATGAACTTGCGGAGCTACTGTTAGAAATATGCAATCTGTCCCTAAAATCGAGTGTAGTACCGGAAGACTGGAGGGTAGCCAATGTTACTCCGATTTTTAAGAAGGGTTCCAGAGGAGATCCGGGAAATTATAGACCGGTGAGTCTGACGTCGGTGCCGGGCAAGATGGTGGAGGCTATTATTAAGAATAAAATTGCAGAGCATATACAAAAACATGGACTGATGAGACAAAGTCAGCACGGATTTAGTGAAGGGAAGTCTTGCCTCACCAATCTAATGCATTTTTTTGAGGGGGTAAGCAAACATGTGGACAATGGGGAGCCGGTTGACATTGTATATCTGGATTTTCAGAAGGCGTTTGACAAAGTGCCGCACGAAAGACTCCTGAAGAAATTGCAGAGTCATGGAATCGGAGGTAGGGTATTATTATGGATTAAGAACTGGTTGAAAGATAGGAAGCAGAGAGTAGGATTGCGTGGCCAGTATTCTCAGTGGAGGAGGGTAGTTAGTGGGGTCCCGCAGGGGTCTGTGCTGGGTCCGTGGCTTTTTAATGTATTTATAAATGACCTAGAGATGGGAATAACTAGTGAGGTAATTAAATTCGCCGATGACACAAAATTATTCAGGGTCGTCAAGTCGCAGGAGGAATGTGAACGATTACAGGAGGACCTTGCGAGACTGGGAGAATGGGCGTGCAAGTGGCAGATGAAGTTCAATGTTGACAAGTGCAAAGTGATGCATGTGGGTAAGAGGAACCCGAATTATAGCTACGTCTTGCAAGGTTCCGCGTTAGGAGTTACGGATCAAGAAAGGGATCTGGGTGTCGTCGTCGATGATACGCTAAAACCTTCTGCTCAGTGTGCTGCTGCGGCTAGGAAAGCGAATAGAATGTTGGGTGTTATTAGGAAGGGTATGGAGTCCAGGTGTGCGGATGTTATAATGCCGTTGTATCGCTCCATGGTGCGACCGCACCTGGAGTATTGTGTTCAGTACTGGTCTCCGTATCTCAAAAAAGATATAGTAGAATTGGAAAAGGTACAGCGAAGGACGACGAAAATGATAGTGGGGATGGGACGACTTTCCTATGAAGAGAGGCTGAGAAGGCTAGGGCTTTTCAGCTTGGAGAAGAGACGGCTGAGGGGAGATATGATAGAAGTGTATAAAATAATGAGTGGAATGGATCGGGTGGATGTGAAGCGACTGTTCACGCTATCCAAAAATACTAGGACTAGAGGGCATGAGTTGAAGCTACAGTGTGGTAAATTTAAATCGAATCGGAGAAAATTTTTCTTCACCCAACGTGTAATTAGACTCTGGAATTCATTGCCGGAGAACGTGGTACGGGCGGTTAGCTTGACGGAGTTTAAAAAGGGGTTAGATAGATTCCTAAAGGACAAGTCCATAGACCGCTATTAAATGGACTTGGAAAAATTCCGCATTTTAGGTATAACTTGTCTGGAATGTTTTTACGTTTGGGAGCGTGCCAGGTGCCCTTGACCTGGATTGGCCACTGTCGGTGACAGGATGCTGGGCTAGATGGACCTTTGGTCTTTCCCAGTATGGCACTACTTATGTACTTATGTACTTATGTACAATACTGATAGGAAAGTGTTGGAAACTACAAAAGAAGGGTATGCTGCATTCCAAGCCATTTCCAAGGGAAGATATATATGTTACACAACAGTTCTAACCCGGAAAAAGGAACATTTTCAAATCTGTTTTGAAATCCTGAAGCTTCTTATGTTCTCTCATTGGTTGTGGGAATTTATTCCAGTTTTTTGGGCCTTGGACTGAAAAGATAGCTGATCAAGTATGCTCATGGAAGATTTCCCGGAAAGTTGGAATAATCGTGATTCATTCATCGATCGTAACGATTGTGTAGGGATATAAGGAATTAGGAGGCAAGAAAGATATTGAGGTTCGTCAGAAACTTTAATTTTATGACTCAGAAGCATTGTTTTGCAGTAATTCTATGCGGTATTGGAAGCCAATGTGCTTCCCCAAAGAGTGGAGATAATTTTTTTTGAACCAGTAATTAGTTTTATGGCAGTATTCTGCATGAGTTGTACACTATTGTATACAGCATTACAATAATCGAGCTGGGATATAACAAAGGAGTGAATCAAGATGTTTAACACGTGAGGATAAACCAGAGATTTAATTGATCTAATCTGTTTTAGACGAAAAAGCATTTGCCAATTACAATGTTAATCTGCGAGTGCACATGCAAATTTGGGTGTGCTCCCAATTTTTTCTATGCATAATTTAATTGACTAATGAACTAATTAGTGCCAATAATTGGCTTAACAAGCAATTATTAGTGCTAATTGAAATCAATTGCGTGGCTAAATTTTGCATGCATCCTGGAAAAGGGGGAACGGAAATGGGAGGGTCATGGGCATTTTGGGGCGGAGCATGAGTGTGGATTCCAGTTATGTGCACAATTATAGAATAAGGGGGTTCTGCACATAAATTTGCACCACATTCTTGTCGGTGCCAATAGACGTGCCTAAATTTACACGTGACCCCTGTGCTTAAATGCTATTCTATTTAGGCACAGCTTATAGAATAGCACTTAAGCATTTTTTTTAGGCGTGATTTATAGAATTCACCCCTTAGTGTGTTTTAATACAGGACTTTCCTGAGTGCTAAGTCCATTTCTAACACAACCCCAAAACAGGGCTTTTCCCCTATTTTATTTGCTCAGTTCCTGCGCTCATTTTTCTATTAGCGCACAAGACCTGCAAAAATTTTAACATGGGAACACTTACCACCTCCTATTTAGGAGGTGCTAAGTCCTCCCATGTTAAGTCTGTTGTATCCAGTTAGCATGCACTACTGCGAATGCACTAACTGGATAACACTTCCATGCCCATTCCCCAGCCATGACACGCCCCTTCCCCCCCAAAATAGTGAAAAATAAATAAATAGTGCACGATTAGTGCACGCTGGCAGGCAATTTACTGCAAAATGCTTTAATGTCTTTTGGTGTGAGCATTTTTTCCTTGTGTTAAGTGTGTACTAATGCTTAATGCAGTTTAACTAAAGGGCCCCTTAACATTTGTAAGGTGGCCTATGACTGCAATCCTCTTGCCTCCTGACTAAGAATAAATGTGCCTTGTCTGTGGCTGAAGTTGTTATTATTTGGGTAGTGCTACCAAATGTAAGTGACGCTTTACAGGCCCACGCCAGATTGAGTGCCAACTTCTTGATGTTTGCAATCTAACATGACAGAGAGGCAGGCTATAAACACAGGCAAGGTACAGGATGTAGTCAGAAAGAAGTATTTCAGTGACTGTCAAAATATGATGAAGTTCTTCCTTCTAAATTTGAAGGACTAAGATCGCATTGGCGGCTTAGCACAAACAGTACATGTTCACTTTATTTTTCTTTTTCAGCAGTTTGTCTGCACCCAGTAACAGTGTGTGTTCAGGATAGAACCTTCAGGAAAGGATAGCTGTAATGAACATTTGTCTAGTACTGAGCACGTTACAAAGCACAGTTAATGACCCTTGGCCTTGACCTACATTAATCCTGCAATTCAAGGCTTGGGCTTCTGTAAAATTAAAGATCTGGTGGCTCTGGGCTAGGTGCTGAACATCACCATGCTGGGACACGTGGGTGCAACTCAATACCCAAAGCCATAAGCTATCTCCAGTTCAGAAAAGACCTGAAAACCCACCTTTTCAAACAAATTCTATAACTAAACACAAACTACAGATGCTACATAAAACTTGGTAATTGAAAAACACTACTGTAACTTCATCTGAGTGTAAAACTGTGAGCTACTTTAAGCCGAAACCTATTTTTTGGGAAAATAGTGGGATACAAGAATACATAAACATTGCTCCTTGGGGATGCTGCAGAGGAAACACTTTATTTCCTTCTGGTGGGCCTGGACAGTGCCCATGCAAAGGTATCAGGTGCCACTATAATACTCTCAACCCTCCTGCCTCTCTCAACTTTCATGCTGTTAGTGCACTTGCCCTTCTGAGATTTTGATTATTAAATTCAGCAGTCATGATCATTGGCGCATCACCCCTCCCAGAACCATACTGTAAAAAGGTATAATTGGACATCACTATTTGTGTGTGTGTATATGATGGGGGAAGAGAATGTGGTAAAGGCAGTTAGCTTAGCGGAGTTTAAAAAGGTTTGGATGGCTTCCTAAAGGAAAAGTCCATAGACCGTTATTAAATGGACTTGGGGAAAATCCACTATTTTTGGGATAAGCAGTATAAAATGTTTTGTACTTTTTTGGGATCTTGCCAGGTATTTGTGACCTGGATTGGCCACTGTTGGAAACAGGATGCTGGGCTTGATGGACCTTTGGTCTTTCCCAGTATGGCAATACTTATGTACTTATGTAAGTGACCTGGAACAAAGACATTCTTGACTGCTGTGTATCAGCACCATAGGCACCACCTTTTCAGAATGATTGGGGTGCCAAACATAATCCATTCGATATTCAAGCAGGAGAAGCTCTTGCCCGGTTAAACCCCACCAAGCGACCCAACACAAGACATTCAGCGGCACTTGGTTAGTGCTGCTGAATATCTCTGCCAACCAGCCATTTCCTAACAGGAGGAGGCATGGACCCCTGAATGACTAACATCAGCCCTGCATAGCCTATTACACTACTATTTGCTGACTGCATGCGAGGGCACATTTCTTTTAACACTGTCTGAGCCCTAATACACAACTTTCTGCATTAGGCCTAGTTGGCCTAATGATTACCCAATGACACAGGCTGCACATAGTATAGCAGGACATGTTTATCGATTCCTACCCTAGCCAAGATAATGTTCAAGCACCTTCGTGACGTCATTTGCAACTGTCTTTAACTAGTCCCTTATTTTCTTACTCCTGTTACTCTATCTTATCTATCTATATGCTCCATCTTTGCTTACACTCTGTGCTATTAAAATGTTTTATTGTGTATTGTGTTGGCATTATAATGTAGCATACTATGCCATACTTTGTATTGTTGTTTGAATATTTTTACAGCTGTAATTGTCTATTGCTTATGTTTGACTTATTCTTGCTGTGCACCACCTTTGAGTGAATTCCTTCAAAAAGGTGGTAAATACATCCTAAGAAATAAATAAAATACATAAATCAATCCTGGGAGCAGTGGAAGGATAGGGCTGGCTTAATCAATAGGCATGACTAGGCAGTCACCTAGGCCAGCAGTTTCGGAGGGCAGTGAAGAGAAGCTGCAGTCAAAGCAGCATAGCCCTAATATCCACACAAATTCAAAGAATCATCAGCATGGGGAAGATGGGCAGTTTTCAAACAGCCCATTTATATGAGTCAATGAGTTTTGGAAATTGTTCTCATTACACACATATACATAGAAAGTAGAGTTTAATATTTAAAAGTATGATGTCTGATTATGTGTTTTTTTCAGGAATGTTGTGATTGGGGTGGTGTTGGGATGATGCTGATCGTTGAGCTTAATTATTCAAATCTCTGGGGTGAGTTAAGATAGGGGCCTGAAAATTAATTGATGACTGTGTGTGCAGGTTGCATATGTACATGGGCAGTCTCCTTGCAAAAGTGCTCTGGGTAACATTTGTTTTAGGTTCCCGCCTCCCTTTCTGGCCTGTGTGCTCAAAGGGTGGACTCAATGTGATGATACAGTCACCTGTCCCTGAAGCGTCCCAAGTCAGAATGGCATCCTGTATGACATGCCCCCTAATACCCACTGCGTAATTGCTAAGCAGGGGAGATGGGATGGGGTGGGAGTTTTGCACTTCCTCCACCCTGTCCTTTGCAACTGCGGACACAACCCTCTGGAAGGACCTGATTATTCTCTTCCCCCTAAAAAGCAGGGATTTGTGATGTCAACTCTGGAATTCGTTGCCAGAGAATGTGGTAAAGGCAGTTAGCTTAGCGGAGTTTTAAAAAGGTTTGGGTGGCTTCCTAAAGGAAAAGTCCATAGACCGTTATTAAATGGACTTGGGGAAAATCCACTATTTCTGGGATAAGCAGTATAAAATGGTTTGTACATTTTTGGGATCTTGCCAGGTGTTTGTGACCTGGATTGGCCCCTGTTGGAAACAGGATGCTAGGCTTGATGGACCTTTGGTCTTTCCCAGTATGGCAATACTTATGTACTTATGTTGTAAAGGGCTGCATTTCACTTATGATTCAGTTATATATGTGAATCTACACTACAGCAGCAATGAACATGAATATGTGTTTAATGTGCTCTGTTTTGGCTTGGTGGTTTTGATTTTAAGCCAGGTACAGTACATGTCTTTATACAAAAAATGAATGTACTTTCACCTACACTCCTGTACAGGATGCCAATGTAATAAATTATATTTAATGTGTGGATAACCTGTACTTAGGTTGAAACTCTTGATTAGTCCCCTTCTCTTTGATTTTGTACTTATTAATCTTCCTCTGAAAAATAAAGCCTGTAACATGCTTAGATCTTCAGGCGCTTTTCACTGCCTTTAGATTTTGCCTACACATAAGACAAGTATGGCGCTAAGGGGTATGGATTTGCTTTCCAGATCAATGCATCTTAAACTTACAATTCCAGGAGGGTCCTACCCTCATAGACAATTAAAAGGCAGCAATAAACATTTTGGCTGTTTCAAACTTTAGTCTGTTGATGATACATGAGATTTTTTCCCACGAATCGGTTTTTGGTTGAAAAAAATGGAAGCTAAAGCCAATATACAGTACCTTAGTCATGCTCCTTCTGTGCACTGCTGAGGAAAGACTGATGCCAAATGAGCAGAAAGGACATGACAGTTTGCTAAGGGCAGTTGGACTAGATGGGGAAAGGGTGTGGTTGGCTTTTCAGTCCCTTAGCGTCCTAGAACAAAGAGCAGGGGTTTACCTGGGAGAGCACAGCGCCCCCACTACAGGCAGAGCTCAGTCTGGCCACTGCAGGTACTGCAACCTCTGTGCCAGGAAACAGGAATTCTGACCATTTTCAGCACACCGTGATTTCACACTGGCCAAGAGAGCAGAGCCCCTTCCTAGCAGCGGATTTGCAATTCCCCATGGCTCTCTTTATCTCGGATTCATCTGCCAAACCATTAGGCCTGTTACGTTACTGTGCCTGGCAAACACATCTGTTCCAACAGCTTTTTTCCTCCCCATTGCTATTGTTTCAGGATATTTTAGATAAACAGGTAGTATGCCTGATCTGGCATGAAACAGAACTATTGTGTAGTCTGTCATCTTTAACTGATAAATGTGCTGAACTGCGCGCGCGCGTGTGTGTATGTGCTTTCCTTCAGCACGTTAGTGGGCCTCCCCTTCCCCCCCCCCCTTTTTTTTTATTCCAAACAAGGGTATCTGATCTTTCAGAGCCAGCATTCTCAGAGATTACTCTACATAGATACAAAACACCATATATAGCTATTCAACCTCCGCGATGCATAGGAATCCCCTCCCCCCCCTTAACTTTTGCTGTGAAGTGATACAGCACATGCATTCCAGGTAGGTTGGGATTAACAACCATAGAGAAGTTGTGTTTGTAACAGGAGGGCAATGAGAAACGTGATCTCTTCACCTCTAATCATGTTTCTTAACCTAATCTAGTTTGTGGCATCTACAGTAGAAAGATGTGTGCAGGATAACCTGAGAAAAGAAATGCTTGCATTAAGTGTAACGTGAGGGACAATAACAGAGTGTAGACTATCTGGGCATTTCTATATTGGAGCAGTAAAACAGAAATTAAAGCAGTGATCAAATCCCACTGATGACTTTGAACTTGGGCAAATCACTTAACTTTCTGCTACTTCAGATACAAATTTACCCAGGGCCTATGCAAGGGCACTGGGCAGTCTAGCCTAGATCAGTGTTTCCTAAGTCCAGTCCTGGAGTATTTATTTAATTTTTTTTATTTTTGTTACATTTGTACCCCGCGCTTTCCCACTCATGGCAGGCTCAATGCGGCTTACATATTGTATACAGGTACTTATTTGTACCTGGGGCAATGGAGGGTTAAGTGACTTGCCCAGAGTCACAAGGATGCCTGTGCCAGTCAGGTTTTCAGGATATCCAAAATGAATATGCACGAAAAAGATTTGGATATATTGGAGGCAGTGTATGCAAATCAATTTCATGCATATTTATTGTGGATATCCTGAAAACCTGACTGGCAAGTGGACACCCCAGAATTGACATGGGAAACACTGATCTAGATGAACCTTCAGCCTTAAGGCTCCCCCCACCCCAATGAATTTTCATTCAGACTCTTAATCTGCCCCCCGCCCGAGACATCTTGCATTTAAATATTAACCTCTGGAGTGTGTGTATCATACATACTCAAATAATAAGAGAAGTTTCCAAAAGCTATTTACCCAGATAAAGGGCTATTTGAAAATTGTGTACCTTTCCTGCAGGTTAAACTATACATGAACGATTTTACAGTTTCTGTAGGTGTCAGACTCTATTATGCTTTGACTGCAGTTGCTCTGTACTAAATCCCCCCCCCCCCCCCCCCCCCCCAGCTGCTGCCACCACCACCCTCCTAGGTGGCTCTGAACTTATGGCTGGTGTTACTATTGCATGTTATTTTACCACAAGGCTCATTTTTTTTATAAAGAGGCCTAGTTACTAATAATGCACCGTAAGCACACTAGCCGCACCTTGAGCTACTACTGAAAATAAATAGATTTACTCTGCTGTAACTTACATTTTTAAGACTCAAAGTTAAAGGGTCAAATTTTGGAAATAGCATTTAAATGATAAGTAAATAAAATACTGCACTACCTTGACCCATGTACATTCTTAGAAATATATATATACAAACTGCTGCAGCATGGCACTGCTTGAATCTCCAAATTTCTTGGTTCTGGCGCTTCACCTTTTGCTACTGGAATTATTCATAGAGTTTGATTCTTTGCATCCCTACTGTTTGCTTTCTGTCCAGGTTATATGGTACCATAGCTTGTTCGCCACTGAGCTCCGATGAGGATTAAATAATAAGTTATAGAAGTGGGCGTGGCTGAGGAAAACCAGCTTTATAAATGCTTAAACACCAACATCTCCTGAGAAATGTAAGATACTTTAAGACATACTAGATTACAAAGAAACCCTTTTGATGTTGATACTTTGCTGCACCTAAAAATTACATTAATATTAAAATAAATCCAAGATTTTCAATCATTTTCCAGACTCTCAGGGACCTTTTAGTAAGCTATGTTAAGCAGCTAGTGTGAGTTTTACCACCTGTTAGATATTAGCATGGACCCTTGTTAAGGTTTAATGAGCTATTAAACAAGCCAGCATGGTAAAATACCTGTACTACCTTTTTAACATGGGAGTGGGCGTGACCAGGGTAGAGCAGAGGCGTGGCCTGTTGTGACAGCTAACATAGCGGTCATTTCTGCGTTTCAGTTGTCTTGACTGCCGATAGTGTGGCTGCCCTCACCAGTCTCAAAAAATCAGCACTACCAGCAGTCCATTAGCACAGCTGCTGTTACAGTAGGTGCATGACAGCATTCCCATCCTGCACATCTTACCCCCCCCCCGACCTCCTGAACGTCCGATCACCCTGATGCCTGTGATCTCCCACTAACACAACATCCCAGTCCTTCCAGTCCCCCCATGTCCGATTCCCACAGAACCCCTGATCCGCACTCCCCTTATGACAAACCCCATCCTTGATTCCCCTTGACAACCCCAGCCCCCCCCAAAGAATCTTTGTTCCCATAGCCCACCATCCATCCACCCGACCCCTCCTGGGAACTACCCAGGAGTTGGTAGTGGTGGTCCTCCAGTGATTCTGGGCAGGAGCAATGTCCAAGAATGCCCCCTAGTTGTAACATGAGACTACTGCCAAGGGTCATCAGCATCATTTTGGATCCTGGTGCAGTCTTAGGCAAGAAAGGAAGGGCATCGATCCTGCCCAGAATCACTGGAACACCACTGGTGACCCCTGGGTAGGTCCCAGGAGGGTTTGGAGTGAGGGGAGGGTTGAGCTCTGAGAAGTGGGGCTTCTTTAGGAGGTGGGGTTTGTGAAAGGTGAATTGGAGTGAGGTGTGGTTTGTCACAAAGGGGTGTTTAGATGGAGGGTGTGTGGAAGATCTGCCTTGGGAGGATTGGAAAGATTGGGTTGCTGTATCAGTGGGGAATCAGGTGTTGTTGGGGTGTCAAGGAAGATTAGAAGTGCTAGGGGATATGGAGAGGAATTGGAAATGCAAGGGGTGTCAGGTGTTGGGGAGGGGGAACTGGAAATGCTAGAGGGAGTTGAGGGTGAGATTGGATGTCTTGGGAGTGGGCTGGCATCATGATACTGCATGGGACCATGTTATATGCGGTGCTTCCATGATATTGGGCACTGCATATAACATGATGCCCACGTGGTGAGCTTCTGCCCTATGTGCGAATTGCAGGACAGATGCTAGGTATGCCTCTGCATTTCCACACATTAATTTTGCTGTCAGCATGCTGTTAGTGCAAAACCTAGCTGCATTTGAGTAAAACAGCCCTTCAGTCTATCTTTTCAGCATCATGTATTTCCATGTATGTTGTTGTACGTACATAGCCTCCCTTATTGAGGCAGTGAGCTGGGACTTTGGTCATTTAACCTCTTTCCCTCTCCCCCCCCCCCCAGCCAGATTTGGAGCATTTTCAGCAACTATCCAGTGATTTTGAATTTTACCCTCAGTTTTTAAAATTCACACAGTGCCAAATCCTTCAACATCTCTGGTTAATCTGCCCAGGGCCATGTAAGGCAATAGAAGTCGACTTTTACAAGCTGCAGTCTATCCCTTAGAAGCTGAAAGAAGTCTAATTTTTACAAATCTGAACTGTACAATGCCTTTAATAATTAAGGTGGAATATATTAAAACTGTGCCATAGTGCTAAAATGGTTCTATAGAACTTGCTTTTTGAGTCAGTTTATTAAAAGCCAGAACTAGTGGCAGACAGCATCTACTGTAAATATAGTTTTTCAAAGTTCAACCTAAATGTGTGAAAGATTATTTTTTTCTTTTTACATCCTTACATTCGATCAAACAAAGAAATGCTTCTTACTATGCACGCTATTGTGAGATTGTATTTTACCTTTAGAGGAAAAAGTTTGAAGTTCTGAAATTGTCTAACAAGTGAATAACTTTTGTGACTCAATTACTGAATGCATCTGGTTTTCTGTTCCTATGTGACCTGTGTGTGAATTTACTGACTTGCAAGCTCCGTGGACAGGGAGCGCTTCTTATGTGTGCCGGCATTAGAAGCGGTATTATAATATTACATTATTAGCAGTGGTAACTACCTCCTAAGATTTGAATGTCCCTTCAACTTGGAGTTCTAAGGTTCAACTCCCCCCCCCCCCCCCTTTGGAGATAAGAACATGGATTTGCAAACATTTTAGTGTTTGTCAGTTTGGAAAACACAAGTATACTTTCAAATATCGTTATAGGGAAAATACTTTTGATTTCCCCAAAAAGTTAAACAGAGTTTAAACTACGCAAAATGAGAGTGTGCAAATGTCACACCCTTATGAACTGCTGATTTCGTATGTTCTGTACTATGGATTAAGAAGGGAGGGAGTGTGGTACTGTTGGAATAGGTTGGGTATTAACTAGAACAATATTTTTTTTAAAAAGGAAGGGGACTTGGCTTTTCAGGTGAAAACATTGAGTACTAATTCCCTGCAGCATCCCTCCTTCCCCCCACTGCCCTGAAGATCGGAACCTGGATCCAATTGATCTCAATGGATCGTTCCAGGGGGTTGGGACGGAGAAGAAAAGCAGAGGACTGACCTGGAAAATTAGCACTTTGAAGTGGTTCCTGCGCAGCAGCAAACTGTGGTTGTTTTCCAGCCGCTTCACCTGGCTGCACTGCTTGTCCATGCGATCACGCACATCACGCATGTGCATGCTCACCTTGCGCGACTTCTCCAGCAACTTGCTGACTGCGTTGCTGGTGGAGCTGTGGCTCTTGGCCAGCTTGGTGACATCGGCCTGGATGCCCTTCACCGCGTGCTCCAGCTCTACCTGCCGCTGCTCCATCTTGTGCTGGTTCTCCTGCACTGAGTCCAGCATGTGCACCAACTTATCCAGCAAGGTGAGTACGGTGATTGCGTTCACATGCGAGCCATCACGGAGAGTGTCGCTGAGCGGTGGGCTGGGGCTTGGGGACTCAGCAGGGCTGGGGCTGCGAGCCTCGACGCTGCTCTTCTCGGCCTGAGATGCATCTTCTCCCATCCTGCTGCTGCTGCTGAGAGCCCTCTCTTCCTGGACTGAATATCTAAACCCTGATCTTAAAGCAAATGCCACTCACAGAGCTCTGGAACAGGCAGAGTTTTAATTCAGGGAGGGGATGTGGCCGTGATCCGGGGTCTGCTCTGTGCAGATCATGTGAAAAGTGCCTGAATACTACATCCCAAGCTTTGGCTTTAACCAGTGCTCCACTCCACCCAGTGGGAGGTGAGAGCTGCAAAAGTTCCACTCTCTAACTTGATTAATGGGTAAAACTCCAGTGTTTGCCTTCGCTTTGCAGCCCTCCTCCCCGATGTGCAGGGTTAACTCTTTTTTTGCCATAGGTGAGTGGAATACCATAGTTTGCTCATGACTTCATCCTACGGGGATAAACATTCAGCTTTGGCTAGGAGCCACCACCAGCCAGTGGCTGTGGAAGATAAACTTTTCCCTGGCTGCTTTACTGCAGTAGAAACACTGAACAAGTTTTTTTTTTCTTGGATCCAGTTATTTTGAGGGGGATATTGTTCTCTTGTGCTGCACATGCCCGTTTCTCAGTTTTTGGAGGCTCTTTAGATCTAAGCTGACCAAAAGGTTTTGAAAATGTGTTATTGGGTGACGTGGCTTCATTTCTTTTAGCCACTTCAGTGCTCGTTTGGGATAACTGGAGAATACCGAACAGCAGGGAGGTGGTGCAGTTGCACATTAAATTTCATTTGCAGCTTCTTTCTTTCTTTCTTTTTTTTTTTTTATTTTGGTAACAAAGCACAACCTGGTCAGAATATGGAGTTTAGGATACTTGAATGTGAATTTGAAAGTTTCCACTTCTGTGGTATTAGGGTACAGGCATAACACTTACTCATTGTGAAACAGATAAGGCAGAGTTAAATGCTGGTGCAAATGAAATAGGATTTCAGAGTGTAGGTATTTATTCTGAGCTCTTTTTCATCTTCTATTTACAAGGAAAAAAAGTCATATATCTCAGTCTTTCTGTTTGCTTTAATGTTAATAGAAAAATTCTGCTTTCAGCAGATTGTTCCCCGGAGGGCTTTAGGTGCCCAGGATTCTCACATTCTCTCAATTTGAACCTTGGAAGCGGTGAATAAATTTGCTGCCTGGGTGGTTTGGGTTCCACAGAGCTGTGATTATTGTTGCTGAGTGATTGTCAAAAGACGTGATTGGGGGGGGGGGGGGGGGGAGATCAGTGAACAGACACAGATGCATTTTCCCAAAAGGAAAATATGAAGAGTAAAAAAAGAGTCCGAGTCCTTTGCTGCTGGGAATTTTCTTTGAACCGTGCATAGTACAGCAGGTCAAATTCCTTCTAAGGTAGGTCTCTTCACACCGATATACACTTGAAACTGTTCCATCACAGAGGAATCCATCAATATTTTTATTGTACAGTAATCTATCTGCAGGGTTTTGCTCTGGTGAAGAATGTAGTATTTTAAACAGGTTGTTCGCTTTCTTAAAACGTTCCCTTTGAACTCCACAGGCTGAGTGAGGGTAAATTAGTATAACACAGACAGCCATGACCTCCTACTAATCATTTTTACTTACCCCAGATGCTTCCTGCTGACCCAAGGAAGTGTCATCTCGTACATAAATTGCACTGACACTGGATGTATATATCACAATATTTATTTATTTATTTTTATTTATTTATTGCATTTGTATCCCACATTTTCCCACCAATTTGCAGGCTCAATGTGGCTTACATTATACCGTGATGGCGATCGCCATTTCCGGATAGAGAAATACAAGCGGTATTACATTAAGGTGTATAAATGGTAAAGTAGAATACATGTGGATTTGATACATGGTTTATGTGAATTAAGATTATTAAGTTGATTTATAAGAACTACAAAGGTTTTTGTGGGTTTCTTCAATATATTGTGACTGGAAGTAATCAGATGGTGCCACTGAGGATCCACAGATGGTGGCACCTTACCCACGTAGCTTTGAATATCACGGATCCCTTGTAAGTTTTCTGTAACAGCTGAAAGTGGACAGGTGAGAGAGGAGGCGGGAGGGAGAGTAGTCAGGTTTACAGGTGATGAGCACCTCACTTGACATGCAGATACAGGTAAATTCTCCAATACGGTCCAGACAGGTGGCATTGTTCTGGCACGGCATAGACAGGCATTTGTTGATATCCAACTCACAGCGGGGGCCGGTGTAGCCCTTCCCACACTGGCACTGGAAGGAGCCCTCTGTATTCACACACTTCCCGAAGTGCTCGCATGGGTTGGCGCCAATAGAGCATTCATCCACATCTTGGTCACAGGCCCCACTAGCAAAACCCAGGGGGCAGGCGCAGATGGCTCGACCGTTCACCGGGTTGGTGTCACTCATGGCGTCTTCATGGCAAGGGTTGCTGACACAGGCATCATTGAGATGGCAAAGGAGACCAGTCTTTCCCATGGGGCATTCACAGTAAAAGGAGGCCACAGGGTCATGGCAGGTGGCACCATTGAAGCAGATGGCGGTGGCACAGTCGTCGATGTTCTCACTGCAGCTCTCACCCATCCAGCCGTTCACACATATGCAGGTGTGCCCGCTGATGACGTTAAAGCAGGTGCTGCCATTGTGACAGGCGTTTGGCTGCAGCTGGCACTCATCAATGTCCGTACTGCAGAACTGACCTGTCTATTCCGGGGGACACTGGCAATTGTAAGTCTTGACACCATCCACACAGGTGCCTCCGTTCAAACATTTGTTTCCTGGGCAGTCATCTATGTTGATTTCACAGTTCTGTCCCTCAAAACCTGGCAGACAGGCGCACTCGTACGTCAGGTCCCCAGTCTGGTGGCAGGTTCCCCCATTCAGGCACTGGGAGGGGGCGCAGGGCATGTACAGATTCTCACAGAGGGAGCCTGTGTACTCACTCTCGCACTGGCACTTGAAGGAGCCGGGAGTGTTGAGGCAGGTGCCGCTGTTCTGGCAGACGCCGGGCATCTGGCACTCGTCCAAGTCATTCCAGGCCTGGTAGCCTGGTGGACAGGTGCAGTTGTAGCAGGTATTCCAGTTGACACAGTGGGCACCATTGGCGCAAGGGTTGCTGGCACAGGCATCAATCAAGGAGCAGTCCTGACCTCAGTAGCCCCTAGGGCAGATGCAGTCAAAGCAATGTGCCATTCTGAAGAGAGTGTTTGCAGATCCCTCCATTGAAGTAGGGTGAGCGGTGGCAAGGGTCCTGGAACTGGCATCGGTCTCCAATTAAGCCCGGGCGACACACGCAAGCCGCCACTCTGTTTGAATATATGACACACCTTCCGCCGTTCTCACATGGCTTGAAACTGTCCAAACACTGTAAGCCTGCTCCCTGCTGCATCTGCGCTGTAAGGAGGGCGATGAGCAGCAGCAACGGGCAGAGTCCTCACCAGGGCTGCCCCATACCGCTGTCCGAGCCCCGCCGCCTCCTGTCCGGTTTATACATCCATGGAGGGGGCCCGACGGCTCCCGATCTCTTCTTCCCCCGGCACCCGATCTCCAGTCCTCCTCCTCCTCCCCAGCTCCAGATCTCGCTGCAAAAAAAATATCAGTCCATACCTGCATTAAAGTATGACAATGCAGTAGAAACAATACTATGTAGTATTCAAACCAGCAAACATCAAAACATCAACAATAATTTAAGGTCTGCTCTCATCTCTGCTGCTTTCTACACGTTAGGGGCTTTCCGCCATGGAGCAAAATAGCCTGCCCTTAGTGATGCCCAGGCCCAGCGTGAGCCTTATGGTGTACTGAGGTTCAGCAGCCCAATCTTGCAGCTCCTGTCCTCTATGGGTACCTCTGCCTTTCCAGACATCAATCCTTATACCACAGATTTCAGCTCAGGCTTGGGTACACCCTCAGTTTGATACTCTGCTTACAAGCACCCCCCGAGTGCCTGGAAGAGTGGGAAAGTGTAGAGAGCTACTGTGAAAGAGACCTTTGCTTCTAAGTGCCAACCTGTAGAAGATGCAGCCAGCTTATCACAGTATAGACTCTGCACCCCACCCCCAGCTGCAGGGATCCCAGCTGCAGGGATCCCAGCTGCAGTAGGAGTCATCAATTGCAGCCCTTACAAGCTGGACACAGGACTAGGTTCCAAGATCATTGCCACCTAGGTGGATGACAATGACCTTGGGATGTTCTATACCCTGGGTGGTGCCTAGAGGAAAGGAAAGAGCTGTAGCCAACACATGCTGCTTCTACTCAGCCAGCAAACCCACACCCCCCAAAGAGACTAACCCCAGCTGGATGCCAGACTATCTTGTTGGCCCATGACACGAATACTACTAATAAGTACATAAGTAATGCCACAAAAGACAAAGGGTCCATCGAGCCCAGCATCCTGTCCACGACAGTGGCCAATCCAGGCCAAGGGCACCTGGCAAGCTTCCCAAACGTGCAAACATTCTATACATGTTATTCCTGGAATTGTGGAATTTTCCCAAGTCCATTTAGCAGTGGTTTATGGACTTGTCCTTTAGGAAACCGTCAAACCCCTTTTTAAACTCTGCTAAGCTAACCGCCTTCACCACGTTTTCCGGCAATGAATTCCAAAGTTTAATTATGCGTTGGGTGAAGAAAATTTTCTCCGATTTGTTTTAAATTTACTACACTGTAGTTTCATTGCATGCCCCCTAGTCCTAGTATTTTTGGAAAGCGTGAACAGACGCTTCACATCCACCTGTTCCACTCCACTCATTACTTTATAGACCTCTATCATGTCTCCCCTCAGCCATCTCTTCTCCAAGCTGAAAAGCCCTAGCCTCCTTAGTCTTTCTTCATAGGGAAGTCGTCCCATCCCCGCTATCATTTTAGTGTTACCAGCCCTCCCTGATAAGGCCTGCGATGGCAGCTATAGTTTCTCTGAGTGTTAGTTATCTGTAGTCGTGACCACGCTCAGGATTCTTTGGCCACACAGGGAGAGAGGTATCAAATACACTAACCTCGTCTCCTGTTCTCAAAAAAAAACAGGAGAGGAATAAAAACTAAATTAGGATAACTCTTGAACTGAAATAACACCAGACTTTTAAAGCGAACTCAACAATGTTTATTTAAGTACAAAATGTGAACAAATAAAAAAACTTGTAAATTCTTTTGTTTTGTAATGGTACCATATGTATTAATCAACCTTTCTAATTGGTAACATTTTCATATATTTTCATTCCCTATAATATTGTAATTACCTTTCTCTTTATTTACAGAACCTCCTTATCAGCAACGACTTTCACTAAAGATATCAGATAAGTATTGAATTTTCATCTATTTCTTATAGTATACCCCAGATTCAATTTATAGAATTTTACTAAAAAAAGAATTGATTCTTTGGGTTTCCTTTTTGTCTCCCTCAGGATTTCAACGAATTTCTATCTCCGTTCAGGTAAGTATAAGTCTTTTTCCTGTTTTAATTTGTGTTAACTGTCACTTAGCTGAAGTTTCACTTCCAAATCGTTTTCTCGTAGTCTTTCTTGCGTCAGGGCCCTTAAACTCCTTCTGGACACACGGCTGTCGGAATTCTTCACAAGATTGACTTCTCCCTTCACCTCTCTTAATAAACATAAAAGGGAGCAAAACCCTAGCTGCCTATCTGAGTTCAATTTTCCCTCTTTCTTTGTGGGATTTTAATTATCACACTGTGGCCAGCTCTACCTCAAAATTAAAATAATCCAATCACCCTTTCTATGCAGCCTAAGCTTTTCTTTTGCGTTCCCTGTGCTAATGAAGGAGTGCCTTCAGCGGTACAGGAACCCAATCACACAAAACACTTACACTCTTATTTCTATCCTTATTACTATTTCTTATATTCTAATAATATCATATAATCCTTCCCCTCAAACCCACTAACACTACTCACCTCTTTCTGAACCCACTTAATCACTAATGAAATTTTAACCCCTATTTATATGAACTATTAAAAAACTTTATTCCTAAAATAGCACCACAATCACTCCTTCCCCTCTTTCATTCCCTTACTTTATACTCCTTTCCAAAAAATCCTCCCTTGTTACCCTATTTTCTCACTTATCCTCCTTTCTCTCCAATAGCACCAGCCTCTCCTACACACATCCACACTCACCGCACTCCCAACTCCTTCTGATAACTGCCAGCGACTCCGTATCCTAGGTTACGGAACTTCTGCTGGCAGTTCCGAAGACCCTGAGCCAATCCGTCACCACTTCCAAGATTCCAAGATTCACTGCTGACCAACGGAATGTTGGCCAGCAGTGCTAAATCTCCATTTTGTTTAGTTAAATCCCATAGGAATTAATGGAAAATTCTTCCATTAATCTAAATCCCCTCTTAACCTTAATTAATTGACCCCAAAATTTCCACACTAATAAAACTTCCCGTCCCCTATCAAATCATGTTTTTAAAATTTAAAAATACCCCTTTTTACTATCCGCCTACCCTTATTCCACTTAAATCCCCTTTTAAAAATCCCAAATTCCCTAAAAACACGATTAAAAATTAAATTAACCCTTCCTTCACATACCCCGTCGAATAAATTAAATTAACCCTTTCCGAACCCCTTAAAACAACACCCTACCAAAAACTCCCACTAAAAATATAAAAATTCAAAAATTAACCCATCAGAAAAATTCTAAAAAATTCCCCGACCCCAAATCCAAAAACAGAATTTGAATTAAAAAAAATCCTGATTTTTTAAAAATAAAAAACGTATTTCTCACATTTTAAAAATAAATAAATTCAAATTTTTGGTCAAACGACCCCTTACCTTAAAGTAGATTTTTCCCACTCTCGAAGACCCCCATCTGTTTCGGTTCCGACGTCCTCCTTGCGAAATCGGAATCAAAATAAAAAACTTCCGAGCCCGGGCCCAAAATTTAGGCCCCGGCTTCGGCCTAAACGGGAAACTCGCGATCCCGATTCGTGCATGTAGCGCGCCCCCACCGGGAGCGCGCCCGCACGTTTCTTTCCTGCCCCTGACGCTCCTCTTCACTTGGGCGCCTAGCGCCAAAGCTAAAACCGGCTCCATTCGGCCCCGAAACGGGGCGAAGAATTCCTTCCACACCCGGGGACATGCTCAACCGTCCCCGGGCTACAAAACAGGACCGCTGCCCACAAAACCGCGGGCCCGAAAATATCGGGCAAATCCCGGCCCCCAAATGCGTTTTCACTCCCGGGGACTTGCCCAATCGTCCCCGGGAGTCAAGAAAACAGCAACGCTGCCTCAAGCAGCGTCCCTCTCGCCTCCAAATCCCTGGATTTTTAAAAAAAAAACGCCGCTCCTTACAACCCCGCGATGGCCCCCAAGCTGCAACTGTCCACTCACCCTGGAGCGGCTCCCGGACCCTCCAGAGCCCCCCAGGTAAGTATTTTTTTCTTTAAATTTTCTTTTTCCTTTTTCTTAACCCCTTGTTACATTAGTCGCCCTTTGCTGCACCTTTTCCAATTCTACTATATCTTTCTTGAGATGCGGCGATCAGAATTGAACACAATACTCAAGGTGTGGTTGCACCATGAGGCAAACAACGGCATTACAACATCCTCACACCTGTTTTCCATACCTTTCCTAATAATACCCAACATTCTATTCGCTTTCCTAGCTGCAGCAGCACACTGAGCAGAAGGTTTCAGTGTATTATCGACGATGACACCCAGATCCCTTTTTTGGTCCGTAACTCCTAACGTAGAACCTTGCATGACGTAGCTATAATTGGGGTTCTTTTTTCCCACATGCATCACCTTACACTTGCTCACATTAAACGTCATCTGCCATTTAGCCGCCCAGTCTTCCAGTCTCGTAAGGTCCTTCTGTAATTTTTCATAATCCTGTCGCGAGTTAATGACTTTGAATAACTTTGTGTCATCAGCAAATTTAATTACCTTGCTAGTTACTCCCATTTGTAAACCACTTATAAATATATTAAAAAGCAGCGGTCCTAGCACAGACCCCATCATTTCTATAGTACTATTAGATGTATACAGTGCTGTACACGTTGAGGGTTCCTTTTACTAAGCAGCAGTAAGCCCAATGCGGGCTTACCGCTCGCTATACAAGAAGTACCACTAGGCTACAGCATCAGCCTGGCGGTACTTCCCACCCTTGGTGTGCCGTCATTTCTGGCGCTACAGAAATTCATTACTCCTTCCCATGTTAATTAACATATACTTAAAACATTCTATTATTATTGAGGCAGCCATGGGCATAATATATATAAGAAATGATATTAAAAGCTTGAAGTTTGAATTCTAGCTTTTTACCTTGCAAGCAAGATAAAGGAATGCAGGCTGGAATTAATTACTAGAAGTCTAGCGTTTGCCGGGCTGGGTTAGAAAGGTCAGAGACAGGAATTTCTTTCACCCTTGTGATTGATGGATTGCTAAGCAAACACATATGTATTCTATTATGAGCCGGCATATTGCAGGCAGTTTGTTTAGGATTAAATTGAACACTGCTTAGAAGGAAATAGTTAGATTCTAAATAATTCTAGATATAAATGAGTTAGAATTTAGAAGTTCTTGATATGTAGAATATGTCTTATAAGGATGCTTACTTTAGAATATGCTGTATTCTGTGTAAACTAATAATTCTGTGTGGAATGTTTGTTCAACTCTCTGTCTGACGTTCTGAGTAGGGCTGCAGTGAAGAGGTCAAACATGTGTTTTAAGTTATCTGCAGTTCTGGCTGGTTCAATGTATAAGCTGATAGGTGAAAGAGGTCAGGACTAGTCAGCTCTCTTCTCCTTGATTAATTGTAGGTAAATGTAGAAATGGTCCTGAATGCCATTAAGTAAGATTGGCCCTTGACCTCTTTAATGAATGCCAGAGTTCAGCTAGCAGGTAGTATGAAGCTGACTAGGAATATGAGAATAACCAATGTCAGATGGGGCCTCTTAGTCTCTAAGGGAATCCAGTTTAAGCTATAGCTGAGAAATCAATCATAATGAGAAATGTAAGAGTTCTGGAGACCAAATGTCTGGCTTGAGGGGCCCCAGGTTAGAGGTCAGTTTGAGGAATACCAAACCTATGTAACTGATATTTTAAAGTAATGATTGGTTGAGGCCAGGTAACCAATCTATTCCTTAACCAATTGGAGAGTAAGGGGGGGGCAAGGCTAGGAGGGGGATAGAACAGTATTTAAGTAGGAACAGAAGCAGTTTACGTCAGAAGAAAGGAAGGAGAGCTGAAAGAAAGCTGGAAGACAACAGGAGAGAAAGAGAGCAGAAGGAACAGACAGAAGAGAAGAGAGCTGAAGAGGACAGACAAAAGCCATAATATCCAGAGAGCTGAGACAGAGGAGAAGAGAGCTAGAACTGATGTCCTGCTTTGTTTGCTGGCAAATAAAGAAGATTTCTCCCTCATACTGGTGTGTGCTGTCTGACTCCTGAAGCATCACAAATTCATGTATCAATTCCTGCAACAATTCTTGGTGGCAGCGGTGGGATGAATCCTGCATTAATCCCAGCACCCAACTGACTGGAGAACATTCGCCGGGTATGTATTCTGTATTCTGTATTGTAATTCTAGCTAGAAAATTGTAAATCAGCCCCTCAAAAATTGAGGAAGGAGAGCCTGATCAACTCTCAGCGAAGGCCCTAGTACCTTCTAGTCTAGCGGAGATTAGAAGCGAAACCGCTTGAGCTTATCTGTATCTGAGAAATCTGAAATTGTTGGGTGGGATTTTCTGTATGGAATGTGTGATGCTTGAATGTTAAAAGAGTGGGGACCCCTTACCGCAAATCCAAAAACTCCCTCCCTTTTGTGTGTTGTAACTGTAAGCATTATGGGTGGGACATCATCTAGACAAATTGCTACCCCCCTAGATTGTATGCTTAAGAACTTTAAAAAAGGATTTTTAATTAATGACTATGGACAGACTTTAAGCTCAAGTACTTTAAGAACCTTGTGTGAAGTTGAGTGGCCATCTATGGGAGTGGGGTGGCCCCCTAGTGGCAGCTTAGATATTGAAGTAATCCGGAAGGTCTACAGCATAGTTGTAGGAGAACCAGAATATTCTGAACAACTCCCTTATATAGATTCCTGGGACAGCCTTGTGACTGACCCTCCCTCGTGGTTGAAAACTTATATGGGATCCCCAGTAAAATTCATGTTAGGTCGTGTTCAAAGAAAGATTAGAAAATCTAAACTAGAAGAGGGAAAGAGCCCCAGGAAGCCTACCACCCAATCGGTGGCTTCCGCCCCTACCCTGTCCGAGAAACCCATACTCTCTGATGACCCCTCAGACCTTGAGCCACCACCTTATGGCCCATTGTTGGGGTTCCGTGCCACCCCTAGAGATCCACGCCGCCCAGCCCAAGCCTCTCCAGCACAGGCTTCTCCGGATAGTTCTTCCCCTCCTGTGCAAAACCTGCCACACCCTAGGTTGGACTTTTCACCCAGTCTCTACCCTTCTGTGCCACATCCTCTCCTGTTAACCTCTGAAGACCCGCTTTGGGTTCCACTCCCTGACTCCTCAACTCCTGACAGCCCAGCCTCTCCCTCTAATACCCCTACCCATTCATTAGGGGCCCGGCATCCCTTTCAATGGACTGAATCACCTGTGACCACCTCTCAGTCTATGAGTACCCCTCCCCATCCCTCAGGGGTTCAACCTACCTCCACTGAATGGGTTAGACCCGCTGCAATTACTTTTGAGCATGATAGGAGGGTAGCTCCTAGGTCTACCTCAGGTTCCATTCCCACCTCCTCGAGAGTTCTGCCACTCCGACAGGTAACCATCACTCGACCGGATCCTAATAATGAGGGTCAGGTTATACAGGCACAGGCCTATCAGTATGTACCCTTCACAACCACCGATCTCCTGAATTGGAAGACGCATTACCCCTCTTATACTGAAAAGCCTCAGGCAGTGGTGGACCTAGTGACTAGCATTATGGCCACCCATAACCCAACCTGGACTGATTGTCAACAACTTCTCCTGACCCTCTTCACAACTGAGGAGAGGCGGAAGATTTTGCAAAATGCTGAGGCCATCACGCGAGAGCGTGTCCCCGGGGGGACACAGGACCCAGAGGGATGGGTTAGAGCTCGGTTTCCTCGCGCAGCTCCAGCTTGGGATCCAAATGATGGGCAGCACTATGAACTGTTGTCTGGCTATTGCCGGGACTTACTGGAAGGTATGAGGAAAGGCATAAAGAGGCCCATTAATCTAGCAAAGGTCTCTGAAATTCTCCAAGGGGCAACTGAATCCCCTGGGGCCTTTCTAGAGCGACTAATTGAAGCCTACAGAACATACACCCCATTTGACCCTGAAGCCCAAGAAAACCAGAGAATGGTGAATAGCGCATTGGTGGCCCAGAGTATGCCAGATATCCGGAAGAAGTTGCAGCGTCAGGAGGGATTCGCAGGGATGAATACCACCCAGCTAATTGAGATCGCAACCAAGGTTTTCATTAATAGAGATCAGGAGGTGCGCCGAGAGGCTGACCGGAAGATGCAGAAGAAGGCCGACCTTTTAGCGGCAGCCATTACTAATTCCACCCTTAACCGAGGTCGACCTCTAGCTAATGGGAAGCCAAAGTGGGACCCCGGACCACCAGCCAGGCCCCGAGATTCCTTCAATCAATCCCGGCCAAGGGGGGAGAATCCCAGACCAAGATTGGAGAGGGACCAGTGTGCCTATTGTAAGGAAAGAGGGCACTGGAAAGATGAATGCCCCCAGAGGCGCCAGGGACTGAGAAGGGGACCAGGAGATCGAGGAAGCCGAGGCCGAGTTCGAGAGGGAAGATATGAGCCTCCTGAATCTGACATCATCGGGATAGCCGAGATGGCAGAATGGGACGAATAGGACAGACCGGGTTCCTACAAACTGGGCTCCCAGGAACCTATGGTCAAGTTAACTATAGGGAGCCGCTCAATTCCATTCATGATTGATACGGGAGCTGAACATTCTGTTGTGACGGAGCGATTAGCGCCTGTGTCTGGAAAAACTGTCCGAGTGGTGGGAGCCACGGGGGTGCAGAACCGGAGGCCCTTCCTGACAACCCGTAGATGCCAGTTAGGCTCACACACAGTCACTCATGAATTCCTGTATATGCCAGACTGTCCAATCCCTTTGTTAGGCCGAGACCTGCTGTCCAAGCTTAGGGCCCAAATTTCCTTTGACTCTGATGGCCAGACTTCAGTCTCCTTTCGGCCCCCGATATCCAGCCCTAAGGGTATATTGAGTTTTTGCTGCCCTCTTGAAGAAGAATGGCGGCTGCATCAGTCGCATGGCCAAGTTGACCTACCCCTGGCAGACAGCTTTCAGGTCAGTGGGGTATGGGCAGAAGATAATCCCCCAGGGTTGGCCCGAAATATTCTTCCTGTCCATGTAGACTTACTCCCAAGTGCCCGGCCAATCCATCTTCGCCAATACCCAATTCCCCGAAAGGCTCTGGAAGGGATTCAAGCACATCTGAATCGTCTGTTATCCCATGGAATTATTCGTCCTTGCCAGTCTCCATGGAATACGCCACTATTGCCAGTTCAGAAGCCAGGGACTGAGGACTACCGGCCAGTCCAAGACTTACGAGTGGTCAACAAATCCACTATCTCATTACACCCTGTAGTGCCTAATCCATATGTCCTGCTAGGATTGATACCTTCTGGAGCTACCCATTTCACGACACTAGACCTAAAAGATGCCTTCTTTTGTATTCGGGTGGCCCCCGCCAGTCAATTGCTTTTTGCCTTTCAATGGGAAAACCCAGTAACAGGAAGGAAGCTTCAGTATACATGGACCCGCCTGCCACAGGGGTTCAAGAATTCCCCCACTATTTTTGGGACAGCCCTAGGGCAAGACCTTAAGACTTTTAAATCTGAGCCTTCCAGGCGAGTTTTACTTCAGTATGTAGATGACCTCCTGATTGCAGCAGTGACTCAGGAAGAGTGTTTTGAGGCTACTAGAGAATTGCTGGAGCTACTCTTGGATGCAGGCTATAAGGTCTCACGCTCAAAGGCCCAACTTTGTCAGTCAGAAGTGAAGTATCTGGGCTTTTGTATTTCCCAGGGAAGTCGGAGACTGGATGCTAGTAGGAAGCAAGCGGTAGCTGCAATTCCCCAACCCAAGTCCAGAAGAGAAGTTAGGGAATTTCTGGGAGCAGCTGGATTCTGCAGAATTTGGATTCCAAATTTTGCATTGATGGCGAAACCCCTTTACCAAGCCACAAAGGGGGGTGAAAAGGAACCATTTGAATGGGGACCTACAGCTCAACAATCCTTCATTGCTATAAAGAAAGCCCTACTCCAAGCCCCTGCGTTAGGCCTTCCTGATGTGGAGAAACCTTTCTCATTGTATGTCCACGAGCGACAGGGGGTTGCTCTGGGTGTGCTGACCCAGATGATGGGATCCTGGCAGAGGCCTGTTGCATACCTGTCTAAACAGCTGGATGGAGTGGCTAAAGGATGGCCAGCCTGCATGAGGGCCATTGCAGCAACAGCCTTACTGGTCCAGGAAGCTGATAAGTTGACTTTGGGGCAAGAACTGGTTGTTAAAGTCCCCCACGCAGTTCTCACCCTCATGGAGTATAAGGGCAACCACTGGTTTACAAATAACCGCATGGTTAAGTACCAAGCTAGTTTGTGTGAGAATCCACGGATACACCTGGAAACAGTGGCTACATTCAATCCCGCCACTCTTTTGCCAGCATCTGAGGGACCACCAGATCATGACTGTATCCAAACTATGGATGAAGTGTACTCCAGTCGACCAGATCTTAAAGATGTGCCTTGGAGGGACCCAGATGTAATTTATTTTACAGATGGAAGCAGTTATGTGGAGAACTCCAAGCGACTGGCAGGCTATGCTGTGGTGACAGAGGACAAGGTGATAGAAGCAAGAGCCCTGCCCCAAGGAACTTCAGCCCAGAAAGCAGAACTTGTGGCCCTCATACGAGCTCTGGAGCTAGCAGCAGGACTGGTAACCAACATTTATACTGATTCTAAGTATGCCTTCACAACCCTACATGCTCATGGAGCTTTGTATAAGGAAAAGGGACTCATAAATGCTGCAGGCCAACCTGTTAAGTATGGACCTGAAATACTTCAGCTGCTAGAGGCTGTTTGGGCCCCTAAGAAGGTAGCTGTCATTCACTGTAGGGGACACCAAAGAATAGATACTCCAGTGGCCCGAGGGAATCGCCATGCTGATCGGGTGGCTAAGGAAGCTGCTCGAGGACCCCCAGCAAGTACTGTGACTCCCCTGTTCCAAATTCGATTGCAAGAATGGACGCCTATGTATACCCAAATGGAAGAGAAATGGGCTCAAGAGGAAGGTGCAGTAAGGAGACCTGATGGCTGGTTACATCTCCCTGATACCAGAGTTCTGGTGCCACGCCACCTAGCTTGGCCTGTAGTGTCTCAAGCTCATGACCTATCACACTTAGGGAAAACAGCACTAGCCCGTCTACTCAATCGAGTAGTGGTGCTGGAAGGATTGGATAGTCTGGTTGCCACTGCCTCTGCCCGATGTACTCTCTGTGCCCAGAATAATGCTCGTCAGGGACCCCGTATTCCACCAGGAGTTCAGTCTAGAGGACTAACACCCTTTGAGTCCCTAGTTATAGACTTCACAGAAATGCCCAGGAGCGGTAGGCTCCGATACCTCTTGGTCATGGTCTGTACCTTTTCTGGGTGGGTGGAAGCATATCCTACAGTTACTGAGAAAGCCACAGAAGTAGCTCGAGCTCTCCTTAGGGATGTCATCCCCAGGTATGGATTGCCCCTTGCCATAGGTTCAGATAATGGTCCCGCCTTTGTTGAAGCTACACTTCAGGCCCTGTCCCGCGCATTGCGCATTACCTGGAAATTGCATTGTGCCTATCGTCCCCAGAGTTCAGGGCAGGTTGAGCGGGCAAACAGAACCTTGAAAAATAGCCTAGCAAAGATTTGTCAGGAAACCCAATTGAAATGGCCACAGGCATTGCCACTAGCCCTCTTCCGCCTCCGATGCACCCCAACTAAAGGAACAGCCCTCTCTCCCTTTGAAATTGTGTATGGGAAGCCCCCAGCCATTTTACAGGGAATTAAGGGAGACATAGGGATTTTAGGGTCTGCCCAGGTGCAGGAGCAGGTAGCCCTCTTGGGAAAGATAATTTCTGAGCTTCAGTCTTATGTGAGAGAAATAAACCCTGTCCCCTTCCAGGCTCAGGTACATTCCTTCCTGCCAGGGGATAGAGTTTGGGTGAAAGATTGGAGGCTTCAGCCTTTGGGGCCCCGATGGAAAGGACCTTTTACTGTTTTGCTTTCTACCCCTACAGCTGTGAAGGTCGCAGGGATTACTCCATGGGTCCATTGGTCTCGAATTAAGTCTGCTGATCAGACTGAGCCCAGCACGGATCAGACGGAGCCTAGACAGTGGAGAGCAGAAAGTGATCCAGCGGAGCCATTGAAGTTGCGCTTGACCCGAACCAAAGAATCTACTAGCTGAAAAGAAGGGTCAACTGTATACTGCAGGAGCGGCTGAACTTCGGCTTCACACTGAGACTCTTTCTTGCCCAGATTCTGGCTTTCTTGGAATTTGAAAGCTTGATCCTTGTCAGTTGAGGGTCTATCCCAACTGGTATAAGAACTCAAAGACTGAGAACACTATATGAGAGTAATCTGTGATTAGCACAGACTGTTGAAATATTATTGCTTAATTAGTTTGCTGTATTTGTTTTAGATTAGGAAGAAAGAAAATGTTAGTAGTTTGGATGCTTTTGTTGTTTTCTACTCCTTGCCTCCTTGTTCCTAATACCCCAACTCGCTCCAACCTTTGGTTACACTCAGTCCAGGAACTAATTAGCCAGGCAAAGATTACTTCCCCTTGTATTGTGTGTTCCCGATTTTCTCCTTATACCACAGATGTCCCAGCTGTTCCTGTCCCTGTGCAACTCCCAGCTCTTATACCTCCCTACTTTTCGAGTTCAGGCCCTTGGAGCCAGGATTATACTTGGTGGTCCTTTTATAATGCTACTTCCCCCTCTGACTCTTCTCTAAGGCCAGTTTTTACGTCTCCCTATCCAGCCTCTGGAGTGTTTTGTTTAACAAGAAACATCTCAACTGTTCTTCCCATTCCCTGTAACTATACTAATGTTCTCCCAGAAAAAGGAGAATCTGTGTGGGTAGTTTCTCCAGGTACTCCTATGTGCCCTACTACCATACCTGTAGATTATGACCCAGGTGATTATCTGGCTCCTAAGCGTACCACTGAGAAGACTATAGTGTCCAAGCTTATTTTCTACTTTCATAAGTCTATTCCTAATTAGGATCACTATAATCTCCAGAGTTTGAGTTGTGAGACTTATCTCTGCATAAGCTGATTTTAGTCTCAAAGGGGGGAATGAGGCAGCCATGGGCATAATATATATAAGAAATGATATTAAAAGCTTGAAGTTTGAATTCTAGCTTTTTACCTTGCAAGCAAGATAAAGGAATGCAGGCTGGAATTAATTACTAGAAGTCTAGCGTTTGCCGGGCTGGGTTAGAAAGGTCAGAGACAGGAATTTCTTTCACCCTTGTGATTGATGGATTGCTAAGCAAACACATATGTATTCTATTATGAGCCGGCATATTGCAGGCAGTTTGTTTAGGATTAAATTGAACACTGCTTAGAAGGAAATAGTTAGATTCTAAATAATTCTAGATATAAATGAGTTAGAATTTAGAAGTTCTTGATATGTAGAATATGTCTTATAAGGATGCTTACTTTAGAATATGCTGTATTCTGTGTAAACTAATAATTCTGTGTGGAATGTTTGTTCAACTCTCTGTCTGACGTTCTGAGTAGGGCTGCAGTGAAGAGGTCAAACATGTGTTTTAAGTTATCTGCAGTTCTGGCTGGTTCAATGTATAAGCTGATAGGTGAAAGAGGTCAGGACTAGTCAGCTCTCTTCTCCTTGATTAATTGTAGGTAAATGTAGAAATGGTCCTGAATGCCATTAAGTAAGATTGGCCCTTGACCTCTTTAATGAATGCCAGAGTTCAGCTAGCAGGTAGTATGAAGCTGACTAGGAATATGAGAATAACCAATGTCAGATGGGGCCTCTTAGTCTCTAAGGGAATCCAGTTTAAGCTATAGCTGAGAAATCAATCATAATGAGAAATGTAAGAGTTCTGGAGACCAAATGTCTGGCTTGAGGGGCCCCAGGTTAGAGGTCAGTTTGAGGAATACCAAACCTATGTAACTGATATTTTAAAGTAATGATTGGTTGAGGCCAGGTAACCAATCTATTCCTTAACCAATTGGAGAGTAAGGGGGGGCAAGGCTAGGAGGGGGATAGAACAGTATTTAAGTAGGAGCAGAAGCAGTTTACGTCAGAAGAAAGGAAGGAGAGCTGAAAGAAAGCTGGAAGACAACAGGAGAGAAAGAGAGCAGAAGGAACAGACAGAAGAGAAGAGAGCTGAAGAGGACAGACAAAAGCCATAATATCCAGAGAGCTGAGACAGAGGAGAAGAGAGCTAGAACTGATGTCCTGCTTTGTTTGCTGGCAAATAAAGAAGATTTCTCCCTCATACTGGTGTGTGCTGTCTGACTCCTGAAGCATCACAAATTCATGTATCAATTCCTGCAACATTATGTTACATTATAATTCTTAATATTCTTCTTAATGAATCTAATAATTGTAATTCTGTTAACTATGTAAGCCGCATTGTACCTGCTTCTGTGAGAAAGTGCGAGGTACAAATGTAATAATAAATAAATAAATACCCGGCGGTAGCACTGCCTGGTTACCACTGGGTTAACGCGGGAGCCCTTACCGCCACAAAGGGCTCCCCCTAAAATGGCTGTGGCAAGTGCTTTACTTGCCACATGGCCATTTCCTGCAGGAAGGCGAGACTTCCCTTTTACCAGCTGCGGTAAAAAGGGGCCTCGGTGCACATGTAAAATATACACCCACGCCAGCCCTCTTTTGCTGCAGCTTGTTAAAGGGGGCCCTATATGCAGGTATTTTGTCCCTAGAGGGCTCGTAATCTTAGTTTTTGTACCTGGGGCAATGGAGGGTTAATTGACTTGCCCAGAGTAGGTGACCCAGATCAAAGCCCACTGCACTAACCAATTTTAATTTAATTTAATTAATTTATTTATTGGGATTTATTAATTGCCTTTATGAAGAGATTCACTCAAGGTGGTGTACAGCAGGTATAGTTTAACATAAAACTTACAATTTTTGTTAACAGCATAAAAATAGTAAAATAACCAAGAATAAACATAAATACAATAAATGAGGTAAACTTGAAAGCAGTAAATTGAAATCTAATAATAGAACTACCATGAAACAGTATATAAAATATACACATTTAACAGCACTTGAATTCAGATACCAGAGATATAATACAATGTTAACATAATACTAATGATACACCTAATAAGCATGCATTAGAGCCATCAACTAACATAGATATGATGCTAAAGATTTTCTACAATACGGTTTACCATATAGCTGAGGGACCAAGAGCAGATATATAATGGGAACAAGATACATGGTACAGAGTCAGTTGGGATAATTTGATGGTTAGTTAAACTCAAGGCAAGTTCTTTGTACAGTTAAACAAGAGATAGGAACTGATCTAAGTTACAGTGTGTGTAGCAAGCTAGTATAGGAGGAAACAACAAATCAAGTGGAAGATATCCAGAAAGACCAAACTGAAGTCATAGATGTTAAAAACCAAAATGATTTATTAGGACCCTACACGGTCCGTGTTTTGGACGAAAAAGGCCTTCTTCAGGAGTCTTCTGCAGACTCAGCCAGCTTCCTGCAGTTGCCAACACCACGGTTTTCCCGTTGGATTGGGTGGCTTTTTCCAGTTGGGCATGGGCAATTTTCGCCAATTGCGGGCTTGGCTGTTTTGGGTGGTTTTGGGGTGATCCAGTGGAAAACCGTGGTGTTGGCAACTGCAGGAAGCTGGCTGAAAGAAGAGTCTGCAGAAGAGCAATTTGTCTGTTGCATGTGTTTTGTCCAGATCGTCTCATTTCATAAGTACTTTTCGGAAGGATTATCCATATATGCCAATTTGAAGACCCCTGAAGAAGGCCTTTTTCGGCCGAAACACGAACCGTGTAGGGTCCTAATAAATCATTTTGGTTTTTAACATCTATGACTTCAGTTTGGTCTTTCTGGATATCTTCCGCTTGATTTGTTGTTTTCTTGTGTGTTTTTGCGGGAGATTTGGACTCTCTTTGTTGTTTTTGCAAGCTAGTACAGGTGCAGAATGAGTGTATAGTCATTCACCCTATGCTTGGAAGAAGTGCCAGGTTTTCACTTGCTTCCTGAAGTAGATGTAGTCTCAAGTTATTTGTAGCCCCTCCGGGAGTAAATTCCAGAGTGTGGGGCTACTCCACTCCTTGAATATCCATTAATCCACACCGTCCCTCCTTGTGGTGCACACCCTACAAGAGAGAGAACAACAAAATAAGTGAGTCTAGGGCCTCTGTCTGTCCAATCTGATGTAGGACTGACAGGCTATAGATCACCATTGCCCAGTGCACTATATAGCAGATGGTTGGAACTCCTGAACCATTGCTGAAGTGGCTGCACCAATCTGGAAAGAATGTGTTGCAATGATGGTTAGATTGCAACCTGCCATCTGACGGCATATCTTTAGTACTGCTGTGAACTGATGATATAACAGTGGGGTGCTACATTTATGCACTATTAGGTGATTGCCTTGCTGTGGTCTCACTGGGAATATAGGGAGTGCATTCAATCTGTGTAATACAACTACCAAACCCTTTCTCAAACTGTTCAACCTTTGATTTAATGATACACAAATGCACCTTATGGTCCTCAATTTCTATAATTCTTAAACAGCAGCCTGCTTGGAAGCCCTCCTGCATTAGAAACAGCTACTGAATTGCTGATTCACAGGCTGGCAGGTCTTGAAAGCATTCTTGCTGATCCTGTACACTGCATGCAAGAAATCCAATAATATCTGGTGTGTAATAGGCCACCTTTGTTCTATGGGGTGGAGACCCACCTCTCTAGCCCAGCCAGACATAACCTTTCTCACGAAGAACCCTTTTGTGGGATCCCCATGCCTCTCTGCCATACGGAAGAAGGCCAGGGCTGCCAGGTCTGAGGCAACCACTCCTCTGGACACCCAATCCCCTCACTCATGAATTATGTAATCAACTATCAACTCCTCTGTCATGGGGCCGTGGGTCTCTGTACATTGCATAATTCACTTCTTGCCAGAAACCACAGGCATACAGTTAACAGGTGCTTGGGGTAATGGACAATTGGAGCAAATCCCATGCTACTGGATTTTGATCTACCACAAGTTCTCCGGAACTGCCACTCCTTCAAAGTCTGCTTAGGGAGAGAGAGAGAGAGTGTCAGCAATTTTATTTTGCAAACTTGTAATGTGCTGATAATATTCAGCAACAGGAATTGTAGCAAGAATTCACTTAGTAGATTCACAGCCCTTTCAAAGTGGACTGACTGATGGTTAATCTCCTTTACTACTACTCTTAGACCAGATACCATCCTTTTTTTGCAAAGGTGGGCTCCCTAAATGAAAAGGGCCACCACGATTGGAAACAATTCCAGGAAGGTGATCTTCCAGTTGGTCCTTCAGCTAATCTATTATCAGGCCATTGGGCCGTGCACCATGATTTCTGAAAGTATATCCTGAAACCCATCCCTCCTAATGTATCTGAATACAATTTCAGGTCACTGCTAAACTGATAATATAATCATTCAAAAATGCCCCCAAGCCTGCAAATCTTTCTGTATATGTACCGTAATCCTAATAAAATGTGATAGGCTTTAAAACACCAACCTTAGCTACTGACAACCTATATAAAAGACCCGTCCCATTGTTATCTCTGCAGGTGAAATTCAAATGGCCTATCAGTGATTGCACACTGGCCAGAGTTACTTAAGCATCAATTGCCCATTTCACCAAGGTCTTGAGTTTGGCCAACTCCTCCTAGGGTAATCAGGAGACCATTTCTGTGGAACTGAGTTAGATCCAGCATCATACATTGCACTTTTTAGAATCAGTCTTCTTGTCTTGAGTTAGAGGGATTCTGATGCACTCAGCAACTGTTTTGAAATATCACAGCAGATATTGGCATATGCCAGTGTGCCCAGGCCTGATGAAAAAGAAATCATAGAGATAATGCACTATGTTCCAGTCAGAAGTTACTCTTGCGATCATTCATATATTGGACCTTTTGGAAAATTGGACCACAATCTTCAAACTTAGGCTAAATTGAGACAAAACCAAATTCCTGGTTCTGTCTAGTCTGCACAGTCCTACCTCTTACCAAAACTTCACAATCAACCAACAAACATATCAAATCAAAACACAATTAAAAATTTTGGGAATTATCCTTGATAAATATCTATCTCTCTAGAAAGCCAAGTATCAGCAGTCACATCAAAATGTCTCAGAACACAATTGAAACTGAGAAGGGTTAGATAATACTTTCCTAGACAAGCATTCTGGCTAATAGTACAATCGCTGGTACTATCACAACTAGACTATTGTAATGCAGCAAATGTAGGATGCAAAGAAATACTAAAATCATTACAAAGCATTCAAAACACAGCAGCAAGACTAATATTCAAAAAGTCGAAATACGAAAGAGTAACCTTGTTGCTAGAAAAGCTACACTGGCTTCCAATCAAGGCAAGATTATTCTTCATGGCTAGCACCCTCATTTTCAAAATGCTGTTTGGCATGTCTCCTGAATACATGCTAGATTTTTTTTGTTACATTTGTACCCCGTGCTTTCCCACTCATGGTAGGCTCAATGCAGCTTACATATTGTATACAGGTACTTATTTGTACCTGGGGCAATGGAGGGTTAAGTGACTTGCCCAGAGTCATAAGGAGCTGTCTGTGCCTGAAGTGGGAATTGAACTCAGTTCCTCAGGACCAAAGTCCACCACCTTAACCACTAGGCCACTCCTCCACTCTAATTGCAAGCTCGGAAAACAGAGATTACTTGACATTTACCAAACTGCAGAAGTGTACTTTACAAACCATCTACATGGCTGGATTTAGCTCTCTGGACAACAAATGGTGGAACTCAAAACCCAAGGCCACAAGAAGCATTACTAATTATCCTCAATTGAGAAAAGAACTGAAGACTTACCTTTCCAAGAAATTCTATAGGTAATTTCACACGGCAATGATGCTCATACGACTTTGTAACTGTAATAAACCACTGTAACTTCGCATAACTGTGAAACTTGCTTTTGAATAATAGTAGGTGTGAAGAAACGTGTGTTTTAAGCCTATAAAATATATTAGATATTTTCCTGTCTTAAATATGTCTGAAGTGTATTTCTCCTGTTTGGCTAGCAGATGGTGCATGTTTATGCTTAAAGCTGTTACAGAGGACTGACTTCTCTTTCTTTTATTTGGCACACAGATAATAGGAAGTACCTGTAGTGATGTAACCAGTTTTTATTTGAGACTTAACTGTTCTGGGCTCTGATTGGCCTGGAATTTTGAAATTACCCAGCAGATGCTGGGTGTTACTTCAGTGTTTGCTTGGGAGAATGAGAGAAAGAGAGAGAGAGAGAGAGATCTCTTTTACTGAAGCTCTGTGAACAGATATATGCCCTGATCTCCCCGGGTACTTTCTAGGAAGTATGCAAGTGTTTAGTTAGTGTTATGTTGATCCTTATTTCAGTTACATGTTATTGTTTACCAATTGCACTATTTTGTTCCACTGTTCAATACTTTTTAAGACACTAAACATAATTGTTCGCCCTGTTTGTCTGGACTGATAAAGAATCCTGGTGATTTGTGTGCTAGGTCTGTGAGTGCTTTCTGGGAACTGTGGGACCACTGGGAAAGCGGCTCCAGTAACCTAGAAATCACTGGGGATAATTGATACCTTTACCAAGGATATATGCGACTGTCAAGTATACACATCAAGACTCCTGAGGCAGGCACGTATGTGCCAAAACATGGTGCCATGACGAGTCAGCTTTAATAAACACCTTTAATTTCATTTTGAATTCCTGAGTCTGTTTTCAAAGAGCCTGATCGAATTCCCATTTCTTGTTGTTTGACTTTAGAAAATGCATTTACCTTACCACAGTGCAGACTCTGCCCTTCCTAGCAGCAGAGAGCCTGGCTATGGTGGGAATCATCAATCCTGGCTCCTGCTATACCTGGGAGCCACAAGAGAAGCAGGGTGGGGGAGGACAGGACATGGGCCATGTTATGATTATCTGCCCTGCATCTCTGCCTGTCACCTCCCTATTGACAGTATTGCTGAAGGAGTTTAGTTAAAAATGTGCATGTGGATAAGAGCAGAATAGAACCTAAGAGTCTTTTGCCTAGGATGCTGATTATTTCCTTAAACTAGAGCACTAGACTCAAGTGTACATTGATTCTGATAAAAATCTGATTGCAGGTCACATTTAAATTCAAAAATTCTAAATCCAGATGCCTGCAAAAGTTCGTGTTAAGACCAGTTCTTGCATACACCTGGTGGTGAAGGAGGAGGGCTTGACCATTAATTTGTCTGAAAGGCAGTGAAAACATGCAATCTATTAGTGCTATGGCACAATGAATAAAAGGGTGGCTGTGTGAAAGGACTTGAAAATAGTTAAGATCAAAAGAGGGAATATCATGCTCGACTGAAAATGTCAATTCCTCCCTGCTGTACTTGATATCTCATTGACTTTTTGGCCACGTCCGTTAATCCGGGTTCCTGTTACAGAATTGAAAAATGACTCTCTAAAGCAGGATTGTGTTTGGTTTTGTTTCATAGCTACCAATAGGGGGCAGAAGATACCACACAAGTAATTACCTTTTGGATTTCTTTGTTTTTTTAGGAGGCGTTTCAATGCACTTTTTTCTTTCTTACATTGGCTTTCTCTGGTGCAGATTGAATTAGCAGAAATAATGTTATTTTGCGGTTTTAAGTGTTATGTGGGATAAGCAGTATAGAATGTTTTGTACTTTTTTGGGATCTTGCCAGGTATTTGTGACCTGGATTGGCCACTGTTAGAAACAGGATGCTGGGCTTAATGGACCTTTTGTCTTTCCCAGTATGGCAATACTTATGTACTTATGTTGTTGGGAGGGGGGGGGGATTAATGAATGGTTCGGGGTATAATTTTAGAATATCCCTAGAGATGTAGGGGTAAGTGAGAAATTAATAATAATCCACCCAGAGTCTCTGTAAGCAGATTCCAAGCACAAAATTAGAAACAATAATCTTTTTGTTTCTTTTCCTTAGGCTACAGGCAAGAAAAGGTGTGGTTAGAGGTTGCAGAGGTTATTGCTAGAGGAATATCTTGAATAATGTCTTGTAGTATTTAATCTAACTCCAAGCCTTTCCTTAGGTTAGTGCAGTGTTGACTCAGAAATTTACTTTACGTAGTCTGCCTCTTCCAGTAGTTCACTGGTCCTGAATCATTAATGATGGAATTGGGGGGGGGGGGGGGGGGGGGGAGGAGGAGGGAAAGGGGCCCTTGGCAAATTCGTAACTCTGCTAATCACATAAGTGAAAATTCTATAAATTGATGCCAAGTGTTGGCATCAATTTATAGAATTTTCACTTATGTGATTAGCAGAGTTACGAATTTGCCAAGGGCCCCTTTCCCTCCTCCTCCCCCCCCCCCCCAATTCCATCATTAATGATTCAGGACCAGTGAACTACTGGAAGAGGCAGACTACGTAAAGTAAATTTCTGAGTCAACACTGCACTAACCTAAGGAAAGGCTTGGAGTTAGATTAAATACTACAAGACATTATTCAAGATATTCCTCTAGCAATAACCTCTGCAACCTCTAACCACACCTTTTCTTGCCTGTAGCAAGAATGTTAGGTGCCCCAACATTGTGTGCTTATCACCAATTCTATAATGAAATCTGGTCGCCAAGATGCTGTTAGAGAATACAAGTGTAAGTCGGCATTGATGCACTTAAAATTAGATACCAACAGTTACACCAAATCAGTGACAGCTGTAACTGTTGGTGAGGTGCCTAAGTGTGCCCTGAAATGCACATAACTTAGAGTATTCAGTAAGTTATATGTGTACCTCACAGACTCGGCCATGACCTGTCCACGCTCTGCCCACGTGCAACTCCCTCAAACTTACGCACTTAGGGGTCCTTTTACTAAGGCGTGCCAAAAAATGGCCTGCGCTGGTGTAGGTGCGTGTATTGGACGTGCGCAAGTGGTCCATTTTTTCAGCGCGCCTGCAAAAAGGACCACTTTTTTTTTTGGCTGTAAATGGACGTGTGGCAAAATTTAAATGAGCGTGCGTCCATTTTGGGCCTGAGACCTTACTGCCACCCACTGACTTAGCGGTAAGGTCTCATGGAGTGGAGAGGAGTGGCCTAGTGGTTAGAGCACCGGTCTTGCAATCCAGAGGTGGCTGGCTCAAATCCCACTGCTGCTGCTTGTGATCTTGGCCAAGTCACTTAACCTTCCATTGCCTCAGGTACAAACTTAGATTGTGAGCCCTCCTGGGACAGAGAAATATCCAGAGTGCCTGAATGTAACTCACCTTGAGCTACTACAGAAAAAGGTGTGAGCAAAATCTAAATAAATAAATTTACTGTCACAACCAGTGAAATGTTGCAGCCAGAGCACCTAAGGTATAAATCTAGGGGTTGATACTAAATGTGGTTTAGCTGGCCATAAATGCCTGATTAAGGTGCCTGTTCAGGACTGACTGGTCATTTTCAATGGTACCTAAAGGGTTAGCACCCAACACAAATTGGTGATTTTGGGTGTGTTCTGGGAGTGGAGTCAGCACTTGGCTGGTTAAGTGCTGATATTCAGAATTTAACGGGCAACGTTAACTGCATGAATAGGACAGCTTAATGGTTAGTGCAGCAGGCTTTGATCCTGGCAACCTGGGTTCAATTCCCACTGCAGCTCCTTGTGACCTTGGGCAAGTCACTTAGGTGGTCTTTTACAAAGTGGTGGTAAGCCCAACATGTACACCATAAGTACCGCCGGGTCACCGCAGTAGTTCCCACCCCCAGCATGTGCTATTTCTGTTGCTACAAAATATTTTTATTTTTGTAGTGCCGGTGTACACAGCGGTAATCGGGCACACCGGCACTACAAAAATATTTGGTAAGTGCTCCCCCCCCCCCTCGAAATAGGTGCACTGCAAGTGCTTCATTTGCTGCACAGCCATTTCTTTAAAAAAAAAAAAGAAAGACCTGTCTTTTACTGAGGTAAAAGGGGGCCTTGGTGCATGTCAAAAACACGCCGACGACAGTGCAGGCCATCTTTTGCCACAGCTTGGAGAACCCCTTAACCCTCCATTGCCTCAGGTACAGAAACTTAGATTGTGAGCCCTCTAAGGACACAGAAAGTACCTGCATATAATGTGTACAGTGCTGCGTACATCTAGTAGTGCTACAGAAATAATTACTAGTAGTAATACTATGTTTATGCAGTAAACCCTAGCCAGTTAAGTGCTTATTGTCACACTTAGAGCCTCTTTTTTATCAAGCCGCACTAGCAGTTCCTGCATGAGAATGCCGACGGAGCCCATTCTACTACTACTACTTATCATTTCTATAGCGCTACCGGACGTTACACTTTGAACATGGAGAGACAGTCCCTGCTCGATAGAGCTTACATTCAAAGCTGAATGGGCTTTGTCGGCATTACCGCACTGGAACCCACTAGCACAGCTTGATAAAAAAAGACCCTTAACTGGTTATGTGTTAGCCGGCTCTGCAAACTCAGAAATTCAATGCCAGTGCCCGGACATGGCTCAGCACTGAGATTCTGGGTTTAGCACCGGCACTGAGCATTGCTGCCTAAATATTGACTTCCTAGGATTTAAGTGTTGTAATTACAAGTTATAGAAACAGCATAGAATGATATTTAGCTTTCTGTGGTGCCATTAAAATGATATAGACACAGTGGAGGCAAAAGGAGGACATTGTCAATGGAATTTATTTAGGTAACTAAGCAGTTACTTGGTGGCTAAAATTATGAACAACACAAGTACTGTTACCTGCAGGTTAAAGGAATGGGACAGGGGGGTGCAAGAATCCCTGCTTGTGCTTTACATTTGCGGCAAAGCAGGTGCAAGGTCCACAGGTACTTGTGGACTTTGCAGGCCCAGATTTTTGAAGGGAAATTATTAATAGAACACAACGCCCTGCTGAGAAACAGATAGAAACACAGAATAGATACAGGAAGGCAGAGACCTAGAGGAAATGAAGATATATAGTCACAGACAGACAAAAGCATAAACACACATGCAGATAAAGGGAGCAATAGACAACCATATGCTCGCGTCGCATGCAGACACACACACATATGGAAAGAAAGGCAGGCAGATAAAGATAAAGATGAAGTGAATCACACAAGGATGGGGGGGAACCCAGAAGTTTCTTTACCTGATCAAAATTCCTCTCCATCTGTGCCTTTAAAAAACTGCTTCTCAATACCATAGTTTAACTCCCACAGGGTTGACTGTTTCTCAGGATTTAACTGAACCAATCAGCCAGTGGAAGCAGGAAGGTGTGTTCCCTCCATTGGCATCACCCACTTTTTCTCTCCCTATGCTTACTTCTCATGGAGGCAGTAATTAGGATGCAGGTACTAGGGCTGAGGCTTTGATGAATGAGAGAAGGGGTTCAAAGAGCGAGATAGCCTTCAAGTGAGTGTGACACACAATGCAAAATTAGGGAGTTTCATTTATTATGGAAAATGATTAAAACCGCCCTAATATCGTTTTTGTCTTGATTTTCTGTCCTGAGTAGATTATATGCTCTGTTGAGAAGGACTGTCTTTTATGTCTGTGTACTGTGCTATGTACGTTTAGGAGAACTATAGATCTGATAACTGGTCTTTATGATGGCTGCTATTGAGCAATAATAGAAGTCATTAGGGATGTGCCACACTCATTTGAAGGATCTCTTACCTCCATTTCCTTTTCTCCCACTTCATTCTCACATCCTTCCTTAAACCCTTACAATCTTTCTTCATTTTCTAAATTTACAGAGGATGGAATTGCACATCTTCCCTCCTGGCATCTCTGGAAGTGGCTTGCAAAATCACCATTGTTCAGTTTATGCTTTTTGTTAACAATTGTTTCTGTGTCAAAAGAAATTGTTATTGCCCGTGAACATGTATGGTATTTGCATTGATATCAGCTGTATAAAATTGTTTGAACCATATTGTAGATATGGAGGAAGGTTGTTAAATGCTGCTTGAGATATGATTACTCACCTCTCTGAATCTAAGCTCAGGGCAAGTTACAGTTTGTTCCCTTTCCAAGAAAGTTTACAATCTAAGGCTAGATTTTCTTTGGTGTGTTACTCTGTTAGTACGTGCTATTAATAAACAGGGCCCATTGCATAAAATAAGACCTGTAGCAAATTATGTACATTTAGCCCTGTCTTTGTACCAGAGGCAGGGGAGAGTTAAATAACTTGTCCAAGGCCACAGAGAGACTTAATGGAAGAAGCAGGATTTGAAACCAGGTTTCCCCTAGGACATAACATTCTGATCTAATCCCTAGGCTACCTCTTCATATTCTGACATTCACGTGTCTCCATTCCCTTTAATTACAGTACTTTATGCACCTTTAAAGATGTATTTTTGGACATAGAGCTCATAGGTGAACATAAAAACATAAGCGTTGCCATACTGGAGCACACTGAAGGTCCATCAAGCCCAGTATCCTGTTTCCAACAGTGGCCAATCCAGGTCACAAGTACCTGGGAAGATCCTAAAGTGTAGAACAGATTATATGCTGCTTATCCTAAAAAAAATAAGCAGTAGATTTCCCAAGTACATCTTAATAATGACTTATGGACTTTTTTCTTTTAGGAAATTATCCAAACCTTTTTTAAACCCTACTAACTGATTTTACCCCATTCTCTGGCTACGAATTCCAGAGTTTAATTACACTTTGAGTGAAGAAATATTTTCTCTAATTTGTTTTAAATTTACCACTTAGTAGCTTCTTTGTATGCCCCCTAATCCTAGTATTTTTGGAAAGAGTAAATAAGTGATTCACGTCTATCCATTCCACTCCACTCAGTATTTTGTAGACCTCTATCATATCTCCTCCCAGCTTTCTCTTCTCCAAGCTGAAAAGCCCTAGCTGCTTTAACCTTTCCTCAAAGGGAAGTGTCCCATTCCCTTTATCATTTCTATTGCCCTTCTCTGTACCTTTTCTAATTCCACTATATCTTTTTTGAGATTCAGTGACCAAAATTGCACATGGTATTCAAGGTGTGGTCGCACCAAGGAGTGATACAAAGGCATTATAACATTCTCATTTTTGTTTTCCATTCATTTCCTAATAAATCTTAATGTTCTATTTGCTTTCTTAACCACCACTGCACACCGAGCAGAGGGTTTCAGCATATCGTCAACAATGACACTGGCCAAAACAAGCACTGTGACCGTGTGTACATGACTACAATATCATGTGCCTTTCCTCAGCTTGAAACTAGGCCTTTCCTGATAGAATTAACTCTCGAAGGATTAAAGCATGGACCCCCATTCTTTGAGGGTGTAGAGAATATGGACAAACTCAGTGGCATTCATGAAACTAGGTAACTGTATTGTGAGTAATATGTATAGTTTGTTTCTTATATACATGAGTAGTAGCTGTGGTAAAAAGTGGCCTGCGGTAGCGTGGATGTGTGAAATTGGTGTGCGCCGGGCTATTTTTTTACCGCAACTGGGAAAAAGGGCTTTTTAAAATGAGGGCAGTACTGCCCTCATTTTAAAAAGCCCTTTTCCCAGCTGCGGTAAAAAATAGCCCAGTGCCAATGTGACCGCTCTGCCGATTACCGCTTGGAATACCCCCCCCCCCCCCCCCGTGGTAGAAAATTCCTTTCTGTCATGGGAAACAGCACGTGCCAACTTTGGAATTACTGCTGGGTGCCTGCACTACCCCGGCAGTACTGCTGATTTGGCACATGCTACCCATGCGTTAGCCATACCGCTGTTTAGTAAAAGGGCCCCTTAGTGCAGATTTCACTCCTACCTTTGGGCAACAGCATTTATGCCTGCCAAAACCTGGCATCCAATTTATGGCCGTTGGGCACCCAATTTCTAGTATTCTATAACATGGAGTATCCCTTCTGGGAATGCCCCCTTACCTGCTCATGGTCAAGCCCCTTTGGAGTTGCACGCTATGAAATGTAGGCATGCTTTTTCTAGAATAGCACCTAGGGCAGATGCGCATAGAACTCCTCCAAATTGTTGTGAATTAACAGCAATAATTGATTGCAATTGCTTCATTAATTAATTTACGCAAGGATCTGTCATCTGCACCAAAATTGAATGCCGAACTTTGAGTAACCTATATAGCATCCGGGGGATAGTGTTTGCACGATGAAAATAATGAAATATACTTTTTTTCTCACACTTTCTGATAAGCTTCTATTGATAATTTTATGTGTGTTTGTGTGAGCAAATTTAATTACCTCACTGGGAGTAACTAGTGAGGTAATTAAATTTGCTGACAACACAAAATTATTCAAAGTTGTTAAATCACAAGAGGATTGTGAAAAATTACAAGAGGACCTCACGAGACTGGGAGACTGGGTGTCTAAATGGCAGATGAAGTTTAATGTGAGCAAGTGCAAAGTGATGCATGTGGGAAACTATAGCTATGTAATGCAAGGTTCCACGTTAGGAGTCACCAACCAAGAAAGGGATCTTGGCGTTGTAGTTGATGATACGTTGAAACCCTCTTCTCAGTGTGCGGCGGTGGCTAACAAAAACAAACAGAATGTTAGGTATTATTAGGAAAGGAATGGAAAACAAAAGTGAGGACATTATAATGCCTTTGTATCGGTCCATGATGCAATCGCACCTCGAATATTGTGTTCAATTCTGGTCACCGTATCTCAAAAAAGATATAGTGGAATTAGAAAAGGTACAGATAAGAGCAGCAAAAATGATAAAGGGAATGGGACGACTTCCCTATGAGGAAAGGCTGAAGCGGCTAGGGTTCTTCAGCTTCAAGAAAAGACGGCTGAGGGGAGATATGATAGAGGTCTATAAAATAATGAGTGGAGTGGAGTGGAATGGAATTGGTAGATGTGAATTGTTTGTTTACTCTTTTAAAAAATACTAGGATTAGGGGGCGTGCGATGAAGCTACAAAGTAGTAAATTTAATACAAATCGGAGAAAAGGTTTGTTCACTCAACGTGTAATTAAACTCTGGAATTCGTTGCCAGAAAATGGTAAAGGCAGTTAGCTTAGCAGGGTTTTAAAAAAAGGTCTGGGCGGCTTCCTAAAGGAAAAGTCCATAGACGATTATTAAATTGACTTGGGGAAAATGCACTGCTTATTTCTGCGAAAAGCAGCATAAAATGTATTGAACTTTTTCAAGATCTTGCCAGGTATTTGTGACCTGGATTGGCCACTGTTGGAAACAGAATGCTGGGCTTAAAGGACCTTTGGTCTGTCCCAGTGTGGCAATACTTATGTACTTATATAGATGAAAAGTCAATTTTATTATACATCTTAATTTACACTCATGGTGATTATATGTGGGTCATTACAACACTAAATAGTACCAGTAAAAGGTGACAATAAGTAGAGTGTCCCCTCAGCAATATGGTAAGCTGTATTGTAGAAAAGTATTAGTATTATAGCAATGTTTTTTGAATGTTCTAATGTGTGCTTATTAGATATTCCATAACTATTATGCTTAAATCGTATTATATCTCTGTTATTTGAATTTCAGTTCTGTTAAATGTGCATATTTGTGATCCTGTTTCATGGTAGTCTTATTATTAGGTTTCAATTTGCTGTTTTCAGGTTTTCCTGTTTCATTGTATTTATGTTTATACTTGTTCATTTTACTGTTGTTACGCTGTTAACAAAATTGTGAGGGTGATGTTAAACTGTACCTACCGTACACTGCCTTGTGTGAATCTCTTCATAAAGGCGGTTAATAAATCCCAATAAATAAAAAATAGTGACAATATTAATTAAGAGTCCATTATACACACAGGGCTCTGATATGAAAGAAAAATATTTTCCATGTTTCCAACTCCTTATCAATGAGATTTGCTACAAATGATGTGTAACTTTATACAAACTAAATAGCTGAATCAGGAAATAGGCTCATGATGAAAAGAACCATAAATATATGATGCAAAATGGTTTATTGATTTTTTTTGCTGCTCTTTGAAATTTACCTTTATTATAGGTAGGCTATTATTGTATGTATGTTATTTTTGTTCTTTTTTTTACTGGATAGTTGTAATAAGCCAACTCATATTCAGCTGGCATCGAACATCGTTTTTTTGTCTGCCACTGGTGCTAAAACCAGAAATTCAATGTCGTGTCCTGTGTGGGCTTTGGCCTTGCATTTATGTTTTTTTTAAAAGGTGGTTAGCGCATGACTGGTTAATATTCAGACTTATCCAGCCATGGGTTAGCACATAAAGGGCCCCTTTTACCAAGCAGTGTGCGGGTTTGCTATGCGCCAAGACCCCCTTTTACAACCACCCAGAAATAGGCAATTCTGGGTGGGAGACAGAAATGGCCATGTGGTAATTTCCATATGGCTAGTTCCTGGGGAAGCCCTTACTGCCACCTATTTAGGATGCAATTTTGATTTTGCCGCACATCCATTTTTGGCCCCCCAAAAAGACCCTTTTTAGAGGTGTGCTGAAAATTGGATTGGCGCACGCCCAAAACCTGCGCGTACACTACCTCAAGCCATTTTTCAGTGTGCCTTTGTAAAAGGACCCCTAAATTACTGTATTTTTTACCTTGTCTTCAATTGTCCACAAGGCCTAGATCCATATACTATCCCCTATGCAACACACAGGCTCCTATGTTCCTTTAATGATCGTTGTTTGTATGTTCCAACTCCACAGAATGCTAGATTAGATTCGACCCGAACTAGTGTATTCTACTGTGTTGCGCCCTCCCTTTGAATGCCCTCTATACCCAAGTCCGTCTAGAACTTTCCTACCCAAGATTTTGGACATGCCTCAAAGACTTTTTTTTTAATTTGAGAAGGCATTTGGGGACTGGACCACTGACCCATTCTGTTCTGTTTATAACTGTGTTGTGTAAGACTTTCTTCTCTCTCTCTCTCTCTCTCTCTCTCTCTCTCTCTCTCTTTCTCTTTCTCTTTCTCTCTCTCTCTCTTCTTTCTTGTTCTCTCAATTGTGTTGTATGAATGGTTACTTTCCTATCGCATTATAGCGTTTCTTTCCTATTTTCCTCATATTTATTTTATTATGTAAACTGCCCTGTGATGTTCGCAGTAAGAGCAGTATATGAAACTGAAATAAACGATAAACCATAATCCTTCTTTCCTTCTCACTGCCATATCCATGATGTCCCTTTGGCTTTCAGTGTTGCAAGCTCCTCATGTTTCTATGCCTTTTCTTTTCTCCGGCTAACACTTAGAATGACCTCTCTTCTCTGGTTCAGGACTTTTTCATCTGCCCAGTTTATCATCATCTGAAAAAGCTCATCTTTTTCTAACACTGGCACAATTTACAGCTTGGCGTGCTCAGCTGTCTCCACTGTGATTTCTTTTTTTGTAAGGCATGTTGTTTAGCTGCTAAATAAAGCAACAGTTTTAATCAAATTTACTAGTGCAGTTGATAAAAACTTGTAAAAATTTAAAGTGGATATAAATTATTGCTATAAAATAGAACAAACCCCCTAGTGAAGCTCTTGCAGCTGAGTCCAAACATTTTCCTACTTTAAAACAGCCTTAATCCTGGGAGCAGGATTAGCATTGATGCAGTTTGTCTGTTTACTTGGGGAGGGAGGGTATTTTTTTAACTTAATATATTATCACAAGCAACCACTTGCTACAAAAAAAAGTTTGAAGTAAGAAATAATAAATAAGGTAATTATCTAGAAAACAACAGCAAATCTCCAAAACTTCACCAGTCCATAATATAGGGGAGAATCAATACAAAAAGAGAGGAAAAAGATGATAAAGCAATTGTCATGAGATCCAAAGAGTAGCAGAAAATAACTCAAGAGTCCCAGCCACTACTTCTTCAGAGGAAGCTGAAACCACTCGAGACTGGAGGGACTTAGAAGCAACAAAAGCTGACAACTGTTGAGGAACAAAAAAGATATATTGTGCACCCTGGTATTTAACTAAACATTTACACGGATAACCAAAAAAGAATAATGCCCCTAGTTTCAACACAGCAAGTTTTAACAATAAAATTGTTTGCCTTCTTTTTTGAGTATCCTTGGATACATCTGGAAATAACTGAACTTTAGCATTCATAAAAGTTGTGTCCTTTGTGCTAAAAAAAAACATCCTAAGGAGCCAGTCTCTATCAGGGTCCAAAACACATGTAATCAAAAAAGTAGCCACCACAGGGTCAGAGTCTGATCTTTGAAGGAAATCAGTCAAAATAAACTATCCAACTCAAGGGACAGGGCCTGCTCTGCGCCCCCTGTACCTGGGGAGGGAGAGGGGAGGGTAGAGGGCAAGGAAGTCATACTGGCAGTGGGGTAAGGGGACTAATTTAACAGCACCTGAAATATTTGCCCACCCCAAACTACATCTGTGAGTTTTAGATGTATATATAGCCTTCCAATTACATGTCGACTGTATCTAAAAATAAATCTGTGTGTCTGAATTGAAGCCTGCCTCTGGACTGTTCATTTAGATAAGAGCCTAATGTTAGCTGAAATTCGTAGAGGCAGAAGCTGGAATGTCTGAAAACACGTTAGATAGCTAACTGACCCTGAGAGCTATCTAAGTGCAGATTTTTAGATGCCTGATGCTTGCATGTGCCATTAAAAACTCCTGAAGGCAATGAAGTGGTTTCATCTCTAAGTAAAGGAATAGAATTGCCCATGGATATTGTGCACCATTTGAGTGGTTTGTGGTGAGCAGATGATATCTAAATTAGGTCTTTGCCCTTGGTGGAAGGCATTTCAGCATTTGGCTTATGTTTGCTAGTCCACTATTGGTTTGCTGTTCTCAAGACCCTTTGTATTCAAGATACCACCTTCAAGGTGACTGGCCCTCTACATGAGAGACATTTGAAACCCAGTTCAGCTTCCCCTTTTAAAGGAGTAATACCATTCTTTTACTTACAGTTTGTCTGTCACAGGGCATGCACTTGCAGATATCCAAACTGCAGAGTGGAAGAGTGGCCTAGTGGTTAGGGTGGTGGACTCTGGTCCTGGGGAACTGAGGCACAGCTCCTTGTGACTCTGAGCAAGTCACTTAACCCTCCATTGCCCCAGGTACAAATAAGTACCTGTATATGTAAACCGCATTGAGCCTGCCATGAGTGGGAAAGCGCGGGGTACAAATGTAACTAAAAAAAAATTAAAAAATAATGCAGGCAGGTTCAGGCATAGTATCGAGTGCTGTTGTAACCCCTGGTTAAGTATTGAAAGGGGTGAGCAGGCTCACTGGGGGAAGTGACTGGGAGGTACCTGGGAAGGAGAAAGCCCCAGCCCAGGGAGTGAAATACAGAAGAATAATATCCCTGATTTGTAGAGTTACAGCTTAGGAGGTGTTTGGGGCAGTGGCGTACCAAGGGGGGGGGGGGCGGTGGGGGCAGTCCGCCCTGGGTGCATGCCGCTGGGGGGTGCCGTGCGCCTGTTGGCTCCGCTCGTTCCGTGCTCCCTCTGCCCTGGAACAGGTTACTTCCTGTTCCGGGGCAGAGGGAGCATGGAACGAGCGAAGCCGACAGGCGCGCGGCACCCTCCCAGCAGGTAAAAATGCACCCAGGGGGGTGTCCTTTCGCCGGCGTGGGGGGGGGGGCGCATCGGCGATCCGCCCCGGGTGTCAGCCACCCTAGGAACGCCACTGGTTTGGGGAGGAAATAAAAAGACTGAATTAGAGTGGGAAAGTGTCCTTGGTTGCCTAGGTCTTGAGTTGCCTACAAGCCCCCTGCCAAGTCACCCGCAGAAGAATAAGAGTGGTGCTGAAGTGCCAACTCCAGTTTGGTTAATCCAAAGGGACAGTTGCTTTCAAATTTGTAACAGCCAGTGAAGGAGCCAGAACTTTGAGCAGATTGAAGTGTCTGGCCTGTAAGCGGGGCTCTGGGTAGGATGTGGTCTGCCCACGACTGGATGTTACCTGCAAAGTGATACCCACAAAATAAAAATTAGCTATAAAGAGATCCAGACATGGTGGTAACATAGATTATCAGGAGGAGAAAGCCCTGGGGTTACAGCTGGCTGCAGGATAGGCATAGCGAGGTTGTGCCTATATGTATAGCCTTGTAAAGGAACTGCGGATTGGCCGCTGTCAGAGACAGGATGCTGGGCTTGATGGACCCTTGGTCTTTTCCCGGTATGGCGGTGCTTATGTGCTCCTTGCAAAAAAACTCCTGAAGGGTGTAGAGGAGAAAAGCCCCCACAGTGACTGAAGTCTGACCCAGAGTTATAGGAGCATTTACTTCACTGACTGTATTGAGAAATCAATGAGGCAAAAAGGTGCTATTTGCTGAAGTTGCAAATAAAGTTCAAGTTATTATTAAGGCTCCTGGAGTGTCATGTGGTTCTTGGACTGAAGGACCATCACCCATCCCAGTTTGACTGGAGAGGAGAATGGGACGAAGTGTGGGTACGCATGGCCTGAGAGTGAGTAGAAGCATTGCAGAAGAAGTGTGCGAGTGTTCCTCTATGGCCTGGGCCCGGGGCTAACCCGGGGTAGACTTGGGTTACACCGGCACAGCTAGGCAATCCTTGCAACTAGTTTGCAAGAAACAACTTCAAAACAGTCATATTTTAGAGCTCTTCAGCTTTATCACTCATAAGTTTTACACAAGCAAAAGAATTGCCATAATATGTCAGACCAAGGGTCTACCTAGCCAGTATCCTGTTTCTAACAGTGGCCATGCCAGATCACAAGTATCTGACAAAATCCCAAGACGTAAGGAGGCTCCACACTACCAACCCCAGAGATAAGCAGTGGCTTTCCCAGGTCAACCTTAAGAATGGTATATGGAGGTTTTGTTAGGAGTTTGTCCACATTTTTTGGCAGTGAGTTTCAGAGCATAACTAGGGCCCTTTTACTAGCCGTGATAGGCACTAGCACGTACCTCCCATGTTCCGAAAAGCTGAGGCGTCCCATAGTAGTGTGGTGATCAGTGCGTGCTAATCCTGTGCTAAAAAATAGTTATTTTTAGTGTGGGAGGCATGTCTGTAGCAGAGCGTAGGCTAATTGGGTAGCACAGGCACATCTCCGCATGCTGCACGATTAGTGTGGAGTTAGCGCCTACAAATTAGATGGCAGTAGGGGCTCCCGCGGTAATCGGCACACGCTAATTGAGAAATTCACATGTGGCTATTACAGAAAAATATCCAGATGTGGCCATTTTACCGCCATGCTAAAAGCGGCTGCAGCATGCAGGAAACCGACACGCTAACAACTGCACCGGCCACTTTTTAACACAACTTAGTAAATGAGCCCCTATGTGTTGAGTGAAAAAATGTTTTTTCTCCAATTAATTTTATATACCCAGATTAACAAACTTAGGGCACCTTTTAGTAAGCCATGTAGGCGCCTAAGCGCGCTGAATGCGCGCCAAATTGGAGTTACCACCCAGTTACCATGTAGCCCTTATGGTAATTTCAATTTTGGTGCATGTCCGCTACGTGTGTCTGAAAAATATTTTTTATCTTCTGGCATGTGTAACGCGTAAGTGGCATTTGATGCATGTAGGTCATTACCGCCCAGATTACCACCCAGATTATTTACCGCTAGATCTATGGTTGGTGGTAAGGTCTCAGATTCAAAATGGACGAGCGGTAATTTTGATTTTACCGCACGACCATTTTCGGCCAATAAAAAAGAGGCCTTTTTTACAGGCATGCTAAAAAATGGATTGGCAGGCGCCCAAAACCCGCGCCTACACTACCGCAAGCCATTTTTCAGCGCATCTTTGAAAAAGGACCCCTTACCCTCCTATTTAAGTCAGTGAACATGTAAATTTGATCTGAATGTGTTTTAAAAGCTAAGAGATTGATGGGATGAGTGAAAAACAACCAAATAAGAACTATGTGTTCAAAGTGTGAACAAAAGCGTGGCTCACCTAGATATCAGCCACTATGCAAAAAAGATATGCAAGAACTGTGTGTGCAGAGTGTTTCCAAGCTTTTGTTCACACTTTGAACACATAAATTCCTTGAGTCTTGGTATTTTCCATTTTCCAATACACTCCCCTTCATCAGTGTTTTTGCATTCATGTTGCACATTTTATTTATTTATTATTCCATTTATATCCCACATTTTCCCACTGATACAAGGCTCAAAGTGACTTACATAAATCTGTAGTAAGGCTACAGTGCAAGAAGAACAATTATACAATTTGAGAATAAGATATAAAAATAACAATTAAGCAGTAAAAAGGCAAGAGATAATAACAGGTAATTGTTGTCCTTGGATCAAAATTTATAGTTAATTCAAGTTAAGTTAAACCTGGGGAATAAGCCTTCTTAAACAATACTGATTTCAATAATGTTCGGAAGTTTAGGTAGTTTTGGGTAGATTTTACTGATTTGGGTAGATCATTCCATAGTTGAGTGCCTATCTTGCTTATAATCGAATGAGAAAAACGCCCAAGTTCCGACCTAAATCGGGAGATGGACGTTTATCTCACAAAAACGAATAAAGCGGTATAATCGAAAGCCGATTTTTGGACGTTTTCAACTGCACTCCGTCGCGGATGCGGACAAAGTTGATGGGGGCGTGTCAGAGGTGTGGCGAAGGCGGAACTGGGGCGTGGTTATCTGCCGAACAAAGCTGGGCGCATTTCACCGATAATGGGAAAAAAGTATGCGTTTTTAGCTAGAATTTAGGACACTTTTCCTGGACCCTGTTTTTTCACGAATAAAGCCCCAAAAAGTGCCCTAAATGACCAGATGACCACTGGAGGGAATCGGGGATGACCTCCCCTGACTCCCCCAGTGGTCACTAACCCCCTCCCACCACAAAAAATGATGTTTCACAACTTTTTATTTTCACCCTCAAATGTCATACCCAGCTCCCTGGCAGCAGTATGCAGGTCACTGGAGGAGTTGTTAGGGGGTGCAGTGGACTTCAGGCAGGTGGACCCAGGCCCATCCCCCCTACCTGTTACAATTGTGCTGCTTAATGCTTATTAGTCGTCCAACCCCCCCAAACCCACTGTACCCACATGTAGGTGCCCCCCTTCACCCCTTAGGGCTATAGTAATGGTGTAGACTTGTGGGCAGTGGGTTTTGAGGGGGATTTGGGGGGGCTCAACACACAAGGGAAGGGTGCTATGCACCTGGGAGCTCTTTTACCTGTTTTTTTGGTTTTGTAAAAGTGCCCCCTAGGGTGCCCGGTTGATGTCCTGGCATGTGAGGGGGACCAGTGCACTACGAATCCTGGCCCCTCCCACGAATAAATGTCTTGGATTTATTCGTTTTTGAGCTGGGCGCTTTCATTTTCCATTATCGCTGAAAAACAAAAACGCCCAGCTCACACATTGTTGAATAAAACATGGGCGTCTATTTTTTCCCAAAATACGGTTCGGTCCACCCCTTCACAGACCCGTTCTCGGAGATAAACGCCCATGGAGATAGGCGTTTTCGTTCAATTATGCCCCTCCACGTATATAAAGTTGGAGGCGTAAATTGATTTGTTTTTAAGGCCATTACAGTCTGGGTATTGTAAGTTCAGATATGAGCTTGAGGTACTGGATCTGTTTCTGGGTGGTAGGTTAATTAACTCGAGCATATATTCTGGGACTTCATCGAAGATTATCCTGTGGATTAGTGTGCATATTTTAAAGGCTACTCTTATTCATATTTTGACATATCTCTACCATTGCCCATAATATATAGTAACTTCAACGAAGGTGTATAAACGTGTTCTCAGTGACACCAGTATACTATGAGATGAGGTTGTGAAATCAGGTACGCAATGGATTTCCATGTACTTAAGTATGTACTTTCTGATTTGCTCTTCTTATTTTTGGATGTTTATTCTTTTTAATGTTTATATTTAAGGCAATCATTTATATATTGTATATATATATTACTTATTTTTATGTTTATTTATATATTGTATAATTTATATATCTCTTAAATGTTTCATTATTTTATTGATAGCTTTTTATGTATGATATTTTGTTTCTAAACTTCTGATGAAGGCTTTTTAGCTGAAACACAAATTTGTGTTGAGTCGCTCCCTCAATATAATAAAACATTACACCTGTACACGATCATCATTTGGTCTCCTTTTTTGTAACCCTTTGCTGTTGTTTTGTTTGTACTTTGGAGAGTTTTTTTTTCTTCTTCTTTGTTGTTGTTGTTATTGTTATTGTCTCACTGGGTCAGACTAATGTTCCATCTAGCCCAGTATCCTGCTTCCAACAGAGGCCAATCCAGATGACAAATACCCAGCAGACACCCAATTAGAAGCAACATTTCATGCTACCAATCCCAGGGCAAGCAATGGCTTCCCCCATGTCTACCTCCATAATAGACTATGGACTTTTGCTCCAGGAACTTGTCCAAACCTTTTTTTAAACCCAGATACGCTAACCGCTGTTACCACATCCTACAGCAACGAGTCAGGGCCGCTGAGAGACTGAACCAGGCCCGGGTCAGGGCCGCCGTCGCCAGGCACGAGGCAGGGCCACTGCTGCCCCCCCAATCATTGTCTGCTGCCACCGCCCCCCCCCAATCGCAACCGCTACCAGAACAGAATTGAAGTACCTTGGCTGACGGGGAACCCGAGGCCCCACCAGCAGAAGACGTCTTCTTCCTCCAACGCTGACTGCCAGCTCCTGTGGCTGCTTTTCCTCTCAGGGCATGCTCGGTTTCAAAACCGAGCATGCGCGCCTGAGAGGAAAAGCTGCCGCTCAACAATGGGCAGAAGAGCAGCACTGGAGGAATCTCCAGGTCCTTCCCAACCTCCAAGGGGGGCCCGGCGCTGGAGTTTTCTCTCTCCTGCTCCTGTCAGGACGTGATCACTTGGGTCCTGTCAGGAGCACGAGAGAGATAGACCCCGGCGCCGGGCCCCAATTGGAGGCTTGGGGAATTTTACCCCCCTGCCCCTCTCTCTCGATGGCCCTGCAACGAGTTCCAAAGCTTAACTATTCTTTACGTGAAAAAATATGTCCTCCTATTTGTTTTAAAAGTATTTCCATGTAATTTCATTGAGTGTCCCCTGGTCTTTGTATTTTTTGAAAGAGTGTAAAATGGATTCACTTGTACTCATTCTACACCATTGAAAATTTTGTAGACCTCAATCAAATCCTCCCTCAGCCATCTCTTTTCCAAGCTGAAGAGCACTAAGCTCATCAGCCTTTCTCATATGCAGAGGGGACAAAAAGAGAGAGAAAGCACAAATTTCAGCCTAGCTCCAAAGGAGAATTGCTAGATAAAAAAAAAAAATCCCCCACATACACATCCATCCATCTCCTTATACCTTCCTGTACTGCTATGGATTTACAGCCTGCTTCACTAACACAGACTACTCAATAATTACTTTGGATTCTTTTGGATTCGTATTAGGTAAATGAGACCTTTATTAGCGGTTCTAAAATCTACAATGATTAAGATATATACAATGATTAAATCATCTAACTAAAAGAAAGCTATAAGACAGATATATACATATTATACATACAACATCACTGGTCAGGAATTTCAGGCCCTTATCTCATCAGCAGGGAGGCCTGTTGCAGCGAAAACCCGAAGTCTCTTTATGACCGGGAACAGTCTTTTCTGCGCGTTGCGTCCACCCACAGATGAGCCTCAGAGCTCTGATGCAATAAGCCCCCCTTTTTATTAAGCTAAAGCTTATTTTCAGAGCCAAGGAAAATTACAGAATGCTTGAAAATAGGTGAACAAGCCATACTGTGGGAATGTGGTCACATGTTTCCCAGTCCAGGTGGCCAATCTGAACTCAAAAACAAGTTCCATCTTTCCCTTCACATAACAAATTAATTAGAGCTGTATCTTACCTTCTACATTCCAAATTGTTTTCACACAATCAAAGTTAATCATTTTTAAACAGAATTACTTCTAATCACAAATACAGACCCTGAGTGCAATTGTTGGTCAAGGCAGATAGAGTTATGAAAAGCAATCTCTAAAATCCTTTTTAATACACTTCCTTACTCCCGTACCACCCACACACTTATCCATATCTCTCATATACATCACACATAACCCCTTACTCCATACCGCATACCAGTCCATTCATACCCATATGCTCCTACTCTTTCATCCTTCCATGAAATCCCACAACCCATATACTTCAACATATCCCACACACTTTCCCTCCTAACACAGGTCCATAAAAATACAGACACACAACCGCTCATGTACACACCCACCACAAGTCTCATTTATTCACAATACACGTCATACCTGCACAGAGTGGTGGGTGTGGCTCTGGCCTCCTTGTAGGGCAGACTGGATGGACTGTGCAGGTCTTTATCTGCTGTCATTTACTGTGTTGCTGTGTGTCTGTGTTCTGATCATGGCTGAACAGATTTGGATGGGCCGGAGTGAGGCTTTTCAGGGGCTTTGATGACAACTTCAGAAGTTTTAGAACAAGGACAGTGCTGGGCATTTTCGATATGACGTCTAAATCCGACTTTGGATGTTTTGCAAAAAAAAAACCCCATCCAAAATCTGAATAGTAAAGAAGATCATTTTCAAAAAAGAAAAATGCATATCTTTTGTTTTCGAAAACACTTTTTTTTCAACAAGGTTTTGTGATTTGGATGCTTTGTTTTTTGGTCCATTTTTAAATAAAAAGGTCTGAGTGCAAAACGCACAAAATCAAGCTATTGGGATGTAGGAGGAACCATCATTTTTAGTAGACTGGTCCCCTAGACATCCCAGGAAAGCAATAGGGCACCCTAGGGGGCACTGCAGTGAACTTCATTAAATGTATCTAGGTACACATCTCACCATTGCTCGCTTATCTTGTCTGCTGAGCCACCCAAAACCCACTACCCTCAACTGTACACCACTACCATAGCCCTTACGGGTGAAGGGGGCACCTATATGTGGGTACAGTGGGTTTCTGGTGAGTTTTGGAGGGCTTACAGTTTCCTCCACAAGTGTACCAGGTAGGAGGAAGTATGGGCCTGGGCGGTGCCGTAGTGAGGGTGGCTGACACCCGGGGCGGTCCGCCGCTGCGCACCCCCCCGGGTGCAGCACGGCGCACCCTCCCCTTGGCGCACGCATGCACCCCCCTGGAACGCGCACCCCCCTGAGCACATTCTTACCAAAGGGGACGGGTGGGAGGGCCGCTCCGCCCCGAGTGCATGTTGCTGGGAGCTGCATCGGCTCCGCTGGTTCCCTGTTCTCTCTGCCCCGAAACAGGAAGTAACCTGTTCCTGGGCAGAAAGAGCAGTGAACCAGCGAAGCCAACACTCCCCCAGCAGCGTGCACCCGGGGCGGACCGCCCCACCGCCCCCCCCCTTCCTACACCACTGGGTCTGGGTCCACTGCACCCACCACTAGACTATTCCAGGGACCTGTGTGCTGTTCTAATGGTCCTGAATATAACATCTGAGGTTGGCAAGTAATGTTTTTAATCACATTTTTTGGGGGTGGGATGGAGTTAGTGACCACTGGGGGAGTAAGGGGAAATCACCCCGATTTCCTCCAGTGGTCATCTGGTCATTTAGGGCACCTTTTTGTGCCTTATTCGTTATAAAAACAGGTCTAGCTCAAAACATCTTAGTGTTAGTCTTGGAAAGTTTTGTTTTGTTCCATTAGGGATGAAAAAGGTCTAAGTGTTAGAATTCCCAAATCCCACCCTTAATATGCCCCTGACATGCCCCCTTGTGATTTGAACGCACTTCTGACGGACTTCATAGAAAAACGTCTAAAAATTGGTTTTGAAAATACCAATTTGAACGTTTTTGTGAGAAAAATGTCCAAATGCAGATTTATGCCACTTTTTGGATGTTTTTCTCTTTTGAAAATGAGCCCATATATGTCAAACACATTCCTTCATATCTTCATTTGCTTATCCCCTATTTCGCATACCTATACGTATCCACAAAATACTTCACATATTGCTATGTACCCACCATAACCATATTCCTCTGCATTTCGGAACCCATTCCATTGCATATTTTTTCTATATATATGAGATATTTAATTTAATTTAACTCCATTCATACTCTATGTTGTTTGTGCAGGGATTACTGTTCATACTGCATTTTAAATCAACAGCTGCTCAGAGATTTCTGAAAATTCTTAGGAATGACCAGGTAAATGTAAGGGAGATTATAGTTAACAGTAATTCAAAATGACCATGCAGTTGCCAAAAAAATAATAATACACTTTTAATAGGGGTTTTTCTTTGTGATTTTATTCCACTAGATGTTAGTAGTTCACTATCAGAGTTGTTAAAATGGAAATTTAAACTTTTCTAATCCGTTTGTCTTGTAATGTTCATTATTGTCATCTGCGTAGCTCTGCATTTCTTTCAATATTTTGTTAGGGTTTTTTTTAATCAGAATCTGAGTGTTTTTTGGACACAGTGTGACTTTTATTATGACTGTAGTGTAGAAGTAAGGATGTGGAGATTCTTCTGACATAGTCTTAGCAAAATAGGAACTTGCTTACTAGGGTGGACCAGCTCACTTTTTCTAGAACCAGCAATTCATTTGGCTTCTCGGAACCTTCAGCTCCGTCATAAGTACATAAGTATTGCCATACTGGGACAGACTGAAGGTCCATCAAGCCCAGAATCCTGTTTCCAACAGTGGCCAATCCAGGTTACAAGTACCTGGCAAGATCCCAGAACAGTACAATACATTTTATGCTACTTATCCTAGAAATAAGCAGTGGATTTTTCCCAAGTCCATTTTAATAATGGCTTATGGACTTTTCTTTTAGGAAGCTATACAAACCTTTTTAAAACCCAGCTAAGCTAACTGCTTTTACCACATTCTCTGGCAACAAATTCCAGAGTTTAATTACATGTTGAGTGAAGACATATCTTTTCTGATTTGTTTTAAATGTACTACTTTGTAGCTTCATTACGTGCCTCCCAATCCTAGTATTTTTGGAAAGAGTATACAAGTGATTCACATCTACCCGTTCCACTCCACTCATTATTTTATAAACCTCTATCATATCTCCCCTCTGCCACCTTTTCTCCAAGCTAAAAAGCCCTAGCCTCTTTAGCCTTTCCTCATAGGGAAGTCATCTCATCCCCTTTATCATTTTCATTGCCCTTCTGTGTACCTTTTCTAATTTCACTATTTTTTTTTTTAGATGCGATGCCTAGAATTGCACAAAAACATGGACTGATGAGACAAAGTCAGCACGGATTTAGTGAAGGGAAGTCTTGCCTCACCAATCTAATGCATTTTTTTGAGGGGGTAAGCAAACATGTGGACAATGGGGAGCCGGTTGATATTGTATATCTGGATTTTCAGAAGGCGTTTGACAAAGTGCCGCACGAAAGACTCCTGAAGAAATTGCAGAGTCATGGAATCGGAGGTAGGGTATTATTATGGATTAAGAACTGGTTGAAAGATAGGAAGCAGAGTGTAGGATTGCGTGGCCAGTATTCTCAGTGGAGGAGGGTAGTTAGTGGGGTCCCGCAGGGGTCTGTGCTGGGTCCGTTGCTTTTTAATGTATTTATAAATGACCTAGAGATGGGAATAACTAGTGAGGTAATTAAATTCCCCGATGACACAAAATTATTCAGGGTCGTCAAGTCGCAGGAGGAATGTGAACGATTACAGGAGGACCTTGCGAGACTGGGAGAATGGGCGTGCAAGTGGCAGATGAAGTTCAATGTTGACAAGTGCAAAGTGATGCATGTGGGTAAGAGGAACCCGAATTATAGCTACGTCTTGCAAGGTTGCGCGTTAAGAGTTACGGATCAAGAAAGGGATCTGGGTGTCGTCGTCGATGATACGCTGAAACCTTCTGCTCAGTGTGCTGCTGCGGCTAGGAAAGCGAATAGAATGTTGGGTGTTATTAGGAAGGGTATGGAGTCCAGGTGTGCGGATGTTATAATGCCGTTGTATTGCTCCATGGTGCGACCGCACCTGGAGTATTGTGTTCAGTACTGGTCTCCGTATCTCAAAAAAGATATAGTAGAATTGGAAAAGGTACAGCGAAGGGCGACGAAAATGATAGTGGGGATGGGACGACTTTCCTATGAAGAGAGGCTGAGAAGGCTAGGGCTTTTCAGCTTGGAGAAGAGACGGCTGAGGGGAGATATGATAGAAGTGTATAAAATAATGAGTGGAATGGATCGGGTGGATGTGAAGCGACTGTTCACGCTATCCAAAAATACTAGGACTAGAGGGCATGAGTTGAAGCTACAGTGTGGTAAATTTAAAACGAATCGGAGAAAATTTTTCTTCACCCAACGTGTAATTAGACTCTGGAATTCGTTGCCGGAGAACGTGGTACGGGCGGTTAGCTTGACGGAGTTTAAAAAGGGGTTAGATAGATTCCTAAAGGACAAGTCCATAGACCGCTATTAAATGGACTTGGAAAAATTCCGCATTTTTAGGTATAACTTGTCTGGAATGTTTTTACGTTTGGGGAGCGTGCCAGGTGCCCTTGACCTGGATTGGCCACTGTCGGTGACAGGATGCTGGGCTAGATGGACCTTTGGTCTTTCCCAGTATGGCACTACTTATGTACTTATGTACTTATTCAAAGTGCGGTTGCACCATGGAGCAATAAAAAGGCATTATAATGTCCTCATTTTTTGTTTTCCATTCCTTTTCTAATAATACCTAACATTCTATTTGCTTTCTTAGCCGCCGTCGTACACTGAGCAGAGGGTGTCAACGTGTCATCAACGATGACACCTAGGTCCCTTTCCTGGTCGGTGACTCCTAATGTGGAACCTTGCATCACATAACTAGAGTTCAGGTTCCTCTTTCCCACATACATCGCTTTGCACTTGCTCACATTAAATGTCATCTGCTATTTGGATGCCAAGTCTCATAAGGTCCTCTTGTAATTTTTCATAATCCTCTTGTGATTTAACAGTTTTGAATATATTTGTGTCATCAGCAAATTTAATTACCTCACTAGTTACTCCTATCCCTAGATCATTTATAATTTTTTTTTGTTACATTTGTACCCCGCGCTTTCCCACTCATGGCAGGCTCAATGCGGCTTACATGGGGCAATAGAGGGTTAAGTGACTTGCCCAGAGTCACAAGGAGCTGCCTGTGCCTGAAGTGGGAATCAAACTCATTTCCTTAGTTCCCCAGGACCAAAGTCCACCACCCTAACCACTAGGCCACTCCTCCACTATATTAAAAAGCAGCAGTCTTAGCACAGATCCCTGGCGAACCCCACTATCTACCCTTCTCCATTGAGAATACTGACCATTTAACCCTACTCTCTGTTTTCATCTTTTAACCAGTTTTTAATCCACAAAAGAACACTACCTCCTTCCTATCCCATAGCTCTCAAATTTCCTTTGGAGTCTTTCATGAGGTACTTTATCAAATTCTTTTGAAAATCCAGATACACAATATTGACCGGCTCACCTGTATTCACTTGTTTGTTCACCCCTTCAAAGAAATGTAGTAGATTGGTGAGGCAAGATTTCCCTTCATTAAATCCTTGTTGGCTTTGTCTCATTAATCCTTGCTTTTGAATATGCTCTGTAATTTTGTTCTTTATAATAGTCTCTATCATTTTGCCCGGCACCAACATCAGGCTCGCTGGTTTATAATTTCTTGGATCATCTCTGGAACCTTTTTAAAAAATTGGTGTTACATTGGCCACCTCCAGTCTTCCGGGTCCAGTTGGAAACAGGACTAGCACCTTAAACCTTCATTTCCAACTATCCTTAGAGTTTTCCTCTGTTTCTTCAAACATACCTGGTCTGTCATTTCAGTCAATGTCCTAGTGCTGTTTCCAGAACTCTTTTCATGAGCCCGAGCCTGGTCACCAGCAATGAACATGAGACTCCAGACCTTTCCAAGAGCTATGAACACAACTTCCACATCATCCACACTAGGGATGGACAGCCAGAAAAATTTCATTTTGTGTCATTTCCCATGTTGTTTACAGAAATATTTTGTTTTATTTATTTTTGTTTGGCCAGAGTTGAATGTGGAACTCTGCACAGGTTCCACTTCTTCATTAATTTCTGTCTCTCCCTGCCAATTTTGGGACACAGTCCATAGATGTTTGCCTGGCTCCAGTTCTACTTTCCAAATGCTGGAGTTGTTGCTGAAGCCTACAGGGGGCTAGATTCTATATATGGCATCTGAAAAATCTGTACAGTAAAAAAAATATGCCTAGGTGTATTCTCTATAGTATGCTTAAACTTTATAGAATAGGCTTAAATTTCCATGCGGTATATAGAACACCTTGAGCACCTTTCCATGCAACCACATTTGGTCGTGTTCATTTAGGCCATATTTCACTTGTCAGAAATCCCGATGCCTATATTAGGCACAGAACGGGTGTATTCTATAATAATATGCATAGATTTTAGAAATGCCCATTCCATGCCTATAACCACACCCCCTTTTCAACTGTACAACTTGGAATTTATGTACGCCACGTTACAGAATACGCTTAGCGAGTTGAGCATGTAAACCGTAATTAATGCCAGTTAGTTCTGATAATTGTTTGTTAACATCCAATTGACAGCGCTGAGTTAGCTAGTTAAGTTACGCATATTGTTCTAGAATACGCTTTGATTTCCATGCAGAAATTAAGGCGCGATATACAGAATTTGTGTGGAAAGAGGGCACTATTGCTTCAGAAAGAAGGGGCATTCTTTTATCCATAGTGGCTCCACTATTGGGAAACAATGCACCCTCATCTTGAAAGTGTGTCCTCTTTGCACATAATGCCGACTATTTCTAATGAGTGTGTACAATTATCAACAATTGACAAAAGGACAAAATGGCCAAACAAAAGTGAATAAAATAAACACAAAATGTGTTTTTTTTCTCTTGTTTTCACTTGGTAATGACATGCAGTGACATAGGTTATGTCATTTGACCTTTCCTAGGTCATTGAAAACAACAGCTCAGTCCTAATCCCCACCCCTAACTGTGGCATGCACAAAAGGCTTCTCCGAGCCATTTTCCGATCACAGTAGCAGCTAACGAAAACAGAATGCGGATGAGCAAATTGTTGGATTATTTGTAGTAAATAATTAGCAGATTTTTATACACACAGCTTCAGCTTTAGAAATGTTAATTTCTTTTCTTCATCTCTCTCATACACACCCCTGAATAATTCACTGCTGAGTCACTTTAAAGTTGAAGTAACAAAACATCTGTTTACTCACAGTTTGTAGTTAGATTATATTCAGACAGGCTTATATATACATAATACTATACATTTGGATTATCAGCTCTTTCCATGTGCTTAGATGGTAATGGATGCTCACACCACCATAGATCCTCTCAGCTTGGGAGAGATCATGAGCACCATGTGCTGTGTCTAACCCCCACAGGAAGTTGCATGGGTGTGACCTCTCTAAGTAATTCACATCAGAGGTCACAGAGTAATCACAGAGAAAAAACATTTCTGACAGGCAATGCATGTTAAATACAATACATTCCAACAAACCCCTTCTCATGCATAACTGTCATGCAATTATTAATTCACACAAAGTCCAAGCTTTATACGCAGATTCTCAAAACGTTCTCTGGGTAACGGTTTGGTCATGATGTCAGCTGTCATCTCACTGGTGTGACAATAGTGTAGACTGATGACCCCTTCTTTCGCCAACTCTCGCACGTTGTGGTATTTCGTTGCGATGTGCTTGGTGCGTGACTGAACCTTGTCATTCTGTGACAGTCGGATGCAGCTCTGATTATCTTCCATTATCTGGATTGGTCTCTGTTCAGCTATTCCAAAATCCAGCAAAAGTTTTTCAATCCACATCAGTTCTCTGCATGCTTCTGATACGGCCACATATTCAGCTTCTGTAGAAGACAGACTCACAATACTTTGTTTATGACTGGCCCATGAAATTTGTACATTTCCATACATAAACACATATCCACTTGTGGATTTATAATCAGAATGATCCCCTGCCCAATCTGAATCACAGTAACATATTAGTTTTGGATTACTATTGGCTGAAATCTTTAATTTACAATCAATGGTACCTTTTAAATACCTTACCATCCTTTTAACTGCAGTCCAATCTGATTTGGTAGGTGAGCTGACCCTTCTGCTCAAAATTCCTACTGCATTTGCTATATCAGCCCTGTATGTGGTAGTTAGATATAAAAGCTTACCTATGGCTGATCTATATTGGATGTTATCTGGTAAAGGTTCTCTTACTGTTTCATCCTTCAGAAAATCAGTGATCATGGGAGTGCTTACAACTTGGGCATCTTGCATACCTAAACTTTCAATAAGCTCATTTATTTTCTGCTTCTGGCTTAGAAGATAAGAACCATCATTTTGTTTCTCAATTTCTATACCAAGATAGTATGACACATTACCAAGTTCTTTTATCTCAACATTCAGGTTTAAGTATTTTACAATGTCCTTGTACTCTTGCTCACTTTCGCTTGCAATGAGCAGATCATCAACAAAAGCTAAAATGTATGCATATTGTCCATTTCTGCACCTAGTGTACAAGCATTTATCTGCTTCACCTTGCTTAAATCCTAAATTTGTCAATATTTCATGCAATTTGTCATTCCAACATTTTGCACTTTGCTTTAATCCATAAAGACCTTTGTTTAATTTACACACTAGCTGTCTTTGTTTTGTATTTATGAAACCTGTTGGCTGTTCCATGTACAAGTCTTCAGTTATATCTCCATGAAGAAATGCTGTTTTCACATCAATGTGGTTGACTTGCATGCCTTTTGAGACTGCAATGCTCAGAAGTGTTCTAATTGTCGTGTGTTTCACTACAGGTGCAAACACTTCATCAAAATCTTCTCCATATTTTGAAGATATCCCTTTGCGACTAATCTGGCTTTATACCTTTCCACTTTTCCTTGTGCATTCCTTTTTAACTTGAATACCCATTTGCATCCTATAGCTTTCTTGCCAGGAGGTAATTTTGTAAGAATCCAAGTATTATTTTTATCCAATGCATCAATTTCTTCTTGTGCTGCTTTATGCCATTCAGCAGCTTCTTCTGCTGGCATTTTCTCAATCTCATCCCATGTTAAGGGCTCTTGAGCTTCTGCTGACTTTGTTAGGTAAGACAGTCTTGGGGGTGGAACACCTTTGTTTTCCCTGGATGAGCGTCTGACAACAGGTTGGTCCGACCTTTCCGCATCCTCTAAATCTGAGAGTCCTTCTCCAATTGATTCCCCTTCTCCAACTGTACTGTCTCCTGCGATGATCCTTTCTGTGTCTGCTTCCTCTGCCTGTTCCTCGTTAGATACAGATGAGTTGCTTTCAGACATCTGCCTTGGTATGGCATTTATATACACTGGCATGTCTATTATGGTTCTAGTTTCATATTCTGGATGATAAGGCTCATCTGGGATAATCCAGCCTTTATCAACCCTTTTGTTTTCATCAAAATATGTAACATGTCTTATGCCAACAATGCCAGTTTTCAGATTCAAAATTCTATATCCTTTGTGTCCTGGAGCATAGCCAACTAAAATGCCCCTTTCTGTTGTGGAATCCAGCTTATGCCTTCTTTGCTTTGGTACATGAGCATATGCTGTACTTCCAAATGTTCTTATGTGTGACAGGTTTGGCTTCCTACCATGCCATGTCTCATGTGGTGTGCGCTCAGCGCCTTTAGTTGGCATTCTGTTTTGTAGGTACACTGCTGTGAGAATGGCTTCCCCCCATAGTCTTTTAGGGAGATTGCTATCTGACAGCATACATCTGGTCATTTCCACAAGTGACCTAAATTTTCTCTCTGCAACAGAATTTTGCTCTGGTGTATAAGCTACTGTTGTGATATGCTGAATGCCTTCTTGTTCTAGAAATGTGCGCATGCTTTGTGAAATGAACTCACCACCATTGTCGGTCTGAAGAACCTTTGGTTTTCTTTCAAATTTATTGCTCACCATGGCTACGTATTTCTTCAGCATGTCTGTGACTTGACTTTTTTCTTTCAGCAAATAGGCCACACAATATCTAGAGAAATCATCCAAGAATATTAGCACAAATCTGTTATTTCCCAATGATGGGATATTAAACGGTCCACATAAGTCACTGTGTATTAAGTCCAGTACTTTATTACTCCTATTTCCTGTGTATGCAGGAAATGAGGGTCTCACACCTTTTTGAGTAACACAGTCTATGCATTTCTCCATTTCACCAGCATCTGCACTTATCTGAATGCCTGTGGCAAGTTGCTTATTGTAAAGATCCTGGATCACCTTAAAATCACGATGTCCCAGGCGGCGATGCCAGATTTCCAGACTACATTTACCATCATTCTTCCTTACTTGCGCCAGATGTGAGGCTTCACCTGAAATGCTCAGTTTATAAACATCATTATGCATAAAAGCTTCAGCATACACTTCATCATTTTTAGAGATTGTGCACTTACTGTTTTCAAAATGAATCGCAAATCCCTTCTTATCTAATGTAGATACACTAAGCATATTGCAAACTGCTTGGGGAATATACAAGACATCACTTACAGAAATTTCTTTAACTTCATTAGACACTTTGCATTTTAAGAATCCAATGCCTTTTGCTTGGATCTTAGCAGTCCCTGCGTTTGCAGTTTTAAGAATACCTTCTTCTGGACACATTTCCTGAAAGAAATCCTTACAATTGGTTAAATGGCATGTGCTCCCCGAATCCAAAATCCAAGTACTTTCATTTGAATTATTATTTACCATAGTCAAAGATTTTTCTACCATTAGAAAGCTCTTATGTTTATTATTGTCCTTCATACATTTCCTGGTTGGAGAATTCTTTTGTTCCATTGGCTTAGGTGAGCTAGAGGGAGTGTTTTGTGTTTCCTTACACCATTTAGATACATGTCCCTCCTTTCCACATGAGTAGCAAATCAGCTTGCCCTTGGGTGGAGTTTTCCCATAGCTCCGCCTTCCTCTGTTCTTTGCCAAGAAATTTGTTTCATTTCTCTCTGACTTGCTTTGAGAACACATCTCCTCAGAATCATTAATTATGCATTCCTGCCTCAGTTTTGATGCTGCCTGTTCAAAAGATTGCCCTTCAATGGCTTCATTTACAGACCTAAAAACATCAAACTTCTTTGATAGTGAGGTAAAAAGAAATGCTCTTTTCAATGCATCACACATGGGAATTCCAGAAAGTTCTAGCTTTTGAAATGAAGACATAAGATGCATAATGTGATCATTACACTTACTTTTATCCCTTAATTTGGTTTCATTCAACTCTGCCAACCAAATTGGTTGCTGTTTTGCATATGTAGTTGCATACATAGTTCTCAGTTTATATAAGATGTCCTTTGGTGTATCTTTTCCCTCCACTAATATGGCTTGTTTCTCTGAGAGAGCTTCCAAAAACATGCACTTCACATAATAGTTTGCATTGTCCCATTCAGCCATATTTTCAGCTGTTCTGTTTTGGTCTAAGCATATATTTAATTTCTTTGCTTGAAGGAGACATCTGAATCTTAGTTCCCACTGCTGATAATTAAATTCAGTTAATTTAGGCACTTTGAGAGAGTAGAAAAATGGTGAATTTCCTCCCTCAGCCATTTTCTTAGCCTTCTGTTTGGTGTGTGGGGGGAGAGAGAGACAGACTGAATCTTTCTTTTAAAACTTAAGAGAAAAATGTAGCTTTTTTTTTTTTTGCCTGGTAATATTTCTCTTCTTTTTCAATTCCTGGACCCTGGGCCCATAACCCTTTTGTTGGATTATTTGTAGTAAATAATTAGCAGATTTTTATACACACAGCTTCAGCTTTAGAAATGTTAATTTCTTTTCTTCATCTCTCTCATACACACCCCTGAATAATTCACTGCTGAGTCACTTTAAAGTTGAAGTAACAAAACATCTGTTTACTCACAGTTTGTAGTTAGATTATATTCAGACAGGCTTATATATACATAATACTATACATTTGGATTATCAGCTCTTTCCATGTGCTTAGATGGTAATGGATGCTCACACCACCATAGATCCTCTCAGCTTGGGAGAGATCATGAGCACCATGTGCTGTGTCTAACCCCCACAGGAAGTTGCATGGGTGTGACCTCTCTAAGTAATTCACATCAGAGGTCACAGAGTAATCACAGAGAAAAAACATTTCTGACAGGCAATGCATGTTAAATACAATACATTCCAACACAAATTAGTACCCCAATGTGTATAAATCATATTGTAATGAGATGCACTACCGTTTTCTGATTCCTTTACTGTGGAAACCCTAACGGGAGGTCTGCACCTCTCGTTGGGGCTGCTGTGAGGGAATCGGAAGGAAAAAAAAAGTGCTCGTCAGGGATGTCCTTCTAAAGTGCCTAAGATAGACGTCCTTCACTCACAAAAACAAAAAAGGATGTCCCTGACGAACACTTGGACGTTTGCAGCTTAAGTGAAGGGCTACTACTCTGCCTTCTCACTCCAAAACGCTCACGGGAAGCAGCGATCAGACGGGGCTAAGAGGATGCTGTCTCTTCCTGCACTGCTTATTTGTCTTGCCCCCTGGAAATCTGGGTAGTTTGGAGGGTTTGTGTGCCTCGGATTCTGCTGTCCCCACACAGGGTGGTACTGCAAGGGAATCGAAAGGAAAAAAAAACCATCCAAGTGCTCATCAGGGACATCTAACATGAGCTGGACGTCTTCCTGCAGCTTTTGTGATGGGCATCCTTCTTGGACGTGTTTTTCTTATATGCAATTAGGAAGGACTTCTCTGAAGGAAAAAAAAAAAGGACGTCCCTGTTTTTCTTACCTGCCAGAACTGACCACAAGCACAGATCTCTCAACAGTCCCCTCCAAGGTTGTTTTCAGTTTGCGCCCCCCCCCCAGGATTGGAACATGCGAGGACGTCCAAATCAAAACTTTTTGAATGTCCCTCCCTCCAGGTCTCTCTCAGCCAATCCCAGCACATTTAGCTGTTATCAGTATCAGCTAAAGGCGCTGGGATTGGCTGAGAAAGACCTGGAGGGAGGGACATCCAAAAAGTTTTGATTTGGACGTGCTCGCACGTTCCGATCCTGGGGTGGGGGGGGGGGGGGAGCAAGCTGAAAACAACCTTGAAGGGAAATGTTGAGAGAACTGTGCTTGTGGTCAGTTTAAGCAGATAAGAAAATCAGGGACGTCCTTTTTTTTTTTTTTTGCAGGTAGGAAAAACACGTCCAAGAAGGACGCCCATTACAAAATCTGCAGGAAGATGTCCAGCTCCTGTTAGACTGCCTGACCAGCACTTGGATGTTTTTTTCTTCACAGAAATCCTTCCTAATTGCCTGATGTAAGCCTGCCTTTAACATGCAAAGCAGTAAACAATGGAAATGTTACACAAGGGAAGAGCAGCAGCACTTAAAGCTGCAAACATCCAAGTGCTCCTCAGGGTCGTCCTTTTTTGGTTTTGTGAGTGAAGGACGTCCCTGACTAGCACTTTTTTCCCTTCCGTCCAAGAAGGACGCACATCACAAAAGCTGCAGGAAGACGCCCAGCTCGTGTTAGGCACTTGGACGTCCCTGACGAGCACTTGGATGTTTTTTTTTTTTGTTGAGAGTCCTTCCTGGTTGCCTGATGTAAGCCTGCCTTTAACATGCAAAGCAGTAAACAATGGAAATGTTACACAAGTGAAGAGCAGTAGCACTTAAATTAACTGGGGCTCTTTTCAGCACTCTTTCTCTTCTGAGGTTCAGGCTGCGGACAAATTTCCTGCTCGTCAGGGACCTCCTTTTTTGTTGTTGTTTTTTGAGTGAAGGACATCCATAAAGGACGTCCTTGGCATTCGCAGAGCAGCTGGCATAACGCTTGGCTGCTCTGCTCATGCTCCACCAGCCGATTGGCCGACTGTTTACCGATGGAATAGAGAATGCAAGTGAGCTACAACGAGCAGCTCATTTGCATTCCTTTTCCTTGATGCATGCCCGTTCCTTACCGATTCGCTAAGTGAATTGGTAAGGGAAGGGCTTTAATGATTTTTTAGTGCATCTTCCCCTGACTCCTGGCGTGGAAGACTCAACTTGAAAGGTGAACTGGACACTCTCCACATGGCAGTGCACAACACTTGCCACTCAAGTGACTGTCACAGAAGGGTGGTCCATTTCTAATTACATATTATTGCTGCAGCAGCACTGTGGTAAAAAAAAAAAAGTTCTGCTGTTTCCAATTATAGTTAAAGAATCCCCCAAATCTTCTCCAATAGAAATATTAACAGGGAATAGAATTTTTCTCTCGCGTTCTCTTATCTCACCTCATCTTTTCTCCTTGGTTTATTGATTTTCTCTGTTATTTTGCAGTCCTGAACATATGAATGGTAGCTCAAAGACACTGAAACTGTATTAAAAAGACTGGAAGGTTTTTCAATGTCTGTCTTGTTTTCTGCCTGGTGGTCTGACATGAGAAACCCTTTTTGATGATAAATGACTTCAGGTAGTGAAGATCTGACTTGAATTGTGTGTGTAATTAGTTAGCTGGGCTATCTATGAACAGCCTGCAGCCTTCCATTTTTCTGTGTGGGCAGCTTAAATAAATTCACATCGTTGTTATATACACTTAATTGCACTAAAACCAAATGTTAAATGATCATTTGGAAGGAGGATTAACTAAGAGCCCCATTTAATAAAAATTCCCCTTCCTCTTTAGCCTAATTTTCTTCAGGAAAAGTAGATTTATTTTATGTCTGCCTTCTCCCTTCCCAGTAATTTTTGAACCAGTTTCATTCAAATCTCTGCTGTTCTACACAGTAGGGCACCCAGTGACCTTCAGCTTGCACTTTTAAGGGGTTTCATAAAGCTTTTTCAAAGTGTAAAGCATATCTTATGGTGGAAAATAGCCATTTTATCATTGGGTGGGGGTGGAGGGAGAGCCAAGATGGCGTCAAAAGTGTATGCATGGTGATTGAGCTCCTCTTACCATTATTCTGACTGATGGTGCAGCCCAATGGGGAAGCATAAAGGCAAAACTCACTTTTGCCCTCGGGGGGGGGGGGGGGGGGGATGGTTTTATGCTTCATCTGGTTCTGACAGCTCTGGATGAAGTAGGGTGTTGCTCTTGGAGCTGGTGTACTGTTTTGGTGGGGTTGGTAGAAGAAGGCACAAATCTCAGTGCATTTTAGGTATATTTGAGCCCCAAACTTAGGGGCCCTTTTACAAAGCTGTGGGAGGGTTAACACGTAGGTAGTGTGTGCCAAATCAGCACCATCTGGTGGTAATTCTGAGTTTGGCGTGCACCAAATTCTGTGGTAGAAAATATTTTTCTATTTTCTACCATGGGGAGGCGTTCAGCACGGCCATGTTGGCACATGCTGCATGGTTACCACACAGGTAGCACATGAGCCCTTACTGTTAAGTCAGTGGCTGGTGGTAAGGGCTCAGGCCATACATAAGTGCACGCTAGTTTTAATTTTTGTGCATACCCATTTCCAGGCCCATTAAAAATGGCCTTTTTCCCAGCTTTGGTAAAAAGTGGCTCAGCACCCACCCTGCACTACCACAGGCCACTTTTTACCGCGGATTTGTAAAAGGACCCCTAAGACTGGTGCCCACTGAGGCCCGGACACAGAGGAAGTGCTAGGGTAGTGTTCAAGTTAGTGACGAAGGAGACTGAAGAGTTGCCACATGGACAAGAAGGGCAACTGGCTTCTCCACAAACTTTGTTTTTTTAATGACTTTACAGCAGGAAGAAGATTTACCCCAGGATGTTACGGAGTTGGAGGATTTCTGCTCTGATAAGGTAAAATCTGTCTTTGATGAGATGAAGAAATTACCTGTAGTAACTATGGACTCCTTATAGGACATGTCTCTTAATACGGTTTTTGGTGCTTTAAATGTGAGTTTTGATGAAGTGGTGAAGAAGGAGGACTTGCATGGAAAGAAATTAGTCCAACAGGATAAAAGACTGGTGACTCTTGAGCAGCACGTAGGAGAAAGTAAGAGTTTAGAATTGTCATTTACCAGAGATAAAAATGCTATGGGTGATAAGGTGGAGTACTGGGAAAAAGATAAGAATGCTATGGGTGATAAGGTGGAGTACTGGGAAAATCAAGTAATGAGAAATAGCCTGAGATCCTCAAATTTCCCCTGGTTTCCATTGATATCTCCTGTGGACATGGACTGTACACATCTTCAGGAGATTCTTTTGCTTCAAGCTGAGATTTTGCCACCTATAATAAAGACACAATACTTGATGGTGAGGAATAGATACGCTCTACCCTGGTCCATCAATAAGAAGCTGTCTTCTTCGTTGGATGTTACTGCTTTTCTGGAGCGTACCCTTAATGTTATTGCAGACAGCACTACACTCCTTGTGACATTTCCCTTGGAACTAGATGATAATTTGGTTCTTTGTTTATATTTTTGGCATAGTCATGAGTAGTTTTTTGGGTTCTTGTTAGGACTTTTCCTGATTTTGCTCAAGTTTCACAGAAGTGCAATAAAATTGTTTGGCTTTCCAGCTTATAATCGAACGAGAAAAACGCCCAAGTTCCGACCTAAATCGGGAGATGGACGTTTATCTCACAAAAACGAATAAAGCGGTATAATCGAAAGCCGATTTTTGGGCGTTTTCAACTGCACTCCGTCGCGGATGCGGCCAAAGTTTATGGGGGCGTGTCAGAGGTGTGGCGAAGGCGGAACTGGGGCGTGGTTATCTGCCGAACAGAGATGGGCGCATTTCACAGATAATGGGACAAAAGTATGCGTTTTTAGCTAGAATTTAGGGCACTTTTCCTGGACCCTGTTTTTTCACGAATAAGGCCCCAAAAAGTGCCCTAAATGACCAGATGACCACTGGAGGGAATCGGGGATGACCTCCCCTGACTCCCCCAGTGGTCACTAACCCCCTCCCACCTCAAAAAATGATGTTTCACAACTTTTTATTTTGACCCTCAAATGTCATACCCACCTCCCTGGCAGCAGTATGTAGGTCCCTGGAGCAGTTGTTAGGGGGTGCAGTGGACTTCAGGCAGGTGGACCCAGGCCCATCCCCCCCCCTACCTGTTACAATTGTGCTGCTTAATGCTTAGTCGTCCAACCCCCCCCCCCGAACCCACTGTACCTACATGTAGGTGCCCCCCTTCACTCCTTAGGGCTATAGTAATGGTGTAGACTTGTGGGCAGTGGGTTTTGAGGGGGATTTGGGGGGGCTCTACACACAAGGGAAGGGTGCTATGCACCTGGGAGCTCTTTTACCTTTTGTTCTGTTTTTGTAAAAGTGCCCCCTAGGGTGCCTGGTTGGTGTCCTGGCATGTTAGGGGGACCAGTGCACTACGACTCCTGGCCCCTCCCACGAACAAATGCCTTGGATTTATTCGTTTTTGAGCTGGGCGATTTCATTGTCCATTATCGCTGAAAAGCAAAAACGCCCAGCTCACAACTTGGCGAATAAAACATGGACGTCTAATTTTTTCAAAAATACGCTTGGGTCCGCCCCTTCACGGACCCGTTCTCAGAGATAAACGCCCATGGAGATAGGCGTTTCTGTTAGATTATGCCCCTCCACGTGTCCAAGAGTCTTGGCATTTGGTACAACTTATATGTTGACATTTCTTTCTATATATCATGTTCTATTTGCTATAATATATATTTTCTTTGAGCCCAAACACCTTTTTGGATTTTTTGGTGGCTCAAGAGGGTATTGGGGTTTTGGTGGAGGTTGGTTCTCTTGAGGCAGGAGGCATGTAGCTGGATTCAGTATTAGCATTTCTCACTGCTCTGATGTTCTTTCTTCTTCTTTTAAAAAAAAATCTTCTAGATGGCAATTATTTAGCTATTTCTTTGGTTCCCTCTACATATGGTGGTCTAAGGGAAATGTGTTTCAACTCTTTTTATTAAACACAGATAAAGCAAGATACAACATTGTCAGTTTCAACATTAATTTGTTCACAACACTTATTTTCTAGACTCCTTTACTACTTTTCCCTCCTTTAAACCAAGAAAACAAAATGCTTGGGTTAACATTCTTCCTCTAGGCATTGGTGAATGACCCTTATATGTTCAGCAAGTGTCCTCTTGCAGCAGGCATTAGAGTCTGCCAAAATGGTGCCCATCTGTACTGAAATTGCAGACCCTTGGCTGATGATAAATTGTGCATTCCAAGTCGTTCTACTCTCATCAAAGACAGCATCTAGGCCCGCCAATGACAAAACGAGGGGTCTTTAGCAGAAAGCCACTCTAATAGAATGTTTTTTTTTAGCAATAATTGTAGATCTTGTTATGAACTCTCAATATCCCTTAGGTACTGGGGTGCCCAAACTGGGGTGACCAAATAACCTGGGATCATAATGCCAACCCGACTTCCACATAGTAGACACTTGTCTACGAAGATGTTTCCAAAATGTACTGATTTTGGGGCAAGACCAAAACATGTGTCCTAAGGTAGCCCCTTCTTTGCCACATTTTGGGCACTCACCAGCAGGTGAAAGTCCCATATGAAAGTCTCTTCTATGAGGGAAATTTATATTGTACCTCCCAATGGGAGGAAGTCCATGATGATCCCCTCAATGCAATTACATGCGCCTTGTACATTCCAGCAGTTATATTTATTCCCAAATCCACCTTCCATTGTTCAGTAAGATTAGCAAAATTAAGTTCAGGTGCAGTGTCCCGAATATGTCTATGGTAAAAGGATAATGGTATCTTTTGTTGAGCAGTGATTGAATAAGCCAAGGAGAGCTCCTCTTGCACATCCTCCAAGAGATTTTCCCAAGGTAAACTGTTGATATAGTGTTTCAACTGATAATAATGAAAAATGTCCTTCTTAGACAACGAGAAAGCTTGTTGCAAAGATGCAAAGGGCTTGATCTGCCCCTCTTCTGTGAGGACCTGAAACAAATTATCCCTTTTCGTTGCCAAGACTTAAATATTGGATCTATAATACGGCGGGAAAGCTGGATTGCCACAGATAGCCATAATTGGGGTGACCTTTGAAGAAAAATGGTGATGTCGATAGATCCAGTGCCAAACCGCCTTTGCAGTTGGTAGAATTGAGGATGAGCGGAGCACTGGGGGCACTGGCCCTCCCGCATAGTGAATCAAACAGCTAAAGTGGGTATTGCCTGTCAATTTTAGCTCCATTGAAGTGGCTGAGAAATCTTGTGTAGAACGAAACCAGTCTGCAATATGTCTCATTCCCCCTGCAATGGTGATATGTTGCAGACTTAATAGTCTCAAATCCTCGTACTCCACCGGGATTTGCAAAACTGAAAGGGAAACCCTCGGTCTCCTTCCCCTCCAAAGGAACCGTTGTAAATAGCGATTTAATGTCCTCTCATCTTGTCTTTTGAGATATAATGGCAACACTTGAAAAACATATAACCAGCATGGAATGATTAGCATGTTATATAAAGCTGTACGACCTAATAAGGACAGTGGATAAACATGCCACGTTTGCAATTTACTACATGTATCTTCTGACAATTTGTTGACATTAACATCATATAGTTGTGATAAATCATACGGAATATGTACCCCCAAGTATTTAAGAGAATTCCCTGCCCATGTGAGTAGGAAAGCCCCCCTCCAAACAGTGAGGAAGTGAATTTAGGGCCACCTGGACTGTATGAAGTTGTTCTCGGTTAACTGAAGTGGGAACTCGGATGAATTTCCTCTTAGCCAACTTTAGATCTGCTTCCAGCTTAAGGATAGCTCCAGAAATCTTTTTATTCTGGGCATGGGTGTACGCAATCACATCCCCTCTAAGCACTGCTTTAGCAGCAGACCAACAGAGAAGAGGATCTTCCATGTGCTGTTTATTGAATCTAGCATAATCTTCCCATTTGGTTTGGAGATACTTTTTTAAAAATAATTTATATTTATTGTAATATATAACAAATGAAAAGTTAAAGAAAATATAACATAATTCAGTTATCGCCTTCTTAGACCACTATACATGGGGGTCATGATCACATTTATAGAAGATTATCAGCGGAATATAATATACAAAGTTACATAAAGGCTACGCGTGTGGACTTCTAATTATCTTATAAACTAACATTATCTCAGTTGTTTAGAACCCAGAAAACTTTTTAACTGTTCAGGAACAAAAAAGGAATATTTAATCTCTGCAAAACGGACTAAGCATTTGCATGGGTAAGCAAGAAAAAAAGTCCCTCCCATTTTCAAAACTTGTTTCATTTTCAGGAAATCTTTTCGCTGATCCTGAGTCTGTCTAGTTACATCCGGATAAATCCAAATTTTTCCCCAACAAAAGGGAGTCTTTGGCAGTTTAAAATATAGTCTCAAGACTGCATTTAAATCTTGTTGAAAAACAAACATGACAACTAAGGTGGCTCTTTCAGATACAATTTCCAACGATTGTTTTAAGATAGCAGATATATTGTTCACATCGATGTTAAATTGTTCTCCACCTTGAGCTTCTCCCTCCCTCTTTTATGCCTGGTCTCTTCGGTATATAAAATATCTTAGTTATCGGAGGAATAACTTCTTGAGGCATTTTTAAATTCTCCATTAAGAATCGTTTAAACAAATCTATTGGTAATGACCCAGGTATTTTGGGGAAGTTCTAAAGGCGCAAATTCAACCGCCTGTTAAAATTCTCTATCTGTTCAATCCTCTTGTTAAGAAACAGCTTGTCTTTAGCCACTACTGCTTTAAGTTCTTGAAACTGATCCAATTCTTTCTTCATTTGAATATCCTTTGTGATTAAATCCACTTTCAACGACTCAACATTATTAATCAATTCTTCAAATTTAAGAAATAAAGTGTTTACCTCTCCGGAGGACTTTTGTAATGTGGAATCCATCTTGTTAAGCTTTGTCCAAATTTTCTCTAGATTAATCTCCATTGCCTCTCCAGAGGCCTCAGATGTAATTTGGGCCTCGACTACCAAGCTCTTCCCTTGCGACGTAAGCCCCCCACCAGGAGTGCCTTTTGCCACCTCTTTGGAGACCTGAAGACTTTCTGCCTGCGACGCTACCAGAGCTGGGCAAGGAGGAGTGTTGGAAAACAAGGGTGGAGAAAGTGATGTCTCAATTCCCTGCTGGGGCTCCGCTTCTCCGGTAGCCACAGCTAAGGGATTATCCGTCCTCCTCTCATTCTGAGAAGCCCTAGCGAGGAAACATTCCAAGCTCTGTTGGGTCGGGGACGATGATGAGGTAGGTGGAGGAATTAACCTCACCGAGCCTTTTCTTTTAGTACTAGTAAAAAAGGCCCATTTCTTAACGCAATGAAACGGGCGCTAGCAATGTAATGAGTTCCTGCCATTAATGTTTCCACGGTTGTATTCTGAATATAATTGTTGTTTACATGTGTAAGATTTCTTTATATACAATATTTTTTGTGTAAACTGTGTTACAATGTGGTAAAAGTTTTCCTTGTTCAGGCCCTTCAATCAGTTTAACAATCACATCAAAAGTGCTCCTTACTCGTGAGAATGCAACATACAGTTGCCCATGTGAGAGACTGAGAGTGACAGTGTGTTTTACAGACAGTGTAAGAGAGAGATACACAGAGTCAGGGCATTTTGTGAGGGGGTACTCAGGGGTACTGAGTACCGGCACCTTTTCCAGTGTCTGCTAAAATCGACCCATGGACCACAAGTTTTAATGAAAGAGCTCAGGCTCAAGACACCAATTTTGCCTTGTCATAGATTCTGTGACTGGTTGCAGGGGGCCTGGCTATTGTGGAGTGAGTCCCTCAGTGTTCACCCCACCCCTGAAGGGTGGCCTGGCATTTGAGTACCGGCACCTTTTTTGCTAGAAAAATTGCACTGCACAGAGTGATTGTGTGTGTGTGTGATGTGTGTGTGTGTGTGTGTGTGTGTGAGTGACAAAGTGATTAAATGTTTGTCTTCCCTTCCGTTCTGTGCACTTGCCTCCACTGATGTTCGTACCTCCCTGTATATGATTGTTTGTTAGAGATTCAATCCACTCCACTTCCCTCCTCCAAGTTCCGTTCTGTCTGATTGGTGAGGGCGGGGACAGTGAGAGCCAATGAAACACTGAACTACAGACTTACGAACCCTACACTGCCACAGTGCCACGGAGTCAGCTTCAGAACGTTGGAGGTGCTTTTTATTATATAGGACTAGTATAAAAGGCCCGTTTCGGTAGGCAATGAAACGGGCGCTAGCAAGGTAATCCCCCCCCTGCAGCGTCCTTCCTGTCTCCCATGCCCCCCTGCAGCCACCCATCTGGTCTCAGGACCCCCTCCCCACCAACCCTCCTCTGCCCCTGCAGTCACGCATGTGCAGCGGCCCTCCTCTCTCCCCTGCTCCCCCTTCAGCCACCCATGTCCAGCAACCCTCCTCTCCCCCTGCAGCTACCCATGTCCAGCGACCCTCCTCTCCCCTGCCCCCCTGTAGCCACCCATGTCCAGCGACCCACCTCTCTCCCCTGCCCCCCCTGCAGCCACCCATGTCCAGCGACCCTCCTCTCCCCCTGCCCCCCCTGCAGCGTCCCTTCTGTCTCCCCTGCCCTCCCTATGCAGCCACCCATCTGGTCTCAGGACCCCCTCCCCACCTCCCTCTTCCCTGCCCCCCCTGCAGCCATCCATGTCCAGCGACCCTCCTCTCCCCCTGCAGCCACCCATGTCCAGCGACCCTCCTCTCCCCTGCCCCCCTCCAGCTACCCATGTCCAGCGACCCTCCCCCCTCAGCGCATCACCCAAACCCCTACCCCCCAGTGCATCACCCAAGCCCTTACCCCCCCCCTCGGGCACATCAACCCCCTCACCACCCGCAGCCGCCAATACTAACGTTGTCCGGCCGCTGCTGCGTCTCCTGTTGAGCAGCAGCGGCCGGTACAAAAAGAAAAAAGCCAAAAAAAGATTTTAAACCTGAAACACGGTTCCCTAGACAGCCATCTGGCATTGGCTGTCATCTCTGCAGCCGCTCCTCCTCTCCCCTCTGACATCGCTGCGCTCCTCCGGGGTCTTCCTGCAGGAGCAGTGATGTGGAGGGGAGAGGAGGAACGGCTGCAGTGACGACAGCCAATGCCAGATGGCTGTCTATGGAGCCACGTTTCAGGTTAAAAATCTTTTTTTGGCTTTTTTCTTTTTGTACCGGCCACTGCTGCTCCACAGGAGAAGCAGCAGCGGCCGGACAGCGTTAGTATTGGTGGCTGCGGGTGGCAAGGGAGTTGATGTGCCCGAGGGGGGGGGGGTAGGGGCTTGGGTGCTGCGCTGGGGCGGAGGGGCTTGGGTGTTGCGCCGAGGGGGGGCACTGAGAGGTGATTGGTAGGCAGGGGGAGGAGAGCGTGTTTCCCTACTCCTCCCCCTGCCTGGCTCGCGGTTTTGCAGGGCAGGGGCTTGGGTGTTGCGCCGATGGGGGGGCACTGACAGCTGTTTCCCAGGCAGGGGGAGGAGTAGGGAAACACGCTCCGTGTGTTTCCCTACTCCTCCCCTTGCCTTGGAATCAGCTGTCAGTGACATCACTGACGTCAGTGCATTCTAAACTGCCTGGCAGACCACCTCCGAGGGAGCCACAGTACCAGGCACATTAGAACGTTGGAGGTGAGAATTATTATATAGGATGAGGCATTACAACAAAAAAGTAAGAGTCAAGGAAAAACCCAACCTCAGAGCTCTGTCTTTCCCCTCGCTTAATCACACCGCCATCTTGACACGCCCCGCCCTCTGGAGATACTTTTTAAAATCAGAATTTTTGTATAAGTAAGATGGAACTTGCCACCCCCTCTTCACTAGTCCAGGGCTTCTAAATCTATCCAAACCATTGCATGGTCCGATATTTCCTCTGCTGAAAGCACCAAAGGAAAAATAGACATCCACTAGAATATAATCGATCCTCGATAGGGTGCCATGAGCCCTTGATAAGTGGGTATAATTCCGTAAGTAAAAGCTGGGTCCTCCGCAGACTTGACTGTCCAGCGGATCCAGCTTCTGCCTATTTTCTTCATCCATGTGCAGTTTTTCTCCTCTCTTCCTTTTCCCTCATCTCATCTCCTTCCTCCCCCTGCCCTGCCCTCCCCTCCATCCACCCATATCCAGCAGCAACCCTCCTCTCCCCCCTGCCCTCCCCTCCATCCACCCATGTCCAGCAACCCTCCTCTCCCTCTGCCCCCCCTCCAGCCACCCAGGTTGTCCAGTGGATTCTTCAGGGCAGGCAGGAAAGATCCCCAATCTTTCCTGCCCGCTGCCTGCGCTGACTCTCCCACGGCGCTACTGCATCGCTCTTCAAAATGGCCGCCGAGACTTACAAGGGTGGCCTCCAAGAGTTCAGCAGAAGTCTCGCGAGGTCGCCGCTGGAAGTCTCGGCTGCCATTTTTAAAGAGTGATCCGGCAGCGGGGGAGGGTCAGCGCCGGCAGCGGGCAGGCAAGACTGGTGATCTTTCCTGCCTGCCCCGAAGAATCCACTGGACAACCTGGGTGGTTGACTTCTTCAGGTATGTCTGAGACCCTGTAGCTCGGGGGAGGGAGGGAGGAGACCATCTCTTCTGTTACCTTTAAAAAAGGACTGAACAACTTTCTGGAGGAAAAGTTCATAGTCTGTTATTGAGATGGGCATGGGGAAGCCACTGCTTGCCCTGGGACTGGTAGCATGGAATGTTGCTACAAATTGGGTTTCTGCCAGGTACTTGTAACCTGGATTGACCACTGTTGGATGCAGGATCCTGTGCTAGATGGAGTATTGGTCTAACCCAATATGGCTATTCTTATGTTATAAAGTTCTTTATATACCACCATCTGTACTGAGTGCTGCAGGATTATAAAGATGTTTGGTACTAGAGGAAGCTCACGAAAAAAGAGCTCTGAAAGAAAGTATGCGTATGAACAGGTGATGCTGACAGTCTGACAGGAAGTGAGCTCATGTTGGAACCAGGAAGCCTGGGAGATTTGAGGAAGCAACAGGGATTCAAATGAAGTAAATGAACAGAATTAATTGAATGGCTGCTTGTAAAAGCTGCTGAAAGAGGCAGATTGTTTGGCGGATAAACAAGAAAGGCAGAAAGATAAGCAAATCAAAGTAGCATGGCTCAGGAAGGAAAACATTGATGTGAAAATGCTTGAGGCTTAGCTGTCAACCCTGAAATGAGGTAAGAACATCAATGGTGTTACAGTGATTAAGGAACTGCCAGTGTTTGGGAATTTGATAAGAAAGCAGTGTGCTTGTTGTGAAAGTTCCTGATTAGAAGCAATAGTAAAGTATTCACTTGATGTTTTAAAATATCTGGGAAAACAGTCTGTTTTGGAGAACAGAGAGACAAGCTGGCCTAGGAGGATATCTGTAGTGCCATTAAAAATAGATCCTGGTTTAAATTTGTGCCAGAAGGTTGTGTCTGAGCTAGGATTTTTACTGAAGAAGGGTCCAAGGGAAAATAATGTTCTGATTAGAGTAACACTGATACTAGGATCTGTGCAATTGGGAAGCAGACAAACCACCTATGTTTGCTGTACAGGTTAAGGGGAGTAGTTATTAACCCTTTAGTGTCCAATGTTCCCATCAATCTGTTCCCTTATAGCTTATTGCTTATTATGGGAACACTGGACACTAAAGGGTTAATATGTGTTACAGTCATAATGTACATTAAACGGCAATAATGTGGGTTATATTACCATATATTATGATGTTATAATGCACCTTAATGTGAATTACTGCAACATACATATAGCAATGAGATGCCTCAGCCTGATTCTTTTGAGCCACTTCTTAAGGGGGCTGGCAATAATGCCTGAACTCCCTCTTCCCCAAAGTCTCCCCGTCATATACACTTCCAAAGAACACCCCTATCACATACCCTCTAAACAGTCTCTCATCATATAGTCCTCTGAAGCCCATCCATCACATATTCCCATGAAGGGCCCGCTACCCTGCCATAGGCTCACTGGGGCCTACCTATACAAATTCCTGGGGTCTAGTGGGTGTGGGACAGGAGCGATCCTCAGTCACTCCTGCCCCTGCTACTAGGTTCAAAATTGCATTGGTGACCCTTAGCGGTAGTTTCATGGTAGTACTGCTAGGGGTCACTGGAGCTATTTTAAATCCAGTGATGGTAGAGGCAGAGGCAACCGGGGATCATTTCTGCTCCATGCCCATTAGATCCCAGGGATTTGTAAAGATAAGCCCGGCGGGCATACAGGAGGGTAGGGGACTTTGGGAGAGGGGGATATTTTTGCTGGGGGTACATCGGGGGTAGGGCAGGATAACTAATGCCTGGTCCCTTTGATATGCTTCCAGGCACTATGAATAATGCAGCTTGTACGATTGATCGCAAGCTGCATTATGCATGTCCCATGGGAGTCGTGAATCTGTGGTATCTCAAGCTGTGGCTAAGGAGTTTTTATTATTATTATTATTGTTTTTGTAACTGCACTTTGAATTTAGTTGTGCAAAGGTGCTAATTAAAAGCTCTGGTGAAGCATCAAATTAAACTTGTAAATAAAGTATGCAAATATTACATCAATGTCCTGCCTCATTCTCTACATGATCTAGAGAGCAAACATGGAGGGACCAGTCTGTGACAGTGTGTACTTTATAAAATGCATGTGTACGTACATGGAAATACACACATGTATTGGAGCAGATGAAAATATGCCTTAGAGCATTTCTGCAGCAGCCATAACAATTGTAGGAGAAAGGAGAAGGGATTTGATATACTGCCTTTCTGTGGTACAATCAAAGCAGTTTACATACAGGTACTTTATCTACTGGGCTCATAATCCACGGTTTTGTGAGTTTTTTTGTTGTTTTTTTTTTATTTCTGGGGCAATAGAAAGTTAAAGTGACTTGCCCAGTGTCAGATGGAGCTGCAGTAGAAATTGAATCCAGTTCCCCTGGTTTTCAGGGCATGACACTAACCATTTGGCCCCCTCCTCTGCTCTGGCTGTCCGCCTCCCTCCCACTCATTCTCTGTGGGTCCAGGGCGTTTGTAAGTGGGAGGGACAGAGAAAGGCGGGGTGGGGTTGGACTAGAATAGATGGTAGACATGCATTGGAGGGTAGAGGAACCAGATTATTTTTTTTTTGGGGGGGGGGGGGGGGAGTGTAGATGTTGGCTTTGGGGTAGGACAGGGACATGGAGAAGAATTGTTGCATAGGGAAGACGCATAGAGATAAGGACACACAGGGGATTGGAAAAAGCACTGAACTTTTAGTGATAAGAGATTGTGAAAGGGCAGTTGTGAGGCCCTTGACACACAGAGAAACTAGCTATAACTGTTTCCCTTGTGGAGTGTAAACACAGCACAGCAAACCATACTGATTCTGCCTTCACCAGTATATTTAACAATAGTGCATTCACGTGACATAGCTGGTCATCAGGCTAGCTGCTAAGCTAAGTACTATTTAACCGGCCAGGTGCCATTTCTGGCCGGTTAAATGGTTTTTGACTCGTAACCACTTGTAACCACTCGCCTCCACCTACCCTCCTCTCTTCCTTCCCGTTCACATTAATTGATTTGATTTGCTTACTTTATTTATTTTTTGTCTATTAGATTGTAAGCTCTTTGAGCAGGGACTGTCTTTCTTCTATGTTTGTGCAGCGCTGCGTATGCCTTGTAGCGCTATAGAAATGCTAAATAGTAGTAGTAGTAGTAGTTTTGAATATTAGGCCGATGAAGTGGTTGTAAATATTAGGAGGCAGTGAGGGCTCCGGTGGTAATCCGGGCAGCGTTTTCGGCTATCTGACCATGGTTGATGAACATGATAAAGGAGGAAAGGCTGAAGTGGCTAGGGCTTTTTAGCTTGGAGAAAAGATGGCTGAGGGGAGATTTGATAGAGATCTATAAAATAATGAGTGGAATGGAACAGGTAGATGTGAATCGTTTGTTTACTCTTAGGTCTAGGGGGCACGCAATGAAGCTATAAAGTAGTAAATTTAAAACGAATCGGAGAAAAGTTTTCTTCACTCAACATGTAATTAACTCTGGAATTTGTTGCAAGGGAATGTAGTAAAAGCAGTTAGCTTAGTGGGGTTTAAAAAAGGTTCAGATGGCTTCCTAAAGGAAAAGTCCATAGACCTTTATTAAAATGGACTTGGGAAAAATCCACTGCTTATTTCTAGGGTAAGCAGCATAAAATGTATTGCACTTTTTTGGGATCTTGCCAGGTACTTGTGACCTGGATCGGTCACCGTTGGAAACAGGATGCTGGGCTTAATGGACCTTCGGTCTGTCCCAGTATGGCAATACATATGTACTTATGTAGGCTTCGTTGAGTCAGCTTTCTCAAGGACTCAGGTGGCTACCTCCAGGCTGAAGGCTGACTCCCAACTTCAAAGCTTAACAAAACCCATGGTCAGATAGCTGGGAATAATTGGGCTACAAAACAGAACACAGTCAAAATGATGTCTTTATAGAAGATAGAGGAGCACTCAGCACACATATAAGATAACTTAATTCTTATGAACTTTTATGAGCTTTGTTGTTCTAGACTACTAGTATAAAAGGCCCGTTTCGGTAGGCAATGAAATGGGCGCTAGCAAGATAATCCCCCCCTCCCTCCCTTCCGAGTGCCAGACCCCCCTCCCTTCCGAGTTCCAGACCTCCCTCCCTCTGTCCCTCCCTTTCGAGTTCCAGACCCCTCCCTCCCTTCCTTCCTTTCCTTCCGTCTGAGTTCCAGACCCCCCTCCCTCCCTCCCTTCTGATTTCCAGACCCCCCTCCCTCTCAGTTCAAGGCCCCCTCACACCCCTCCCCTCCGATTTCAACTCCCCCCGCGTTACTGACCCCTGGACCCCCCTCCGCTTAACTGACCCCTGGACCCCCCTGCTGCGACCCTCTCGACCCCCCCTTCCTGCAGAAAACCCTCCCCCACTGGCGTCGCATACCTGTGCTGAAGACAGCCAAAGTTCTCTTCTCGTCTGCGCCGGCGATGCTTGTTGAATGATCATCTTGAGGTTTCTGTGCGTACGTCTGATGTCAGACGCACACACAGAAACTTGAACAGATGATCATTCATCAAGCAACACCTCGGCACAGCCGAGAAGTGAAGTTTGGTTGTTGTCAGCACAGGAACGCGACGGCGGTGGGGTAGGGTTTTCGGTGAAAAGAGGGGGGGGTCGAGAGGGTCGCAGCAGGGGGGTCCAGGGGTCAGTTAAGCGGAGGGGGGTGTTGAAATTGGAGGGAGGGGGGAGTCTGGAACTCGGTGGGAGGGGCGTGAGGGGGGCCTTGAACGGGATGGGAGGGAGGGAGTGACGTGTGTGTGTGTTCTGTGTTGCCCCGCTCCCTGTCACTTGCTCAGAACTGGCAGGGAGCGGCGCACTGACTGCTGATTCCCAGGCAGGGGGAGGAGTCCTCCCCTTGCCTGGGAATCAGCTGTCAGTGACGTTACTGACGTCAGTGTGTTCTTAGCTCCTAGCAGACCACCTCCTAGGGATCCACGGTCCCAGGCAGGTTAGAACGTTGAAGGTGAGAATTATTATATAGGATGTTACTCACATTGGTAACACTATAGCTGGCACTTTTAAGTTTTGTATGGTGTAATTGGTAACCCTATGAAGGAAAATGAAGAGATATCACTTTTAAGTGTCCCTGAGTGTGGACGCTGTGTGGGTGATTTATTATTCTGAGGGCTTTCATTCACTTTCAAATATTTTATGGTAAAAACATTAATAACATGTACTGGTCTATGATGTATGTGATACAAAATTGGTCCAGTAGTGATGGGATTTATTGTTTGTTGGACTCAAAGTAGCAGCAGCAGGCACATAGGTCAACACATATGCACATAAATGACTATTTTCTAGCTAAGAGGTATTCTGTATATATGCACTTAGATGTCATGTGAGGCTCATTTTCAAAGCACTTAGCCTCCCAAAGTTCCATAGAAACCTATGGAACTTAGCCTCCCAAAGTGCTTTGAAAATATGCCTCACTTAGTGTGTGTACTTTGCAGGTGGGCAATCACATGGATGGAGTTTGGGTCTAGCGTAGGCAGGGTGCATACTTACATGAATCAGCGATTTGATGACTGCCGCTGGTATTCTACCTGGAAGTTCAATGCCAGGCTATGTCCAGGCTCTGGCATTGAATTTCCAGGTAGACAGAACCCACACTTAGCCAGTTATGGAGAACTGCATGAAGATAGGGCTGCATTTTATGCGGTCCTGTTTAAACAGATATCTTAGCAGGTTAAGTGCTGAAAATCGGCACTTAACCAGGTGAGTTCTGACTGTTCTGGAATGCCCCCCAAGGCATTTTCAGCGGCACTATCTGATTAAGAGCCACTGGAAACGCACAGTTAGCCCTGGACAGACAATTTAAATGACCAGGAGCCTCTGCTAGCCGTGTAAATTGTTTTGAATATCAGGCCCAACATGTGTTCTTTAACACTCTAGGTGCAAGCATTTACACCAGCTCTGTGGCTACTGTAAGTGATTGCACTTAAAATATAGGCATAAGCTTAACCTATTTTTGCTGGTATTGTGTAAAGAAAGTAGACACATACTTTTGTTTATAGAATAGGATCAAAATATGCACCCCTTTAATCTTTCCGAAAATACTAGGACTAGGGAGCAAACAATGAAGATACTATGTAGTAAATTTAAAACAAACCAGATCAAATATTTCTTCAATCAACATGTAATTAAACTCTGGAATTTGTTGCCAGAGAATGTAGTGAAAGTAGTTAGCTTAGCAGGGTTTAAAAAAGGTTTGGATAATTTCCTAAAAGAAAAGCCTATAAGCCATTATTAAGATGGATTTGGGAAAATCCACTGCTTATTTCTAGGTTATAAGACGCAACAAGAAAACTCAAAGTAGAAACATTTGCACACATATCATAATTGGTAATAAAAATGGGGAAGTCTCATATAGTCACTTCAGGCTCACACACTGGCGTGTTTCTTTTTGCCTTATTCTTGTGACGTGGTATTAATCATTGACAATCCCCTACCATCCGTATTTTTATTTATTAGTTTTACTTTCAATGCCTTGTGATTAAGTGCAATGTGCAAAATATGTGGAAGATATGAATTAAAAATTCTGTTGTAGCCCCAAATTTAAGAGTTACAACACTTATCTGTTCTTGGATGTAATGGATATAATAGAGCGTCCAGGAGCCTTAATGTCCCGACAGGGTCTGCTTCGCGCTGTTGCTTTTTCAAGGGACGATCGGCTTTCTTCTTCCTGGAATGCTGGAAGGTGGATCTTAGTTTAATGATTTTTTCATTGAAGTACGTGGCTAGATCATTTGCTGTTGGGGTATTTGAATTAGTTGAGGTGACCGGTGTAGTATCTAGGAGGTTAAGAACAGATTGGAATAACTTGCGTAAATCTTTATAATCTGGTTCAATTTTGGATTTGTAATATGACCTTTTAGTCTGTCTGATAGTATATTTGTATTTTCTTAACATTTGTTTCCACGCAGTAAATGTGTTCATCTTTCATTTTATTCCATGCACGTTCGAGCCTCCTTGCTTGAAGTTTTAGTTTTCTCAGTTCGTTGTTAAACCAAGGAAGTGAGTTATGTCTTCGCAATGTTTTTGTTTGTAATGGTGCTACTGCATCAAGTATGTATTTGCATCTATTGTCCCAATTTAAAAGGTATTGATTGGAATCTGTTTGAACTGTCCATTTGTTCACGTAAAACTGTTGCCAAAATAGTACCGGATCGATTTGGCCTCTTGTGGTGAAAGATTTTCGTTCTTGTTTCTGGACCAAAATTTTAAAATATATATTTACTGTAAATATATATTTTACTATTCTGGGATCTTGCCAGGTATTTGTGACCTGGGTTTGATTGACCTTCGATCCATCCCAGTATGGCAACGCTTATGTTCTTAATTTCCCTCTTTGGGTCAGATTCTATATATGATGCCAAAAAAAATCAACACCGAAAAAAAGCACACTTAGTGGTATTCTGCAAACCTTGCCTAAAGTTAGGCATGGTTTATAGAATATGCATAGTGGCCATCCTGTTACTAAAATGTAGACGCAGTCATTTACGCCAACTAAAACCAGGTATAGATGCCCACATCTTATTTAGGCATAGCTCGGGCATATTCTGGAATAGTGTGCATAATTTTCAGGAATGCCCATGAGCCGCCCGTGCCTCTTCTATGGTCACACCTCCTTTATGATCCACGCATTCGAATTTACGTAGACCACTTTACAGAATGTGCTTAGAAAGTTGTGCACGTAAATTCTCATTAGTGCTAATTATTGCTTGTTATTGGCCAATTCAGTGCGGATTAGCTTGTTCAACAATTAAGTTGCTTGCACAATTCGGCTGCTGGTGCAGATTTGCATGTCCAACTTTAGTCAGAATTTCTTTTCTGTTATCATAACTTGAGAGGATCTAGCCATAATGGTTATTGTATTTTTGGACTGTATTTTGAGGTAATGTCTGCTCATGAGTTCACTTTGTGCATACAGTGACTGGAATGAACTGCACCCTATGCCGAGTACGTGAGAGATGATCTCAGTTTCTGATATCTTGGCTATGTGTTGCCTTTCATACTCATTGTCTACCAGCTGTGTTTCTGTTCCCATTTTAACCAAGACAGGAAGCATTAGTGTAGTTCTGATAATTATATGTTGTAATTACAGCTGTTTTTCTCTCAGAAAGGGAGCATTATTACTATCAGTTTCCCAGTTGCTTTGGAATCTTGCATCTGGAAGATAATTTCTAGATGTTTTGTATTTGCTATGATTTCAATATTTTTAAATATCAATCAGAAGCTAGACAGCAAACAAAAATGTGTAGTTTAACCTTCCTGCTAAATTCTAATGTTTACCACAGGATATTCCTTCTCTTTGTTTACCTGCAATGTATAAAGTAAATTAAACGGTGCACTCTGGGGGTAATTTGTGGAGAATTTTCTGCATGTAATGTATGTTTTACATGCAGAGAATGGCAATTATAAAATTATGAGGTTGAATATGCATGCACAACACATATACCCTCAGATTCCATATATGGCACCCAGATTTGCGTGTCTAAATTTGTGCGTGCTCTGAGATGTGTGCACAAATGAATGAATAATGAGATCTGAAGCATCAATAATTTGGCGCTAGCAACCAGTTATTGAGGGTAATTGGCACCCATTAGAATTTGCATGCACATCTGGCTGTGCACTATTCTATAAGCTAGGTTGCCTAACTCACAGAGGGGGCCTTTTACTAAAGGGTTGGTGTGCGGCAACCCATGTGCCAATTTACGCTGGAGACCGGCGGTAGCTCCCAGCCCCAGAGCACCATTTCTGGTGCTACAAAAATATGTTCTAATTTTGTAGCGCCAGTGCTTATCCAGCGGTAATCACGCTGCCCAGTTACCGCTGGGTTAGCGCAGTAGCCCTTACTGCCACTTCAATGGGTGGCGGTAAGTGCTCCTCCCCCTGAAATGGCCATGCAGCAAGTGGTTCACTTACCACACTGCCATTCTTTTTGAGAAAAAAGACAGCCTTTTACCCGCTGCAGTAAAAAGAGAAGCCTTAAAAACATCCACTGATGCTAGTGCAGGTCCCCTTTTACCGCAGCTTAGTAAAAAGACTCCTAAGTGTATATCTGAAAAGGGGTGGCCACAGGAGAGGCATGAGCATGCCAGTAGCATTCCAAAAAGTTGCGTGCATACTTATAGAATATGGTGTCAGCTTGGCCAACTTGGGAGCCAGCATTTACACATTGTTTCAGAAGGCGTAAGTCTGGCACCCAAAGTCTGGGCGTAGGAATTGGCACTAATTGCAATTCTATAGGACGCATGCTTTTTATGGAATTTTGTTTAGCGCTGATCTTTTCTGGCATCCATTTTTGAAGGTGATTTATAGAACTTTCCCCCCTATTGACAGGAACATGTATACTTTTATGTGATCCATGCATAGGTATTTCCAGGGACAATGTTTGGGTGAAGAAGGGCAGAAATTCAAAAAAATAAATAAAAATTTTAAAACAGGCCCGACACCCCAACCCCCCAACAGAGCACCGGACATCTCCCTGACAAAGCACCCGACACCCCTAGCCCCCCCCCCCGACACAGCACCCGACACATCCCTGGTGATCTAGCGCACCTCAACCCTCCCCCGAACCCCCTGACAGGCAAACCAGACACCCCCCCCCCCCGACAGAGAGGGCTCTGGGCTGGAGGTCCACTCCAGCCCCTCCTCCTAGTGGTCTAGTGCCCCTCCCCTCAGCATTCAGAAGTAACTGCCTTCCCAGGCCCAGATGCTCCAAACCTAACGCCAGTGATAGGAGTGATTAGCGCCAGTACTGTGCACATGTTAATGTAAGCAGCATGAAAAAAAACCTCCAGCGCTCATGCTAATCTATATATTTAAATGCATTGAAATAGATTCAGGTCAGGGTGATTATGTATTCACTCCAATGCTTAGAAGACAGCACAGAAATTAACGCTGGCCTTAGTGCTGAAAACACACTATCAGATCAGGGATGGTGTTCGGGTGTTGAGGAGAGGATTTATTCTTCCTTTTTCTCATTAAGTTGATGGGATTTGGCTTCTTTTGAAAGGAGAAAGAAGCCCTTGCAGCCTGTAGTGGCAATAGTGAAAAAAAACCCATGTCCGCGAGTCCGAGCAAAGCCGGGGTGAGGGCAGGCGTTTGCGCCTGTTTTTCAGCGCTTTGGTGTGAGCCTCTTACGGGATTTAAACTGCAACAAAATTTTTTGGGGTGTTTATATTTCATGGCATGGAGAAGGGTGCCGATGTGCTATTGCACTTCTTGTTTTGCCTGGCACATGTGTACAGGCGTTTCATGGTACGCGCAGTTCTTGTGTGCATGCATCAGTCATGTTCCTCCCTCTTGCTTTCTCTTTACTATTGGGCATAAAATTTGCATCCCGTTTGCTTTGGACATTTATTTATTTGTTACATTTGTATCCCGCATTTTCCCACCTGTTTGCATGCTCAATGTGGCTTACATAGTACCGGAGAGGCGTTCACAGACTCCAGTGTGAAGAAATACAAAGTGATGTTGTGGTAATATAAAGTTCATTAGGGAGGATTCTATATATGGGGCCTAAAAAAGCCACGTGGAAAACATTTTCACCCTAAGCATATTCTATAAGTGGCACCTAGATTTAGGCATGGTATATAGAATACAATTAGTTGATATTCCAGTGCCTAAAATTATGCACATCCATTTATACCAACAAAAACATGGTGTAAATCCTGGCACGTAGATTTAGGCGTACTGGGCCATAATCTATAACATAAGAACATAAGCATTGCCATACTGGGACAGACCAAAGGTCCGTCAAGTCCAGTATCCTGTTTCCAACAGTGGCCAATCCAGGTCACAAGTACCTGGCAAGATCCCGGAACAGTAAAAACGATTATATGCTGCTTATCCTAGAATATGCAGTGGATTTTCCCAAGTCCATCTTAATAATGGCTTACGTTTTTTTTTTTTTTTTTAGAAATGATCCAACCATTTTTAAACCCTGCTAAGCTAACTGCTTTTACAACAGTCTCTGGTAATGAATTCCAGCGATTAATTACTCACTGAGTGAAGAAATATTTTCTCAGATTTTTTTTAAATTTACTACTTTGTAGCTTCTTCATGTGCCTCCTAGTCCTAGTATTTTTGGAAAGAGTAAACAAGTGATTCACAGCTACCTGTTCCACTCCACTCAGTGTTGTATATACCTCTATCATATCTCCCTTCAGCTGTCTTTTCTCCAAGTTGAAGAGCCCTAGCTGGCTTAGCTAGCCTTTCCTCCGAAGGAAGTTGTTCCATCTCCTTTATCATTTTCATTTCCCTTCTCTGTACCTTTTCTATTTCCACTGCATCTTTTTGGAGATGAGGTGACCATAACTGCACACAGTATTGTGTGGTCGCACCATGGAGTGATACAACGGCATTATAACATTCTCAGTTTTGTTTTGTTTTGTTTTCCATTCCTTTCCTAATAATTCCTAACATTCTATTTGCTTTCTTAGCTTCCTCATCACACTGAGCAGAAAGTTTCAATGTATCATCAACGACGACATCTAGATCCCTTTCTTGGTCAGTGACTCCTAATGTGTAACCTTGCATGACATAGCTATAATTCAGGTTCCTCTTTCCCACAGGGGCATTCAGTAGAGATACATGCAGTTGTATGAAATTTGGGGGATCCGGGCCTAATTTACACACCAGAATTTACACTAGCTTTAAGATGGTGTAAATGCGCATGCCTAAAAGTTGGGCACAGATCCCCATGGTACATGCTATTCTAAAAACTGGTTTTTAAGTTTTATGTCAAATTGCTCTGTGGGAAATTTTATTTCATTTGAGGCAGTTCATACCTTAATTCTATCCCTTGTAATATCTAGGATTGATTACTGTAATGTAATATTTGCAGGACTGACTCAAGCGGGTTTAAAATGTTTACAAATGTTACAAAACATTATACAGCTGCCTGGGTACTTTATAGAGCTCGAAAGTATGACCGTGTATCTCCATTGCTCCAATGCCTTCACTGGCTACCTGTGATTTTTAGGATTCAATTTAAGATTTTGATGCTTGCTCATAAAGAATTGCACTCTGGTTTTCCAGAACATCCAACCTCTCATATAATTTCTTACTATCCGAACCATCTTTTATGTTCTATTAACAACCACCAGACTGGTTCTACCAGGAACAGTCAAGGTGAAATGGGAGAGTGCTAGGAATACAGGGTTCTACCGATTCCGCTCCACTCTGAACATAGTTTAAGCCGTTTTAAGGGCCAGATGCACAAAGCCTAATGAGCCAGCAGTGTGGTTTTTACACTAGCAGGTTTAGCGTGCAAGGAGTACAGCGAGATGTACACAAAAGGGTTTTCTGAGCTCTTTTCCTGTCGTGGTAGCAGCTAATGAAAATTGTATACAAAGAATAATGAGCTGATTAGTATATAAATGTGCATGCAACAGTTTAGAAATAGTGAATAGTTGTGATGTGCTGGACTCGCTGACCAAATGTATTTATTTATTTATTTAGATTTTGCTCACACCTTTTTCACTAGTAGCTCAAGGTGAGTTATATTCAGGTACACTGGGTATTTCTCTGTCCCAGGAGGGCTCACAATCTAAGTTTGTACCTAAGGCAATGGAGGGTTAAGTGACTTGGCCAAGATCACAAGGAGCAGCAGTGAGATTTAATCCGGCCATGTCTGGACTGCAAGACCGGTGCTCTCTAACCACTAGGCCACTCCACCACTGACAGTGAAAATAAGTGAGCAGTACAGTAGTAAAGTCATCATTTTTAAGTCTTAATGCAATGGTGGTAATGGCTATATGAGTGGATGTACCATGATGAGTATCAGCAAAGCACCATCAAGAAACTAAAGGTCCCTGATGTACTTCAGTGGGTTCAGATATGGTTTGGTTTTCAGGATATCCACTATAAATACTCAGGATATTTATGCATACAGTTGCTCTAAGAAGATCTTAAGCCCCTATTTACCAAATCATATTAGTTGTTTAGGACTAAATTCTATATATCACGTCTAAAAAAATTGGTTGCCGAATTAGTAGCACTTTAGAAATGTTAAGTAGTAGTAGTAGTAATTGAATTTTGCCTAAGCACATTACTACTACTACTACTACTATTTAGCATTTCTATAGCGCTACAAAGCATACGCAGCGCTGCACAAACATAGAAGAAAGACAGTCCCTGCTCAAAGAGCTTACAATCTAATAGACAAAAAAAATAAATAAAGTAAGCAAATCAATTAATGTGAACGGGAAGGAAGAGAGGAGGGTAGGTGGAGGCGAGTGGTTACAAGTGGTTACGAGTCAAAAGCAATGTTAAAGAGGTGGGCTTTCAGTCTAGATTTAAAGGTGGCCAAGGATGGGGCAAGACGTAGGGGCTCAGGAAGTTTATTCCAGGCGTAGGGTGCAGCGAGACAAAAGGCGCGAAGTCTGGAGTTGGCAGTAGTGGAGAAGGGAACAGATAAGAAGGATTTATCCATGGAGCGGAGTGCACGGGAAGGGGTGTAGGGATGGACAAGTGTGGAGAGATACTGGGGAGCAGCAGAGTGAGTACATTTATAGGTTAGTAGAAGAAGTTTGAACAGGATGCGAAAACGGATAGGGAGCCAGTGAAGGGTCTTGAGGAGAGGGGTAGTATGAGTAAAGCGACCCTGGCGGAAGATGAGACGGGCAGCAGAGTTTTGAACCGACTGGAGAGGGGAGAGGTGACTAAGTGGGAGGCCAGCAAGAAGCAGATTGCAGTAGTCTAAACGAGAGGTGACAAGGGTGTGGATGAGGGTTTTGGTAGAGTGCTCGGAAAGAAAGGGGCGGATTTTACGGATGTTGTAAAGAAAGAAACGACAGGTCTTGGCAATCTGCTGGATATGAGCAGAGAAGGAGAGAGAAGAGTCAAAGATGACCCCAAGGTTTCGAGCTGAGGAGACAGGGAGAATGAGAGAGCCATCAATAGAAAATGGGGGGTGTACTTTATAGAATAAGTCTAAATTTCTGCATGGTTTATAGAATATGCCGAGTGGTGGTCCGCACAACTAAATTGAGTTGTGGGCAGTTATGCCAAGTAAAAACCTGGCATAAATGCTGATGCCTGTATTATGCGCAGACTGGGGGTATTCTATAACCATGCAAATAGATTTTAGAAATGCCTACGACCCGCCCACTCCACGCCCATGGCCATGCCCCCTTTTGAACTATGCGACTTAGAATTTATGTGCAGCACATTATAGAATACTCTTAGTTCTAATTAATGCCAATTAGTGTCAATTGCTTGTTAACTGGCAATTATCAACACTGATTGCCTTGTTAACCAATTAGGTTATTATGCACATTGTTATAGAATACGCTTCGATTTCCATGTAGAAATCTCGGTGCAATATATAGAATCCGGGGGGTCAATGTGAGATTTAAACACATGGACGGCGATTCTGTAAAGAGGCGCCTAGAGGGCACCTTTGTGGAGACTATTCTATAAAGGAAAGTAGGCACTAAATTATAGAATATTAGTTTAACAGGTCACATACAAGCCTATATGATTAACCATTTCCAGTTCTTCCTTACAAAATCTACACGGGCCAAGTTTCCTCAGTTTTTTCTATACTCGTTGTGAACCATTTCATCTGTTTATCCACAGTTCTGGCCTGCAACTATCAATCTCACGTTCTTTGATTTCCGTTCACCTCTCTGTACCCATTTATGTGTCGGGGTTTGATCAACATGTGGTTCCTGGATTTTCCACTTGTTTATCCTTGTTTGCTCATCCCACATTTGGTCATATTTGCTGTGTTAGTGCCTAATACAGCTTAGTAAAAGGGTCCCCTAATTCTTTTCTCTTCCATTGCAAATTCAACGGTTTTCTTCCTTGCTTGTACGGTTGGATTCTCACTCATTCCTTCTACTCCTTGGAATTCTTGATGATGAAGACAGATCCTGAATGTTTACTTTCATATAATATTTTTTGCAAATTTGGATCTGTTGAAACTGTTAATTAGACCTAGAAGCCTATGATAGTAGCTTTATATGTATAATCTATATCTGTGAGTCCCAGTCTGCATGTATACATCAGTACATCATGCATAAGTAGCATTATGTACTGATGTATACATGCATAAGATAAAATAACTGATTCTTATAAATGATCTCATGGGCATAGAGGAGTTTTCTTTTTCAAACATCCAGTTTTTCAAGATCTTTAAGAGGACAGTCTATAATTTCAAAGCTGTACGAGTATAGGAATTGCCAGCATGTATCTTATTCTGTGATGTTAATGCACTTTTCAATATTAATTTTATTCTTTACTAATCGTTTCTCTTGACTTGTGTTGGATTGTGACTTTTTCCTCTTCTGTTAGATATTTATATACACCTTTCTGTTCAATCGCCTTTATGTTACTGTCATCGATTAGGAAATGTTTAGTTTTGTTCAAATTTTCTCTGAAGAAGGTTGCTGTAGCACATTTATCCAGGCCAAATGCCATCCTGATGTCATCTGAAAAGTTTTTCACTATATGGAGTTGTCTGCTAATTGATGTTCACTGGAAGTGTATATAGCTTTATGAATTAATAAGAGTATTCAAGGAGTTAATAAGAATACTTAAGGAGTTAGCAAGAGTACTCAATGAATGATGTGCCATACAAATGAAGAGCAGTGACAGGAAGTTTCCATGAAATATTCTTTACTGGATCTTGATGTTAGAAATCACAAACTGTCCATATTCATTCTTTATTCAAATTTGATATACCACTGTGACTGAGAACAGAACTAAGCGATTTACAGACTAAACATAGCAGGAAAGGATCTCTATAAATGTAGACAGAAAAGCATAATAACCAGCACAGGTTAAGCTAAAGAAAGAGAGAGAGAGAAAAAGGGGGAGAGAGACAAAGGAGAGGAGACAGAATATAGATCCTGTAATTGCAACTATTCGTTACTGTCCGCCACACAATTCATGCCATAATTCAAATGGAGTGTGATTTGCCACATCTTCATGGTGAATTTGATGTACTCAGTTAATACAGGGCTTATTTTATACATTTCAAGGCACTTTATCATCCAGGAATGTGGAATGCTATCAAAGGCTTTCTTATATTCAATCCATGCAATCTGCTTTTCTTAGCAGTGGCCGTAATGACTTCTTTTTTATCATTTGTTTTTTTTAACATTAGCTTGTTTTTGGTTCCATATGCTCCCCTCTAATTGTCCTGCTGTATTGCCATAATGTTATTACAATCAATATAATTGTATATTCTATTAACATTTATCACAGTGAATAGCTTATAGATTGTTGGTAGATAAGTTATGGGAGGGAACATTACACGGAAGACGAAATGATTTTTCCTGCTATTATCCCAATGGTATTTGTAATTAACTCTCCTTTAGATGTTAATTTTGTCCCCTGAATGCTGTAAGTGTGCCTTGTGAACAGGTTGAGCGTAAACCCATGGGTGGGTGAACTATCCCTTGACACTTTTAGGAAGTTGGCACGCACAGATTCCTCTGTTTTCAGCATTCAATCCCTTCCTCAACTGGGATTTACAGGTGTCAGCAGCTTCAACTTTTGCTCTTCTCTAAGTTTTAGGATCTGTTCTCCCTGTGAACAGACCCTTAGCCTTAGGCACTCTGACCCTCAGAGAGAGAGAGAGAGAGAGAGAGAGAGAGAGAGAGAGAGAGAGAGAGAGAGAGAGAGAGAGCTTTGGATCAGACTGACTTCTCTGAACAGTTCAATGCAGGTGGGAAAAACTTAGGGGTCCTTTTACTAAGGTGCGCCGAAAAGTGGCTCGCTACACGTGTATTGGACACGCACAGGTTCATTTTTCAGTGCACCTACAAAAAAGGCCTTTTGTTTTTTTCTCCGAAAATGGACGTCCGACAAAATGAAAATCGGTGTGCATCTGTTTTGGGCCTGAGACCTTACCGTCACCCATTGACTTAGCGGTAAGGTCTCACACGTTAACCATGAGGTAATCGTCAGCTCGCAAACAATGCCGATTACTGCCCGGTTAGCGCCACGCGTTGGAAATTTTCCAGCGCACGTAGTGGTGCGCATAAAAAATGAAATTACCGCCCGGGCCATATGGTAGCCGGGCGGTAGTTCCGAATTGGTGCACATTGGGACACGTAGGTGCCTACGTGGCTTAGTAAAAGGGCCCCTTAGCTCTTTTCTTATGTCTCCAGGCAGCAATTAATTAACAGACTGTCATCTCCTTTATTATTACTTCTCCCTCTCCTCCTTTAGGCTCTTGAACAGATAGCTAAGTTTCTGGTGGGCCTCTGGATGGGGTTCCCCACTCACTGCTCCTCTACATCTTTTTTTTAGCTGGATTCCTTCTAGGAGAGGAAAGCTATGGCACCTCCCTTGCTCTTAGATTTTATACTTTCCTCCAAAAGCTCAGAGTTGAATCCTATTGGGTCAGACTTTCTGAATGTACCTCTTACTGTTATACTGTGATTGGCATCTGTTCTCTGGAGCAGAGCCTGAATGTTCTGTATACAACTGCAGTGACAAAGCGTTTTGCATTTATATACTGATGTATACATGCATAAGATAAAATAATATTTCTGTTCATAACAGGTACAAATGTAGATACTGTGCTCCCAATGGCCTCTTTCAATGGCTCAAAGGGGATTAACAAGGCTTTGACAGGAGAAAGAATCTGTGATACACACGTCCCATATTAGGGAAGAAAATAACTACTTTTATATCCTCATACGTGGTAATTCTAAATGTGCTAAATATAAGCACAAATCATTAGAATACCATCATATACACATGTATGTGTTAATATATCATCTAAATGTATTCCATAAACACGCGCATTGGTAGGTGAATGACTTGAGCAGGGTCAGGGTGCACATGGAATACTATGGCCCTCATTTTACAAAAGCTGTTCTCATTTGATATGTGAATATACTGGAACTTAAATGTTCATCTTGCATAAACATCTAAGTTTCCATTTTACAAAGCCGGGACATGCGCGTATCAAACCAAATGTGTGCAATTGGCAAAAGGGTGTGATCTGGGTGTGCTTTGAGAAGGACATCTATGAACTCTTGATGTTTAATGCCCATTTCAGAAGGTGACTAAACATCTATGTCCTAAAAGATTGATGTTGGGCGTTACACCTGCTACCAAGCATGTTTTAGGTTTGATAAACTGTTGCTATTGAGCCACACTCCACTGGAAGAATTAGAAAGGGTTGCCACCCCTCAAAAAAATAAAAATAAAAAAGCCAAAATGGGAAGGGAAATTGATCACTGTGACAGCATTGGGATAATACCTAGTTGTGTGAGTGGAGGAGTGGCCTAGTGGTTAGAGCACTGGTCTTACAATCCAGAGGTGGCTGGTTCAAATCCCACTGCAGCTCCTTGTGATCTTGGGCAAGTCACTTAACCCTCCATTGCCTCAGGTACAAACTTAGATTGTGAGCCCTCCTGGGTCAGAGAAATATCCAGTGTACCTGAATGTAACTCACCTTGAGCTACTACTGAAAAAGGTGTGAGCAAAATCCAAATAAATAAAATAAGGGGTCCATTTACCAAGCTGCCTGTTTTTGATGCTTGCTGAGGCTCCCTTTTACCACAGTGGGTAAAAGGCTGTCTTTTATTTTTTTTTAAGAAATGGCTGTGTGGCAAGTGATCCACTTGCTGTGTGGCCATTTCAGGGGGGAGCACTTAGCACCACCCATTGAAGTGGTGGTAAGGGCTCTCATGTTAACCCAGCAGTAACCGGGCAGCATGTGGCACTGCCTGATTACTGCCAGGTACACACTGGTGCTACAAAAATAAAAAGACCTCCTAAGATTGCAAAGATAACTAGTTATGTGTTGGCTTAGAACATGTTGATATTATTTACATTTATTCGTCTAAAATGGATGTTTTTGCTGCAAATGCCTGGTACATAAACGTCCATGTCTCCTGTACTTTAGAAGAGGCTTTACGTTGATAGATTCTGTTCCAGAACATTGGAACATTGACCTTAGAGATGGTCAACCTAAATGTTGAGATGGGCGACCTTAGAGATTGTTGTCCCCGTTTTTCGGCAATAATGGAAACCGAGGACGCCCATCTCAAAAACGACCAAATCCAAGCCATTTGGTCGTGGGAGAAGCCAGCATTCGTAGTGCACTGGTCCCCCTGACATGCCAGGACACCAACTGGGCACCCTAGGGGGCACTGCAGTGGACTTCAGAAATTGCTCCCAGGTGCATAGCTCCCTTACCTTGTGTGCTGAGCCCCCCCAACCCGCCCAAAACCCACTACCCACAACTGTACACCACTACCATAGCCCTAAGGGGTGAAGGGGGGCACCTACATGTGGGTACAGTGGGTTTCTGGTGGGTTTTGAAGGGCTCACATTTACCAGCACAAGTGTAACAGGTGGGGGGGGGGATGGGCCTGGGTCCGCCTGCCTGAAGTGCACTGCACCCACTAAAACTGCTCCAGGGACCTGCAAACTGCTGTCATGGAGCTGGGTATGACATTTGAGGCTGGCAAAATAAAATAATTTTTTTTAGGGTGGGAGGGGGTTGTAACCACTAGGGGAGTAAGGGGAGGTCATCCCCGATTCCCTCCGGTGGTCATCTGGTCAGTTTGGGCACCTTTTTGAGGCTTGGTCATAAGAAAAAATGGACCAAGTAAAGTCGACCAAATGCTTGTCAGGGACGCCCTTCTTTTTTTCCCATTATCGACCGAGGACCCCCATCTCTTAAGCACGCCCCAGTCCCGCCTTCGCTACGCTTCTGACACGCCCCCATGAACTTTGGTCGTCCCCGTGACGGACTGCAGTTGAGGACGCCCAAAATTGGCTTTCGAATATGCCGATTTGGGTGACCCTGAGAGAAGGACGCCCATCTCCCAGTTTGTGTCAGAAGATGGGCGTCCTTCTTTTTTGAAAATGCCCCTGATAGTGTTTCACTCTATCGAATTCAGCTGCATTGGCTCCAAGTGCAACAGAGAATTTTTTATAAATCACTTTGTTTATGTTTCCAAGTAATTTATAGTCTCTATTCTCCTTTCCTTGCTGATTTGATTTGTGTTCCTTTATGTAGGTTTTCTCAGAGGTTACATAACCTGCTGATATTGTATCCAGTTACCATAAAGGGAGTCCATTTTCTTAAGATAACCAAGTCCATTTTTTCTGATTTTATGATACCTTATTGGAATGTACTTCCTATTAACCTTAGAACAGACATTAATTCTCTCTCCTTTTATAAGAAAATTAAGACTTATTTGTTCTGTTAACTCTTTTTAGTTGTGCTGATATTTGAATGAAATATTTTCCAGTTATGTAATTTAATTTTAATGTGGAATTAGATGATGTATACTACACTAGACACTGATAGGGGAGGGCGGCGGTTTAGAAGCATGTGTTGATATTTATTTTCTGATTATATTATTGTTGTGCAAATGTAATAAAATAACTCTAATCATTACTTTTTTCCACTAATGAGTAATATGATGTTGTATTAGTTTATGTAGTCACAGTAACTTAACAAGTACCTGTACAATTTTATGTAAACTGCCTGGACTCGTGCTCAAAAGAGGTGGTGCATCAAATTAATTTTAAAAAAACAATACTTTAATTAATTAACTAGTAACTGTCTTTTATAAAGTAACTTGGGCAACACTGAAAATTACTCCCATTATGTTATACGTATTTCACTACTTAGTAATCTGTCACAGATTAGATCAGAGGTTCTTAACCAGTGGTGCTCACACCCCCAAGGGGTGCAGGAAGAGGTCAAATGGGGTGCAGAGAAGGAACTTGAAATCTGAGGCAATTTCTTGAATCTTTCTAGACAGAGTGAAGGTAGTTATTAGGACAGTTACTGGTAGTATAACTGTGTGGTACTGTAATTTTAGTGACATATGTAGTTGTCACTAGTGGACAAGTGGTTTAGGAAGGGGGCGCGAGGGTTTCAGTGATCAGTGGAAGGAGTGCAGGAACCAAAAAAGGTTAAGAAACCCTGCCTTAGATACAGTTAAGTTCCTAACTCAATATGAGCATAGCTAAAAGTACCTGTTCATAATCAGTCCAATAGCCCAGGGGCAGATGAGCATAAATTAGGTCAATGTATTCCTCACATCGGGTTGGTTGCTTGTTCAGATGCATTTTGTAAATCCCGAGGGAAGAGGGAATCCCAGTCATTGCACAACAATGGCATATTCAGGTGGGATCAGATTGTATGTATACTGGGTTTTGAAGGGAGCCATGACCTCTGTGCCCTAACTATGAACTGTCTCTATGATGGCTTGGTTATTATGGGAGGAGGGGGATTTATTTATTTATTTGTTACATTTGTACCCCACATTTTTCCACCTATTTGCAGGCTCAATGTGGCTTACATAGTACTGTAAAGGCGTTCGCCAAGTCCGGTTGAGAAACAAATACAAGGTTATGTTGTGGTCGAATGAGGAAGATGTGTATCAGGTATCATGAGGGTCGAGGGGAGTGGAGATTATATATTGTCCAGTACGATCATTGGTATTGCTGTGTTGCCTGGAGTGGGGGTTTACGTTGGATCGGTGGGGTAAGCCTTTTTGAAGAGGTTGGTTTTTAGTGATTTCCTGAAGTTTAGGTGGTCATGGATTGTTTTCACAGTTTTTGGGAGTGCGTTCCATAGTTGTGCGTTTATGTAGGAGAAGTTAGATGCGTAAGTTGTTTTGTATTTGAGTCCTTTGCAATTTGGGTAATGTAGATTTAAATATGTCATTGATGATCTGGATGACTTTATTTGGGGAAAACATCAACTGGCTGTGAATGAAGACCTGTGGAAAGCTAAACCAGAGTGAACAGAATTAAGACAGTATCTGACATGGTTGCAGGCTCTGGTGTAGACATCTCTTCGGAGAGGAGTATTACAAGTTCTTTTTAATATATATTTCATATATATCTTTTAGAAGAGAGGAGACTTAAGAGGGTTGTGTCTCGTTATTGCCCTTGGAGTACACATTCCGAGTTACATTTTCTGAGGTTACAAAGACCCCTGAGGCAGGCCATTGGGCTGAAACACGGCCGTGTCGGGTCATTTTTATGTACATTATGTTACTTTTTAATTTTTATTTTTCATGTGAATAAATATATAATTTTTGGTATCCTCATCCACTCTCCTCACTTTTTGTTTTATATCCCACGGTTTTGTGAGGGTTTTTACCTCCTTTTTTGTTTTTGTTTTGTAGAAGAGAATGGACCAACAACAAGGGCATTTATATTCCGTCTATACCCATAGCTCAAGATCGGTATACAGAAGATTATGAAATTACATTCAAAACATTACTTAAAAAAATTAAAATACAGAATATATTAAAAATAGAATGGAGCCAAAACTCAAACTATCCTAAATATTTGTCAATGAGCCAGGCCTTCCATTTTTTCCTATATCCAAGATAATTCAGCTCACATCTAATAAATGGCAGCAAAGAATTCCACATAGGAGAAATTGCATAATTAAAAGTTGTTTAGCAAAGGAAGAGAGTCTTAATGAAGAAGGTGAAGGCAACTCTAACTTATTTAAGTGAATTTGTTGTGTAGAAATCAAGCAAAGAAGAATTATTAAATTAAAAAGATAGGACAATCAACGTATAAAAATTTAAAAGCCAGACACAAAGGATAAAATCTATTCTAGTAGCAACCAGCAGCCAGTGTAATCTGTGCATCAAAGGAGAAACCCTATCATATTTTGTCTTTGTAAAGGTTATTTTCACAGCTGTATTTTGCAATAGCTTCAAACATGACAAAAGTGACTTTGAAATACCAAGATAGAAAAAATTACAGTAATCCAATCTGGCAGGAATGAATGCTAGTACTAATTTTTGTAAGTTGTTGATTGAGAGAAGTGAACAAACATGACGTAAAAAACATAATTGAACAAACACTGAAATCATCAAATGATTCACCTGTGAAAGACCATCTAAAGCAGAGTAAGGACCCATAGTAAGGAAGTTTTTTCCTGTATTAAACTGCAATCTATAAGCAAGCATCCATTGTAATGCAGTCCTGAGGGACTGCTGACAGGGGAAGCTTACTCTGCTGGTGAGCAGAACTTGTGTGATGCTGGAAAATTGTTATTTTAAAGCTTACTAAAGAAGAAAGCTTGAAGGTTAAATTAATTGTGCATGTGTGTTTTTGAAGCTTAGAAGAGAAAATTGAAAGGAGCTAATTCTTTACTTGTGTTTTTAAAGCTTAGAATTCAGTTTGTGTATTTTTAAAACCTGAAAGAGAGCTTTTAAGATAAATTAATTCTGTGTGTATGTTTTCAGAGCTTAGAAGAAAAAAAAGCTTGTGATATAAATTAACTCTCTGTGGGGCTGATGCAATGAAGTGCATTCAGGCTTTGTGCAGGGTTAGCGTGGTTTTAGCACACGATCTTATGAGCACACGGGTGTCAGTGCTATAAAGTTTGTCCAGATGTGGGTGCTAAAATGCAAAGTACTGTATGTGATTTCCACAACAGCAACTGGATTCCCAGATTCCATAAGCATAAGTCAGTATTTGTGTGCAAATATTATCACTTACACTGTGTAAAAGGCAGGCATGAATGTTAGCACATAAATATTGCATTTGAGTGCATAACTTAAAATGTTCTATCCGACTGATATTCAGCGTTATTTAACTGGCCAGGAATGGCTCCTGGCCAGTAAATAGTGCTTAACAGGCTAACCATGAATATTCAGTGGCTATCCGCAAATGTTTAGCGCATCACCGGCTAAGGGGACCTTTTACTAAGGTGCGTAGGTGCGCCAGTTTGGCGTCTATCGCGTGGCCCAGGTGGTAATTTCATTTTAAATACGCGTCTGCTGTGTGCAATGGAAAATATATTTTATTTTCCGGCCACAGTGCTAACTGGGCGGTAATTGGCATTGTACGTGTGTAAACGATTACTGCCTGGTTAACCCATGAGACCTTACTGCTAAGTGAATGGGTGGCGGTAAGGTCTCAGGCCCAAAATGGACGTGCGCCAATTTTCATTTTGCCACACATCCATTTTTGGCCAATAAAGGCCTTTTTTACAGGCATGCTGAAAAATGGATCTGCGTCCGCCCAAAACACGTACCTACACTAGCGCAGGCCATTTTTGGTGCGCCTTAAGGACCCCTAAGTTTGGCAGTCAAATTGGGCCGCTGAAATAGCAGACCTATCTTTGGCTGGTTTAAACTTAACTGACCAGCACTGAATATCAACGTGGCCGGTTAAGTTTAAACCAGTCATCTAGCTAGTCTTATCACTCCCTATTCCCCTGTCCTCAAACTTTGTTCTGCATATGATTGTTGTGTCTGTACCACCTGTTTATTGTTCCCGACTTAGCTCTACATGTGCCTCTGTGTTCTTTTGTTTGGCCCCTTTTCTTTGGATCTCCTTACTATTTCCTTTGAGGTCAGAGCTTTCTTTCCCTCATTTCCGTTGTCGTCTTAAATTTAAAATAATAGTAATAAGGATAATTGATGATTCAGTGCAGATATAGAGAAGTGAGCTGAAGTGTGAAAGGCTGAGTGCAATGACAGGGCTTTCACACCAAGTCAGAGGAGGCATAGAGAACCCTTCTTTGGAAAAGAGGGTGATCTGAGGTGATGTATTGCACTTCACCTCAGATCACCAATCCCGACCAACGGCCCCCTGATCCCACCCTCTCTAACTCAAAAGACCAGACTCTTAATTCTGAACAAAAAAACCCTGGTGGTCTAGTGGACCCCTCCCTTCCCCTCCCTCCACTTCTGATACCCAACCTGCATCCCCTGACACACACACTAAAATGTCTCTGGTGTTCTAGTGGACTCTGACCCCCTCCAGACCCACCCATGGCCCCCTAGACCTCACATGCACACACCTAGAAGTTGGAAGGCAGGTGCAATGCCCACTCGCACTTGCATCCATACCACCATCTTGCAGAATGGCAGTACCTGACCCAGCATGGTGCACTCAGCAGTGAGAGAACAAAAAACAGAAATACACAAAGAAGATCCTATTGTATAAAATGTCCTTTAATAGTTCGAGCAATGGAGCGTGCACAAAAACAAACTCAACTACAATTAGTGGTGGCATAAGTAAAGTGACTTCACATGGCCATATTTGGGCAAGATGCCTGCGTCAGGAGTCATCTAATTAAATGGTTGTGTCATCCAGGCTTAGTAGTGAGCTTCCAAATGTACAGGATGAAATCAAAATGAGCCTCAAGAGGAGCTTCAGGTGTGAGCGTTCAGCAACAATAGTTTGACCTTAGCAATAGATTAATTATATTTATTTATTGCATTTTTAATCCCACATTTTCCCACCTTTTTGCGGGTTCAGTGTGGCTTACAATATGAGTTAAATCTTGGAAATACAATTTGTTACAGATTGGTTATGGATTACATTTTGTATAATTATGCGAAACAATTGGAGTGTCCTTGGGAGTGTAACAATGGAGCACAAACATTGAAACATTGGGGGGAGACAATGGGAGCTTAGAGGGCAATAAGAAGGCATAAAGACATATGATATATATCTTTCTGTGATTGAAGTTATGAATGATGTGATATTACGGGAATTAGAGTTCCGAGGTGAATGTGTGATGCATTCTTGAATAGTAGGTGTGGACTTTATGTTTTTTGGTTTTTTCCGTAAATCTTTTCGAAAAGATGGGTCTTCAGTGATCTGCGGAAGGAAGCTTGCTCGTTGATTGTTCTTAAGTTGCGTGGCAGTGTATTCCAATACTGCGTGCTCATGTGAGAAAAGGTTGATGCATGTAGCGTTTTGTATTTCACGCCTTTGCAATTGGGGAAGTGGAGGTTTAAGAAGGTTCGGGATGATCTTTTGGCGTTTCTGGGTGGTAGGTCTATTAACTCGGACATGTAGGCTGGGGCTTCGCCGTGAATGATTTTGTGGACTAATGTGCATACTTTGAAAGTGATGTGTTCCTTTAGTGGAAGCCAGTGTAGTTTCTCTCGTAATGGTTTTGCACTCTCATATTTTGGTTTTCCAAAGATGAGTCTGGCTGCCGTGTTCTGGGCTGTTTGAAGTTTTCTCAGTGTTTGTTCTTTGCAACCTGCGTATAGTGAGTTGCAGTAATCCAGATGGCTGAGCACGAGGGATTGTACTAGGCTGCGAAAGACGGATCTTGGGAAGTATGGTCTTATCCTTTTAAGTTTCCACATGCTGTAGAACATCTTTTTAGTTGTGTTGTTAGCATGAGTATCGAGCGTTAGGTGGCGGTCGATAGTGATTCTAAGAATCTTTAGCATTTCTGAGATTTGAAGGTTCAGGTTTGGTGTGTTTATGGCTGTGAATTCTTTTGTGTTGTATTGGGAGGTGAGTATTAGGCATTTAGTTTTTTCTGCATTTAATTTCAGATGGAATGCATCTGCCCATGTGTTCATGATGTGTAGACTTTGAGGATTTCGTTAATGTCTTGTTTGAAGGGGATGTATATTGTCACATCATCAGCGTATATATATGGGTTGAGGTTATGGTTTGATAGGAGTTTTGCCAGCGGGATCATCATTAGGTTGAAGATGGTTGGTGAGAGAGGTGATCCCTGTGGAACTCCACATTCAGGTGTCCATGCTTTAGACGTGGTCGAATTTGATGTGACTTGATACGAACGTTGGGTTAGGAACCCTTCAAACCAATTCAGGACATTTCCTCCAATGCCAAAGTATTCGAGTATGTGTAGTAGGATTCCGTGGTCAACCATATCAAAGGCACTTGACATGTCAAATTGTAGGAGGTGTATATTGTTGCCAGTTGCAATTATTTGCTTAAATCTAGTCATAAGGGTAACTAATACTGTCTCTGTGCTATGATTCGACCGGAATCCTGATTGGGCGTCATGCAGTATTGAGTGTTTGTTTAGATAGTTTGTAAGTTGTTTGGTTACCATTCCTTCAGTTATTTTGGTTATTAGTGGTATGGATGCTACTGGCCTGTAGTTGGTTATATCACTCGTGCATTTCTTTGTATCTTTAGGGATTGGGGTGAGTAGGATTTTTCCTTTTTCTTTTGGGAAGAGTCCATTCTGTAGCATGAAGTTCACATGGCTCGTTAGGTCTATTATGAATTGTTGAGGAGCAGATTTCATGAGGTAGTTTGGGCACGTGTCTAGTTTGCAGTGGAATTTGGCATATTTTTTGAGTTTCAGAGATGAGGTCTTCTGATAGTGTTTCAAATTAGGTCCATGTTCTGTCTGCAGGGTATGTTCCTTCTTCTGGGTCAAGACAGTCTAGGAGTGTGGCATACTCTATAGGGCTTGCGGGTATTTTGAGTCGTAGTTGTATAATTTTCTCCTCGAAGTATTTCGCAAGGTTGTCCACATCTGGTACATCTTTGCCGTTGTTTGTGGCTGGTGTGGTGTCTAACAGTTTATTCACAAGGTTGAAGAGTTTATGTGTGTCTTTGTAGTTTGGTCCTATTATTGTTTTGTAATGTAGTCTTTTGGTCTGTTTTATGGTGTATTTGTATTTTCTCCGAAGTAGTTTCCATGCGTATAATGTTTGTTCGTCTTTCTTTTTGTTCCATTCTCGTTCTAGTTTCCTGACTTGTGTTTTAAGTTTTTTCAGCTCTTCGGTGAACCATGGATTTCTTTTTTTCCTGTGTGATGTTCTGGTTTGGATTGGGGCGACTTTGTCTAGTGTTGTTGTACATTGATTGTCCCATTCTTGGAGGAATTGGACGGTGTCAGCGTTTGTTGGCCATTCATTTTGCTGGTTATTTGCAAACAAAAATAAAACAAATGTAAAGGACTTTAAATGACAATAAGCATCCTCATAAGAGTTGCCATACTGGGTCAGACCAATGGTCCATCTAGCCTAGTATCCTGTTTTCTAAACAGTGTCCAAGCCAGGTCACAAGTACCTGGCAGAAACCCAAATCATGGCAACACACCATACTACAAATCCCAGGGCAAGCAGTTGCTTCCCATGTCTGTCTCAATAGCAGACTATGGACTTTTCCTCCAGGAATTTGTTCCAAACCTTTTTTAAACACAGGTACACTAACTGCTGTTACCACATCCTCCGGCAAAGAGTTCCAGAGCTTAACTATTCATTGAGTGAAAAAATATTTCCTCCCATTTGTTTTAAAAGTATTTCCATGTAACTTCCTCAAGTGCCCCCTAGTCTTTGTTCTTTTGGAACAAGTAAAAAAATTTGATTTACTTCTATGCGTTCTACAGTACTCAGAATTTTGTAGACCTGAGTCATATCTCCCCTCATCTATCTCTTTTCCAAGCTGACGAGCCCTAACCTCTTTAGCCTTTCCTCATATGGGAGGAGTTCTATCCACATTATCATTTTGGTCACTCTTCTTTGAACCTTTTCTAATTCCGCTATTACTTTTTTGAGATATGGTGACCAGAACTGAACACAGTACTCAAGGTAAGGTCATACCATGGATTGATACAGAGGCATTATAATGGTAAAGAACTCAATAGTTGTATACTGTGCATGAGATGGGGTGTGGGTTTGTGGGAGGTAAAAGAAAGTATTAAAACCTGGCACAATGATGTTGCGATATAAACTCCAAGGACTAATGTCTTCTTTTATCCATTTACTGGACTATATAGAAATTTGCCAAGGTGATTCTTGAGCAGTGTTTATTAGTCCAGTAAAATTCTGCTGCAACAAATTCTCTGTATTGTAAATGCATTGGCTGCTAGCTCATTTGTTATAGTGCAGGGCACTGTGTCCATATAAAACAAATCAGTCATATATTTGCATACAGTAAATACATTATATAGTCATTGAAAAAATATAAAAACTGACAGTACACCAAGAATCCAGCCTCAAAATCTTACATAATGTTTTTGTGTTGGCCATTCCCAAGTTAGGTTTAACTCTTTGCTAGGCTCTCCAGGCAACAAACACATTACGCACCCCCATCCCCATCACAATATAAATATATTTTAAAACTCATACAAATGTTGTACCCAATAATTCTGACTGTTGAAAACCAACAGAGGAAGAATCCTCTGGTCTATTGAAGTACAATGCACCAAGGTTTGGAGAAGACCTCTGTGGGTAGCAGTGACTCTGGTCTTATGCCCTTTCCCCCGACACTTCTTTCTGCCAGTAGCTGACTTACAAGGGCCTTGGGAGCCATTGAGTTATGCATCTCAGAGGGCCCCTCCTACATATTTGGGACCTTGGTATGTGCCTACTTTGCTTATGTCTTAATCTTCCCTTGGCCATCTTTGGTCTTGTGGTGAAATTCATTAAGATGATTGCATTGGGAGTCAAGATGGCATTGAGGAATCCATAATTGGTTTGCTGGCTCCTAAATTAGTGCCATCTAAATGAAGGAGGAAGGTACTGTCTATCCCACATCACCCCTACCTCGATTCCCAGCAGCTACAAATCAACCGGTACATCGTCAGGACCCCAGCATCAAGAACCAGCAATGAAGTCTCATTGCGCTTGGCTGGTTTGGGGGCATCTTCGCTCCTGAGCCTGGAAATATATCTCTCCCCACCTAATCCTCCACTGTCCCCTGGTCTAATGCCATTTTTGCCATCAGGAGCAGCTGCTACGGTGTGCATTGAAGGCCTACCCGGAGAGTGGGAGCTGTGAGTGGTGTTGAGTTTGAGGTGAGTGGTGGACAGATTATCTCCACTATGTTGCTGGACTCTTTGAAACCCAATCAGGCTGAGGGAACAACAGAGGTGTGCAACGAGAGAGCCGATCCTAGTGGAGATGTCCTTTTGACAACTGTAAGTACTGTCACTACAATTGCATCAAGAGGGGAAAACATTGGGCATTCTTCGCCCCCCTGAGGTGGTGATTTGGGATAGTATTTGGGCCATGTTAATGAAGTTGGACAAAGCAGTTGATAAATCATCAGCTTACTTGGCTGCTTTAGTGGGAAAAGTGGATACCATCGCTAGGAACCAGGAGGACACTAAATCAGCTTATTTTCCAGTTTCCAGAGTCTTGAACAAGATGTTAATTCCCTTAAAGAAGTTAAACTCAAGATTATGTAGGATAAAACAGTTATTCATCAAGAATAGAACAAGTGGAGAATTCTAATAGGTGCTTGAAATTAAGGATTTTACATTTCAAAGATTGCCACTATGACAGTTGGGAGCCATTTTACTAAGGTGTGGGAGGGCTAACGCATGGGTAGCATGCACCAAATTAGCACTACTGCCAGGCTAGCGCATGCACCCTGCGATAATTCTGAGTTTGGTGTGTGCCAAATCCCGTGGTAATCAGCAGTTGGTGTGCACTGTGTGGTTACAGGGCGGGTAGCATATAAGCCGTTACCACTAGGTCAATGGGTGGTGGTAAGTGCTCAGGCCATAAACAGGTGTGCACTAGTTTTAATTTCAGCACATGCCCATTTCCTGGCCCATTTTAAAAAGCCCTTTTCACAGCCATGGTAAAAAAATGGCCCAGTGCGTACCTAACACATGCGCCCACACTACCACAGGCGACCTTTTACCGAGGCTTAGTAAAAGGACCCCTTGGAGATTTATTCAAGAAGTACCTAATGGAGATCTTACATGTTTCCTCAGATAATATTCCTCCAATAAATAACATTTTGTATTTATGTGCTAGGTCTCCTGCAGGTTCTCCATTAATTGTTCAACAAAGTTTGGATCTGAGATATCAGACTAATGTACTGGAAAGTTCTATTGCGGATGAGAAAAATCAAAGGGCTACATACTACTACTACTATTAAAAATACACAAGTGTTGCCATACTGGGACAGACCAAAGGCCCATCAAGCCCAGCATCCTGTTTCAAACAGTGGCCAATCTAGGTTACATGTACCTGGCAAGATCCCAAAACAGTACAATACATTTTAAACTGCTTATCCTAGAAATAAGCAGTGGATTTTTCCTCAAGTCCATCTTAATAATGACTTAAGGACTTTTCTTTTAGAAAGCTATCCACACCTTTTTTAAAACCCTTCTAAGCTAACTGTTTTTACTACATTATCTGGCAAGAAATTTCAGAGTTTAATTACACATTGAGTGTTTATTGGGTTTTTTTTTATATTTGAACAGGACTTGAATGGAATAATATGTTTATATTTTAGAAACTGTCAGGCTCTTTTCTATGGTCAGAAATAGTGGTTCTACCCTGATGTGTGAAGTTCACATTCGAAAGATGAAAGGCATTTCTTCAAATGAGATCAGAGACACTGAATTTAGAGGCAAAATTCCAGCTAAGGCATCCATGTAAATGTTATATTCAATTTTCTGGAACTAAATATAATTTTTTTCTTCCGGAGTCATGAGAATCTTCCTTGATTCTAAAAAGATTCCTACTAAGCCCAAATAATGTGATGGTTGAGACAATGTTCTAGTATGATATGCTGTGTTCTCACCATAGGCCTTTTCTTTTTTTGTCTTTTTTCTTTATTTTGCTCCTTAATAGTAATCTTCCCTTATATAATCTTTTTTAGGTCTAATGAGGGAATAGTATGTTTTTAAAAAAATATTTATGAGATTATAATGTTTTTCTGTAGTTTTATTTCAATTTCCCAAAAGTTTCAATGCAATTGTAATTGGTTGTATATTTGGAAAGTTAAATAAAAAAAAAGATGATTTGTATTACTTAAACCATTTTCTCAGCATCCTTTTAAGACACTAGTGCATGATAGTACACTGTTATGCAATGTGGAAGTTTCTGGCCACTGCACGTTAACTTTCAAACTGAAATGGTGGGTTTTTATCAACTGGCACTGACTGACATGATAATTCTCAATAGGCCTCTTTTACAAAGCCGTGCTTCCGATTCACGGTGCAGCAAATGAGAGGAAGCCCATTCAATTCCACTAGCGTGGTTTTGTAAAAGAATCCCAATGTTTGGTACTCTTTCTTTTCAGCACTTTATTCTGGAAGCACATACAATGAAATACACCTAACAGAAGAAAAAGAAAACAGATGAGGAGAATGCCAATCTCTCATGATCCTCACATCCTTGTCATGCATAGAAGACACACGCCCAACATGTCCATGAGAGAACAACAACAATAAACAATAGATTCCCATAGCATAAATGGCCAATGGTTTGGGCATACAGTAAGACAAAAGTTCTGAACTTTCTCACATGAAAAATGTAGCTGGGCAGTTCAGGGTGCCAGGCACAGATCTGGCGATCCTTGAAGCCACTTATCAAGCATTGTTATTGGCCCAGAAAAAAACACCAAATCTTGATATAAGCATCTAGTTTATTTTTCATGAGGAACACTCTTTTAATCATATCAATCTCAGCAACTTGTGACTTCCAGTGCTTTCTCTTCACAACTCTCCATTTTTCCCCCTTTCCCTATTATCCTTTGCCCCACTTCTTCTTCCATACTTCCTTCTCTGTCTGTCTACCCCTTCTCCAATGTTTATATACTCTATCCTTCCAACACCTTAATCCCACTATCTATCCTTTTGTCACTTCATCTTTGCCTTCCTCTGCATATGCCCTTGCTTCTCCCTCTCCCCCACACAATATCTGCCCTTCTCTTCCATCTCCCAGCCCTTGCATCAGCCCCTTTAGACACTTGATATACCACCCATTGAAGAATGTCTGAGCGGTTTACAAAATGAAAAGTATAATTCAGGAGAACTAGTAAAGGGAGATTGAGATCATAAAGATGAGGAAGTAGAAAGAAATACAATAATCAATAGGAAAGACGGGGATAAAGAAAGTGTGTGTGGGGGCGGGGGGGGGGGGGGGAAGGAGATATGTTCTGCAGGCAGGTACCGAGAAGTACTTTTCACGTGCCTCTTGAGACTAAAAAAATTTGTTTCATGTAAAATATCTAGAGCATTGGAGAGATGTGGCTTCCATCAATCAAATGTATCTTTAAATAAGAAAGTCTTAAGGACAGCCTTAAATTTATCTAGACAGGTTTCCAGACAAATGGAGGAAGGCAATGCATTTCATAGGGTAAGGGCCAGTTATGGAGACAATACAGTGACAGGTAGAGTCATAAGTAATTTGTCTAGAAGTGGGAATAACTTGAAGGCTTCGTTGTAGGAAGTGGAAGGTTTAAATTGGTGTGTATGGGTTCGAAACCTGATCAAGAAAGAGTAGGAGTCATGTTTGGCAAATTTTAAAGACCTACAGAAGGATTTTGCTCCTTGCCATACCCCAACCCCCTTCTCCCACCCCCATTCCTATCCCCATTCTCAACCCCAGTCTGACAGCTCTGAGCTCCCCTTCTCTCTGCCCAAGCTGTAGCATCAGCCCCTTCTTGCATCTGCCCCCAGCTTCAGACCACTTCTGTCAACCCTACCATCTGGCAGCATAAGCCCCAGTTTCCCCAGCCACCTTTTCCTAGCCCCTAAATCAGGGCCATTGCCAAGCCCCTGCACCCTTCTTTCAGCCCTCAGTTCCAGCTCCATTCTCACCCTCACCCTATTGATCCTTCTGTTCAGCCCAAATATCTCACCTGCCCCTTCAGTCCCCAGTTCCAGTTCCAGCCCCTTTCTTCCACCTGCCCTCCATTTTCAGCCCCCAGTTTCAGCCTCAGTCCCTTTCTTCCAGCCCCAGCTCCTTTCTCCCACCTGACCCCTTTTTCAGATCCCTTTTCCCACCTATCCCACTTTTTAGCCTCCAGCCCCCTTCTCCCATCTGAACCCCTTTTCAGCATCCAGTTCCAGCCCTTATCTCCCATCTGAACACCACCTTTTCATTCCCCAGTTCCAGCCCTAGCCCCCTTCTCAGCTGCTAGTTCCAGCCGCAGCCCCCAGCCCCCACCTGCATGCCCTCAGCTCCTGCAACAGCCCCCTTCTCGTTCCCGCCCTGCATTTAAAAATCTTTAACCTTGAATCACTGGCGGCGTTTGTGAAGAATCAGATTGTCTTGGGCCTTCCCTCACTGCGTCTCACCCTTGCAGAAACAGGAAATTACATCAGAGGAGGGCAGGATGCAGTGAGGGAAGGCCCAAGGCAACCTACTTCTTTCACAAACACTGCTAGTAATTCAAGGAAAAACATTTTCAAATGTAGGGCAGGAACGAGAAAGAGGCTGCTGCAGGAGCTGAGGTAGGTAGGAGGGGACTGGGGGCTACAGATGGGGATGGGGATGGGGCTAGGGCTGTAACTGGGGGCTGTTGGTGACTGAGAAAGATTTAGAATGTTAGTCTGCTGGAGGGGGTGTCAGAGGAGGAAATGCAATGCTGCATGGGGACAGTAGGGTTACTTGTTGTGTGGGAGCTGGGGAAGGGAAGACAGGCAGTAGCCTAGTGGCCAGCCCAACAGGTAAGTATAACCAGTGGTGCCCTCCGGAGGTCAGTTCCCCTCTGCCATGCTTATCATTCTTAGTGCTTACCAGGTTGTGCCAGCCTTGCATTCACTCACAGCCCACCCACTCACTCACTCTGTAAAACATGCTTTCCTGCAGTTCTCAGGACACACACTTTTCAACTTTTTTTTTTTTTTTGCAATTGTTTGTGAAAATCACTGAGGTTTACATGAAAAGAATCACACAAATCCAAAAATAAATTATTTCACAGAACTGGGACGATGTGAAATATCGTTGTAACAATTTGAGAAGCCTGTTGTTTCTAATAAACACAAATACTACTTTAGAAATAATAGCAAGTTCAGGGCAGAAAATGAGAAAATACAAGAAGCAAATAGAAGTATGGCCTTATTAATATTTTTTCCAGGCTTGAAACAAAAATGTTTCTTTGTTAAATCATAAATAAAACTAAGCAAAGGAAATGTCACTGTGGAATCAATATTCAGCTGGCTGCAATGTGCGTTTTGCTGACCACTGCAATCATTATTCCTGGATATTCAATGCCGGGCCATGTCCAGGTTTCAGAACTGGATATCCAGTTTATACAGCACTGGCTAACACATGGAGGAGCATTTTTGATATGACGACTAAGTCCAACTTTGGATGTTTTGCTAAAAACATCCAAAATTCAAGTGAGTAATATAGCCATTTTCAAAACAGAAAAACATCTTTTTTATGTCTATTTGCTAGATGTTTTTATGCTCTGTGTGTTTATCTTTTTGGTCCATTAAAACAACAACAACAACAACAACAACAACAACAACAAAATGTCCAAGTGACAAATGCACAAAATCAAGCCATTGGGATATAGGAGAAGCCAGCAAGCCGCACTCTAAGCATGCAGCAATGAAGCTGTGCTAATGGACCATTGTGCCGCTACACCTGCCACCAGTGCAAAAAAAAAAATTCTTTATTTTTTTAGTGTATGGGTAGCATGTGCTGATCCCAAAATTACCATGGGATGCTTGAATGAGCCCTGCAGTAAGGCATTTTTTGCTGGGGTAAGTATGCATTAGTGCTACTTGGTAAAAGGGCCTTTATTGCTATTCGATTCCCACTGCAGCTCCTTGTGGCTCTGGGCAAGTCACTTAACCCTCCATTGCCCCTGGTACAAATAAGTACCTGAATATACTATGTAGACCGCTTTGAATGTAGTTGCAAAAACCACAGAAAGGTGGTATATCAAGTCCCATTTCCCTTTCCCTTTATCGATTGCTGTTTTCTCTCTGAATTTTATCGCAATTCAGAAACATACAGTAGATATCTTACTATTTGTCCCCTGCCCACAGAAATAAAATTGAAAAAAAGATTCTATCAAAGCATCTACAGTCTGAAATAATAAAAATAAGAGATATGAGCAGCACCAAAATGAATATGAGTAATCGTCAAAGAATAGATCAGATCCATCATTCTGTAGCCATAAGGACGTTTTCTCTTATTCTTTATATCCCTCATACTGGATCAGATTCCAATATCCCGATTGATAGTGGATATTAGATCTCAATGGTGCTTTTCCTTCAGTTTTTGATGCATCCTGTCATATCACATAAGCTGTTTCATGTTAGCAGCTGACATGACAGCACATAACCCAATTCACTGCAAAGTGAAGCTTTAGAAATGTGACATGGCATCTCCAAGACAATATATGCTTTAAGTGGAACAGTTATCCGTTAAAAGCTGGAACTAAGAATTGCCCTCAGATAATTCAATACCTTTACATGGCTAGTAGAGATAATGTCAAGCCAAGTTACAGTTTTCAGCATAACAAAGCAGATGAAACGAGATGAAACAAACAGAAAAGAGAGGAAAAATACGCTTGAAAAGATGGTAGGCAATTCTGCTTTAGGTAACTATTCTAGACAGAGCTAGTTAGTAATGTCCATGGTCACCATATCTGAACCGCATACTATTATAATTTTTATAGCCCATTACTTCCTTAGGGGTCCTTTTACAATGCTGCACTAGCATTTTTAGTGCACACTAAAAATAAGTGTGCACTAAGGGCCAGATTCTATATATGGTGCCTAGATTCTACATGGAGATACGCGTGTACTTAATTGGTGTAAGAAGGTAATCAACATTTTTAACAGCACTAAACAAGCAATAATGAGCATTAATTGGCAATTATCGCTAAGTGTATTCTATAAAGAACTGTGCCTAAATTGCAAAGCGCGTAGTTCAAAATAAATGCGTGTAGCTTAAAAGGGGCGTGTTTATGGGTGTATTTATGGGCATTTTGTGGGTGTTCCAAAATTTCCATGCGTAATTACAAAATACGTGGCCACAATTTTTGATGCCCTGAAACAAAGCTCCCTGGCACACAAAATTTAGTTTAACAGATGTCAGTGTGCACATGGATGAATTGTCCTGTCTTGGGATAGTTGGTCCCTCAGATGGCCCTCTATTTTTCAGTAGCCAACAATGAGACTAGTACTTAATTCTTCTTACTTTTGTCATGCTTCTAAATTATTAACAGAAGCAAAAATGCAGTAATTGTTTTAGGCCTTTGTTACTTAACTGTGGGGCCCTTTTACTAAGCTGTGGGGAAAAAAGCCCTGTGATAGTGGCAGGGGCTGTTTTTCCTGTTTTTACCGCGGTGTGTAAAATCCCCCTAAAAAAATGGCTATGCAGTAAGATTATTCTTACCATGTGGCCATGCGGGGCAGGGGAGGATCTTACTGCCATCCATTGAGGTGGTGGTAAGGGCTCCCACAGTAACCCGGCAGTAACTGGGCAGTGTGCCACGCTTTAAAAATTTTTTCTGGGTCACCAGAAATTGTGCATCCTCACGGTGGAACTACCGCCATTGGCCATGTTCAGCCGGTGGTAGTTCCGAGTTAGCATGTGGTAAGCTCGTGTTGGGCTTACTGACACTTTGTAAAAGGGTCCCTGAATGAAATCAATTGACTTTCCTCTATCTCAAGGGTTCCCAATCCCATCCTTGGGTTCCCACCACCAACCCAGTTTTCAGGATACCCACAATGACTATTCATGATCTAAATCTACAAACATTGGAGACCCAGAATATACACATTTATCTCTTGCATATTTACTGTGGATATCCTGAAACCCCAAATGGTTGTGAGGTTCCCAGGAGATAAGAGATGTTGCCATACATTGCAACAGATTGTCCATAATAGACACAACTTGAATACATTTTTTCTACTACTTTGTTCTCTGGATTCTTGGATCTGAAACATGATGACACTAAAAATGGACAGAACTGAATGGTATTGCAGTAGCATTGGCCTATATTTGACATTATAGGAATTACATTGTAATATGCTCTGCGGTTTTATGTGTTATTATTATACTATACCGTAACAAGTACTTTTGTAGTGTGGTTATCATTTTACTCCAAAATAAATTTTGAATTTGCCTTTTTTTTCTGAAAAAAACCCCCAAACATTTGTCCGAAAAATTTATAATCTCAAGCTTCTTAAATCCATATTTACAAATGTTGAAGTCTGTTACTAGATTTCATTTGTCAGAGATGTCTTTTTCTTGTTGTGGAGGTCTAGTTATTATTTATTTTTGTGGTTTACTTAGTACCACTCTAGCAGCAATGATGTGATAACTTGTAAAGCTGGTGTAAGTACGTACAGATGTCACAATGAGCAGACAGCTTTAGTGCAATTGGACCACAGGAAAAGTTCCTGGGCTTCCCGTTCTGAATGTTGGATGTGTCATGAAGGCACAGTATAGCTTCCTGTAGGAAAAGTGATTCCTTTCTATGCTGCGATGGGGTTGTCTTCCATTGTTTAAAATATTTCCTATGCTAACCCAGGCATCCACATAAATAAATTCATTGATAAACTGAAGTGTGTTTCTGAGGCAGCAGAACAAGTTAAGCTAGAGCAGTTCCTACTATTCAAGGGGCTGATGTACTACTGTGACAATGTTCACAGGTTAGTATCTATTTTTGCAAAATTTAGCTATATAATGAAAATCAGCTCTTTTCTCATTTGCAGTAGGGATAGTACTGAGAACATTTTTGAGTCGTGTTGTTTCCATTTGGGGGGGATTTTCATATTGCTCAGAGTTCCTCCTCTAGCCTAGTGGTTAGTGCAGTGGACTTTAATCCTGGGGAACTGGGTTCAATTCTTACTGTAGCTCCTTGTGATTCTGGGCAAGCCACTTAACCCTCCATTGCCCCAGGTATAAAATAAGTACCTGTATATACTATGTAAACCGCTTTGAATGTAGTTGCAAAAACCACAGAAAGGTGGTATATCAAATCCCATTCTTAATCCTCTTAAAAACTTTCTGGGCCTGCTTTCCACCCTACCTCCCCCACCCATTCCAGGCTTACCCCCATGGCAGACTGTATTCCCCACTGCAGAAATCCCCCTCTCCCATATGCCCTGAGTATACTTTAACAAATTGCAAGAAATAGTGGTAAAATGGAACTAAATTCAAATTCTCCCACCACTAACAAGTGGTTTAAATTATATTCTGCATACCTTATTTAAGATGAGATGCGTATCAGCACAAAACTTAGGTGGTCTTTTACTAAAGATTAACTTGGGTTATCTGCAACATGGCCCATTTTATTTGTATGGGCCTTGCTGTAGATAATTTGAGCTAATCTTTAGTAAAAGACCTCCTTAGTGGACTTAATCTAGGGTTATTAGGTCTCTTATGGGACATCCCATTCTAGGCCTCAACCCAAAGTCACATAACATTCAATCATTTACTCTTCTCATATAGACTTGAAATTCACAAATGTACTACTCAAATCCAAAAATGGTGATAAAAAAAAAATAACAGCTTAAATCATGAGAACAGCTGCCAAATCCATGAAATTTCTTCACTCAGCGTTCACACCAGTCTCTCACTGCAGATGCACCACTGCAACGGTTGTCCTTCTAGCGTTTCGGCAGACATCATCTGCCTTCTTCTGGAGTCTCAGTAAAGTGACAAAGATCACCAAATATCTAAAAATATAAAGCTTATCTTTAATAAAATCAAACATAAAATCTAAAACAAGTTCCAATATATGCACAACTTCATAATCTACTTACTGATTACCCGCCACGGGTCTATATCTTACTACAAAATGCTAAGGCACTGGACATCAATAAACAGTGATAACGGTCTCTTTGTGTGAATCACAGACCAGGGCGCGAGTGCAGAGCAGGCCCTTAGTTAATTTTATTTAAGGAGTAGGGCCTATAGGGTACAAGGTTCCTTGGGAAGCGGTACCATGAAATCTTTTAGCCCTGCATCAGACTGGACGGGTGTGGGGAGTTAGGGGGCCACTGGCATTGAGGTCTCCCTAGACGGAGTCTGGGGGATCCTTTTTTTTAAATTTTAATTCATCACCCATGTTAAGGCTGATGGGGAGAGTGGGCATCACAGTCATAGGTCATTAGGGTTCAGAGGTACAATGGGGAGGGGAGATTCTTGAAAGTCCTCATTTTGGCCAGTGGGCCCTTTAATTGCAAGCTGTCACTTTGTGAAGAAGCTTTTTAATATATTTATAAATGATTTAGAGATAGGAGTAACTAGCAAGGTAATTAAATTTGCTAATGACACAAAGTTATTCAAAGTCTTTAACTCGCGACAGGATTGTGAAAAATTACAGAAGGACCTTACGAGACTGGGAGATTGGGCGGCTAAATGGCAGATGACGTTTAATGTGAGCAAGTGCAAGGTGATGCATGTGGGAAAAAAGAACCCGAATTATAGCTACGTCATGCAAGGTTCCATGTTAGGAGTTACGGACCAAGAAAGGGATCTGGGTGTCGTCGTCGATAATACACTGAAACCTTCTGCTCAGTGTGCTGCTGCGGCTAGGAAAGTGAATAGAATGTTGGGTATTATTAGGAAAGGTATGTAAAACAGGTGTGAGGATGTTACAATGCTGTTGTATCGCTCCAAGGTGAGACCGCACCTTGAGTATTGTGTTCAATTTCTGGTCGCCGCATCTCAAGAAAGATATAGTAGAATTGGAAAAGGTGCAGCGAAGGGCGACTAAAATGATAGCGGGGATGGGACGACTTCCCTATGAGGAAAGACTAAGGAGGCTAGGGCTTTTCATCTTGGAGAAGAGACGGCTGAGGGGAGTCATGATAGAGGTATATAAAATAATGAGTGGAGTGGAACAGGTGGATGTGAAGCGTCTGTTCACGCTTTCCAAAAATACTAGGACTAGGGGGCATGCGATGAAACTACAGTGTAATAAATTTAAAACAAATCGGAGAAAAGTTTTCTTCACCCAAAGCATAATTAAACTCTGGAATTTGTTGCCGGAGATCGTGGTGAAGGCGGTTAGCTTAGCAGAGTTTAAAAAGGGGTTAGACAGTTTCCTAAAGGACAAGTCCATAAACCACTACTAAATGGACTTGGGAAAAATCCACAATTCCAGGAATAACATGTATAGAATGTTTGTACATTTGGGAAGCTTGCCAGGTGCCCTTGGCCTGGATTGGCCGCTGTCGTGGACAGGATGCTGGGCTCGATTGACACTTGGTCTTTTCCCAGTGTGGCATTACTTATGTACTTATGTACTTTCTAGGGCATTCTGAAAAAGAAGTACAAATCATGAACTATAGTTATTTTTTTGCAAAACTAGGGTCTGCAAAGCCTTTTCCATGTCTGTATTTGCAAGATCCCTCACTAATGCTGTGCTTTGCATGAATTTGCATCATAGAAGCTAGTTAATGAGAAATTTACATAAACCATGTGAAAATTTACTGAAGCATTGGCCGCCTATGTGCAACCTATCTGTGTTACAAAGCCAGCATATTTGGCATTTTTGAGCATTTGCTGGAGTTGCTACACTGTGTAATTTGTGAAGCCTCTCTTGCAGTAAAATGTCACAGTTTTGTACAAGAGGCCCTAAGTGACTAAGGTGCTCATTTTCAAAGCACATAGATGTCTTAAAAAGCCTAAAAAAATGTCCATCTGCTAAAAATGTCCAAATCTTGATCATGGAAAGTCAGAATTCACATTGCAGTTTGTACAAATAGCGAGGGGTCATCTTGTGGGAGTCTTTTGGGCAGGACTAGGGAGGGCCCAAAAGAAGGATGTCCAACAGGGATTTTCAAATGAGAAGAAACTTCTATGAACAGTTGACCACTGGAGGAATTAAGGTATGACCCCCTCCTTAAGCTTCCTGTGTTTGCTGCCCCCTCCCTCTCCCTTGAAAGTGAAACTGGAAAGGAAAACCAGGCTCTATGTCAGCTGTACGTATTATAGCCATTCAACAAAGCAGAAGCAGTTCAGAGGAGTAGCCTAGTGGCTAGCAGTGGTTTTCCTAGGTCAGCTGCCACCTGGGGTGTTTTGCCACTGCGCCCCCCCCCCCAGCGCACCACCCCTCCCCCCTGAATCACAGTAACCCCTGGGCGTATCACCTCCACCTCCCCAAGCGCATTGCTCTTACCTCCTGGGGGTGCAGGGAACAGTTGCACGGCTGTCAGTTCCGCCAGTTCCCTGCTCTGAAACATGAAGTAGCATCAGAGGGAGCAGGGACCTGGCAGAGCCGACAGTCGCTCAACTACTCCTTGCATTCCCTTGCAGCATGCACCCGGGATGGAATGTCCCCACCGCCCCTCCCTTGACACGTCACTGGTGGTTAGTGTAGTGGATTGTGAACCAAGGTACTCAGATTCAAGTCCTGCTTCAACTGTTTTTTTAAAAATCTTTCTGAGCCTTCCAGAAATAGAAAAATATCTACTGTACCTAAGGGGTCCTTTTACTAAGGTTCGCTGAAAAATGGCCTGCGGTAATGTAGACGCATGTTTTGTGTGCATGCAGAATTATTTTTCAGCGCACCAACAAAAATTCCCCCCCTTTTTTGATGAAAACGGACGTGCGGCAGAATGAAAATTGCCGTCCGTCCATTTTGGGTCTGAGACCTTACAGCCAGCCTTTGACCTAGCAGTAAAGAATCCAAGTGGTAATGACCTACCTGCGCCAAATGCCACTTCGTGCACTTCCGTTACATGCACCGGAAAATAAAAAAATATTTTTCAGACGTGCGTATTGGACGCGCACCAAAAATGAAATTACTGCAAGAGCCACGCGGTAGTAGTATCTCCATTTTGGCATGCGTTGGGTGCGCGTAGACATTTTTCGTGGCTTAGTAAAAGGGCCCCTAAATATATAAGACCTGCAAGCCTGAAGGCTATTGAAGTGGTATACATTCAGGTGGAGTAGGTATTTTTCAGATCCAGGAGGGATCACGTTTCCAAAAAAAAAAAAATGGAGTTATAGGAAGGGTTTGAACCTGTGTCCCTTGGTTTACAGTGCACTGCACCGACCACAAGGCTACTACTCTGTTCTGCAAGGATGTCTCTGTGGCCACATTTTTGAAAATGATGCCAGACAGACGTTCATTTCTCTGTTTTTTTGTCTTTCAAAAGTTGGACATTTCACTTTGGAAAATGGCTATTCATTTTGGATGTTTTCAGTGCAAAAATGTCCATCTCACAGCCATAATCAAACAGGAAATCTAAACGTTTTTCCTGTTTGATGAGATGGACTTTTTTTTAGATGTTATGAGCAGGACGTTTGTTTTGGGTTTAGACCTTTTTTTGAAAATGCCTTTCTATATTTCTACTTGGGACTCTTGTATATATGTTTTTTCACTCTTACCTATGAGATCCTGCAAAGTACAACCAAATCCTTCAGTTAAAAGACTTGTGAGTAATAGACTGCTCTATATTGTTAACTGTGGTTTAAAGCTAACTTATAATTTCAGGTATATGTTTATGTACATTTAAGGATTGGTTTCTGTAATTATTATTTATAGATGTCAAGGAGCTTTGATATTCTTCTCTGTTGACAATTTTAATGCATTTTGACAGTTCACAAATCCCAAATCCAGGAAACAAAGGATTAACCATATCCACTTGTAATTAGTAATATAGTCATTAATCATTGTTTATTATTATGATAGCATTTTTAATGATAAAAGATGAAAACCAAACTTTGTAAGTCTGTTCTTTAGCCTTCGCCCTACTGTTGCATAAACTTAGGGTTTGGAATGACCCTTAATTGTTTTGTCTGTTTTTTGAAGGAAAATAAGTATTATAAAATTATGTCAGTCTTAGCCATCCCCCATCCTCTTCAATAACTTTTTAGTTGGTCCATTCCTCACCAGATTCTCCAGACAGCCAGGGGGAGTTTTAGGACCCCCTATGGAGTATTTCCTTAGATTCAATATATATGGACAGTGGACACACAAAAACACGCATGTGGCCCAGAAGTAGGCTATTTAAATAGAAGTTTTCATTTTTACAGTTGATTTTCTTCAAACCCACTGATGCTCCTTGTGACCTTTGGCAGCTCAATTAATCCTCCATTGCCTCAGGTATAATCTTAGGGGTCAATATTCAAATTGATTTAAGTGGGCAAGAGATGCTACCAATGTTCAGCAGCACTTAACTGGCACTGCCGCGGAATATTGGCACTAACCAGCCAACCCAAAACTGGGCAGGAGAGGGGTTTTATGGGGGTGGAGTTGGTAAGGAGTTGGCAGTTATGCGGGTGCCAATGATATTGAGTGCTTGTGGCTGCATAGTTAACCAGGCAGATAGGACTGCATAAATGGCTGCAGTGACCTCTAGTGGCATTCTCGGGAGACTGCTGCTAGAGGTCACAGCAGTGATTTTGCTACGGGAGCCGCATTGGGCAGGAGGGAGGGGGATTGCTCTTTCCCCAGTGATCCCTAGACCAACAGAGATTTAAAAGTAGGTCAGGGGACTACAGAGGTTTGGAGGTCCTAGTTCACACAGCAATGCTGTTGGGGTGGGGGAGGGGGATGAGCATGTGGGGAATCCCTTATTCAGGTCTCAGTCGACATTTGGCCAGGACCTGAATGTCTTAGGTAGGTTCTGACAGAATATCAGCCAGGACCTGCATATATCCTAGAGGCACACTGTTGGCATTCAGATTCTGCTTGCGGCAGTCAGCGTTTAAAAAAAATATTGATGCCGCGGGCTGAATATTGACCAGTCAGATTTTAAGACCTCTGTGGACATGAATATGTATACTGTACCTGAATGTACATGTCTCAAGCTATTAGTGAAAAACCATGGACTAAATCCAAAATCCCTTCCCTTCTATTATTTATGATAGGGCTAGGCATATTTGGCCCTTATTTAAAAGAAAAGACACTCTATGCTGGGTCATTCCAGTGGTTCAGTATTACTTGGAAGTATCTGACAGGCCCTAACGGGAGAATTTCTTCTTGTTGCTGAATTATTTTGGCCTCTGAGGGGAGCCTGAAGTAGAACAAAACCTGCAGTCTTTTACAGAGGTGCTTTAGGAGCAGGGTTCATAACATGATTTTTAGATTGTTGTTCTCTGGCTCCATGAGGTCCTTGTAAGTAGTTTGGTCCATTTTGGGGGTTGAAAGCCTTCACTCTATTGAATTGTGGTCCCATAACCAAAGTTGTTACAGGTTTGCCCAATTAAACAGTCCCAGTTCTCAATTGATCCTCCCACCTATTAACTCACTTCAGAGACCTTATATCTTACCCTTTTCTTTTGTTTCGTTTCAAGAAGATTGTTTGAAACTGCCAATAATTCAGGCTACATTTAGATGCCAATATGGGGGTTCTTGTTAAGGATGTAGAATCACAGTGTAAGGTGGGTGTCCTGATAGCAGGCTGGTCCATAGGGGAAGAGGGCTTCAAGGCTATGTGATGTGATGGAAAAGCTGAGTAGTCAATTTAAGCCAGTGGTTCTCAACCCAGTCCAGGAGACATACCTGGCCAGTTAGGTTTTACAACACTCACAATGAATATGCATGACATAAATTTGAAAGCACTTCCTCCATTATAAGCAAATCTATCTTATGCATATTCATTGTGGGTATCCTGAAAACTTGACTGGCCGGATGTGTCACCGTCACCGGGACTGGGTTGAGAACACCTGATCTAGGCTGATGTGCTCTTTTAGCATGTATTTACTCAGTACTTCAATGACAATTAACATCAGATTGGAGAAAAGGTCCCCCAACACGAGCAAGTTGTTCAGTGAAGTATTTTTGTGCAGTTTGACATGTCTGCACTCAGGAATTTCACAGCTAGTTTTACGGTTATGCATTTCAAGCTTCCACAAAGTGTTTTCATGAGAATTGACTGCTGGGCTGGATCTTAAGTTTAACAATAGGCTTTGAACACTTTGAACATAAAAATGCTTTGCAAGTTATCATGCTCTCAGTAGTTCAGGGTCAGCTTGCTTTCCGCACTGGAAAATTACCAGTCCTCTCATCAGCAGATGTTCCACATCTATTGTGCCAGAGATAGGGAAAAGTGTTTTAAGTTTAAAGCCAGATTTCTGTGGGAGGATTGTGTGTTCCTGTGAGAATCTATTTAAGACTTGCTGCTATTAAATTTTTTAGATAGTAGTTCTTTTCTTAGTAAGATTTTTTTTCCTTCTGCCCTCTGATAACAGTTACAATGATAGAGCTACATATATTTTTAAAGATGCATCTTTATTTGCTCGTTGGACTGTAATGAGCAGTGCTGAGCCTACTTATTTCATTCAAATATTCAAATGGAGTAATGATGGTGTGTGCAGCAGTCTATTTCCTTCTGTATACAGGTTGGCTGCATAACAGTGAAAATGAATAGGGTGGTTTTACTGTTTTCAAATGGCCAAAATAGGGATAAGAAAATAGATTTTGATGGAGCACAGTGAAAAGAGCCTGGTTTCAGTTGGAATATGGTGCTGCAAATCATCATTCCCAGAGGCAATGGGAAATCAAAGCAGCTTTTCTTAATAGCATCACCATGACTCACTTCAATCCAATTCGGGTGGGGCAGGTGATGGACATGGCTTCAGAATGTTTGGATTCTGCTGGCCTAATTAGCAGCTATGGACCACTGGTCCCTCTAAGATGTGTGGGACTTTATTTATTTATTTATTTATTTATTTATTTGTTGCATTTGTATCCCACATTATCCCACCTCTTTGCAGGCTCAATGTGGCTTCTCCACCTACAGTCCTGCCAGTAGGGGGAGCTCTTTCACTATCACATTTTCAATAGTGAGTGACAGGCAAGCCTGTCTCTAGCGATTGAAAACACAATATTGAAGCACCACCCTCCACTGGCAGCTGGGAATCCACACGCAACAGTGCTTTTTTTTTCCTTTATAGTCCCCCGTCTTTGGAATAATATTCCTTTAGAGATCCGGCAAGAATCATCTTTTAAAATATTTAAGACTAAGTTAAAGACTCACGTTTTTGGAGGCCTTTGGGGTTCAGTGATACTGGAGACAGGGTTATGGGTGGCATTAGCATGTTTTCACTGTACTATGTTTTGTTTTACTGTTTTTGCTGGATGAATGATTGATTAATGCTGTTTCTTTCCTGTACTAGAATGGAGTTTCTTTCTTTTATTGATAAATCTGTAAATCGCCTAGATTTGGCATTGCCATAGATTGGCGATTCATTAAATCCTGAAGTAAACATAAACATGTGGGAACGTTTATATACTCATCTACCTAGAACCATAGAGAACCAGAATGAGGAAACAAATACACTGACTTGGACCAGGTTTGATGTCCTGCAGACAGAGACAATTTTAGGCAGCATAGTTAGCATGTGTTACCATTAAGATGTGTTATTTTAGCACTAACTTGTTTTATTTTAGCAAGGACTCGTTATATGCAGTGAGACCTAGTTACTAATAACTGGGGTTAAAAGTAAAATGAAATAAACTGGTCCTTATCTGTTAACATCTTTTATGTAACAGTAGGCAAGCTGCAGTTTAAGGAAGAATTAAATTGGGTTCATCAGAGCCAAGAAAATAATAGAAATTATAAACTATACAGGGAGATAATCAGATTTTTCTGGTTAATTTTGAGTGTTGACTGGACTATTCTCAGCTGCTGAATGTCCCCTCTCCCCCCCCCCCCACCATCGCGTCAACCAGGGGCGTATCTGAACTGTGGCGGTAGGGGGGCCAGGGCCAGAGTGAGGGGGCACATTATAGCCCCCCCCGCCGCTGCCGCCGCCGCCATTGCCGATCCCCCTCCCCCCAGCCGCTGCCATTGCCAACCCTCCCCCTCCGTTGCTCGCCTACCTTCGCTGGCGGGGGACCCCAACCCCCGCCAGCCGAGGTCCGCGTCCTCCTGCCGCTGCCGGCTGCCTTTAAAGAATTCCGTCAGCTGGCGGGGGACCCCAACCCCCGCCAGCCAAGCCGAGGTCCTTTCATTTTTCCACTGAAGCTGGCGCCGACGAAAGTTTCTTTTGAGTCTGACGTCGCTGCACGTTGTACGTGCAGGACGTCAGACTCAGAAACAGAATGAAGCTGTTTCTGAGTCTGACGTCCTGCACGTACAACGTGCAGCGATGTCAGACTCAAAAGAAACTTTCGTCGGCGCCAGCTTCAGTGGAAAAATGAAAGGACCTCTGCTTGGCTGGCGGGGGTTGGGGGTCCCCCGCCAGCTGACGGAATTCTTTAAAGGCAGCCGGCAGCGGCAGGAGGACGCGGACCTCGGCTGGCGGGGGTTGGGGTCCCCCACCAGCGAAGGTAGGCGAGCAACGGAGGGGGAGGGTTGGCAACGGTAGGGGGGTCCAGGGCGAAATCTGCGGGGGCTCAGGCCCCTGAGGCCCCACGCAGATACACCCCTGGCGTCAACTGGTTAAAATTTAACAATACAGCTCTGAGAAGTTGGGGGCATGTCTTTAATGCAGTTCAACTGGATAATACTGATATTCAGAGTTGTCCGCTTAAAGTTAACCAATTAAGAGTGGCCGTTACCAGTTGTGGTAAATTTACTACTCCAGTCACTACACCTGGTATCGTAAATTTAATTTTGTGTTGCTGCAGCCAGGAGTATTCTAAGAAGATTGAGAGTTGGAGGACAGTACATTGGTTTTCATTGTATTTTTATTATCTTATATTTCTGTAACTAAGTTCTGTATAGTTCTGAATTTTCTGAAATGTGAGGTGCGTTAAAGCTCAGACCAAGAATTGTTTGTGAGCTGTATTTTCTTTAACAAAAATGATTTCTGGCCCAGTTCTTCCCACACTGTACCTCCAGGAATACCTATACACAAAGGACCAAATTCTATCAATAGTGCCAACAAATTGGCGCTGAAAAATAACATGTTAAGCTCTATTCTATAAATGGCACTAAAAGGCACCGTTTATAGAATAGCTTAGTGCCTAACTTTAGATGTGAGGATTTACACCAAGTAAACCCTGGTATAAATCCTTGTGCATAAGTTTTTTTTTTTTTTTTAGACACGGATCCCCCTTATTCTATAACAGTGTTCATAAATTCTAGGAATGCCCATGCACCATATGCACACTATCTCCCTGATTCTATTAAAAGTCGCCAAAAATTGTGCGTGCAAATTTGGGCATGTGTCCAATTTGTGCGCACAATTTAATAGAATAATGAGCCATCTAGTACCAATAATTGATTTTTTAACAAGTAATTATTGACACTAATTAGGTTCAATTGGAACTTATATGCATAAATTTAGGCATGGGATGAGCGCCTAAAATTTACATGCAGCCCAAAAAAGGGGATGTGGAAATGGGAGGGTCATGGGCATTTCTGAGCAGATCGGGGTGTGGTCATGAGTTATGTGTGTAATTATAGAATAGGTGCGGGCATTTGTGGTTGCAAATGGTGGTGCCTAAATGTATGTGCAACCTCCTCACTTAAGCGTTATTCTATGAACCATGCTCAACTTTAGGTGCGGCTTATAGAATACCATCTAAGTGGGGGGTTTTGGTGCTGATTTTTTAGACGCCATTTATAGAATCTAGCCCTACCTGTGTACAGCCTATGTACCATTTTTTATTGTCTTTTATGGGTAATTCTAAAAAGGTCGCTGAAATTTAGGCACTAGGCTGCTGTGCACTAAATGTGAATTCTTCATCAACAATTATGCACACAGGACTAGATTCTATATATGGCATCTGACAATTCCATGCAGAAAATAAACCCCGCCTAGGCGTATTCTCTAAAGTATTCCTAAATTTGATAGAATAGGCTTTAATTTCCATGAGGTATGTAGAATAGCACTGAGCACCTCATCACGTGACCGAATGTAGTCATGGCCATTTACACCATGTTTTACTTGGCGTAAAACCCGATGCCTAAATTACATAGAAACATAGAATCATGATGGCAGATAAGGCCTTTCCTCAGGAACCACTATCTCCTTCTTTTCCTAAGGGATCCCATGTGCCTGTCCCATGCTTTCTTAAATTCCGACAGTCCTCGTCTCCACGACCTGCACCGGGAGGCCATTCCATGCATCCACCACCCTTTCCGTGAAATAGTATGTACTTAGATTACCGTATTTTTCGGACTATAAGAAGCACTTTTTTCCCCCAAAATTTGGGAGGAAAATGGGGGGTGCGTCTTATAGTCCGAAGGTAGCGATTCCGGATCGCCCTCCCCCCGAGTTCGGGATCGCCCTCCCCTACTCACGTCAGCGATGTTCCCTGGTGGTCTAGTGACGTCGGGGCAGGAAAGAGCCCCCTCTTTCCTGCCCAGCGCGCTGCTCTCCGTCCTCCTCTGTCCTCCTGTATGCTGCCTGACGGTCTCGGCGAGATTCAAAATGGCCGCCGAGACTCTCAGCGGCCATTTTGAATATCGCCGAGACCGTCAGGCAGCATACAGGAGGACGGAGGAGGACGGAGAGCAGCGCGCTGGGCAGGAAAGAGGGGGCTCTTTCCTGCCCCGACGTCACTAGACCACCAGGGAACATCGCTGACGTGAGTAGGGGAGGGCGATCCCGCACTCGGACAAGACGCACCGGAGCACCTAGGTTTTAGAGGAGGGAAAAAGGAAAATTTTTTTTTTCCTATTTCCCTCCTCTAAAACCTAGGTGCATCTTATGGTCCGGTGCGTCTTATAGTCTGAAAAATACGGTACTCCTAGGTGCTGGGCGGGTGTATTCTATAACAATGCGCATAAATTTTAGAAATGCCTATGTCCCACCCATGGCCATGACCCCTTTTCAACTATGCAACTTAGAATTTAGGCGCACCACATTACAGAAAACGCTTAGTGAGTTTAGTGCGTAAATCTTAATGACAGTTAGTGCTGATAATTGCTTGTTAATATCCAATTAACAGTGCTGATTCGCTAGTTAACCAATTAAGTTATGCGCATTGTTATTCAATATGCTTTGATTTCTACTTGGAAATTAAGGCACAATATATAGAATCCTGGGGTTAAGTGTCAATATAGAATACTAGTGTAATTGGGCCTTTCTGCACCACCATTTAGGTGTGGCTGCTTAATGTGTGGTATAAATAATAGTAAATATTGTTGCAGTTGTATGTGTAACTGATTAGTTATAGATAGAATAAAGCTGAATAAACCTATAATCTAAAAGACAGATTTACTAACTGACCTACCCTTGCCCCTTCCATTTGCATGCCGCCCCTTGCAGTTACATTCTATCCCCCAGATTCTATATGTTGCAGCTAGATTTGGGTGCCTAAACTTGTGCATGCTTCCAAGAAGCACGTGCAACTTAATTGGCTGTACGCCATCAATAATTGGATGCTAACAACCAATTATTGACATTAATTGGCACTGATTAGGATTTACACATGTATCTGGCTGTGTGCTCTTCTATAATGCTGGATGCGTAAATCTCATAGGTCATAACCCAAAAGGCAGTGTGGCCACGAGAGGGGCTTGGGCAGTTCAGAGGAATTCCAAAATGTTGTGTGTGGTATTATAGAATAATGGGTCAGTGCGCCCAGGTTGGGTGCCAAGATTTACACCAGGTTTCAGCAGGTGTAAGTCTGGTATCCAGAAAATCAGCACTATTCTATAAAATGTGCACACACTTTATGGAATAGCGCTTAGCGCCGATCTTTTCCAGCGTGTATTTGTGAGTGCCATTTATAAAATTCCCCCTATAGCTTTTATGTGCAAAGATTCCAGGGCTGGCTCAAGGGACCATGGCACCCTGAGCTAAATTTTGGTTTGGCACCCTCCCATTGGCATCCCCCCCTCCAGGCTATCCTCCTCCCTGGCCTACTTTTAAAGGCAGTTCCCCTTCCTGAATGCCAACAGCATTTCACCTAGCACTACCTGCATCAGCCCCCGTGTCTTCCCTCTGCTGCTCCCCGCCCCTTCTTTGACATAGCTTCCTGTTTCTACAGGAGCACGGGGCTAATGTGGGTAGTGTTAGGTGAAGCGCTGTCTGTGTTTGGGAGGGGAACTGCCTTTAAAGGTACATGGGGGAAGGGAACCTGAGATAGAAAGAGGAAGGGGGTTGTTGGCTCTTCTTTTTTCCCTGAACACACAATGCTGGCAGTAGGCTCTGGGCCAGCTTAACCTATAGGACCAGTGACATTACATGCTCAGGCATTTGGCTCCCTTTATCTCTGGTGCCCTGGACCAGATCATCACCTGGTCCATAGGTTAAGTTGGCCCTGAAAGAATCTACAATAGTGATTGGGGCCTCGATGCTCAGAACTCCCGCAGTAAGCCAACAGTGCAGGTACTATACCGCCGGAACAGCGCAGAAAATGAACTTGCCAATGCTCAAAGGAAATAGTTTGCAAATTAGATGCATACTGTTAAAGCGAAAGTAAGGAGGGGGAATATGCTTGGTGAATGTGCAGAACAGTTTCGCAGTAAGTCCAGCATCTGTACGCATACACCAGACAAACCTGAAAGTGAAGCACACATTGTTAAATATAAGCTTTTCTATTTTTTTTTTAAACTTGGAAGGCTTATATTTAAAACGCAGGAAACATATGCCAGTGTGTGCTTTCACTTTCTGGTTTGCTCGGACTTGCGCACATTTGTTTCTCACTACTGGCGCTTAGGGGCTAGCACGGGCTTCCTTCTGTTTAAAAATAAAAGAAAAATTTAAAAGGAAGAATCGTGAGAAATCCTTTCTTCAAACACCCTAACGTCTGTTCTGAGCTGGCGTTATTTTTTCAGCGGTAAGGGCGGCTTTGTTTTGTGTGCTGCTCTCTGAACATTGGAAAGGAATAGGACATGACCTCATGAACATCCATTTGACTACATTAGCATGCTATTTGTGCTAATCTGTGGCGCACTCACTTCCCGCACTAGAGCCTCTGAGCATTTTGCGCTCATTAATGCGGGCACTAGTCCGGTACTAATTGCCTCTAGCACCTGCTTTTGCTTTTGAGAATCAAAGTATAAGTATACTCACATGTTTAACTGCAAATTAGTGACAATTAGTGCCAGTTAACTCCAGTTATTGGTGATCATTGATTTTTAGCACCAAATTGCACCTAATTTGCCAATAAATTTATATGTGTAACTGGCACTATTCTATAATCTGTGCTCACAGTATTTCTCACTAAACGTGAACATGTGCATGCAAGATTATAGAATCAGAGGGGATGTAGCTATTGCACTACTAAAAATCCAGAATCGTTTGCAGAATATGTCCTTTCAAAGCACAGTTGGTTCTACTGGGAGAAAAGGCAACAATCTAGTGTACTGGCAGAGATATATTCCACAAGAAAAATAAGCTGCAGGTGTTACAGATTTACAATCTTATTAGAATTCAAAATTGCCCACCAACCTATCAAAGCCAATATGATGGATATTGTTTAGCAGGTGGATGCCCTAAATATAGATAGCAAAGCACAAGAAATGCAATTTAAAATATTGTATGGGGTCTTTATAGATCAAGAGTCAGGCTTCATAACGGGCTGGTTACTATCTCCAACATCTCTTAAATGTGATCAGGCACCTGGAAAGGTAGTACACTATTGCTGTGAAATAAAACACTTCTGACAACGAATTATAGACGTGCTGCAGTGTATAGGTAATCATTCCTTACTCTTTGACACCATAAGATTTCTTTTAGGGGGTGCATCCATTAATGTTCTCTTACAAGTAAAAAGGGGAGATTCTTGAGATTAAAATAGATGCTACAGCAGGTGGAATGTGTCTAATAATCTGAACATTGAATGTTATTACAGATTTGTAACTTAAAAATATTTTCTTTTTAATACATCAGAATGTAAGACGCTTAAAATCCCATCTTTTTTATGCATATGGATCTGATGTGGTTCTGTGAACTGTACAGTAGGCATACCAAAGGTATTCACAAGATCACACTCATACAATTTACAGTACTCAAAAAATATTTTAAAAACTTGTGGATTGTGGCTGAACTGGCCACAGCTTTTATTACGTAAACTTCCCTAAATACAATACAAATTTCTTTTCACCAGCCATCCCCAATATCACACATGTCAGTAACATAACATATATCCCCACTCGGTTAGACGGTGATACACTAACTGGTTAATACCATAAACCCCATGTATAACCTGTGGTATTGCCAAGTGATGGTCACTCAAAAGATCTATGGTGGTGCCACACATAGATCTGTCCCAATCCAACCTCCGCACTCATTCCAAAAACTTTCTACCCTCGAGCAATCTCTGATTGGGATGGCCAAGCCACTAAGTACCCCAAACCCCCAACTAAAACCTAAAGAACTAAAATCTCTCCTCTGAAAATGTTTAGCCGTAACAAACTCCCTTTTATGGGAAGGGTGGGAGGGTTGAACGCTTCTCACCCAGCCTCCCTTCACATAAAAAAATTCCTCAGAATGCCAAACATCTCTTCTTTCTTGTGCTTCTGCTGCTTCCTGATTGGTGCACTAACATTCTGATTACCCAATCTACTTCTCCACACACCCTAACTTTCTCCTTCCCTTCTTTCCCTATTTCTTTCTGCCTAATCACCCAACCTTGCTACCCTTTCCTTCCCAACCCACTTCCAACCTTAACACTTGTAGGCGCGTTAAAAATGCTAACACGCCGTAGGAAACAGAACCCTAAGGGTCTTGATTACTGTTTTATGGAAGTGTCATTTTTTAAAGAAAGGTTTAGGGAGGGTGGGATTTATGAGGGAGTTTGGAGGTACTTTATATATATTTGGTTTGTTGTTAAGTTTGTGTTGTGTTATTTGTAATTTTATATTTGTTATGCTGTACTCTGCTTAGTTATAGGTAGAATAAAAATGAATAAACCTATAACCTAAAAGCCAGATTTACTAACCTATATTAACATATTAATTTACATTATTGCATTTGGATGCATGCTTATTGTTAACTTGTATTATTGCTATTTAACACATTATGGGGCCCTTTTACTAAGCCATGGTAAAAAGTGGCCTTCGGCAGTGTAGGCGCATGTATTAAGCGTGCACTGGACCAATTTTTACCCCGTCAGCAAAAAGGTTTTTTTTTAAATGTGACGGAAAAAGGGTGTGTGGTAAAACTGAAACCAGCGCATGTCTAAAACTGGCCTAAGCTCTTAATGACACCCATTTATCTAGCAGTAAGGGCTCATGTATTACACATATGGTGACCGGTTGGCACACGCCAACTGCCGATTACTGCCAGAAACGGTGCACATGGGAGGAAATAAATAAATCATCCAGGCATTATGGGTGCACGCCAAATCTGAAATTACCGCCAGGGGCATGCTGGCCTGGTGGTAGTCTCATTTGGGTGCACGTAGAGCCTATCATGGCTTAGTAAAAGGGCCCCTATTTAATGTTGGCCTTCTTATTGTCAGTGGGACCAATTTACTAATTTTTAAAATGTGTTAAATAGCAATAACACATATTAAAGTGCAATAACATATGTTAATGCACTGACACAGTTAATTCATCTAGCCCATTTGTTAGTAGTAAGGAAGGTAATAATGGTACAATGTACTGATATAAATCTCAGAGATGTAACGATATGGATATCTCTTTTGCTACAGATTTTGAAAATGGAATTTCTGGATACATGGAAAAGTCTAATTTTACCTTGGTCTGGGGTGGCCTCATTGTTTTGTTACCTTGAAATCCTGAGACACATCACCCCAAGGCCTGTGCCCTAATCCATGCACGTCAGCCTCTCCTGCAAATGCATCACTCTGCACTTCTTCACTTTAAAGTTTAGCTCCCAGTCTTCCGTTTTGTCTGTTCTAACAGGGGTGTCCATTCTGTTTCAGATCTTCATGTTTATTTATTTCATTCATTTATACCCCTCATTAGCCTGAAATAGACTCATTTTCTATGTGGCATACAAACAATAAAGTGAATAAAACATAATAATATACAGAATATAACAGAAATTACAATAAGTTCAAGAAGCAAATTAATACATATGCAGTAAGTAACCAGGAATTTAGACTATTTCAAGGACAAACAAATAATTAAAGGCCCTGTTTACTAAGACACGTTAGTGTTTTTACATGCTTACAATTAGCATGCACTTTAACCCTGTAAGCGCCTATAGGGATATTGTATGCGCGTACATGGTTAACGCACGTTAAAGACGTTAATGTGCCTATAATGTAGCTTAGTAAACAAGGCCCTTAGGGGGGATAGGTGAGAGCATAATTAGGCAGGACTAGATGGGGAAACAAGATGAAGAAATATCATATCATCTGAAAAACACTGTTTTGATTTATGCACACACTTTACAAAATACACATTGTATATATAACAAAGAGCAAGTGTAAATGCAACCATATATTTTCTGTAGGGCAATTTTCAAAGGGAAAGTACGTCAAATCATCTCCTTTGAAAATTGGTAGAACATATGTGCATGACAAATCGCTCCTCTCAGTACCCTTCTCCACCACTGCCAAGTCCAGGCTCCGCTCATTTTGCCTTGCCTCACCCTATGCCTGGAACAGTCTTCCTGTATCCCTACGCCAAGCCCCCTCCCTACCCATCTTCAAATCCTTGCTTAAAGCTCACCTCTTCAATGCTGCTTTCGGAACCTAACCTTTCGAACATATAGGTTGCCCCAGTCTGTCTGACCTTTCAGATTAACTGTACATTTGTCTTTTAGATTGTAAGCTCTTCGAGCAGGGACTGTCTTTCCATGTTAAATTGTACAGCGCTGCGTAACCCTAGTCGCGCTTTAGAAATGTTAAGTAGTAGTAGTAGTAGTATCTGCTATACAGGTTCGGCAGTCTGTAATAAAACTATCTGGGCAGTTATTCATAACCAGAACCAGAATCGTTTAGTAATTCCACCTCTCTGAAGAGCCTGACTAGAGAAGCTGCTTTATTCTTTTTGGCCCCTGCTCTGTGGAACTCTCTTCCCCAACATTTATGGTTGGAAACCTGTTTGGATCACTTTAAAATGGATCTTAAAACAGGGTCCATAAATAGCTGGAAGTTGTGGGATCAGATACTGATTCAGGAAGATCTGTTGGGTGCTTGAGTCCGTATTATTGACTTTTAAGTTGTCAATTGTCTCTGTTTTACATGTTTTTGATCTTAGATTGTTTCTAATTGTGGTACTTTATTTTTATTTGTTATATGTTTGACGATTGAATCTGATTGTCTTGTTTGTTCTTTTGTGTTCTTTTACATTGCTATTTTAGGGCTGACCTATATTGTAAACTACTTTGATAGGTTTTGTGGAAGAAGGGACAGTATATCAATTGACATAAATAACAAGTAACGCTTTAACCAGTAGCTGATGAAGATATAACTTGCCTATCTGTATATGTTTAAAAACTTGGGGGCCCTTTTACTAAGCCGTGTAGGCGCCTACGCGCACCCAACGTGTGTCAATTTGGAGTTACCACCTGGCTACTGCGTGGCCTGTGTGGTAATTTTCATTTTTAACACTCGTCTGCTACGCACGCCAGAAAATATATTTTATATTCTGGCATGCGGCAAAAATCGGGCGATTACTGCACAGTTAATGTGAGAGACCTTACCGCTAAGTCAATGGCTGGTGGTAAGGTCTCAGACCCAAAATGGATGCATTCCAATTTTTATTTTGCTGCACATCCATTTTCGGCAAAAACAAAAAAGGGCCCTTTTTACAGGCGTGCTGAAAAATGGATCTCTGCGCATTCCAAGAACATGCGCCTACACTAGCACAGCCCATTTTTCAGCGCACCTTAGTAAAAGGACCCCTTATATCAGTAGTATAGGGTTGTATAGATTACTAAATGGGGCAGGGCAAGGATGAGCTTAAAAATGATTGGCCTCAATATTCAAAAGGCTTTAACTAGGCAGGAGAGGCTAGAAGTCACTGCAGCCATTTTGAAATTTGAGCCGGAATGATCAGGGATTGCTCCTGCCCCAACTAACTGCTAGACCACCAAGGACCCTAGATAGGCCCAGAAAGACCTAGAAGAGGGTGGGGTGGGTCTGGAATAGGAGCTGCCTGGGGTGGCAATGGAGGGGGGGGGGGGGGGGGTCAGAAGAAATTAGCCTAATATTCAGCCTGTATTTCCATTTTGCCGCACGTCCATTTCGTCAAACTTTTTTTTTAAAAGGCATTTTTTACAGATGCGCTAAAAATGATTTTGTGCACGCCCAAAATATGTGTCTACACTACCGCAGGCCATTTTTCAGCGTGCCTTTGTAAAAGGGCCCCTAGGTGCCATATAAGCGGCCTCTAAGCACCTAAATATAGGCATATTGTTATAGAATTATCCCCTATGGGGTCTACAGTATATTTAGAGATGGTGGATCCAGAATAGGAGTGATTCTATAACTGGGTGCCTGCAGCTATGCACACAAGTACCAAAACAGTTGGCATTTATGCATGTAGATGCATTACATGCTACTCTATAAGGTAGCATGTAAGTGTCTTAACATGTATTTGCAAGGGGGCATACATATGAGCAGAGCATGGGAGGGCATGGACATGTCTTCACCTTACACTTGTAACTTACAGAATACCATACATTATGTATGTCTCATGGCACGCTTAGATACACCCATGTACACCCACCATTCCCTCAGCTTAAATGGTTGTGCCTAAATGTAGGTGGACTAATTCAGGTTTACACTAGTATTCTAAAATGGCATCTTGGAGCTGTTATGGAATTGACGTGCACAATTTAATCAAATAATGAGCTAATTAACACCAATAATTGTCTTTTTAACAAGCAATTATTGGTGCTAATTAGATTTAATTAACATTTACTTGCCTAAAATTTATGCATGATCTGAAACAGGGGGTGTGGAAATGGGAGGGTCATGGGCATAATGGGGGCATTCCTAAAATTAATAGAATTTGTTGTAGAATAACAAGGATACATACCTAATTTAGGCGTGTCCATTTGCACCATGCTTCAGTTGGTGCAAATGGCTGTACCTAAAGTTAAACACGATTCCCTGGCATAAGCATTAATTTATAAACTGTGCCTAACTTTAAGCATGGTTTATAGAATAGCGCTTTTTTGGCGCCATATATAGAACCTAGCCCTAACCGGCTATATCGCACTGGGGGTGGGTGGAAATTGGTTAGGGGGAAATTGACAGTCCTGTATTAACTGAGGGGCCCTTTTACAAAGGGGCGCTGAAAAATGGCCTGCGGTAGTGTAGACACGTGTTTTGAGCACACGCAGAATCATTTTTCAGCGCACCTATAAAAAATGCCTTTTTAAAAAAAATTTTCTGAAAATGGACGTGCGGCAAAATGAAAATTGCTGCGCGTCCATTTTAGGTCTGACACTTTACTGCCAGCCGTTGACCTAGCGGTAAGGTCTCACGCGCTAACTGTGCAGTAATGGTCTCTGCACGTAAAATGCCGATTACCGCCCGATTATCGCCCATGCACCAGAAAATAAAAATATTTTCCAGTGTGTGTAGTGGATGTGCATCAAAAATGAAATTACCACAAGGGCCACACGGTAGCCAGGTGGTAGCTCAAAATGGACGCTTGTTGGTCAACACAGAGAGGCTGCTCAAGGTGGTGCTAGTAGTCACAGCTAAACAGAAGAGCAACTCACTCAAACACAAACATAAACCAAACCAAACAGAGAGGATGCTCAGGGCTGTGCTAGTGGACAAAGTTAAATGGAAGAACAGCCCACTCGGGCCACACAGAGAGGCTGCTCAGGGCTACGCTAATAGTCACAGCTAAACGGAAGAGCAACCTACTCAAACTCAAAACAGAAACCTCACAGAGAGGATTCAAACAGAAATCACACAGGGAAAACTCAAGACAATGCCACATGGCCATATTAAAGGAACACTCATGGCTGTGCCACACAGCACTCAAGGGTAAAGGGAAACCACTCATAAGATTACACAAGGCTGGCTACACAGCACTCAAGGGTAAAGGAAAGCCACTCATAAGAATACACAAGGAGCCAGCAGACGGAGGACCCATGCCACAGGAAAGTAGCCAGGAGAGAGAGGTCCTTGGATTTAAAGGACCCATAACAACTCCGGAGGTTAATCTAGAGAAGATCTGGCTAAAGCTGAGTAAAATGGACTCTACGCTTCAAAATGCTTCAGAAAAGGTAAATACTTTGTCTTTGAAAATTGAGGACATGGCAAAAAATTTAGAAACGGTTAAAGAAGACCTGACGATTCAAGTAAAAGATTTTAAAAAAGATATGGATCAATTGCAAGACTTTAAAATGACGGTGATAAAAGATAATTTGGCAATACATAGAAAAATTGAACAGATTGAGAATTTCAATAAAAGACTAAACCTCCGTGTTTTGAACTTTCCCAAAATTCCTGATAAGACGCCTATTGAGTTATTTAAAAAATATCTACAAGAAAATTTGAAAATGCCTCAAGAACTTATTCCTCCTATAAATAAAATTTATTATCTTCCGACAAGTTCAGGTGGAAAAGAAGGGAAAAAAAGAAGGTTTGGATCGTATAGACTTTAACAATTTGTCTGAAATTCTAGAACAATCTATTGAAATAGTTCCGCAAAGAGCCACCCTTTTGGTTTCGTTGGTATTCGAACAAGACCTCAATGCAATATTAAAGTTATACTTTAAATTTTCAAAGGTTCCTTTTTATGGAACAAAAATATGGATATTTCCAGATGTTACTAAAGTAAGCCAAGAACGTAGAAAATTATTCCTAGCATTGAAACAGGATGTTCTCAAATTGGGTGGTTCATTTTTGTTAGTGTATCCTTGCAAATGTCTGGTCAGGTATAGTGGGATAAAATATGTATTTTATGACTCAGAACAGCTAAAATCCTTTCTGGATATGAAACAGCTTAATGTAGAATTAGTTAAATGATATGTGACAAATTACACACTTAAACCGCATTTTTTTTAAATATATTTGTGCTAATATACCTGTATAAAACTCCACTAAACTGTAACTCTCCCTTCAATTTGAGGTCTAAGGAAGCATGTATAACTTTTCCTTTGATTATTTTCTTTAACGTTTGTATTATGCTGTTTTTCTGTAACAAGTGATATGCTTGTAAGAAATTTGGAAATTTATGAATAAAAAAAAAAAAAGAATACACAAGGCTGGTCACACAGCACTCAAGGGAAAGGAAAGGCAGGCAGAGACAGAGCACGCACAGCTGCACAGAAGCAAAGTAATCAAGGAAAGCAGCTGGGCTGGCAACAACCGGCTCTCTGAACAGTGAAAGGTAACAAGGGAAACCACACAAGGAAACAGAACAGGCTTATGATGGAGAGCCTAGATAACAAGGAAGTAATCCATTCAGGTTCAAACCAGAACCACACACACAGAAAAACAGAACAGGGCTTTACTTGGGAGTAAAGTTAACAGGCAATAATCCATACAGGTTTAAACCAATACCATACACACACAGGGAAACAGAAGAGGGCTTTGCTTGAAAGCAAACCTAACAGGAAAGTAATCCATACAGATTCAAACCAAAACCACACAACCAGGGCTCAGGGCTGTGCCCAGAGGCACAGCTTAACAAGAAGACCAATTCCCTCAGAATCAAACAACAGTACAACAAGAAAAGGGAAAAATAGACCTGTTGCAAAGGCAACGCAGGAAAGCTCCCTGGGCCCTTATAAAGGAGTAGGCTGATGATGCCACAAGTAGGAATTGAAGCAGAAGCAGTGAGACCAAAGCGAGACTTGACTTCAGGGACACCAAAGCGAGGCTTGGCTAACAGGAAGAACAACAACAGGAAAAAAGGCAGACTGGAGAGGTCATAGAGCTAGATACAGAGAAACAGTAGGACTGGACATAAAGGGCACGTCCACAACCGTGACAGACAATAACGATTATAAAGTATTCCTTGCTATATGGAAGTCAAGTGTTTCAGAGCTTCCCAGTCAGAAGACATCAGTAATATTGCAACCTGGCCTGATTTGAAGGAACTTTTTATCAGACTGAACAATCCACTTTCTGCAAGTGCAGTTGTTGAAAACCTTTTCAGCTGTGCTGGATTATTGACTCACAAGGGCACTCGCATGAGTGACAGTCATTTTCAAAAATTTACTTTTACAAAGAGCAAAGTAGATTGAATTGTATGGCAATAAAGTTGTTGGTATAAAAATATTAACAAAAACTACATTCAGTATAGTTGTGGTACTTTTACTTTTTACTCAAAAAGTATTATATTAAGAACTAACTTTATTTTCAGTGTACTTTTACTTAAGTATTAAAATATACATTTATTTTTTAACTTTTACTTAAGTACTTTGATGTAGTAATTTGTACAACACTGGAAATTGACCTAGATGGTAATTACACAGGGGGTAATTGGTGGGTGGGAATAATCTGGTTGGGAACTCATCAAAAACCCACCAGCGCACCTAACTGGAAGTGTCAATGTATAGAATTGCCCCCTTAGTTTTTTATAAGATCAAGTCAAGCACATATCTTTAGTCTTTGATGGGCAAAATAATCTGCCATCATCTTTAGTAGCAGAAATGGTCTCTGTTTAAAAAAAAAAATCTGAAAATTGCAGAATTCATCTGAGGTTTATTTTGCTGACAGCATTGCACTGAAAACAGTTACTGCATTTCATTTCCTAACACATTCCTTGGTACACTAAATTACGAATTTGCTACCTTACAGATAAATCTTTGGGAAAATGCTAAGGTTGCTATTACATTTATAGACTCATATGGCCACGCTATTTCATTTTATTAGGACATTCATGAATCTCGTCTTTGATTGTGTAAGACCCGTGTCTGTGATAGCATCTAGGATGTTAATATGACAAGGTTCACTCACAGGTGCATTAAGTTAATTTATTTTTAGTTGGTTTTTAAGTTTAAGAGCAACACAACCTGCTTTCTCAAAAAAAACCAAACCCAAAATAATAATTAATTAATTAAAACAGGGATGCCATGCTGGCTGGTGATCCAGAGGGGGTCTTTTATGAAGTGGCAGTAAGCCCATTGTGCACTTACTGCTCATGAATCCAGAACTACTGTCAGACTACCGCAGCAGCCTGGCGGTAGTTCCCACCCCCAGCGCATGCCACTTCTGGCGCTAATATTTTTATTTTTGTAGCACTGGTGTTTACCCGGTGGTAATCAGGCAGTGCCGATTACCCTCAATGGGTGGCGGTAAATGCTCCCTCTGAAATGGCCATGGGGCAAGCGGTTCAGCATGCATCAAAAACATGTGCTGACACCAGTGCAGGCCCCCTTTTACTGCAGCTTGGTAAAAGGATCCCAGAATTAGGTAATTTCAGCACTCTCAACATACGTAACCATCCTTCTGGAGACCTTCTGAACTTTCAGACACACATCTGATATATACATTTCAATTTATTCAAGTTGAATCAGGTGAAATTGATGTGACTCTAAGTTTTTCAGCTGGGCGGCTCTTACTAGCACCCTAAACTAGAATGTTCTTCTACCTCACTCTTGCAGATGGTTCACTGAAAGTCTCACTTCTGACTGGTGCTTTTTTTGTAGGAAAAAAGGTTCAGGTACTCATACAGGGCAACCTTAGGGGTGGGGTCACTCTCTATAGCTCTGCCCCTACGTTAGCCACACCCCTTTTACCAGGGATGGAGCATATAAAAAGACATCACTGTAAATATTGCACCAGTCCCTAGAATACCAACACATCTCTTACTGGGAAAACATAACAAACATGATTTTCTACACAGAAACTACAAAGCAGCAGAATACTGCACCTCAGTCATATATACACAGTACATGGATAGAGCCTCACCAAATACAAAATAAGTGACCCCAAATTACTTTATGCTGTTGTTGCCATTATGGATACATAGTTCTATGCATCCCATCACATATCAGAAAGATTAGGGCAGGTATAAAAGGGGAGGCATGGAACTAAAATGATTACACATAAATTTGGAGTAATTTTGAATATACGTACCTTTAGCCAGTGGCATCTCTAGACAGAAATATTTGGGGTGGCACCAGAGGGGAAAGCTAGGTATGGGGGGGGGGGGGGGGGGGGCAAGTCAAGCGACCCTTCTCCCCCACCCTCTTTTCAATTAGTATCATTCATAAAGCCTTCTGTATGGGAGTGTTCTGTATTCTTTACAGGATTGGTCAGAATCTTTTTTTTTATTAATCCTGAAGGTCCAGTTCTATATCACAAACTTCATATTCTACAACAATGGAGCCAGTCATCTTAGAATGAGCCATACAAAAAATATTCAAATTGCGATTATCACCTCATGAACAGCACAAACTTTTTCCACTGCCAGACACTTTGTATAAAGCAGATGGGTTTTAGTTTGTGTGGTGACTCTATAGGATGCGGAGACCACTACTCCCTTGCATTTTTATTTTGGCTGACAAAGGCCACCTTTGGCTGCTCTTGCCCCAGAGCCTGCTTTCAAACAGGCCAGACACTTTACAAAATAACACGAAACTGTGCAAAAAGACACAAAACCTATATAGGAAAAAACTTACCAAACCATAACAGCCCTGACCCACTATGAAAAGACAGTGTTATAAATATTAGACTGGGCCCTTGAGCATCAGTAAACCTGTTACTGGGAAACTGGAACAAGCTAGACTGTTATACAGTCCCACATACACTACATTTTAGCAGAATCCTTCACCTCAGTCAGACATGCTGAACAGGGACTAGAAAAAACATACAGACAAAAACTGAAATGGAGACCCCCAAGCAAGTCAGACTCTATAAGCAGTGAAAATACTGGTAACAGAGAAACAGAAATGCATTTTCTCCTGCATGCTGCTAAATACAAAAACAGAAAAAAATGTACATTTATACTAATCCTTAAAAAGAATAAAATAATATATATATATATTTTTTTTTCTTTTCTTTTTTTACCTTTGTTGATTGGGTACTTTTCTAATTGGGTTGGTCCCAGTCTGTTCCACTATTTGTAGTCTTTAAAGTTTTTCCAGGTTTACCTTTCCATTTCTTCTTTACATCTGTCTGGCACTGATCTTTCTTGTTTTCTCATATTTCTATTTTTCATCTTTCTCTTCTCTGCATCTATATCCACCTATTGATTGATTTTTACCCCTCATTTCCCTCTCTCACACCCTCTAGTACTTAGTCTTCTTCTTTTCACCTCTCATCTCCCTCTCATCCTCTCTCCAGCAATTCCATTGCCCCCCCCCATCTTTCTCCTTCCCTAGTCTGCTAATCCCCCTCTATCTTTCACCCACTCTCTAGTCCACCATTTCCATCCTCTGTACTCACCCTCTCAGCCCTCATCAACATTCCACTGCTTCTCATCCCCTCATCAGCCCCAGCTTCATCCCTGTCTCTCCTTCCTTCGCTTGTCTCCAGGATATTTTGTCTCTTACCTTCTACCCCATCTCCTATTGCCTCTCTTTGACAACATTAACTCCATTTCTACCATCACTCAACCCCTTGGGACCTATGTCCTTCATCTCTCATACTCTTCCACAGCACCCCATCCTGGCCTAGGTCACACATGCAGAACAAAGAGAGCCCCTGTTCAAATACAAGATAAGCAACCACAAACTAAAGGTATTAATGTAGACAAAAATTAAACTGAAACCCGAGATGCCAGACTCTGAATGCTGTGCAACACCAAATAGAAAGAAATACATTTCCTCCTGCACAGTACAAAATAAAGCTGGCAGATGTAAATTCTCAAAACTGACATAATTCAATCACTAACTGAAAATAAAATCATTTTTCCTATCTTTGTTGTCCGGTGATTTTATTTTTCTAATCATCTTGTTCCCAGTCTCTGGTTCTGTTTCCCTACCTCCGTGCGCTTAACTATCTCCAGCACCTCATGTTTATGTGCTGTTTCTTTTCTCACTTCCTTTCTTCTTCATTTCCTGCCCTACATCCATCTTTAGCACTGATCTTTCAACTTTCTTCCATTTTCTGCCTCCTTCCAAATCTATCTAGTTGTCCACCTCTTCCCCTTCAGTCCATGTGCAGTATTTTCCCCCTCTCCCTTCTCTTTTCTTCTGTCCATGGGCAGAATGTCCCCCTCTTCCTTCCCTTCCATCCATGCGCAGCATGTCCCCCTTATTACTTTTACTTCCCTTTTATCCATGAGTAGCATGTTCCTCCTCTTCCTTCCCTTCCATCCATCCATATGCAGCATGTTCCCCTCCCCTCTTCTCTTTCCTTCCATGTGCAGCACGTCCCCCTTCCCTCTCCTCTCCTATCTATATGCAGCATGTCCCCCTCTTCCTTCCCTTTTTATTCATTTGCATGTCCCCCTCCCCTCTCCCTTCCATCCATTTGCAGCATGTCCCCTCTCCTCTCCTCTTCCTTCTATCCATATGGCAGCATGTCATCCTCTCCTCTCCTCTCCCTTCCCTTCGTGTGTAGCTTCTCCTCTCCCTTCCATCCATGGGCACCATCTCCCCCTCTCCTCTCCCTTTCCCTTTCCTTCTATCCATGGGCAGCTTTGCCCTTCTCGTCTTCCTTCCCTTCATGCAAATGTGGCTTTCCCCCTCTACCTCCACCAGCACGTCCGGCATCATCTCATTCTCTCCCTGTCTGTCCTCCTTCCTCAAAGACCCTACAAACTAGAGTTTGCCAGCATTGCTGACAATGATTATAACAGACTCCCTTCAGTGGCTCCAAGGCTTTTCCTCTGCTGGGAGGACCCTGGGGCTGGCTGGAGAGAGCCTGTTGTAATCGCTGCTGGGCCGGCAGTGCCTGGGGGGGGGGGGGGGGTAGGAAAGTAGATGTGCAGCTTTGGCACTTTTACTGGGGGTGCAAAGGGGGGGAGCACCTAAGATTTTTTGGGGGGGGACACATGGCCCCCCCTAGCAATGCCTATGCCTTTGGCTATGTTTCACAAAAAGCTCCAAATCTGAGTAATACCATGAGTTGGTTCAATGTCTGAATTTTGCTAGTCTGGATTATGTCATCCTTTCTCTTTATTCCGTGATCCATCATATTTCCCTCTCTCTTCCATCCCTCCCTCCCATGTACCTTTCAATGCAATTTTCCCCTTTGGAGCACGCACAACTGCAGAGTTTCATATTAATCTGCCTTCCCTGTGTCGGCCCAGGAGCCCTGTCTGCCACACCCCGCCCCCTTTGATGTAACTTCCTGTTTCTGCAGGAGCACAGCAGAAAGAATGACTCCTGGGCCGACGCAGAGCAGGCAGTTGAATGTGAAATACTGCTGCTGTGAGTGCATACTGGCACAATAAAAGCCCTGCTTCTGACACTCAGAACACATTGCAGATGATAAGATGTAAAGACAGAGTTATACACTTTAAAACCATACCATTAAAATCATTTTTAAAGTAAGGGAAATATGTATTAGTAAAACATGGGTGCTACAGTTGTGATACTGAACCTATCTTACTGGCGGGCAGCTGATAATTAATATCCAGATCTTCCAACTAATAACATGAGGAGAATAATGTTGTGTGGGTCATCTAGCTTTGAAAAAGGACACTTCAGTCTGCACATTATAAAAAATAATGTTAGGATCTTTCTCGGTCAGAGCTTTTTCTGAAATAAGTAGAGCATCAACGAAGCAAGCATATTTGGTGACACACATGAGAAACCATTTTGTAAAAGGACACATTCAGGAAAAGAGCAGGATCATCATGGGTGCCATTTTGCTAGGTATGCCTGTAAATGGTGAACATACAAGTAGTGGATTTTGGAAAGCTGTACATCTTTGGAGAGCTGATAAAGGAGCTGCCCTCTAAAACTCAGACTTTTTGGCTGTTGGTAACTTTGAATGCCAAAGAGGTAAGTACAATTCCCGCCCGTACTCCTCCACACCCCAAGTCTAATCGAGAAGTAGTGTACATGGTGCGGTACCTACAGTATGTACAAGTATCGCTTTTCAAAAATTGTCACTTCTGTGTGTCTGCTGATTTCTTTATCTTTGTTAAAATTCTCAGATACCATTAAACAATACAAATTAATGATTGAACTAAGCAGTTTACGGAAAAATATCTGTGAAATCATAAATAAATCACAAAAGTCATAAAACAACAACAAAATAAATGACATGTAAGTCTTCTAAATTTGCTTCTTAAATCTTTTTTTTTTTTTCAGTTTTCTTATTACTCATTCTCTTTTTCTTTTTATGGTTTCAGCAGTCCAACATGTTGCATAGCATGAAGAGGTTTTTGTTCTAAATAAAGGCAATATAAAATTGTGCTCCAGGAAAGAGGAAAAGACTGAAAACTGAGGGCTTCTTTTACAAAGCCAAGCTCGTGATTCCCGTTCAGCAAATGAGAGGAAGCCCATAGGAATTGAAGGCTTCTTTTACAAAGCCAAGCTCGTGATACCCGCGTGGCAAATGAGAAGAAGCCCAAAGGAATTGAAGGCTTCTTTTAAGCAGAAGAGTGTGGTAGCCGTGTTAGTCCACTCTTAAGGTTGTCAATAGAAATCAAACAAAATAAAACATGGAAAAGAAAATAAGATGATACCTTTTTTATTGGACATAACTTAATACATTTCTTGATTAGCTTTCGAAGGTTGCCCTTCTTCGTCAGATCCCTGTAATTTATCCAGTTGCAAACTATGCCAAAACATTTCACAGGACCCCACAGTCATCCACAAAGGAAAGATATTCAACATAAAGGAATCTTTCACTTGCTCATCTTCCAATGTGGTATATATCATTCAGTGTAAAAAATGTAACGAAGGATGTTATATTGGAGAAACAGGCCAGATGCTTAAGACAAGATTCAATTTACATAGACATCACATGAACAATACTGGTGCCAGTAGGGCTCCCACCCCTGTTGGTCAGCATTTTACAGGACCAGGACACTGTACCAGTGATTTCACAGTGAGAATCCTGAAAGGTAACTTTAAAACCATACAAGAACGTAAGACCTTTGAAGTCAGAATGATTGAATATTTTAACACCCAACAGAAAGGACTTAACAAGGATCTGGGTTTCCTAGCCCATTATAAACCATAAAGCTGTAAGTCTCTGTTGATCACCCCTCCCCTCACCTATCCACACCCATCCTGTTAGAATATCAATGATATGCTTTGATGTCCCCATGCATACCTCCTACCCACCCCCACCCTCCCACCCTCCCACCCTGTCAGACTGTCATAGTAATGCTTGAATGTTTTCACTTATATACACTGTCAGGTAGCACATTTGCTTATTTCCAATCTGATGAAGAAGGGCTACCTTCGAAAGCTAATCAAGAAATGTATTAATTTATGTCCAATAAAAAAGGTATTATCTTATTTTCTTTTCCATGTTTTATTTTGTTTGATTTCTATTGATAGGCTTCTTTTACAAAGCCGCACTAGCGATTACCACGTGGCAATTGAGAGGAAGCCCATAGGAATTGAAGGCTTCTTTTACAAAGCCATGCTAGCGATTCCCGAGAGGCAAATGAGAGGAAGTCCATAGGAATTGAAGGCTTCTTTTACAAAGCCGCACTAGCGATTCCCACATGGCAAATGAGAGGAAGCCCATAGGAATTGAAGGCTTCTTTTACAAATCCACACTAGCGATTCCCGCGAGGCAAATGAGAGGAAGCCCATAGGAATTGAAGGCTTCTTTTACAAAGCCAAGCTCATGATTCCCGCGTGGCAAATGAGAGGAAGCCCATAGGAATTGAAGGCTTCTTTTACAAAGCCGCGCTAGCGATTCCCACAAGGCAAATGAGAGGAAGCCCATAGGAATTGAATGGGTTTCCTCTCATTTGCTGCACCGAGAATCAACAGGCCCTAAATGGACTTCCTCTCATTTGCCACACTGAGAATCGGTAGCGCAGCTTTGTAAAAGAAGTCCTAAAGCATCCCTTTTCTATTTCTATGTCAGTGTTGCAATGCCATTTCTGTAGGTACATCTCATTTCAACGGTCCCAAAAATAGCTGGCATTTTGTTTCTGTATCTAGAATTCTTTTTAACACCAAATCAATTTATTCATGTTGCATTTGGCTTATTGAAGTAAAACTCTTAAGAGCCAGATTTAAGGATAAAGTAAGCTTAGGGGAGTAAAGTTCAAAAGCTTGCAAAGTCAGAATATGTGCACGGTTTTGCAGTAACATATGTTTGCCCAAGGAATTAATTTTCTGAGAATTCTGAAAGAGAAAAAGAAGTCCACAGGGGAAAAAAAAAAAGTATGAACAAATGCTCATCCAAGGAACTATTGTGGGACTTTTGTCCACTGAGAACAAAATTTAAGACTTGAACAAATGTTTCACAGTAGTTCACACTAAATATTTGCTTGCACAAAATATTTCTGCAGAAATGAAATTATAGAGTAGTGGAGAATGTTTCCAAATTATGCAAGCAAATTAGCTTGTAAGGATATATATATATATTTTTTTGCAAAATTAAGAGCCAATAAGTTCAGTATTTAAATTAGAATGCAGTAACATTGTTTTCAACCCTAACATTTTATTAAATTACCTCCGTTGCCTTTGTGAGCAAATCTGAAGAATCCCAAATTGAGGTGCAGGTTCGTAAGATGCAATTAATTGGATGTATGAGATTAGGTTCCTTTAATTAGTGCCCTCTATTGTCCTTATGACCTAAGCTTTAAAACATTACTAAACCATTCAAGTCTTAGGTTTCAATGTTCCCTACCCACATCAGCACTCAGTGTGGTTAAATTATACTGTAGGACACACTTTAGAGAGTCTGCTGTGATAGGCTGCAGTTTCTAAGTGAAGGGCTCTTGCCACTACCAGTTTCTTATTGGAGGGCTCTTACTAGATTCATTGCATATGGTGAGATGCTCTGTTCTTATAAAATAATTTAACAGGCGCTTCCAAAAGGCCCTGAGAAGCCACTCCAGCACATCACTAATGCCTCTTTTTTTTGGTTGCATATGTTAGAAATCATTGTAGCTATAAAATGCTTTTTTGTAGGGATGTGCATTCAGGAGTGTATATTTGGTCCGTAAGGATACCATTATTTAAAGTCAGTGCAGATTGCTTGCATACGTGTTTATTTGCAAATTAATGAATGTACAATCAATTTACATGTGCATAAAAGTTCTTGCAGGCATACAAGGTGTGCAATGGGGAAAAAAACACCCCAAAATTGGAAACATTTGAAAGAGGACAAACCATGCTTTTTTTTTCACTGTTCTCTATGTTAGGTCCCATCTAGATGTTTCATAGCAAAGTGTAGTAAATATTGTGTAATCAGCTTGATGATCAGTTAAGGATGGCATACCTAGCTTGGTGTTTTGGGGGTTTTGTCTTGCTTTGTGGGGGAGGAGGAACAGGGGTCACAGCTGTGGGAGCAGGAGGACATTATTCCAGGCAGTCAAATGGGTTGAGGTGGAAAAAGAGGATTGAAATAAAAAGGGGCATGTAATTTGGGAGATGAAATGCTCAAATTTGATACTGCCTCAAGCTGAGGCAAAGGCATGGCATCACCACAAGCCTTGCTTTGTCTGTACTGTGGTTATAGTTCATGTTGGGATTTGTACGCCAAGATTCTTAGCTCTCAGCATATTCTCTAAATTGTCTGAACTTCTATGAACCATAAGACTATCCTTGATAGCAGAAGTACTAGTATTTTGTAAGGTTTTAATTTGATTAGTAACTTGAACCTGACATCTATTTAAGGATTGTACTTTTGACTCAATATCTGATAATAAGGTGCTCATTTTCAAAGCACACAGACTTACAAAGTTCCATAGTAACTAACATATGTGACTTTGTAAGTCTATGTGCTTTGAAAGTGAGCCTCGTCACAGTATGCTGGGAAAATTCACACAACTGCAGCACTGAAGAATGTAGCCAAGTCTCAGTCCTAATGGGCGAGTTAGGGGAATTCTCGACAGTTTGGCGCACTGTTACAGAATACTGCCATTTCTGCGCCTAGGTTGAGTGGTACATTTATACCAGGTTTCAGCTGGCGTAAGTCTGGCACCCAAAGTTAGGTGCTAGAATCGGTGTATTGAAATGTGTAAGCAACAGGTTATGGTAACTGATAGGAAGATTGAGATCCATCCAAATTTTGAGTTAGTGGATTTATGGGAGGCATGGTCGGTCCCCTGCTTTGAAGTTTGAAAATATTGATTCTGTAGACGGGGTAGTGGATATGTGGATAGGCTCGTTGGAAAAGGCCTTGGATAAGATTGCCCCAAAGAAAGAGGTAAGAGCTAAGGAAGGATATTTTCCCTGTCCATGGCGAACATCTGTGGTCATTTAAGTGCCATGTGAAGTGAGGAAAGCATAGCGCATATGGCACAAGGCAAATGATGTAGACGATTATGAGAGTTATAAGATTTGTTTATTGGAATTCATCTGATTATGTGAAGATATGAGGAATACGTATTTTCAACAGAGAAAAGCAGGAGCTTTGACTAGACCTAGGGAATTGAGGTGTCCTTTTACTAATGTGTGCTGAAAAGTGGCCTGCGGTAGTGTAGACACATGTTTTGGACGTGTGCAGAATTATTTTTTAGTTCACTTACAAAAAATGCTATTTTAAAAAAATGAGACCTTACTGCAAGCCATTGACCTAGCGGTAAGGTCTCATGCAGTAACTGGGCAGTAATGGTCTACACGCATCAGAAAATAAAAAATATTTTTCAGACGCGTGTAGCGAATGCACGCCAAAATTGAAATTACCACAAAGGCCATGGGGTAACCGGGTGGTAACTCCAAATTGATGCACATTGGGCGCACATAGGCACCTATCCAGCTTATTTTCGAAGGAGAAGGGCGCCCATCTTCCAACACAAATCGGGAGATGGGCATCCTGCTCCTAACGGCGCCCAAATCAGTATAATCGAAAGCCAATTTTGACCGTCCTCAATTGCTTTCCGTCGCAGGGACGGCTGAAGTTCAAGAGGGTGTGTCGGCAGTGTACCAAAGGCGGGGCGGGGGCATGGTTAAGAGATGGCCATCCTCGGCCGATAATGGAAAAAAGAAGGATGTCCCTGATGAGCATTTGGCCGACTTTACTTGGTCCCTTTTTGTTCATGACCAAGCCTTAAAAAGGTGCCCGAACTGACCAGATGACCACTGGAGGGAATTGGGGATCACCTCCCCTTACTCCCCCAGTGGTCACCAACCTCCTCCCACCCCCCAAAAAATTAAAAAACGTTTTTTTGCCAGCCTCTATGCCAGCCTCAAATGTCATACCCAGCTCCATCACAGCACTATGCAGGTCCCTGGAGCAGTTTTTAGTGGGCACTGCAGTGCACTTCAGGCAGGTGGACCCAGGCATCCCCCCACCTGTTACACTTGTGGTGGTAAATGGGAGCCCTCCAAAACCCATCCAAAACCCACTGTACCCACATCTAGGTGCCCCCCATTACCCTTTAAGGGCTATGGTAGTGTTGTACAGTTGTAGGTAGTGGGTTTTGGGGGGCTCAGCACACAAGGTAAGGGAGCTATGAACCTGGGAGCAATTTGTGAAGTCCACTGCAATGCCCCCTAGGGTGCTCGGTTGGTGTCCTGGCATGTCAGGGGGACCAGTGCACTACAAATGCTGGCTCCTCCCATGACCAAATGGCTTGGATTTGGCCGGTTTTGAGATGGGGGTCCTTAGTTTCCATTATCGGCGAAAACCAATGTCGCCCATCTCTAAGGTCGACTCAAATGTTGAGATTTGGCCGTCACCGACGTATTATCGAAACAAAAGATGGCCGGCCATCTTGTTTCAATAATATGGTCGGGGACGCCCCTTTACGGGGCCATCCTTAGAGATGGGTGTCCCCGTTCGATTATGCCCCTCTATGTGGCTTAGTAAAAGGGCCCCTATATCAGACTGTGCTATTTTTGTTGTATAGGTGTAAACAGTCTGGAAGTGAAATTGAATTGAGTGCAGATTTGTTTGCAGCTTTTTGGGTGCAGAAAGTAGATAATCTAAGGAAAGAGGTGCAAGTGCGGCATGTTCCGAATTGTCAGGATAGTGTGGATATGGTAGATTCACAGTGGACTCGGTTTACTTTAGTAGGAAATATGGAAGTGGAAGCAGTTGTCCGCTCAGTTATGCCTACACATTCATTGTGGGATCCATGTTTTTCAGGTATTTTGTGTGGTCTTGCCCCTGAGATTGCACCGTCTATAAGTTGGATCGTTAATAAGTCCTTGACTGATGGTACTTTCCCTGAATTTTGTAAACAAGCTACAGTGAAACAGTTATTGAAGAATGTTGATTTAGATCCTGTTGAAGTGAGTAATTCTAGATCTATATCAACTATACCATTTTCGGGAAAAGTACTTGAAAGGGCGGTTCTTAAATAGTTAGATGAATTTGTGGAGAAAGTAAGAGGTTTGGATCCATTTCAGTATGGGTTTCGACATGTACATAGTATTGAAACACTATATTAATTTCTACGGTAGATCAAATCAAGGGAGGAATGGATGACAATATTTGCTATTGCCTGGTCTCCTTAGATATATCGGGAGCTTTTGATTCTGTGAATCTTGAACTATTGGTTGCCAAGATTAAAAATGTGGGCATTGGTGGGCAAGTACTTCTGTGGTATATTTCCTATTTGACAGGAAGATCTATGGTTATTAGAAGCAGTGTGCAGGTGTCAGAAACAGTCAACATAGTTTATGTGGTTCTACAGGGATCAGCATTATCAGCATTGTTGTTTAACATTTATTTAGCCCCATTAGGTCAAATATTGCAGTCTTTGGGAGTATCATACCGTTTTTGTGCGGACGATGTTCAGTTTTTCCCCATTGTGTCTTGGGGAGTAGATTTGAATCATCAATTGAGTAACTAACTACATGAGGATACAGCAGTGGATGAGAGAGAATGGTTTTGTTTTGAATGTGGCAAAAACTGATGTAATGACTGTAGGTAGAGAGGAAACAGAAGAGTAGCCGGAAAAGGTTTGCTTGGGAAATATGCACGTTTTGATGAGGAAAGAATTGAGACTGTTGGGAGTTATGTTGGATTGTAAGCTTAGAATGAAGACCCAGGTTATCAGTGTAATTCAAAAAGCTTTCAAATTTTTGCACGATAGTTAAATTGAAACCAGTGTTACCCATGTATGATTTTTGAAGTGTACTTCTGAGTACAGTTTTAGTGTGGCTGGAATCCTGCAATGCCTTATACTTTGGCATGTCTACATCAGGTGTGAAGGCATTCAAAGTAATCCACAATGTGGCTGCTCGAGTCCTAGTAGGAATATCAAAGTTTTCTCATATAATCTCCAATGATTAAGCAATTGTATTGGCTACCCGTGCTGCAAAGAATACAATTTAAGGTATTGATGATTCTATGCCAGACATTGTATGGTGATGCTCTGTATTATCTGAAGTGAGTTTTACCTATTTATCAGCCAAGATGGGTATTAAGATCAGAGGCTGTCATGCGACTGTCAACAGATGAGGTAGTGCGTTTACATTATGTTGAAGCACGAGCTACTGCTTTTGCCTCAGCAGGAATGTCATTATGGGACGCTCTTCGGTGCAGTTAAAAAAATTATTGAAGACTAGGCTTTTTGTGGCCGCGTTTTTCTGAACGCTTTGTTGATGTTTTGAGGAATTTGTTATAGTGTTTTTTGATATGTAATGTCTTTGTGCTACGATGTGTTTTGGATTGCGAATGTATTATTGGAAACCATCTAGTTTTAGGTGGTCTACAAATTTTAAAATAAATAAGTAAAATAAATGCATTCAATAGGGGAGGGGGCATATTGGGATTGATTTAAGGCTGCTTTGGGAGGGGTTGCTGTATTTGTAATTTATACTGAATGCTTTGTTGTTTGATTGTTTAAATAAACTTGCAGCCAATTTATTGCCAAGAAGTTGTCAAGGTGAATTATTTGCTATGGGTGTTTTGTTTGTGCTTGGTTGTGGTGGCAGTGCCAAGATTAAACGTTCACTCCTCACACCTTGCATTAAAGCCCCAGCATTTGAAAACTTTGAGTTTAGCCTTCCAGTCTTCTGTATACTTCTCTGCATGTTTGCTGAATACTTAATACCTTCACCATGGGGTTTAAATGAGCTCTGTAGTCTCTGCACCATAGTGCGCTGGTGAGCAAAAGTTATTTTAATGTAGAACACCCATGGTAGTGCACAAAATTGTGCACAGAATCTGAACTAAGCTTTCCATAAATCCTACTGCACTTTCTTATATTTGACAACTCAGAATCCTCGCCATCTTTTGGACTAACCTAAAAAATATTCAGAGGCAAGGAGGACATCCACGGGTTTTTGAAATCTCATAAGCTCCTTATTCAGATATGATGTGCTCCTCAAACAACTTCCTTTACACCATTATGGCACTTTTGCAAAGGAAGGTATATCAAGTTATTAAACTGAACTTCACAACGCAAATGCCTTTGCTAATTCTAAACGTTGTATATTAAAACCAAAAATATTCCCCAATAAATACTTATTTACTGCTAAACTGTTTATTAATGAGAAGTCCCCACTGGGAACGATTTAGAATAGCAAAAAACACTAAAATACAGCATATAATTTTGTTGCTGGAACCTAGTGCATTTTCCACTTCACAATTTTGGATTACCACTAATGTTTGTGGCATCTTGTTAAATGTTGTTGTAGTAAATCCATTTCATTATAGATTCTGGCTTACAGCTCATAGTGAGGTTTTGGATGTCATACTGCTCTTAATATATATTTCATTAAATTTATGGCATTTTCATTAAAACAAATTTCACATAAAGTGATGTGACAGGTTTATAGATTAAGTTTTTTTTTTTCTTTGCAGCCTCACACCAGTAGTTGAAAATTAAGCCAGTCCCAGGAAGACTTCTAAGGTCTGTGCCCTGAAAATTGCAAGGACAGCTGAAGATCAAGCATGCATATGTTATGATATATTGTACTAGGAATATATCTTGTTGAGCAGACTGGATGGACTATACAGGTCTATATCTGCCGTCATCTACTATGATACTATGTAAAATGAACATATTATTGCCTTTACAATAAGCTGCATTGTGACAGAAAACTAACATGCTGGTGCCACCCCAAAACTCACTTTCATCACTGTATGCTGAATTTGTGATTCAGGGGACTGTGCCAGAGGCCTTCTCCTCTCCACTTGAAAATTGTCATGCACTTTGAGCAGACCTGTTGATGAAAACTGAAGTGCAATTATATAGATTTCCAACACATTGTTCTGCGCTTAGCTGCAGCAAACAGTCCTGCTTTCTGAACGTAGCAGACCTTTCCTGGAATTGCAAATGCCTGCAGGAGACAAGAAGGAGCACTATCTTGACCTTGCTGGCTGAGGTAGTGCTTGATTCCCTGGAGTAGAGAAGCTGATAGGGCAGAATATCAGCTGATTAATTCTAAGGTTTTAATCATCAAGATTGCATTGCCTTTCCTTTCCCACAAAGGTTACTAGTTTGTTGAGGTCGATTATGGAGAAGCTAAAAATGTGCAGGTTGGCATTCAGGTTTGGAAACATTTGGCCATGTAAGCCATGCCACTACTGCCATCTATTGGCTAACCTTTGTTTTGCACCTTTGCAAGGACCACAGTTTCATGGAAAGATGAGTACTATAAGGCCAATTTTACATAGAGTGTAGAGACTGGAACTGAGACCGGGATGTGGACAATTCGAAGGTATTTTAGAAAAGGCTTTGGATGAAATGAGCACTTTTTGAAAATCTGTGTATGTCTTAGAAATGATGTAAACCTGATGGAGATTTTTTTTCCATAAATGTGGATTCCCAGTGTAGAACGGAGAATACATATGTAGATTTTTTGTTCCGCCCAAGCCACGCCCCACCACACCTCCACAGAAACTCTGTATTGTGTGGATCTCCACTAGTAAACAGCAGCTTTCTAAAATTGTCATTTACACGCATATGCAGTTTACAGTGTAGATTCCACTATTTGCACATGAAAACAGTTGTCAACTCTGTGGCTTTCTGGTCCAGTTGGGTGGGTTTTTAAATGCATCTGTGTGAAATTTTGACCTGTTGCGTGTCGTGAGCTTGTGGACTACTTTCTTACACTCACATGACCATGTGCTGGAGCCCTGGAGAAGAGAAACAAAACTATCGAACATCTAGAATGAGGCTTGAAATGAGGCCTCATTCTGGATGTCAAATGGGAAAGGTTGTGACTGGTGATGTCATGCTAAGCCTGCTTGTGCTGCTCTCACACAGCATATATAGGCAGGTCTGCTGAGGAGTAGTAAGAGCGAGCACGTGGGCCACGCTGGAGGGCAAAGGCAGAGCACATTGGTGAGGAGGTTGGGGAATGGTGTCGCTATTTTTGGGCTACTTATGGTTACTACTTGGACTGATGTAACAAAGAGAGGGAACTAGGTACAGAAAAAGTCCAAACAAAAAAACGAGCACAAAGGGCCTTTAAAAACAGAGGGAACACAGTTCTTTCATTCGGAGGAAAATTCTGGTAAACATCAGACGGTTTGTAATCAGCCTGTTGAAGCCTTTTAGTCATTGGTGTGACCCCTGACGCAGGTGCGGTAGCACCGAAACACGGTCCGTGTTGGGTCTTTTTCCAATCAAATTCTATTAAAAGTTTTTTTGAATGAAAGAACTGTGTTCCCTCTGTTTTTGTGCTTGTTTTTTTGTTTTTACTACTTGGACTGAGAAATTTTCACCATCTGGCAACTCTGCATGGAAATGCTTTTAAAATAAAGGTCTATAAGGGCAATTCTATAACTGTTTATTTATTGATTGATTGAGAATTATTGACTGCCTCTATAAACAGATTCACCCAAGGTGTTGTGCAGCAGGTTACATGTAAGTGCCAAGATAATTGTCCCTTACATGTGTATGTGCACTATGGGGGCATTCTATAAATGGTGCAGATAGAGCAGCTTTTAAACTAGAAATGGGGGGAAGGCCGACAGTCGCTCAAAAGAGCATGGTTCGGGATAAGGTATCTTTTAAAGATATCACCATAACAGGGAAGATAGAGTATCCTGATAGTGAGGTTGCAAAAGAGATTGTAGTAGATCGGGTATCTTTAAATAACAATAAAAATCAGACAAAAGATTGCCAATTAATACTGTCAAGTACTAAGCATGATGTACTTAGGAACAACAAACATAGTTTGAAATGTCTATATGCGAATGCCAGGAGCCTAAGAAATAAGATGGGGGAGTTGGAATATATTGCACTAAATGAAAAATTAGATATAATAGGCATCTCTGAGACCTGGTGGAAGGAGGATAACCAGTGGGACACTGTCATACCGGGGTACAAATTATATCGTAGTGATAGGGTGAATCGGATTGGTGGAGGGGTAGCATTGTATATTAACGAGAGCCTTGAATCAAATAGATTGAAAATTCTGCAGGAAACAAAACACTCCTTGGAATCACTGTGGATTGAAATTCCATGTGCAAAGGGGAAAAGGATAGTGATAGGAGTGTACTACCGTCCGCCTGGCCAGGACGAACAGACGGATGCGGAAATGTTAAAGGAAATCAGGGACGCAAACAAACTGGGCAACACAATAATAATGGGGGATTTCAATTACCCGCATATAGACTGGGTTAATGTAACATCTGTACACGCAAGGGACATAAGATTTCTTGATGAAATCAAGGACAGCTTCATGGAACAGCTAGTTCAGGAGCCGACAAGAGAAGGAAAAATACTAGACTTAGTCCTTAGTGGTGCTCATGATCTAGTGCAGGGGGTAACGATACGAGGGCCGCTTGATAACAGTGATCATAATATGATCGGTTTTGATATTGGCATTGAAGGAAGTGAAACTAGGAAATCAAGTACGCTAGCATTTAACTATAGAAAAGGTGATTACGACAAAATGAGAAAAATGGTGAAAAAAAGACTGAAAGGAGCAGCTCACAGAGTAAAAAACTTGCATCAGGCGTGGATGCTGTTTAAAAACACCATCCTGGAGGTTCAGGACAAATATATTCCACGTATTAGAAAAAAGGGAAAAAAGACTAAACGTCAGCCGGCGTGGCTAAACAGTAAGATAAAGGAAATCATTAGAGCCAAAAAACAATCCTTCAGAAAGTGGAGAAGAGAACCAACTGAAAGTAACAGGATAGATCATAAGGAATGCCAAGCCAAATGCAAAGCGGAGATAAGGAGGGCAAAAAAGGACTTTGAGAAGAAATTAGCGTTGGAAGCAAAAATACATAGTAAAAATTTTTTTAGATACATTAAAAGCAGGAAACCGGCCAAAGAGTCGGTTGGGCCGCTGGACGAAAATGGTGTTAAAGGGGCGATCAAGGAGGACAAAGCCGTAGCGGAGAAATTAAATGAATTCTTTGCTTCGGTCTTCACCGAGGAGGATTTGGGGGGGACACCGGTGCCGGAAAGAATATTTGAAGCGGGGGAGTCGGAGAAACTAAACAAATTCTCTGTAACCTTGGAGGATGTAATGGGTCAGTTCAGCAAGCTGAAGAGTAGTAAATCACCGGGACCTGATGGTATTCATCCCAGAGTATTAATAGAACTAAAAAATGAACTTGCGGAGCTACTGTTAGAAATATGCAATCTGTCCCTAAAATCGAGTGTAGTACCGGAAGACTGGAGGGTAGCCAATGTTACTCCGATTTTTAAGAAGGGTTCCAGAGGAGATCCGGGAAATTATAGACCGGTGAGTCTGACGTCGGTGCCGGGCAAGATGGTGGAGGCTATTATTAAGAATAAAATTGCAGAGCATATACAAAAACATGGACTGATGAGACAAAGTCAGCACGGATTTAGTGAAGGGAAGTCTTGCCTCACCAATCTAATGCATTTTTTTGAGGGGGTAAGCAAACATGTGGACAATGGGGAGCCGGTTGATATTGTATATCTGGATTTTCAGAAGGCGTTTGACAAAGTGCCGCACGAAAGACTCCTGAAGAAATTGCAGAGTCATGGAATCGGAGGTAGGGTATTATTATGGATTAAGAACTGGTTGAAAGATAGGAAGCAGAGAGTAGGATTGCGTGGCCAGTATTCTCAGTGGAGGAGGGTAGTTAGTGGGGTCCCGCAGGGGTCTGTGCTGGGTCCGTTGCTTTTTAATGTATTTGTAAATGACCTAGAGATGGGAATAACTAGTGAGGTAATTAAATTCGCCGATGACACAAAATTATTCAGGGTCGTCAAGTCGCAGGAGGAATGTGAACGATTACAGGAGGACCTTGCGAGACTGGGAGAATGGGCGTGCAAGTGGCAGATGAAGTTCAATGTTGACAAGTGCAAAGTGATGCATGTGGGTAAGAGGAACCCGAATTATAGCTACGTCTTGCAAGGTTCCACGTTAGGAGTTACGGATCAAGAAAGGGATCTGGGTGTCATCGTCGATGATACGCTGAAACCTTCTGCTCAGTGTGCTGCTGCGGCTAGGAAAGCGAATAGAATGTTGGGTGTTATTAGGAAGGGTATGGAGTCCAGGTGTGCGGATGTTATAATGCCGTTGTATCGCTCCATGGTGCGACCGCACCTGGAGTATTGTGTTCAGTACTGGTCTCCGTATCTCAAAAAAGATATAGTAGAATTGGAAAAGGTACAGCGAAGGGCGACGAAAATGATAGTGGGGATGGGACGACTTTCCTATGAAGAGAGGCTGAGAAGGCTAGGGCTTTTCAGCTTGGAGAAGAGACGGCTGAGGGGAGATATGATAGAAGTGTATAAAATAATGAGTGGAATGGATCGGGTGGATGTGAAGCGACTGTTCACGCTATCCAAAAATACTAGGACTAGAGGGCATGAGTTGAAGCTACAGTGTGGTAAATTTAAAACGAATCGGAGAAAATTTTTCTTCACCCAACGTGTAATTAGACTCTGGAATTCGTTGCCGGAGAACGTGGTACGGGCGGTTAGCTTGACGGAGTTTAAAAAGGGGTTAGATAGATTCCTAAAGGACAAGTCCATAGACCGCTATTAAATGGACTTGGAAAAATTCCGCATTTTTAGGTATAACTTGTCTGGAATGTTTTTACGTTTGGGGAGCGTGCCAGGTGCCCTTGACCTGGATTGGCCACTGTCGGTGACAGGATGCTGGGCTAGATGGACCTTTGGTCTTTCCCAGTATGGCACTACTTATGTACTTATGTACTTATGTGAAGGGCACCAGAAAAGATCAGTGCTAAGCACTATTATATAAAGGACGTGCACTCTAGAATAGTGCTTAACGCTGTTTCCCATGCCAAACTCTGGATTCCTAGCTTACGCCTGCTGAAACCTGGTGTAAATCCCGGCACCCAATTTAGGTGTGAAGACTCAATATTATATAGCACTGTGTGCAACCTTTTGGACACCTCTGACCTGCCCCACCCCCTTTTGAGTTGTGTGCTATAGGATTTAGGCACCCAGTGTTATAGAATATTGCACAGATGGATGCATGCACAAATCCTAATTTGTGTCAGTAATTGGTTGTTAACATCCAGTTATTGCTTGTTAACGGCTTATTAGCCAATTAAATTGTATGTGCATCTTGGAAGCATGCCCAAATTTGTGTACCATATATAGAATCCTAGGGTATGTACTACATTACATTACATTGCAACATATCTTATATTCCGCATTAGCCTTCTTCTGGTTCTACGTGGATTACAGCAAAAAGAAGTCGGTCATTATCCAGGAAGTTACAAAGGAAAGAATTAAAGTCAGAAATCAAACTTATCCAGGAATCTATAATAAAAAAGAGTTATAATCAGAGAGCCTATGCTATCTAAACCCTTTAGATAATAATATAAAACTGTGAAATAATTTATTTATTTGTTGCATTTGTACCCCACATTTTCCCACCTATTTGCAGGCTCAATGTGGCTTACATAGTACCGTCAAAGGCGTTTGCCCAGTCGGTGGATAACAAATACAAAGTTGTATAGTGATCGTATGAGGTATAAGTGGAGGGTCGGAATGGATGAAGATTGCGTGATGTCCTGTTCGATCATAGTCATGCTGTGTTGGTAGGTGAAGAGGGTTACATGGGGTCGTTGGGGGTAGGCCTTTTTGAAGAGGTAGGATTTTAGTGATTTCCTGAAGTTCAAGTGGTCGTGGATTATTTTCACAGCTTTTGGGAGCCCATTATATTTGTGCGCTTATGTAGGAGAAGCTGGCTGTGTAAGTTGTTTTGTATTTCAGTCCTTTGCAATTTGGGTAGTGTAGGTTTAGGTAGGATCTTGACAATCTGACTTTGTTTCTTATTGGTAAGTCTATAAGGTCTGTCATGTATCCTGGGACTACACCGTACATGATTTTGTGGACTAAGGTTCAGATTTTGAAGATGATCCGTTCTTTGATTGGGAGCCAATGCAACTTTTCTCGGAGGGGTTTGGCACTTTCGTAGCCCTTAGCATGGAAGATGTACACATGGGTGGAGCACACATAACTTATAGGATGCATGTGGCATGTAGCGCTTAGGAGCATGCAGTTATGGTTTGCTAATGACTTGGTGTGACGGAATAGTGGGGGTCTTTTACAAAGGCTCATTAGCATTTTTAGTGCGTGCCAATTGCTAGAGATGCTTATTGGAATATATGGGCCTCTCTAGCATTTAGTGCATGCTAAAAATGCTAGCGCGCCTTTGTAAAAGGACCCCAGTGTGTTTTAAGCCTGTAAAGTGTATTGGGTATTTCCTGAAGTGTATTTAGTTTGGCCAGCAGATGGTGCATGTTTATGTTTTAAAGCTGCTGCAGAACCAAGGCTGTTTTCTTTGTTTAAGCCTTTTGGAAAGGCAGTCTGCACTATACTTTCAAACTTGTTGTTCTGGGCTCTGATTGGCCCAGGAGCTCAATTGAATTCAGAGTGTACTGGTTTTTGCCCCATTCTTAGCTAGGGAGAAAAGAGAGACAGATCTCTTTGCTGAGGCCCTGTGATCAGTTATATTTGATAATCTGTGAGCAGCATATTTCCTGATCTCCCCAGGTACTTTAAAGTAAACATATGTTTAGATAGTTTTATAATTGATCCATATTTCAGTTACCTGTTATTGTTTGCTGATTGCACTTTTTCTGTTCATTGTTCAATATTTTTAAGACTATAAAAATTTCAGTTTATTGCCTCTGCTTGTCTAGACTGATAATGAATCTTGGTGGTTTGTGTATTGGGTCTGTAAGTACTTGCTGGAAACTGTGGGACCACTGGGAGTGTGGCTCCATTAACCTAGAAATCACTGGGGATAATTTGAGAGCAGGAGACTCGCCCAGAGGCGGTTGAGACCCAGTTGGTGGTAGGTGGGTGCTAGTGTAGAGTACAAGCAGCAGATGCAGGTGGACCTGAGCTCTGCTGGGGATAGACCCTCTGAGTGGCCGTGGGGGGTAACCCCAGGTGGATGGCTAGGCATTTCGTGACACTTGGAATAAGTGGGCACACCTAACTTTGAGCACACAAAAGCAGGTTTACACATGTATTCTATAACAACATCTGTGTGCACAGTTACCATTATAGAACTGGTCCTCAACGTGTGCCATTGTGGCACCTAACACATGGCACCCAGTTATAGAATTGTACCCTATGGACTAGATTCTATATATGATGCCTAAAAAATCGGCGCTGAAATGAAATCTGACTAGGCGTATTCTATAAAGTACACCTAAATTTAGGTATACTTTATAAAATGTGCCTATATTTCCACGTGGTTTATAGAATATGCCGAGCATCCATCTGCACAACTAAATTTAGTCGCAGGCAGTTGCACCAAGTAAAACTTGGTGTAAATGTTGATGGCTAAATTAGGCGCGGACTGGGTGTATTCTATAACCACATGTGTAAATTTTAGAAATGCCCATGTCCCGCCTAGTCCAGGACCATGGCCATGCCCCCTTTTCAACTATGCAACTTAGAATTTACATGCATCATGTCACAGAATACACTTAGGGCCCTGTTTACTAAGGCGCTCTAGTGTTTTTAACATGCCTACAATTAGCATGTGTGCTAACTGTGTAGGCGCCTATACGGATATTGTAGGTGCATACATGGTTAACGCACATACATGGTTAATGCATGTTAAAGACATTAACGCACCTATAATGTGTTTAGTAAACAGGGCCCTTAGACAGTTATGCGTATAAATTCTAATTAATGCTGGGTGAAAACGTCCAAGTTTTATTTTAGGACGTCCCTGCTTTATTTGATTATAGCTCAAAGACGTCCAAGTGTTAGGCATACCCAAGTCCCGCCTTCACCACACCTCCGACACGCCCCCTTCAAATTTGGCCATCCTTGCAACGGACTTCAGTTAGAGATATCCAAAATCAGGTTTCGATTATACCGATTTGGACGTCTCTGGGAGATGGACGTCCATGTTCCGAATTATGTCAGAAGATGAACGTATATCTCTTTCAAAAATGAGCCTGAGAGTCACTTTTGCATGGGGGAGAGACAGATATGAAATATTGTAGGATTAAAGGGATAATCTCTTCAGTGGAGCACATCTGAAGTCGAAACAAGCACTTTTCTGAAATCTAGACTTCCAGAGTAGCAGATGTAAATCTCCACATGGATCAGTTCATTTTTTAGGCCCACCATAATTCTGTCCAAAATACACCCAGACCATGCCCTGTTGCCGTATGCACATTTTTCAGTTTTAGGTATGTATACCCCAGCTGTGTGAAAGCAAGATTTAGACATAAATGCAGCACAATGTACATGTGTGATTTACAGAATGCTGCAAGTGGATCCCCGCCTATGTCCTATCCATGCTCCGCCCTAGTATATACCCCCTTTGCAAATATGTGCTATGTAAGTGCAGTGGGTATTTCCAGAATAGCAATTTGGTGCCATACTAGCACTTACATATGTAGTTCACATGTATGCATGCAAAAGATAATATTCTAAACATTTATGCACTCCCCCCCCCCCCCCCCCCACAGATTCTGCAAAGGTCATGTAGAGCGCCCTTTACAGAATACTAGCTTAGCCCACATCATTTTGGTACCTATCTTTGGGTTCCAGTTGCAGAATCTAGCCCCTACAGTCAATTTACACAGCTGTTTGGCTTCTCTGTTGTGCCACCAAGTCAAACCAGTAAAGTGCTAGAAGGTCACATTATACACAATACAGTAATATTTCTGTTTCTGTGCAGAATAATATTGATATCTATGCGTGAAATCACATTCCAGTTTATGTACATAATATATGTGCATTAAAACCTTCCCTTCAGCTATAATTTTCCTGATGTTGACAGTATTTATGTGCAGAAGCGCATTCCAACCTGTGCACATATGTATGAGCAAGAAATTGAGTGCTGATGCAATTATTTTGTGTTTGCATAGAGTATAACTTCTACTAGCGCAGACCCATGTGCACATGCTTCCAGCATCCTCTTCCACGTTAGTACAAATTTTTTGTGCAGAACTAATTTGATATCCTCTTTCTCTTCCCAACTAGTCCATTTTTACCCTCTATACAACCACTTCAAGACTGCCTAGAAGTAGGGCTGTTTCTTTAACTTGTTTTAACGTGATTAATGCGTTAAAAATGTTAACTTTCACTAATAATTTTAACACGATTAATTGCACCATGCTGCTCTCTCCTACCGCTGACCCCCCTCCCTCCTCGTTTCTCCTGCAGCTTGTTCTCTCCTACCCGCCGCCCTACACTTGCAGCCTTTTCTCTGCTGCCACTGCTCTCTGGGATCTCATCTCCCTTGCCACCCTCCAAACTTGCCTTGTACACATTGTGGCACTAAGCACACTCTGCTCCACTCCTCTCTGTAACCGGAGCCCTCCCTCTCTAGCATTCCGCCTTCTCTGATGAAATTCCTGTTTCTTGCTGCAGGAGTTGGATGCTACCCAGGGAGGGCTCTGGTTACAGAGAAAAGCGGAGCAGCATGTGGTTAATGCCTACATGTATACAAGGCAAGTATGGAGGGCCGCGTGCAGCGAGGTGGGGGTGGGATGAGGTGCCAGAGAAGCGCAGTCGCAGCAGAGAAAAGGCTGCTGGTGTGCGGTGGGCGGGTGTGTGGCAGACAGGAGAGAACAAGCTGCAGGAATGTCGGGGAGGGAGGGGGACAACGGTAGGAGAGAAAAATAAATGCAGGAGGGAGGAAGAGTCTGCGAGAATCATGGGCTGGTAGGAAAGAAAGAAAAGAAAAGGCTGTTGGTATGTGTGTGTGTGTGTGTGTGGGGGGGGGGGGTGTCAGAAGAGAATGTGGGACAGCTGGAGAGAAAAAGCTATCTCCCTGGGGGAGGGGAAATGGGATTGTGCCAGTGGAGCGGAAAGGAAGGAATGAGATAAGATGCTGCTTATAGAGCGGAAGAGAAGAAAAGAGAGATGGCGCCCATAGAGAGGAAGGGAAAGAGAGAAAAGAGGAGATGGTGCCCACGGGGTGGGCGGAGAGACTGGAAGAGATGGTGCCCATGGATGAAGGGGAAAGGGAGGGATAGAAACAAGACAAATAAGTTGAATGTGAAAGATGTTATATGGGAAGAAGTAAAGAAGAGAGGAGGAGAGAAAAGAAATAGTGAGGAGAGAGGAGCCCCTGAAAATAGAGTTCAGAGCACAGACAGAGGAACAGAACCAGAGACAAAGAATAAGATGATTAGAAAAATAAAATCACTGGACAACAAAGGTAAGAGAAATGATTTTATTTTCAGTTTAGTAACTGAAGTACAATATGTCAGTTTTGAGAATTTATATCTGCAGCCTATATTTTGCATTATAGAGGTGAAAATGTGAGGGGGACACTTTATATGTTTATTCACGCAATTAAAAGTTTTAATCGTGACAGGTCATGCGGTTAAAAATTTTAGTTGGTGAACAGCCCTACCTAGAAGCAGTTCACAAATGGCTATTGGAATATAGACTGATTTTAAATAAAGAAAAGACAGTTGTGTGTTGGTTCTCTGGAGGTTTCTCAACACCAAGCACTCCTTTAAGTCTCTTTGGTACTTCTGTTACTCCAGTTGACTCCTTTAAATATTTGGGTGTTATTTTGGACTCACAACTCACATTCTCTGCCCAGATTTCTCAGTTATGTAAATGAGGTTTCTTTATTCTCCATCAACTCTGGTTGGTTAGAAGTTATTTTGATCACGAGACATTTCACTTACTCATCCTCTCTTTACTGGTTTTTAGAATTGATTACTGTAATATAATTTATTTAGGATCCCCTCGTTATTCTGTAAAGCACCTTCAAACATTGCAAAACACTGCAATCAAACTTCTTGATGTTTTACCCTTGCTTCAGAAATACCATTAGCTTCCCATCAAGCAAAGAGTCATCCATATATTTCTTATCCTTATGTTTTAGGCTTTTCGACTGGGCTTTCCTGATTATTTCGGTAGAGTGATTTGGTTGCCATGTTAGTCCACTTTTAAAGGTAATAAATATAAATATAACAAAACATAGAAAAGAAAATAAGATGATACCTTTTTTATTGGACTAACTTAATACATTTTTTGATTAGCTTTCAAAGGTAACCCTTCGAAACATGGTACATGTGCCTGAGCCCTCTTATTCTATAATTGCGCATGTAACAAAACACACCTAAAAACTACCCCGAAACGCCCATGACCATCCCATTTCTGTGCCCCCTTTTTCGGGATGTATTTAAAAATCTAGGCATGGATCCTGCGCCTAAATTTACTTCCACAAATGCCAATTAAATCTAATAAGCACCAATAATTGCTTGTTAAAAAGCCAATAATTGGTACTAATTAGCTCGCTATTCAATTAAATTGCACAGACAAATTTGTGTGCACAATGTTTGGTGACTTTTAAAGAAGTAGGGGATAAATGTACACAATTTCTATCTAGCACACATTCCCCAGGATTCTATATATTGTGCCAAGATTTCCATGTGGACATTGAAGCATATTCCATAACAATGCGCATAACTTAATTAGTTAACAAGCTAATCAGTTCTGTTAATTGGATGTTAACAACTACTTGCTATGCGTATTCTGTAACATGGTGCGTGTAAATATAAGTCACATCATTGAAAGGTGGTGCAGGTCATTGGTGTTTCTGAAATCTATGCGTGTTATTATAGAATACACCCGCTCTGCGCCTAATTTAGGCATTGGGATTTACACCAGGTTTTACTTGGCGTAATTGACTGCGACTAAATTTAGTTGTGTGGACCACTTCTCAGCATATTCTAAAAAGCATGCGGAAGTTTAGGCTTGTTCTATTATGTACGCCTAAATTAAAGCATACTTTATGGAATATGCCTAAGCAAATTCATTTTGGTGCAGATTTTTTAGGAGTGACATATAGAATCTAGTCCATTATTCTTATTTAGTTTAGTAATAATAGTGTGACTAATAATGAAGATAACCCCTGAAACAAAATACTTCTTAACATGGAGAGTGGAATGGGGTGGGCCACTGTGGCTCTGGCCCCACCAATATTTTGCCCAACACAGCATCAGCTACCAGAGAGATCGGGGGCTGTCCAGAGATTAGTTTGCTTTGCCCCTCCAACCAAAATATGAAACAAAACATTTTCTAGTGCATGCTTACATTTTTCTGGATGTAATGTTGAGTTATGTGATTTATGTGCACTATTTTTATCCTCCAACCCAAGCATGCTCTTTGGAATGTCTTCTCTTATGGAACAACTGCATGCATATACTTTTAATCCAATTGAGGGAAGGAAGTGTTCAGATGGCTGATTTATATGGGTAAGTGGCTTTTTAGTTACCTAAATGGATTTGTAAATTGAAGGGCTTGGTTCCACTACCTGCTAAGTCCATCAGCATATCAATAGAGAAATGTGGAATTCTCTGTTTATCACCTGTTTAGAATTTAGCAGGTATTGGAAAAATAATCCTGGGCCTATACGGAATTATGCAAGTTTGAGCAGAAATTGCACTTTAATAACATGCATATTAAGGGTAGCTATAAAATAAGAACTGTGTCCCATTTTTATAAAGGGGTGCTAACAGATTTGGCGTTCACTAATGAATTAGCGTACATTAAGTGCCATGTAGTCCATAGATATACAATGTACTGTGCAGCATTTAGCACATGCTAATCATTAGTGCACACTAAATTTGTTAGCGCACCACCTTAGTAAAAGGACCCCATAATGTGGATTCAGCAGGTATTGGCATCAAGCCCTTCAATCAGGGGCAGCCCAAAACAATCTGCCACCTGAGGTGAGGAATGAGCTACCACCCCAGCTCCTCCTCTGCCGCACCCCACCACAATCTAAGATCTCCCCCCATCCATTCCTTCCCCAGGCCCCCTTCCTCGAACTTACCTTTTTTTTTTTTTTAAAGGTGGCAGCGACAGTGACTGTAGTGATTCCCATAGGCTACCCTGCAGCCGGTCCTGGCCCCTTCTCTCTACTGCGGCCCGCCACTCTGAAGTAATTTTCTGTTTCCATAGAAGTGGCCGGGACCAGAAGCAGGGCAGTCAATGGGAATTGCTGCTTCCTCTGTTGCCACCACCTTTTAAAGAACAAAAGAAAACAAAAAGGGTAAATTCGAGGAAGAGGGTTGGGGAAGGAACAGAAGGGGGGTTGATGCCTCCTCAGAAGAGTGCCGCCTGAGGCCTAATGGTAGGGTCGCCACTGCCTCCAATTGTTCTTTTGGAGGATAATTCTATAATAGAGTATCTGCTAAAGCTGCTGGTTATGATGTCTATTTCAAATCTATTCTTAAATGTGGGCACCTGCTTTTCTAAATGGAATACTAGCACAGGTGGCAGAAAATGTGCTTAAATGCAATGTTTGATCGCTTACACCAGCCCTACAACTGGTATAAATGTTCATATCTAGATGTATGCTAGAACATGTGGGAAGTACTCTAGAAATTACATGCGTACTTGTACGCCTGCACAGGTTCCGCCTAAACTCCATCCATGCACAGGCCCTCTTGTGGGGCATACTTTTCTGCTGGTCAGTATTTTATAAGTCAGGGCCGGCAACCTTGGATCACCGTTGAATTTTATGCGGTCTTCGAGAGCATGGGAAATATACACACAGATACGTAATTAACCAGAGTTTTGGCGATCTTAAATAATGTATTTTGCAAATATTTTAAGAGCAGCCACTGTAGCAGTTTATTTCCATCATTTTTAGTTTAATTTTTACTTATTTAATCATAGAGCGTCTATGGAGCTCTGTGCATTTCTGGCTCTGATATTTCATAATATTATGGCCTGTTAGGGATAGTACTTTTTGACAGAGCCTTTTGTTATGTGGGACCATCTATGTGAAATTCTTTGCTTGTTACTGTCAGTGGGTTAACTAGTTCTGGCTTCCGCAAGTTTGGGTTTTTTTAAAATACTTTTTGTAATTTATAGGTTGCCTTTATTTCTGGCTTATATTTAAAGTTTATTACTTGATTGCTTGCTGAAATTGAATTGTTATGCTTTGTATATATCATGTTATATTATAATATACTTATTACATAGTAGATGACGGCAGAAAAAGACCTGCATGGTCCATCCAGTCTGCCCAACAAGATAAACTCATATGTGCTACTTTTTGTGTATACCTTACCTTGATTTGTACCTGTCCTTTTCAGGGCACAGGCTGTGTAAGTCTGCCCAGCACTATCCCCGCCTCCCAACCACCAGCCCTGCTTCCCACCACCGGTTCTGGCACAGACCGTATAAGTCTGCCCAACACTATCCCCGCCTCCCGCCACCGGCTCTGCCACCCAATCTCAGCTAAGCTCCTTAGGATCCATTCCTTCTGAACAGGATTCCTTTATGTTTATCCCACGCGTGCTTGAATTCTGTTACCGTTTTCATTTCCACCACCTCCCGCGGGAGGGCATTCCAAGCATCCACTACTCTCTCCGTGAAAAAATACTTCCTGACATTTTTCTTGAGTCTGCCCCCCCTTTAATTTTATTTCACGTCCTCTTGTTCTACCTCCTTCGCATCTCCGGAAAAGGTTCGTTTGCGGATTAATACTTTTCAAATATTTGAACGTCTGTATCATATCATCCCTGTTTCTCCTTTCTTCCAGAGTATACATGTTCAGGTCATCAAGTCTCTCCTCATACGTCTTGTAACGCAAATCCCATACCATTCTCATAGCTTTTCTTTGCACCGCTTCAATTCTTTTTACATCCTTCGCAAGGTACAGCCTCCAAAACTGAACACAATACTCTAGGTGGGGCCTCACCAACGACTTATACAGGGGCATCAACAGTCGCATACTATTTTCATTTGTTTTACTGTAAACTCCTTTAAAACTTATGTATTAAGTGATATCAAATCAATAAATCAAATCATATGGCCCTCTGTGTATAATGGCTGCCCACCCCTGCTATAAGAGATCATTTATTTGCATAAGTGACCTCATGGGATAGATTCTATATATGACACAAAAAAAACCTGGTGCTGAACAAAGCGCTATTCTATAAGCCACGCTTAAAGTTAGGTGAGGTTTATAGAATAGCATTTTCACCCAGGAATCGTGCCTAACTTTAGGTATGGCCATTAGCACCAAAATGTGATGCAAATGTATGCGCCTACATTAGACGCATATCTATGTTATTTTATAACAACGTATGTTAATGTGAGGAATGCCCCTGTTATGCCTATGGCCCTGTCAAACCAACAAAAAAAGGGTCCAAGTCTCCCGCAAAACACACAGACAACAACAAAAAGAGCGGAAGAAAAACCAAAACAGACCAGATAAAAACCATAGGGAGTAGGCGCACCAAAGAAGTTTATTAGGACCTAATAAACTTCTTTGGTGCTCTTACTCCCTATGGTTTTTATCTGGTCTGTTTTGGTTTTTCTTCCGCTCTTTTTGTTGATGCCCCCTTTTTCAGATCATGCGTAAATTTTAGGCGCGGATCCCACACCTAAATTTGCATGCATAAATGGCAATTAAATCTAATTAGTGCCAATAAATGCTTGTTAAAAGCCAATTATTGGCACTAGTTAGCTCGCTATTCAATTAAATTGCACATGTAAATTGGGCATATGCCCAAATTTGTACACATTTTTGGCATCTTTTATAGAATTAGGGGACATTTGTACATAAATGACACTACCACTGTTTATGTGCTATTTTGCCACCTACAACTAGGCAGCTCCTTAAAAAATTATCCTTTATGTCAATTGCTTTTCCTATTGGATAACTGTAAGTTCCTATGATATGACAACACATTCTCTTCCACTTCCTCACCAGATACAGCCAGGATCCCTCTGTTGTGGGGAGCAATTCCCTCCTAAATTAAAGGAGGACATTGTATGGGCCAGTGGAGACAAAGACTGCATCTGAATTCCAGAAAGCATGGGAGAAGCATGTAGGATCTCAAAGGTATAGGAATGGCTAGTAGGTGGTATGGATGGCGGCAGACTGGATAGGCTACATGGTCTTTATCTGCCTTCATTTTCTATGCATTTATGTTTCTATATTTGGTCTTATTCATGTGCTCTACCTATTCCCTACATGGCAACTGACCAGAGAGTTTGGATTACCTTTGGAAAGGACAGTTGTGGTTTATTTTGTTTTGAAGAGGAAGTGGCCTAGTGGTTAAAACAGGAGACTGGCTCAAGAAGTCACCGACAGTGTTCTGCAATGGCTGATTTTCAGTTAAGATAAGTATAGCACCAGGAAAATATTTTTTGGTTAAAGCTTTATATGAATTACAGATCTATACATTTCATGATATTTTCTAGAGAATCAATTTATATTTGAACATTACTGGAAGGTTTTTATAGCCAATGATGAAGAGTAGATCTTTTAGGATCACATTTAGCTCTATAAACCGATCAAGTTTGGAGCTCTTTGATGCTTTTTCCATCCTTTAATGTATATTTATCAGATAGTTTTGTGTATAAGAGTCTCTGGCTTTTTGAATATGTACCTGTGGTTCACCATTTTTGGAATTTTTTCTGCAAGAAGTTGTGCTTCCACACCCGCTGTTTGTTATATATGATCCAAGAAAGCCAGGGTTGGAATCCTGCTGCTGATACTCCTGGTGATTTTGAGCAAGTCATTTTCCACCAAATTCTGTATAGGTTGCCCAACGTTGGTTGCAGATCACAGATCTGTGCATAAACCAATTTGCAAAGATTTGCCTTACATACTATTCTATACCATATGGGCCTGTATTCCATATGTGCAAATCCAAAAGGGGTATGGCCATGGCAGGAGTATGGGCAGATCAGGGACATTCCCAGAAATCAGGCGCAATGTTATAGAATAACTGCATTTGCATGCCTAACTGCCTTCTGTTGGGTGCGAGCATTTATACCAGCTTTCAGTAGCTGTAAATGCTTATGCTCAAAGTTAGGTGCAAAGGGCTAGATTTTATAAATGGTGACTAACATCTAGTCACATAGCAGTATTCTATAAGCCATGTCTACATTCAGATGTGGTTTATAGAATAGTGATAGGCAGGGTGGACGTGCCTAGATTTAGGTGCAGCCATTTATGCAATGAAAATCTGGTGTAAATGCGTGCGCCTAAATCTAGGCAGGCTCATACGAGTTCTATAACCATGCATGTAGATTTGATTGAGGGCCCCAACATGCCCCCTTTTTGGCTATGTGACCTGGAATTTACATGTGCCTCTTTTTAGACTACGCTTAAAAAGTTACATGCCTCAATTCCAGTTATTGCCAGTTAGTGTTGATAATTGGTCATTATCGATCAATTATCAACATCAACAGGCTCGTTAACTAATTAAATAGCATGTGTAGATTGGCCATACGCACAATTTGATGCATACTACTCAGCGCGCCATATATAGAATCTGGGGGAAAATGTATGCTAAGTTCTGTAAAAGTCATTCTGCAGAGGGCGCCCTTTATTGAATTTTTCCCCTTCATCTACTACTACTACTACTACTTAACATTTCTAGAGCGCTACTAGGGTTACGCAGCGCTGTACAATTTAACAAAGAGAGACAGTCCCTGCTCAAAGAGCTTACAATCTAATAGACAAGTGAACGGTCGGTCCGATAGGAGCAGTCAAATTGGGGCAGTCCGGATTCACTGAACGGTAAGGGTTAGGTGCCGAACGCAGCATTGAAGAGGTGGGCTTTAAGCAAAGATTTGAAGACGGGCAGGGAGGGGGCTCCTATTGGTTTAGGTACACACTTGCACTGTAAACTCCTTATGTGCAGGAACATCACTGTATAGCACTGCATACCTTCATATAATAAATGTAAACCTCTTTGGTTGTACTACAAAAAGGCGTTATTAAATCCATGACCCTTTACCCTTTCAAAGATATAAAAAAGTTAAGTATTATTATTCTTTCCCCTTGATATAGGTCTCTATGTCTGAAGCTCAGTCAAATTGGTGTTACTGGTATGTTTTGAGTGTTATGCATCCAATGTTCATCGAATCATACATTTCTTTTTTTATATATATATATATATATCCTAAGTGTTTTTTCAGTCTCTAATCATTTACTTACTCAAGGATCTTGAACGGGTAATTTTGCGTCAGTAGAAGAATGCTTTTTCACATCTTTGGTATTGATGTGTAATATTGTTTGACTCTTGTTATTTGATCCTATTTTAGGCTTCTTCATAAAATTGTTTTTAAATTACAGATAAGCCAGACAAACCATTTTGTTCTTGCTGATTCACAACCACACTTGAGTTCTTCAATCCCACTTAATTTTCCATATCCGCATTACTTCAGTTGCCTTACCTACTTTTAATTGACGGAATACAATTTGCTTCTATTACTTTCCATTTTTTAATTCAATTTTTGTGCTCTTCTGTTATCACTTTGGGTATTGTTCACAGCAAAAGCTATATAGCAGGACACTGGGCCAACCACATGACAACACAGATTCGGATATACTGGTGTGGGCTTTGATTTTAACTCCAGTAGTTAGAACATAAGGACAGAGCCGGGCACACTTTTACAGACTATGTCCCAGAAACACCAAAGAAAGACCATGATCAAGTATATAATATCAAGTTCATTGTTGATTTAATCTTTAATTGATAATGAATATGACTGTTGAGCAGACTGGACGGATCATAAGTACATAAGTAATTCCACACTGGGAAAAGACCAAGGATCCATCGAGCCCAGCATCCTGTCCATGACAGCGGCCAATCCAGGCCAAGGCACCTGGTGAGCTTCCCAAATGTACAAACATTCTATAGATGTTATTCCTGGAATTGTGGAATTTTTCCCAAGTCCATTTAGTAGTGGTTTATGGACTTGTTCTTTAGGAAACCGTCTAACCCCTTTTTAAACACTGCTAAGCTAACCGCCATTCAGGTCTTTATCTGCCATCACTTACTATGTTACTTATGTCCAGTCCTGGAGTATGCCCTTGCCAGTCAGGTTTTCAGGATATCCACAATGAATATGCATGAAAGAGATTTGCATATAATGGAGGCAGTGTATGCAAATCAAGTTCATGCATATTAATTGTGGATATCCTGAAAACCTGACTGGCAAGGTGTTCTCCAGGACCGGACTTGGGAAACATTGACTAGATAGTTGCCCAGAATGGCAGCTCTACTCAAATAAAAATAATAATTCCTGACAGACAAACTGAAAGAACCATCAATATGTACTATTACTCAAAGGGAAGGTGGACAGTTTTCAGACAGCCCATTTGCTTCCTGTATTTATGAAACAAAGCTTAGTTCTCAATGTACAACTCACAGCCAGTGGTTTTTAAGAGCTGTGGGCTGAATTAAACTCAGATATTTAGTGCTGGGCCATTCATTGACAGAGTGTTTCCTAAAATACCTCTGGAACATTTCTAAAATACCTGGACATTTGATCTTCACATCTGAAGTAAAATTGGGTTCATAATGAATAATAATAACAAAAAAATTCTAATAGCCCTTTCAGCTTATTCACGAGTCTTCTGTGGGGGACCGTATCAGCAAAGCCTGTGATATGGTCCCCCACAGAAGACTCGTGAATAAACTGAAAGGGCTGAACTTAGGACCAAAAGTGGTGAACTGGATAAGAAACTGGTTGACCGACAGGTGGCAGAGGGTGGTGGTAAATGGAATCTGCTCGGAGGAAAGGAGTGTGAGCAGTGGAGTTCCTCAGGTGTCGGTGCTGGGGTCTATTCTGTTTAATATATTTGTGAGAGATATTGCTGAAGGGTTGGAAGGAAAGGTTTGCCTTTTTGCAGATGACACAAAGGTAGCCAATAGAGTGGATACCCTGGAGGGAGTAGAAACGATGAGAAGGGATATCTAAAAGTTAGAAGAATGGTCGAGGGTCTGGCAGTTAAAATTTAATATCAAGCAAGGAAAGGGAAAAAATCTTACACTTCTACAACAATTAATGTAATAGAAAAAAGAAGAGAAGTGTGTTAGATGAGCATCAATGGTAGAAAACATATATTGTCTGAATTACATCATATCACATTCAGTGTTGAGGCATCATCAATGTAATGTATCAGCTAAGAGATCTCTTATAGCCTCAAGCTATAACTAGATTGATGTGTTTCCAGCATTGTGCTGGTGCCATGTGAAATCGCCTTTCAGCTAAGTAAAAGGGCTGCTTTTCTTGTCTTGTTTTTCCATACAAGTCTCCTTTTAATTGAAGTTTAAATAAAATTGAAATCAGTATATTCTCTAATTTTAATTTCAAAAGTTAAAAAAAAACCCAAAATACATTCCAGCTCAAGAGGCAGATGATTATTTCAGAATTTATACTGTAGATCTGAAATAGCTTGAAGCTATAAGAGATCTCTTAGCCGATACATTACATTGATGATACCTCAACGCTGAATGTGTTATGATGTAATTCAGACAATATATGTTTTCTACCATTGATGCTCATCTAACACAATTCTCTTCTTTTTTTCAGTTAAAATTTAATGCAAAGAAGTGCAGAGTGATGCATTTGGGGTGCTGAAACCCAAAAGACAGATACCGGATAGGAGGGGAGAGTTTAGTAAGCTCGACTCAGGAGAGAGACCTTGGGGTGTTGGTGTCCGAGGATCTGAAGGTGAAGAAACAATGTAACAAGGCGAGGGCCATGGCCAGAAGGATGCTAGGCTGCATAGAGAGGGGTATAACCAGCAGAAGAAAGGAGGTATTGATGCCCCTCTACAAGTCCTTGGTGAGGCTCCACTTGGAGTATTGTGTTCAGTTTTGTTAAAAAGACTGGAAGCGGTGTAAAGAAAAGCTACAAAAATGGTTTGGGATTTACGTTGCAAACCGTACGAGGAGAGACTTGCTGACCTGAACATGTATACCTTGGAGGAAAGGAGAAACAGAGGTGACATGATAGAGGCGTATAAATATTTGAAATGTATTTATCCGCAAATGAACCTTTTCCGGAGATGGGAAGGTGATAGAACTAGAGGACATGAATTGAGGTTGGAGGGGGGCAGACTCAGGAGTAATGTCAGGAAATATTTTTTCACGGAAAGGGTGGTAGATACATGTAATGCCCTCCCGCGGGAGGTGGTGGAGATGAAAGCGGTAATGGAATTCAAACATGCGTGGGATAAACACAGAGGAATCCTGTTTAAAAGGAATGGATCTACAGAATCTTAGCGGAGATTGGGTGGCAACGCCGGTAATTGGAGAGTAAAAACCAATTCTGGGCGGACTTCTACGGTCTGCGCCCTGATTGTGGCTGAATAGATATGGATGGGCTGGAGTGTAAATTTTTAAGGGACTTCGACGTTAGCTTTAGAACTTTTAGTACAGGAACAGTGCTGGGCACACTTTTTACGATCTGTGCCCTGAGAAAGGCAAGAACAAATCAAACTCAGGTATACATTTAAAGTAGCACATACCATGTAAAATGAGTTTATCTTGTTGGGCAGACTGGATGGACCATTCAGGTCTTTATCTGCCGTCATTTACTATGTTTTGATCCTGGAAACAAAATGGTGTCTTTGAAGGCTGTCCTCCTGCTACTATTACTACTACTGCCTTTCATATCTAATCTAAGGCATTTCTAGCTCGCCCATTCCCACAGCTGGTCCAAAGGAAATTACACAAAAGAGACCAATTAATTAATGGGAATAATAAAAGCAAAAATAAAAATAAGCAGAATCCACACAGATAATAATGTGTTAAACTAAAATAGTTGTGAAATAAGAAAGTCTTAAGATGTCTACAGAAGGAAAGAGGCTGACATCTAAAGAAGAGGCTTGTGAGGTCTTTAAAGTTTGTACCATATTCCGTGTCCTTTAAAAGATATCATAATATACAAGAACCTCATAATAAGCAAAATAATGCATTCAGTAAAGGTTGTGTTCTGTGTTTTTCTCCCTGTTCTTTTGACTTCCCTTTTCTTCTTATTTCCCCCGCTGTGTATTCTGTCTGTCCTTTCCAAAATGACCTTGCAGCATATATTAGGACTATAGGATAATATGAAAAGAGATTCTGCCTTACTGTAACCAGTCCAAGCAGGCTCATTCAGTTCTGATTTGTGCCTCCCTTCTCCCCAAATATAGTGCATGCATAGAAATGTGGTTTTTGCTTTTCTTACAGAAATTAGAATTACAATTCTGGAGTTTCAAGGTGATGAACATCTAGAAGGAGTGTAATACTCTTATTTTTATTTTGTTGTTCAATATTGTCAAGAGGAAGGGGAAAGTAAAATCTTACCAGTTACCAGGTGCTATGGAGGAGAAGGACTTCTGTACAGAGCATTGGATAGAGACAGAGGACAGCATTGCGAAGGCCTCCAGCTGGGAAGCTAGAGGTGAAAGCTGTTTTTTTTTTACCTCCCTTATCTTCAAGGAGCAGTTCCACACCCCGGATCACTTAGGGTAAAATCATCGATCTCCTGACAAGAGTGATATAATCCATTCTTGCCTTAAGCCAGACTTAGAGTCCCATCCAGTAGCCGTGACTCCTAATGTTTAACTGGAGTTACTCTTATAAAGGAGTATAGATACTTACGAATCCTGTGCAACAACTCAATGCTAATTATGAGGTAAAAAAAATATAAAATATATATATATTTATTTTTTGAAAACATAATGGAGGTCTGTTTTATTTGAGAGCATACTCTTCTCAAGTTGTTTATTGTATAATTTGCCAATGCAGTTTGTACTACATTGGACATACTAAAGAATCCTTTTACAAAGGTGCACTGAAAAATGGCTTGCGGTAGTGTAGACATAGGTTTTGGGCGCGCCGGTCCATTTTTTAGTGCTTGTATAAAAAAGGCCTTTTTAAAATTTTTGCCGAAAATGGACATGCAGCAAAATGAAAATTGTCACACGTCCATTTTGGGTCTGAGAACTTACTGCCAGCCATTGACCAGAAGCTACCTTTACATATTAATACACATTAATACACATTATAACTCTATCCATTTAACTTGCAGTTTAGCCCCCACAGGGTGATGGTGTTCCATTAAAATATGAAACGCAGTTCCTTGTAAAGCAAAGATCGAAAAATGTCACCTCCGCAAAAATTTGACATTTGCAGAAAAACCACAAACTTGAGATCTTCCAGCTTTGTGCATACTGAAGCCAGTGTTCATCAATGGGGCCGTAATGTTTTTAGTTCTTATACTGCTCAAGTGTTCTGCTATTCTCAATTTTTGTGATTGTCCGCCTTTTTTGTTTGAAATTGCTTGACACCATGTGATGCCATCACATTGACATGCCGATAAATCTTGGCAGTTTTTGTCTGTTGCTGGATTTTCTGACCTTGATACAGACTTGGAGATGTTTCCTTCTCCGGTAGGCCATTAATTCAGCGTATATAGTTTGAGTATCATATGGAGTTTCTGATTATGAGGATGGGAATATTTATGAATTAATTTTGGTATTATGTGGAGATACACTTGTGCAAAATTATTCTAATTTAGGCCCTGTTTTACAAAGCCATGGGGAAATGCCAGCACAGCCCATTAAAAGTGAATGGGCTGTGTTGGCATTACCGCATTGGCAGCCGCTAGCGCAGCTTTGTAAAAGGGGGCCTTAGTTTTACTTATAGGTATAGTGATCCCCTCTGAAGAAGTTGCAGCGAAACCCAGATCTGTGTAAAGGGACCACATAGTATTCATACTGTATATTTGAACATGTTTGACTGAGCTTTTTCATTGGTGATGGCGCATTGTGGGATTGTCAAAATTAATAAAGTTGATTCTTGGACCAGCAGCTACATTTGTCCCCCATCAAGAGAGACCACCCTTCAGATAAACTCTATATAATCTGCATTCTATTTTGAGTGTCTGATTCTGGTGCATTTTTGAAAACATTGTAATGTGCTGTGATGGTTCCCTTTACTTGTCTCACAGTGTATTGAGTGAAGTTAGAATCTAAGCACATTTCACACATTTATATTGACACATTTTATTATTTGAAAAGTGAATGACAATTATGGGGTGTTTAAAAAAAGTTTTTACACTGTGATTTTTATAATTAGCATTCGGTTGTTGCACAGGATTTATAAGTATCTGTACGCCATTATATGAGTTACTTGGCTCTCAATGCCGCCACATACTGTATTACATTCCAACATGTCATGCAATATTAGTAATGTTATCTATGCTATACAATTTCCATGTCAACTAGAGTATGTGGGTTGCACATCAAGACCTATTGAGGTGCGGCTCATGGAGCATAAATTTTGCATTTTGAATTGGGTGATGTCAGCCCCATTAGTGCAACACTGGACTGATCTACAACACTTATGGACATATGTCCATTGGTGCATAATAGATCATGTACTTATTTATTTATCTTTAAAATTTTTAGCCCATATCATATACACTTCTGAGTGGATAACAGAATATAATCATAAACATACACAAATATAATCATAAAAATTATGTCAAGTCTAGTCAACAGCAGTCTTAAATCATATATAAGTACACAACTATGGAATGCACTGCCAAAAACAGTGAAAACAATCTACAACCACCTAAACTTCAGGAAATCACTAAAAACCAACCTTTTCGAAAAGGCGTACACCACCGACCCAACATAAATACCTACACTCTGCAACATAGCATAACCAAAGCTTGTAATGGACATTATATAACCTTTCTTCTCCTCGTTCCCCATCATCCCTGAAACATTTTAGTTTTAAACATTTTTTTATTGATGCTGCAACACAATGAACGTTTTCATACAATCTCTGCACAACTCAAACATCAGATCCCAACGTGTTCGTGCAATAATTGCTAACTGACAGACATCAATTCTTATACAACTGTTAATATTACTGTCTACCCCTCCCAATTCCTCCCTTCCCCCCTCTCCTCTAGTAGCCATTTGCTTATTCTGTCGATGTTGTACCCTGGTATTACACCTTCATTAAAGTGTACCTTTAACTTCAACAATGCTTGTCAATGAAAAGCTCCACCATTCAGGCCTTCGCTATCTGGCCTTATGCATTCCTTTCCCCCCTCCCCTCATCCCCCCTCCCCTCCTTGTCCTGATCCAATTCTCATAGTTTATTAGTTCTGATCTCCTCCTCTACCCCAAGGTAGCCCATTAAGTACTTGACTGCGTGCTCTTGGGGATATCGTATTTATATATTTCTGCCAAATACTCAGAAACCGGACCTGCCGTCTTGGTGTCAGCCGTGCCCCCCTCGCCTCCCAGAGCATAAGTTGATGGAGTTTATTCCTCCAGTACCAATATGAGGGAGGCATGTCCATCACCCAATGATTAAGGATACACTTCTTCCCCACTATGCAAGATTTACTTAGAAACAGTCGTTCTCCTTGTGTCCCCACCCCCCACTGTCCCAGGTTACCAAATAGCATTCTATCAAAGGTGATTTCAATTTGATACCCTAATACCCCACTTAAATAGTTACTTAGTCCCCCCCAGAAGGATCTAATCCGCCTGCATTGCCACATGCAGTGTGTCAATGTAGCACCTCCCTGCTTACATTTTAAGCAATGATCAGATTCTATGATTTTTGCTTGAAATGCCCTCTTGGGAGAGAAATAGGCTCTGTGTACTGTCCTGAACTGGCATTCTTGGAGTTCTGCACTATGTACTATCCCCGATAACCCTTTCAGTGATTGTTTAATGTGGCGCTCAGATATTGGCTGCTGTGCTTCAACGCTCCATCTAGTAGCCATCTCTAGAACTTGTTTTTCTGGTTGTCCCTTCTCTAGTTCTTTGCAAAACCAGGATACCGAGACCTGCCCCATCGCATCTCCCTCTACAAATTCCCGAAGCTGTCTCCCAAATCGCAAAGACAGTCCTTCTTTCGGTAAGCTACGTACATAATGGCTAGTTGATGATAGGCCAGTATTGTCGCCGGTCCCCCTGACCACCTTTGCACAAAATCTGCTACTGGTACCAAGGTTCCGTCTTCCTGAATAAAATTTTCCAACAAATCTACCCCCTGTTCCTGAAGTCTACGAAACACCACATTCTCTCTACCTGGGGTGAAAGAATCATTCCCAGCTAACGGCAGCAATACACTAGCTGTTGGGTCCTGACCCCAGCGCTGTAACAGCTCCCTCCACATATGCCACAATGGCCCCAGCAATACACTGTCCCTTATTCTTTCTGGCAGCTTTCCTTTCCTTTCAACGTGTAGCAAATAGTTCAAATGCCACGGATGAAAAAATGCACGTTCCATCCCCATATCCGTGTACGTGGTTGTACCTAATAACCAGTCCCTCAGATGTCTCATAAGACATGCTTGGTTATACAGTCGGATGTCCGGCAATCCCAGCCCACCCTGTCTCCAGTTCCCTATGAGATGTTGCCATTTCATCCTAGACTTTTTCCCCCCCCCAGCAGAATTTGACTACCAGCCTCCTAAGTGCCATTACATCCCGTTTTGTCAGTCGCAATGGCAGGGCCTGTAACACATATAACCATCGAGGGAATACTATCATTCGATAGAGCTGTATCCGCCCCATGAGGGACAGGGGAAGCATTGTCCATCGAGACAGTTGTTCTTTGGTATCCCGCAGTAACTTGGCTATGTTGATTTCATAAAGCCGCCGCGTATCCATTGGGAGTTGTACCCCCAAATATCGGAAAGATCCCTGCGCCCATCTAATGGGGAAATGATCTGCCCACCCCTGTTGAAGTTCTTCAGAGCTTGCTAACGCCTCTGATTTTGTGAGGTTCAGCCTGAATCCTGAAAAGTCCCCATATTCCTCTAGACTTTCCATCAGATACGGTAGTGAGTGCCTGGGATCAGTGATTAATACCAATAGATCATCTGCAAATGCCGCTGTCTTAAAGTGGTGCTTCCGTAATGTCACTCCTCGAATATCTACATTATTTTGTATCTCTCTCAGCAGGGGATCTAGACCTAGAACAAATAATAATGGGGATAATGGACATCCCTGCCTCGTACCTCTCCTAATTTGAAACCATTCCGACCGTAGTCCGTTCGCAAAAATCTGTGCCTTGGGATCTGCATATAAGGCTCTTACTGCCTTTAGGAAATTACCAGTTATACCATAAACCTTCAACACTCCGAATAAGAAACTCCAATCCACTCTATCGAACGCTTTTTCAGCGTCGAAACTTATTAGCAAGGTCGGGGTCTGTTGTGTTCGTACCTGTTCCAATGCCGCCCATATTCGGCGCATATTTTTCACTATTACCCTACCGCATATGAACCCTACCTGCGAATCCTGGAGCAAGGAGGGTAAGACTCTGGCTAAACGATTTGCCAGTATCTTGGCCAAAAATTTTAGCTCTGCGTTCAATAGTGAGATCAGCCTATACGAATCCGGCCGATCCGTTGGTTTACCAGGCTTGGGTAAAACACTAATTTGTGCTCTATTGAGATGTAAGGGCATCTGCTTCTGTTGTATGGCTACATTAAACACTGCCGCAAGTAATGGACTTATTTCAGTGTTTAGAATTTTGTAAAATTCATTCCTCATGCCATCCGGCCCCGGGGCTTTCCCTAGTTTACTCCACTTGATCACTAATTCTACCTCCTCCACTTCTATCGGTGCATTCAACACCTCTGTGTCCTCTGGAGACACCCTTGGTAAAGCCATACTATGAAGATATGTGGCACTGGGTCTCGCTAGATCCTCCTGTTGTGTATACAGTTTGCGGAAAAAGTCCGCCAAGACTGCTACTATGCCTTCATCGTTATTAACCCGTTCTCCTGCGCTAGTCTGCATTGTCAGTATCTTCTTAGCACTAAGCCTCTTATTGGCGAGCCTAGCTAGAAATCTCCCGCTTTTATTAGCGAATCTATATAGTTGGTATTTATAATACAGATTCGCTTTCTGTGCCGTCTCCTGTAGAAGCTCATTTAGGGCCTGTTGTGCTTCTAATAGCTGTCTTCGAATACACAAGGAATGTCCCTGACCATAATGTTTCCTCAAGGCTGCCACCTTCCTCTCTAGCCGTAATATCTCCCTATTCCTAGCCTTTTTTTTGAAGGCTAAGTACGATATGATCTCACCCCGGAGAACGGTCTTTGCCGCCTCCCAGAAGAGAACTGGATCCGTCTTGTGCTGTTCATTATTAGCACTGTATTCCTTCCATCTCTCCACCAAGAAAGGTAAAAATTGGCTGTTTCGGTAAAGATACGCAGGAAAGCGCCAAGTTCCTAATGCAAGTCTCCCTTCTCCAACCCTAATCTGCAGTCTTACCCAGGCATGATCCGAAATCACTATCGGGCCTATTTGAACCTCCTCTACTTTAGTCATTAACTCCCTTGAGAATATTATGTAGTCTATTCTGGACAACGTTTGATGGGCTCGGGAGAGATGAGTAAAATCTTTTTCTGTAGGATGCAGTGTTCTCCATCCGTCTATCAAGTCCATTGCAGCACACAGCCTCGAGATTCCTCTCTCCCGTCTGGCTAACTCCTTCCCGGTTGGGTTGGATCTATCCCAAACTGGGTCCAGGACATCATTCATATCACCCCCTAATACTATTGGCATATCTCCTAAAGTATGAATTTTACGGATAATTTGGGTGAAAAACTGCCTATCATAATTGTTAGGTGCATAGATATTACAGAGCAAAAGTGGCTGCCTGTCCAAAATCACCGAGGCGAGGACATACCTCCCCCCTGGATCCGAGACCAACTTTTTAACTTCTACAGTAAGACCCTTCCTTATTAAGATTACTACTCCTCCTTTTTTCCCCACCGCTGGAGCATCATACAGTTCTCCCACCCACCAGGTTTTCATCTTAGCATGCTCTTCTCGCGTGAGATGTGTTTCTTGCAGGAAGGCCACTGACACTTTTTTATCATTCAGCACTTTCAGTATTTTCTGCCTCTTAACCGGGGAGTGTATGCCTCCCACATTCCAGGTCATTATCTGCAATGTGGTCATGTCACACCTCTCCCGATTCTGCGACTCCCTAGATGTTGTGTTCTATGTGATTTTGCATGCCAAGAGAGTGTCCCAGCCTCCACTCCCTCAGCCCGTTGCACCACCATCCCCCCTGATACTTGGGCTTCCCCCAGTTCCTTTTTCAACATGCTTTCATTGCTATTACCTACAAACAGGACTGTCCCCTCCCTCCCCCCGCCACCCCATCTCCCTCCCCCCTTCCTCCCCCCCAGTTCCCTCCCTCCCCCCAACCTTAACTGCCCACATAGTATCCCCCAGTCCCCTAATGAGACCATCACGTTTAACACCACTCACCCCCCTCCCCCCTTTAACAGTTCTATAACGTCCACATTCCTAAACAAGTCCCCAACTGTGTATAACTGCTCACGTTGCATGACTCCCTTGGCCTGAATTAAGAATTCTCGGCCATTCTGGATATGAACCCTTAGCTTTTGGTCGTCCACAGTATCATCTCCTCGGCTTAGGCGTCCAGTCATCCATCTCGACCAGTTCTCGCCTCTTGGCTAGGATCAGTTATGCCCAAAAAAAAAAAAACTGCCAATAAAGCCAACAAAGGTAACAAAATTATAGATCCACCTTGCTCTTCTGGGCCATTCTCTCATTTCTTATAGCCATTCTGCCTCCTTCCTGCCCCGCGACCGTCCACCATTCATCTGGGCTCTACTGAACTTAGGAACGCTTGCGCTTGCTCCACTGTAGTGTAGATCTTTGTATCCGCTTGGTACGTGACTCTTAATTTAGCTGGATATTGCAGTGTGAATCTAATCTTCAAGGCAAAGAGCCTGGAGCAGATTGGCGAGAATTTCCTCCTCTGTGTGGCAACTGCTGCTGAGTAATCCTGAAAACAGAGTATTTTTTTATTTCCATATTGCAGTTCCTGATCTCTTCTTAGGGCCTGCAGGATAGCTTCCTTATGTGCAAAGTTTAGCAAGCGACATATCACCACTCGTGGCCGCGAATGATCCTGTTGTTTAGGCCCCACACGATGCGCTCTTTCCACTTGCAAGGCCCCTAGATCTGCTGGGAGCTGTAACTGTTCAGTCAGCCATTTTTCCAAAAATGCTCTAAGACTGGGGCCGTCCAGCGCTTCTGGTAATCCCACGAAGCGGAGATTATTTCTCCTAGATCTGTTCTCTAGATCTTCGAGTTTTACTTCATAGCCTGCAACCTGGGCCTTCAACTGCGCGTTTTCTTCCTCTATCGCGTTTACTCTGTCCTCAAGGGCTCCATGTCTCTGCTGGAACTCAGCCATGTCTTTATTTATTTGCCCCAAATGCTCCTGTACCTGGGCTAATTTGGTGTCTATGGGCCCCAGCCGTCTGTCCAACAAGGGCTCCATGGCGGTCTTTACCTCCGCCGCCACTTCTGCCACCCACGCTGAGCTTGCAGTGTTCGCCGGCGGACTGGCTGGAGCGGCCATTTTGTCCTCGCCGGGTCGCGTTTTTTCTTTTTCCTGCCTGACTCCTTTCGCCGCCATTGAGGTTCGATTTTCCGGGCTAAATCGCTGCTTCGCTATCTCCCACCACGGCGATCGCCAAAAGGAAGCTCCCTGCGTGCGGGAACTCGCTGTTTACGAGGGATTAGAGGGTAAGCTGGCGGGAGCAGATTTTTCAGCACCCGCTCCCGTTCATGGCGTCATGTGACCGCTCCCTGAAACACTTTAATCGACCACAATATCCCCTTTTATTTGTTTCTCTACTGGACTTGGTGAATGCCTTTACGGTACTATGTAAGCCACATTGAGCCTGCAAATAGGTGGGAAAATGTGGGATACAAATGCAACAAATAAAATAAATAAAATTCCTTAAATAGAGAATGCCCTCTAAAATAAAACTGTTTTCAAGGCTTTCTTAAAGTCGGACACATTTTTCATAGACCTTACCTCTAAAGGCAAGGTGTTCCAAAGTTTTGGCCCAGTTGAGTTGGGATGGAGGGAGTATTGAGCAATTGCTGAATTTATATAAAGTACAATGATGGATATACTTTCTAGACCTGATGCAACCTAATGGTCTAAATGTAGAAACTGAATGGTAGTCTTTGATTTGAGAATTTGATATTTTTACATCAAGCGGTAGCCATTTTGAACCTGTCAAGTGATTTATTTAAATGTCTGTGGTATGCCTCTATCATTGTTTTGAAGAGTACACAGTATTATATATGTTTAGGCACACACTGAAGGGTTGTTTAAGTTTAGCTCTGGGATTTACTACTCTTGTTCTCCATTTTGCACAGTATTATCAGACCACTCCCCTGATGAAGGATTCAAAACACTGGCCATGTAGACAGTAGATCTGCTTTGCTGAAGCTAAGTACTCTTTATTAAAGATTTTAAGAATGTCGTTGGACAGGAGTGACTGGAAGAATTATGTTAATACAAATTAAGTTGCTAACTGCATGAGTTGAGATGATTTTGTAAGTTAAACGCTGTTTTCAAAAATAGGACCAATGAAGATATTGAGTGAGTGGCATGTTTTCCTTTTAATGGTTAGTTGCCTGAAATAAATCACCTCCAATGGTCCTTAAAATTTTAAAAATTGCTGGTTTGTGGTTATGATTAGAGAAAATATTTACACCCGTGAGAAGCTGATGTGCTTTGAAACATTTTGAAGTCTATAGAAGAGTTTGAAATTACTGGATTATTGTGCTCTATCATTTACTATCAGGCTCATTTTCAAAAGAGATAGACGTCCAAAAAGTGACATAAGTGAGCATTTGGATGTTTATCTCACAGAAACGTTCAAATCAGTATTATCGAAACCTCTTTTTGGACGTCTTTCTCTGAAGTCCATCAGAAGGACATCCAAATCTCAAGGGGTCATGTCGAGTGTGTTCAAGGCAGGACTTGGGCGTTCCTAAGACATGGATGTCTTTCAGCAGTAATGGAACAAAACAAAGACATCCAAGACTAAAACTTAAATGTTTTGAGCTAGGCCTGTTTTATAGCAAATAGCTGTAGTGGGAATTGATCCCACTTCCCCAGGATCAAAGTCTGCTGCATTAACCACTGTACTCCACACAAGAGATACCTCAGATGACCACTGAAGGGAATTGGGGATCACCTTCCTTTACTCCCCCAAATAGCATTTTCAAAAGGAAAAGATAGACTTTTTTTTGTTGAAAATGACCTTTCCTGTTCTGATTTTGGACGTTTAAAAAAAATGTCCAAATTAAGACTTAGATGTCATATCCAAAAATGCCCCTTGTGCATTTGACTTGCCCAAAGTCACAAGGAGCAGCAGTGGCAATTGAACCCATGTTGCCAGGATCAAAGCCCACTGAACTACCCATTAAGCCACTCCTCCTCTGTTTTGGATGTCTTGCATTTGGACCAAAAACAAGGACATCCAAATCACAGGACATCTATCGTATTTTCGAACACAAAAGATAGACGTCCATCTTTTTCGAAAATGACCTTCTTTCCTGTTTGGAATTTGGGCGTCTTTGTAAAACGTCCAAATTCTGATTTAGACGCTTCTTTTGAAAATTCCCCTCTATGTTACATAAGAACATACAGTAAGCATTGCCGTACTAGGATAGACCGCAAGTCCATCAAGCTCAATATCCTGTTTTCAACAGTGGACAATCCAGGTTACAAGTACCTGGCAAGATCCCAAAAGAAAAAACAGATTTTATGCTTCTTATCCAAGTCCGTCTTAACAATGGCTTATGGACTTTTCTTTTAGGAATTTATCGAAACCTTTTTTAAACCCTGCTAAACTAACTGCTTTTAGGTTGAGTGAGAAATATTTTCTATGATTTGTTTGAAATTTACTACTTAGTATCTTCATTGCATGACCCCTAGTCCTTCTATTTTTGGAAAGAGTAAACAAACAATTTGCGTCTACCTGTTCCACTCCACTCAGTATTTTATAGACCTCTATCATATTTCACCTCAGCCATCTTGTCTCCAAGCTGAAGAGCCCTAGCCTTGTTAGCCTTTCCTCCTAGGAAAGTTGTCCCATCCCCTTTATCATTTTTGTCACTTTTCTCTGTACTTTTTCTAATTCCGCAATATCTTTTTTGAGATGCGGTGACCAAAATTGCACACAGTATTTGAGGTATGGTTGCCCCATGGAGCAATAGAAAGGCATTATAATATTCTCAGTTTTGTTTTCTATTCCTTCCTAATAATTCCTAACATTCTATTTGCTTTCTTTTTAGCTGCCACTGCACACCGAGCAGAGGGTATCAACATATTATCAACGATGACACCTAGATCTTTTTCATGGATGGTGACTCCTAGTGTGGAACCTTGCATTCTAGTATCATCCATTATCCTTTCGTTAATGTTTTTAGTCTTGTGCATTAATCCAGTGGTCTCTAATGTTTCTCAAACCTCATATTAACACTATTTGCTTTTGTCTCACTTAGAATGTAAACCGCACTGAACACTGGAAAAGGGATATTAACAGTATACAAGAATTGATTTGAATTTGAATTGAGTTTGAACTGAGTATCCATAGTTTGGGTTCCTCTTTACTACATGTATCACTTTACACTTGCTTACATTAAATGTCATCTGTCATTTGGATGCCCAGTCTCCCAGTCTCGTAAGGTCCTCTTGTGATTCCTCTTGTGATTTAACAACTTTGAATAACTTTGGGGCTCATTTTCAAAACATAAAAAACATCCAAAAAGTGGCATAAATCTACATTTGGATGTTTTTCTTACAAAAATGTCTAAATTGGTATTTTCAAAGCCAATTTTTAGATGTTTTTCTATGAAGTCCATCAGAAGTGCGTTCAAATTACAAGGTTGAGTGTCAGGGGCATGTTAAGGGCGTGATCTGGGTTTTCATAACACTTGGACGTTTTTCTGCCATAATGGAACAAAACAGAAACTTCCAGGGCTATAGGGTAGACCTGATTTTAACGAATAAGCCACAAAAAGTGCCCTAAATGACCAGATGACCACTGGAGAGAATCAGGGATGACCTCCCTTTGCTTCCCCAGTGGTCACTAACCCCCTCCCACCCCCACCCCCAAAAAATGTGATTAAGGGCATTATTTACCAGCCTCTATGCCAGCCTCAGATGCTATACTCAGGCTCATTAGAGCAGCATACAGGTCCCTGGAGTAGTCTAGTGTTGGGTGCAGTGCACTGCAGACAGGTGGACCCAGACCCATACCTCCCCTTACCTGTTACACTTGTGGTGGAAACTGTGAGCCCTCCAAAACTCACTAGAAACTCACTGTACCCACATATAGGTGCCTCCTTCACCCATAAGGGCTATTGTTGTGGTGTATAGTTGGGGGGGGGGGGCTCAACAGACAAGATAAGGGAGCAATGGTGAGATGTATACCTGGCAGCACTGCAGTGTCCCCAAGGCTGTCCCATTGCTCTCCTGGGATGTGGGTGGCCAGTCTACTAAGAATGCTGGCTCCTCCTACATCCCAGTGGCTTGATTTAGTGTTTTTCATTGGACATCTTTTTTCAAAAATGGATCAAAAGATAAATGCAAAGAGCACAAAAACATGTAGCAAATAGCCATTTTCAATGTTTTCCTGATTTGAAAATTGCTATATTCCTCACTTGAATTTTGGATATCTTTAGCAAAACATCCAAAGTTGGACTTAAACATCATATTGACAATACCCCTCTTTGTGTCATTGGCAAATTTAATTAGTTCACTAGTTATTCCCATTTCTAGATCATTTATTATTATGTTAAAAATCAATAGTCCCAGCACAGACCCCTGGAGAGACCCATTAACTACCCTTTTCCATTGAGAATATTGACCATTTAACCCTACTCTCTGTTTTCTATCTTTTAACCAGTTCTTAATCCACAATAGATATTACCTCCTGTTCCATTACTTTCTAATTTTTTCAGGAGTAATTCGTGAGGTACTTTGTCAAATGCCTTTTGAAAATCCAGATACACAAATATCGACCGGCTCACCTTTATCCACATGTTTTTTCACTCCTTCAAAGAAATGTAGTAGATTGGTATGGCAGAATTTCCCTTGACTAAATCCATGTTGGCTTTGTCTCTTTAATTATCAGTAATTTTGCTCTTTATAATAACCTCTACCCTTTTGCCGGCATTGATGTCAGGCTCACCAGGCTATAATTTCCAGATCATCTCTGGAATCCTTTTTCAAAATTGGTGTTACATTAGCCACCCTTCAATCTTCCGCTACCATGCATGATTTTAAATTACATATTACTAACAATAGCTCTGCAAGTTAATTTTTCAGTTCCATCAGTACTCTGGGGTGTATACCATCCGGTCCAGGTAATTTGTTGCTCTTTAATTTACCAAATCACCCCTTTACATCTTTCAGGTTTACAGAAATTTGTTTCAGTTTTTCTGACTTATCAGCAGTGAATACTATTTCTGCCACTGGTATCTCTCCCACATCTTTTTCAGTGAAGACCGAAGCAAAGAATTCATTTAGTACCAGAAGCTCTGGGTCAAAGGATCTAAACTCTAAAGTCCACAATATTGGTGGAATGAGGCTTTTCACTTAGACAAAGGAAATAGCTTAAATAAATAATATGAAAGCTAACTAGGTGAGTGCAGACAATACTAAAAAAATATATATTCTATTATGCCAAGGATTATTCTAGTTCTTATAATAGTCAATATTAAACTCAGCCTCTTATTAGCAGCCAGAAAACTAGATAATTGAAATGTATAAAAGAAAACATACTTGGGACCCTGTTTACTAAGCTGCACTGTAGGCATGCTAACTTTTTAATGGATGTCTCTAGTGTTAGCGGGGACCAACATGAGCAGAATGTACTAATAAAAACATGGCTTCCTGCACCAAAATATAGACATTGTGCCATGGGATCCAGATAGATGCATATAATCACGTTCGGCAGGATGGTATAAACACCTGGGGTCTACTAAATTCAACGTTGGTATAGGGGAGAGTTCCTCTGAGGAGCAGAATTATTCCAGGCAATTTAACTGGTCCATGACCCAGTTAAAATCTCCCAGTAAAATTAGGAGTTTATCAGCATAAGGTATACAAACTGCACAATTTTCCTATGTACAGCAGGGTTGAAAACATTAGGCCTATAGACCTAATACTAAAAGTATGAAGGTTTTCCCTTGGAGTAGCAACTTCAGAAGCAACAAATGCTCTTCAGCATCTTTATATAAAGGGGATACCTCACAAGGCAAGGACCAGCACTGCAATTCCACCCCTGCACCCCTCAGCAGAGGAATAAAACACCTGATCCACCCAAGAGCGTTTTAATTTCTCATGCTCCAAATCTGATAGCCTGGTCTCCTGAAGGCAAACAACATTCACCTCTTGGCACTGCAACACCACCAGAATTTTTGTATGCTTAATTGGTGATGTGATGCCGCTCACATTCCAGGACACCAGCCTAGTCTTAGCAAACGTCGCCACTAAATAAGCAACCTAAGAAATGTCAAGTGTAGTAACTAAAAATTTATTCCAAAACTCCTAGGGTGTCCAGCCTCCCCCCAGGAGTCTGGAGCAGCTCAAGCCTCATTGGTGCAGTATAGGTAAGGAAAGGATATCCTGCTGTTTGAAAACCTACACCCAACCCAAAATTCCCCCACCTCTACAGACACCCATCCCCCAAACCCCTAGTTAAGCTTCAGTAAATGCTGTCTCAGGAGATTGGCAAAACCTCCGCCATCTTGTCTTCTCCAGGACTCAACTTCTCCCCAACTTTTTTGTACCTTTCATCGCCATTGAGCCTGCTGATACACTAATCACAAGGTGCCAGAAAGTAAAATCGATGTCAGGGAAGTGATTAAGCAGATAAATGGCTGAAAGAGCCAGGGGCCCAGAGCTATTCAGAAGCATATCTGAGCAGTTCAGAGCATCACATGGTCTCTATCCACTTTTTTAAATATGTGGAATATATTTGGTCTGGGCTTCCAGGATGGTATTTTTGAACAACATCCATGCCTGATGTAAATTTTTGAACTTTGCAACTGCTGCTCTAAGTTTTATTTATTATTTTTTGACTAGTATCCTCATTTTATCATAGTTTCCCTTTTGAGAGTTAAATACTAACATATTTATTTATTTGATTTATTTTCCACCTACAAAAAACTAAGTGGAGTACAATAAAACATACATAAAATACATAAATCAAAACCAAACATCAAAACAGTATTTACTACAGATATTTTATCAAATCTGAGGATGTTATTGATCACTGTTATCAAGTGACCCCAGCACCAGATCATGCGCTCCAGTAAGGACTAGGTCTAGAATTGCCCCCCAACCCTTGTTGGTTCCTAAACCAACTGCCATAAAGTAGTCCTTGATTTTATCTAGAATCATTACTATGAGCTCCTTTTACAAAGCTGCACTACTGATTAGTGGCACACTGATTGCAAAAAAGCTCATGAGAATAGATTAGAATGGGCTTCTTTGCATTCAGGGGTCCTTTTACAAAGGCACGCAAGCGTTTTTAGCACACGCTAAAAATAAGTATGCCCTAAATGCTAGTGATGCCCATATATTGCTATGGGTGTCCTAGTGTTTAGCATGCACAAGTCATTAGCACAGGCTAAAACCACTAGCGTGCGTTTGCAAAAGACCCCCTCAGTGTGCAGCTAATCGATAGCGTATCTTTCTAAAAGGAGCCCGATGTTTGTACTGCAGTATGTTTTACCTGGGTTTTTAAAGTGGAGATCATTTTGAGATTGTAGGCTTCCTGTTTGAAGGGTTCACTCAGGATTTTGACATGTTTGCCTCTGTCTCCTAGATCTGAGCATATACGATGTTATTGTGTGGCTTTGCTGTGTTTAATGGACTTTTTTAATATGAAGGGTGGAAGTTGGAATTGTGGAGGTAGTTGCAAAATGTCAGTTGGATTTCTGTAAATAGATGTTATTATATAGCCACTGTTGATTCAGTCTAAACTTGCAGCTTGTAAAAAAATCAGAGTAGATGAAATCTTTTGCCTAATATGGTACAGTGCAAAACGTATGTGTACTAAGAAACCACTGCCAAGAATGTTCTAAAATTAAAACAGTGAGCTTGCAAGATTTGTGTAAACTGAGTTTATTTTAAAAGATTGTGTTCCCCCTAGGCAACAGGGAGTGTTCTTAATAGCCCCAAACTGTTTTCTGTCATGCCTGCACCCTTACTTGCCACATTACAAAATGGTAAGGAGCAGAGCAGGATGGTATTTTAATGCCTGGAGCAGGCAAACATGTTTGCACCTCATTACCTCATTCTCAGCCTGATCCCTGCTCCTCTGTCCCATCACCCCTTCCAAGCCACCCCCAAGTCCTCGCTGGTCTCTCTCCCCACAACCTGATTGGTAGAAGTGGCACTCTTTTTGCATCTCCTCCTGGCACACACTTGCATTGTTCTGCCCCTTGGAGTTTTACATACTGTTAGCCTGCTATTCTTGCCCACCTCTTGTTCTGGACTCCCCTGTAATGTACAGTTCAATATTTTTGTTCTCAGCTTTTCCTATGTCACAACCAAAATACTTTGACTTTATCTTTCTCTCCTTCTCCTACTTATCTGACAGAGAACTGGAAAGTTGCTAATTAGAAATGATTAGCTTGCACTACCAATGCACTTGAAAATCAGTCACATCATGTTTATGTTTAATAGTATTTCATGCATTGCCTTTCAATGATTATAGTCAAAGCAGTTTACAAAAAAAAAAACCCCACACACATAAGTAAAACCAAAAACAGAAAAGAATTAAAAAAATATTAGATAAGAAAGAAGAAGCAGTAGAGAAAAAGGGGAAGTAGCAGAAAAGAAGAAAAAGAAAGGAACAAGAACACAGAAATGCAAAAAGTCATCTGGATTTTGACTGGCATAAGGAATGGGATTCTAAAGTCTGAATCTAGGCACAGGTACCAGCTCTTTGTGTGCATGAGCATTCTAAATATCCTTTCTGGTGCTTCCCTGGCTGGGGAACAGAAAGCTTCAGGATGCAGAGATGCAGGGGAAGGTAGGAAGGCTGGTGTTTTTTTAGGTTACTGCTCCCACTTCCCCCTGCAGCCTGTTGGCTAGCTAAGGAGTATCTGACCAAAGAGAACAGCAGCAGTCTAGCAACGATCGCCACTCTTTTCCTTGTTAGCTATTTCCATATGTTTCCCTCCTTTGCTCTTCTAATTTGTCTTCTGTTTCTTTTCCCTCTTTCCCACCTTCCCCTCTGTCTTTGCTTTGTGAGTATTGTAATATTCTATTTCCTTTTCCATTTTCTTGTTTTTTTTTAAATTAACTAATATTATATTTCTGAAATTTTAACATACAATCAAGTCAAAACAATATATAACTTGAATACTGATTAGAAAAAATATACAAAGACATGGAAAAGCCTTTCCATTACAAGGTAATAGAAATCCCTTATTTAGACCATAATATAAGGGGAGGGGGGGGGGGGGGAGGTCAAAGAATCCGAAAAAAGTACAAGGAATATATTTTTTAAACAAGAGTAGCAATACAAACAGAAATTCCTACAGCCGGAATATGCTAACCTGTGGAAGATTTTTGAGGATTAACAATGACTCTAACATCTGCCTCCTTGGCCACTATAAAGTCAAAGAGCTGCTTAGGCTCAAAAAACATAAAATTCTTACCATGAAAAGAAATTCAACAATTTGCAGGAAACTTCAAAACAAAGTACCCAGAGCCTGGACTAGTCCCACTTGAGATAAATCAGGAAAAATATATATTGTAGAACCTAAGAACTGTTCATTTTTAATGTCTACAGTAAGAACGCAAACTAAAGTCTCTATCGTATTCCAATGTGAAGGTTATAAGGAAAGTCATTCTATCTGTAAGAACCACTAGGGAGTTTTCCAAAAAAGCTGACAAATTCATCTCACCTGGAGTATTAACCTCTCTAGCAATTGGAGTGGAACTTTCTTGGCTTCTCCTGAGATACTGAGCCCTCACTACTGGGAGCATATTTTCTGATGAAACCAACAAAACTTCATGGAAATATTTCCATGCCATCTCAACAGCTGACATAAGAGGAGACCTTGGAAAGTTTGAAAGTCTAAAGTTGTTTTTACTTTGCTGATTCTCCATATATTCTACCTTCCTTGATATCATTGATTTTTTTTAAATGATATCAGTCTCCAATTGCTTCAGCTCAGTTAGTTGTTCTTCATGCTTCCCCAGCCTATCTCCCCATATTCCTCCACGTTGGTTGAAATAGTCTGACAATCATTCCTTAAAACACTGGAGGTTTTTTTTATGTTAGAATCCAAAACCATAATTGCCTGCCACAGGGCATTCATATCGACAACTGCTGGCTTAGGAATTTCCACAAACTTAAAGCTGTTACCTCTAGAAGCCTTTCCTTCTCTTTCATATGGGGGAATAGATCTTCGCAAATCAGCATTGCTTTTCTGAGAAGGTGCTCGACTTGCTTCCCCTTCTTGGCTGACCATTGCAAACTCCACTCAGGATAGCAGTTCCTCAGCCATCCCCACATTTTGAGAGCCAGCCTCTATTCTGGTCTCAACAAAGTCCAGTCTGGACTGAGGTCAGCTGACTCACTCGGCTTCCCTCCTGAAGCAGGTATCAGTGTTACAGCATTTATGGAAATGGTTCCAGGAATAGTATCTGAACCAAACATCTCGGGGCTACTGGGGCTGGAGAGTAAGTCCGTGACGCTCCTTTACGCTTCCCCATAGCTTACAAACAGGGAAAGCTAAAAGCATTCGTGCCTTCACTATGCTCAGGAGCCGCTCCGTTCATGTGTCTGCTGTCGACACCATCTTGACCCCATTTTCTTGTATTTGATTGTAAACTGCCCAGCAACAGATCAGTGCAATTGGCAGATTATCAAGCTTCTGTACACATACTGAACCCCCCCCCCCCCCCACCACCACTCGAAGAGGGTGCAAGCTCTACTTTTACTTAGTAGTTGTGGCCAGTTACCTCAAGCTTGCTCCAATTCGGTATGGTGGTTCAGTCACTAACCTCATATGCCTGACCAAAGTGAGGTGCAGGAAATAAACTAAATTACAGAATTTTTTCCAGGAAGAGTCAAATACCAGTATTGTTTCGATAAGAATGTATTTCATTGAAGTCAAAAAGTTAGAGTTGAAAATGTAACAACAGATTGTCAGTGATGTAACAATATTTTTAATTAACAAAATTATTTTTCAGGTGACTTTAAAACCAACTTCATGACTACATAAGCATTTAACTGGGAACACTTCCCATCAGATAAATATTTATCAGTTTTGTAGTCCCTTTAACCCCACAAACTCTTGAACGTCTTTCTCCCCTTTTCCAAGAAAATGATCCTTTGTGATATTTTTATTTTGTAGGCCACCCAGCATCCCCCTCTGGAAACTAGACTTCAGCACTTCAGGTAAGTAACACCTAGACACCCCTAAGTCCTACTTCTTGCACATGCAGGTATTCACTTTGCTGGAATCTGTCTTGGCTTAGGCATTGGTCTTTCTTGAAGAGGTGGGGCCCTTTGCTTCTCACCAGCTCCAGCGTTGTCTCTGGAATGTTGACCTACTACTCTAAATAAACACAGCTCAAAAATAGAGTCTAACTCCTTGTCTTATCTAGTTACATTTCTGTATGGAACAGGGAATCACTTGGGTCTCTAGGCTATTAAAAAAAAACAAAACTTAAAACACAGATTCTTAATTTAGGAACCTATCTTATTGCTTGCTTCCCTAAATGAGGAAGGGCACAGGTTTTCTTTCTGGATGCTTGCACTTTGCATACATGTACACAATTATGTCAGTCTAGTACACCTGTATAACATCTTTCACTCAGGCTCTATGGACCCAATTTCAGTATAATAATAATAATAATAGAATGAATAATTTATTAAATTAAGCCCCTTCTCAGTTTCTCACCTCAAACTTCTGATAAAGCTTCAACCACCTTTAAAAAAAACATCCACTCATTACTATTTCACCTGGCTAGTAAGTTATCACTTAGGTCTTGTAGGCCAAACCTAGGCTTTGTAGGCCCACCTAAAAAAAACTGTTCTGAAAGAAAATTTTAATTTCCCTTCTTCTGTGACCTCACTCTTATCTTTCACAGGGCACCTGTCACTGTTCCAAACAGTTCCACACTTTCTCCTAGCACTGCCCAATGGTAACCAAATATAAAGTTATTTTTCTCTTAAGAAAAACATTTTAAAAATAAACACCAGTGTGTTCTCAACACCCAGGGTCAGGATTACTGACTTTCCAAAACATTTGTCAGCTTTTTAAAGCTTAAACCATCTCTGTCACACAGAGCTCACAAACATGCATCCAACCTCTCAGAGATCTTCAGCCCCTCTGACAACAACCTCAGCTGCTGTTGCCAGGGGAGATAGAGACTTGGAGTCACCAGCTGACTCCCGGTGGCCAATCAGATCACCTTTCATAAAACTTTGAAACTTATGGAACTTAACTGTCTGTAAGGTCCAAAGTCTCCATTCTGATCCCTTTAAAATCAATGGGAAAAAGTCATTTTGTCAGATTTAACACAAAAAGTTTCACAAAATTTATTTTAAAAAACATGTTCCCTGAGAGTGCATCAAACGTCATATTCTTTATTTTCCCCATAAATTTAGCTCCACATGTACAGACATTAACACATTTTTCTCAAATATTACCCCCCCCAAACTCCCCAAAGAACCACATATGTCCCCTCCAAAAATATTAAGTAAAATCTCTGGTGAGGCAGCTCAAAAATTGAGCCCCCAGCTCGAGTTTGGGCCTAGTCATGTTCCTGGGTGCCATCACTCATGCACGAAAAAATGTGCATGCTCCAGGGATGCGCTAGGGCTGAAGCTGGCCATTGTCTTACCTGTTCCAACCCTGGGAAACCTCATTCCTGGGATGCACAGCATCGAAGATGGTTACGTCTGGTGCATTCTCCGCTCTCGGACCTCAGGGACACCTGCGGAGCACCAGACTCCCCTAGCCCTGACCACCTATGTGTCCACCAGGTACTCCTGAATGGCCTGGAATGGATGGCAGAGGGCCTGAAATTTTCTGGCGTGCATAACAGATGCACATAAAAAATGAAATTATCACCCAGGCCACATGGTAGCCGGGTGGTAGTTCAAAATTTACGTGCAGAGGACGCGCGTACGTGCCTATGCGGCTTATTAAAAGGGCTTCTCAATGTGCAGCTGTTTACTTCCTCCTCCTGTTGGATGTGATCCCAGGAGAGGAGAGAGAGAGAGAGAGAGAACAGAGCAGCTACTGCCAGTTCATGAACCAAATTGTGCATGGTAAGTGCAGAATTCTGCACATTCTGTGGATTTGGGGAATGTTAATTCTGCACTGCACAGTTGTGCAGAATACCTTCAAGAGTAAATAAAAAGAAAATAGAGAGTAACTCCATCCTCCATTCGCAAAAAAATATGATTCCCTCATTATTTTCTACATGATGTACGTGAGCCCAAAGAAGGTGCAAAGCAAGAGGTAACAGATGAACATAGGTGGATGTTTTTAGGGAAGGTGGCGGGGGGGGGGGGGGGGCATTGAGTAGTATATTGCCTCAAATACTCAAATTTCCTGGGTTGGCTTCCTGACTTCCCTCCTATTCACCTGTTGAATCCTTGTACCCCTTCTTTGTGAAGCTCTGCAGCCACCTCCCAGCTCCCAACTCAGTTCCTGAGTCTGGAAATGTATTCCTTGGTCATTGGAGCTGTATCAAATAGGCAGGCCAGAAAGCAGTGGCTAGTATGAGTGCATGCTTCATGCCTGGGACTGCTGGAACATGTTCTCCCATCCAGCATGTGATCTCTGAGGGTTCAAAGAGTGATCCTTGCTGTGCTCCCAGAGCTCAGGGTGGGCATGTGGCATAGCATTTTGTATCGGTTCTGTAGGCATGGGGTTGCCCCTTGCTTGGAATCTGTGAGAACCAGGAGAAGTACTGCAGACGATGAGGAAGCAGGACCAACCCCAGAAAACTTGAGCCAGGAAGAACAGAGCATGGAAATTATCTAGGCTGGTGGGAATAGGGAGTTACAAATTGAGAGATGAGTTTAATCTGCAAACTAAAGGAAGTCTCACCAGCAAAGCGGAGTGAGTACTGGGGATCAGTGAAAGGATGGGTCAGCCAAATCTGCATGTAAGGAAGCTGGTTAGGGAGGAGTGTGCTGGAACCTGCTAAGGAGTGGAGCAGATACAAAGGGCTGGGCCAAGGGACAATGGGGAGTAGATAAGGCTAATTTGAATTAAGTCACACTATATTTGTGTAGGAAGAGAAGAATTACAAATTCCAGAGAGAGTAAGAAGAGGGAAAAGAAATAAAGAAGAGAAAGAAGCAAGAGTAAATTAGGGAAATATAAGAGTATGGGGTGGGTAGGAAGAGAAACTGGTGAGTAGTGGCTGGGGGGAAAGTGTGATAGAGATGGGCTGAAGAGGGAAAGAGTATGACGTGGACTGGTGCAGGGGTGGGGGGGGGGAGGAGAAATTGGTAAGGCTTTATTGGGCACATTACCTGCCCTACTCTTGACATTTCAATACCAATAGATCATTCAAACTCACAACCAGGCTTACTTTATTTTTCCTTTTTGGCTGATGGTGGGGAGGGGAGGTTTGTGTTGAGATTGTTGGTTCAGCAACCCTCAATTGTTTTCAAAAGCTGGATTCTATGGTTTATTTGCTATATTATTCTGTCATTATTACTAAGGACTCTATTTCTTTTTTTTTTTTTTTTTCATTTTAAATTTTCACAGATAATTTTTTGATATGAACAATAAAAAATCCACAATATGAAACTAGAACTCTGTGTCTGTCTTCCAGCCATGAATTCAGTAACTGCCTGTATGCTTTGCTTGTAAAGTTCTCTCAATTTAATTCAAAGAAAGCACCCAGCAGCACTTCAAGGAAAAAAAAGATGATTAGATCATCATGCAAGCAGAGTCCAGGGCTAATCTCAAACAAAAAAAAAACCAAACAAACCAATTAAGGCAGATCCAGAGTGGGGTGCTTTAATGGAGAGTTAATACTAACATACCTCTTGAATATTCATTAGGAAGTCACTGAAAAGCAGACCAGTTAAACCTGCCCCCAGGACTGGGTTTGGATTTACTGCACAATGGTTTACCACCATAAATGGATCTGCATTCCAAAAGGAACATTAGAAGCCAGGTTCCCACTATCCCAGTCCCAGGTTAAAGTACAAAAACCAGATTTCTGTGCTTTCATTATCACCATTTCCTGTGGTAAATGACCACATTATTCATTTCTAGTGATGGTTAATGCCAGTCAACTTTTAAGCATAGTTTTATCTTTTTATGAAACCAGTAATTTGTTGGGTTTTGACATATATTGTCGCCTGAAAGCAAAAGTGCTGTATGTACACTTGAGGAGAAAGAGGTAAAAACGAAGTTTAATGATACTTATTATAAATCACCAATAGTATATCAAATTTTAAATTTTTAACAGGAATGTAGTAAAATTTCTAAATAGTTTGGCATTCAAGAAGATCTTACAGCACTGTACTGAAATATATGCCTATCTCATATCTTGCAACACTTTTGCTTTCAGGCGACAATATATAAAAGCATAAAACAAGCATAATATAAATAAGCTTGAGGTCCCATTGTTAAAACATAGGCAAGGAAAAAGCAATTTATTATTAAATAGATACTTTGAAGACATTGCAGATAAAATAGGCGTAACAGCTGCAGGACTTTGGTACATTTCCCCTGAATGCATAGTAGAATTGTCATCGTAAAGCTCCTCAAATTGATATTTAGGAGAGAAAAAATGGAGATGCCTTCACATCCTACTGAAATGCATGGAAAGAAGCAAAAAGTTAGCATTGCCAATTATAGGGAGTATGTCCATTGAATGATGAAGTGTTTGCAACAATGTTCTTATTAGCTCAGTCACATAAAGCACTGATACTTTTCTTTAAGTTTTGCTCTTGTTTACATTTTAAATATATTCTTTCCCTTACTATTAGGACTGCTGTTTTTAAGGCTTTGTGATTTGCATCTCATAATATATGCCTAGAAATACTATGACAAACCATCTTGTTTTGGTAGCAAGAGACTCTATGGGGGCTCATTTTTGAAAGAGAAAAGCATCTAAAAAGTGACATAAAGCAGCATTTGGACATTTTTCTCACCAAAACCTCCAAATCTGTATTTTTGAAACCCCATTTTCCAGTTGTTTTTCTATGCTGTTTTTCTGCAGTGCATCCAAATCTCAAGAGGGCATGTTGGGGGCACTTTAAGGGCGGGATTTGGACGTTCCTAAGACCTGGACATTTTCAGCTATTAGGGAACAAAATAAAAATGTCCATGTCTAAAACTAAGACATTTTGAGCTAGACCTGTTTTAATAATGACTAAGCCACAAAAAGTGCCCTAAATGACCAGATGACCACTGAAGGAATAAAAGAATGACCTCCCCTTATTCCCCCAGTTGTCACTGACCCCCTCCAACCCCCCAAAGTTGTAACAGAAACAGTACATACCAACCTTAGATGTTATAGCCAGTCCTATTAGTGCAGTAAGCAGGTTCCTGGAGGCACCTAGTGGTCGGTGTAGTGCATTGTGGAGAAGGGGACCCAGGCCAATAATCCATTCTAACTGTTACACTTGTGGTGCAATATGTCAGCCCTCCAAAGCCACCAAAAACCTGCTGTAACCACATATAGGTGACATCTGCAACCAGCTTCAGAGAGCATTTTCCATCTCACAGATAGGCTGCAGAGAATACCTTCTCCTGCTTTAGACTTAGTCCCGCCCACCCTACCCCTCTACCCACCCACCCCTAGAGTGACATGTCTTATATAACCTCCCTATCAACCCACTCATTACTTTACCTCACCCATTTCTATTCTTCTATCACCTTCTCCCACTACTCCAACCAGTGTTACACCTAATCACACTGACCACCCTTCAACATCTTCAGTCTTTCTGTGACTGTTCTCTTGTGCTTGACTGCGTAAATATTTTTAATTTAAATGCTTTACTTTTTGTCTATTAGATTGTAAGCTCTTTGAGCAGGGACCGTCTTTCTTTTGTGTTTGTACAGCGCTGCGTACACTTTGTAGCGCTCTAGAAATGTTAAATAGTAGTAGTAGTAGTAGTACAGTAGGTTTTTGTTGGGTTTTGGAGGGCTCACTCTACAATATAAGGGAGCAATGGTGAGATGTGTACCTGGGAGTCTTTATGTGAAGGCCATTGCAGTGCACTCTAGGGTGCCCCACTGCTCTGTTGGGATGTTTGTGTGGCCAGTCTACTAAGAATGCTGGATCCTCCTACATCCCAGTGATAAACACACAGAGCACCAAAAAATCTAGCACATGGCCATTTTTTGAAAGAAAAAAAAAGACATTTTGCTGTTTTGAAAATATCTGTATTTGCTATTCAGATTCTGGACATTTTGAGCAAAATGCCCAAAGTTGGACTTAGACATCATATGGAAAGTGCCCCTCCACGTAACTTTATAAGTCTAAGAGCTTTGAATATACACCTCATTGAGTAGGGGTAACACTCTTGGAAGGTACTTACTTTATTTATTTTTTGTCTATTAGATTGTAAGCTCTATGTTTGTGCAGCGCTGCGTATGCCTTGTAGCGCTATAGAAATGCTAAATAGTAGTAGTAGTAGTACCATATAATGTCATCTTCTTTGTGTGACAGCATGATGGCTCTGGGGACCTTGAAAGAGCCTCCATCTACTTTTTTCCCCTGGAGCATGATTACAGTAAGTAGCAATCCTACAACTCGGTACTTCAATTACTATCCATCCTGTTCTGCCTGCCAAGCTAACCATCAACGCCAAAAATTAAGTCAAGCATTTTGGCATCTTAGACTGCTTGTATGTTGATTGACTCACTAGCCAACTTTCTAATGTGATTTTGAGTGTCAACGCTGTTATCTTCTGTGAATTAGCTATGTCTACTGATACTATATAATGGAAGTACAGTACACTAGTGCTGAGAGGATGTGCTTTTTAAAGACCAGCCAAATGAATCATCATATTAGCATATATTCTATGCCAGTATTTGGAACCAATTCGAAGCTGATTGGTAAGTGTAATTGGCAGAACACAGCATGCGAACTTCTAGTGTATGTAACTGCTGTACAACCTTGGCACTGGAGAAGAATACAGGAATGTAAACACATGTAGAGTAATGTGAAATGAAATAGGCATGTTGTGAAAATGTGCATAAGGAATAGGAAACCAGATTAAAAAACAGTATTTGTGACTGTAGGACCAGGCTCTAGAAAAAATGGGACATCCTAAGAATGGCCCGGAGGCCTCGTGATTTGCATCTCATAATATATGCCTAGACATACTACAACAAAACATCTTGTTTTGTTAGCAAGAGATGCTGATGCAGCATTAATTTTGCTACAGCATGCCTGCTGGAACAGTTATTATGATAACGGCGACTGGCATTAGGGCTGCCATTACAGTAACAACTTGGCTTTCTATTTTCCTGATTGTGTGTCAAAATTAGACATTGGGTTAATGACTATGATTATTTTTTATTTTTTTCATCATATCCCAGTAAATCAGATGAAAAAAAAAAAACAGTGAAGTATGAAATCATTAATCAACAGCAAAGACTCCTCCAGAGAAAAGGGAAAAAAACTGCAGAGGAATACATTAGTCACTGATTTCACGTTTGTGTTTTGAATAAATCTGTTGTAAGTGCTGGTATAGAGCTGTTGCCAGGCAACAAGTGCCGATTAGTATATCCAGCGTTTGGCTTTTAAAGATGCATTTAGTTGTTGAACTCACTAATCTAATGTGAGATTAATTTGCAAAATATATAGGTTAGAATACTTTAAAAGCAATGTATATTTAAAAAGTGCACTGCAATTTTAAAGCTTTGCCTGTCACAAACTTATTGTGCCAGGAGCAGCTTGTTAAAATTGTACACACACACATCTATGACTTGACCTGAACGTTTTCAGAAGCTCTTTCCTTTTGAGTCACAAATTGGATTAGGATGAAACCTGGCAGTTTAAACGAGCGTTTGAGGAATAGTTGTTGGATAGGGGATGGATTGGCCAAACTTGGAGGAAATCTATTCTATAGCTTTTTGGTATGTGCAGTTCCTGTGTTGGTACAAAATTAAGACAGAAAGCAAGATAGATCAGATTTGTCTTTCCTTCTCTCTGTCTTTTGAGACCCTGTTATTATAGAGGTCCTTTTACGAAGCTGCGGCATAAAGGGACCTGTACTGGCATCGGCACATGTTTTTGACTCGTGCTGAGGCCCCCTTTTACCACAGCAGGTAAAAGGCAGGCCTTTGTTTTTTTCAAGAAATGGCTGTGCGGCCATTTCAAGGGGGAGCACTTACTGCCACCCATTGAGGTGGCGGTAAAAGCTCCCACTCTAACCTGGCGGTAACTGGGCAGTGTGTGGCACTGCCTGATTACCCCTGGGTACACACCGGCACTACAAAAATTGAAATATTTTTGCAGTGCTGGAAATGGCATGTGCTGGGGGCAGGAACTGCTGCCGGGCTGCTGAGGTAGCCCGGCGGTGCTTTCCTTTTAGCAAGCGGTAAGCCCACGTTGGGCTTACTGCTACGTCGTAAAAGGGCCCCATTGTATGGTAAGACTGCACTTACCACACTTTAACAATAAAAATAAATGTACAGTAAGCACAAAGACTGAGAGGTAATTGTTAAAAGTGTGTCCAAAATGTCCTCTGTAGTCACTGCATGAAAATGTTCTTTATTGCACATTACGACTGTTTGTAATTAGCGTGGGTACCCAAACTTAGCTACAATGAAGCCCCGGGATACATGACAGACCTCATCGACCTACCAACCAGAAACACATCCAGATCAACACGAACATATTTAAATCTGCACTACCCAAGATGCAATGGACTCAAATACAAATCAACTTACACATCCATTTTTCCTACATAAGCAAACAACTGTGGAATGCATTACCAAAAGCCTTGAAAACAACGCACAACCACCTAAACTTCTGGAAATCACTGAAGACTAACCTGTTTAAAAAGGCATACCCCACCGATCCAAATTAAATGCCTACTTTATGCAACACAACAAAAGTAAAGTACGTAATGGACATAATACAACTCTTCCATTGACTGTGCCACATGAACTTTAACCACAACATCACTTTGTATTTGTTCACACCGGAGTCTAGGAATGCCCCTCCGGTACTATGTAAGCCACATTGAGCCTGCAAATAGGTGGGAAAATGAGGGATACCAAGGTAACAAATAATAAATAAATAAGAGGAGTTGGTAGGTGCAAATGGTGCATGAACTGCAACATGGAGTCCATGCACAGTATCTGCCCATAACTTGCCCAGTTCCCACCCCTTAACAGCATGCAACTAACGTGATGTGGTGCACGCTGTCATGCTAGCACAGTGCACCCTAATTTTCACGTTAACTACTTAATACACATGGAGGGGCATTTTTGAAAGGATGTCCAAGTCAGAATGTCTCAAATGGAGGTCCAACTCACATGTGTTTTTGAACAGAATACTTGAAAATACATGAGATGGACATCCATGTGCTGAAAATGTCAATATGAGCATCCATTTTACAAAATGAAACGCCCACATTATGAAAGGGGAAAACAAGGGACATGGAGGTCTGTATAGCAGCAAATGGCCACATAGGAATCCATGCAGAGCAGAGGGTAAGCCTAGTGGTTAGTGCAGTGAATTGTAAACCAAAGGAGACATGCTCAAATCCCACTTTAACTCTTTGTTGTTGTAATTGTGAGCCCTCTTAAAACAGAAAAATATGTAATGTACTTGAATGTACACCACTTCAATAGCCTTCAGGCTTGCACATGACTTATATATTTAGGTACAGTAGGTATTTTTCTGTTTCTGGATGACTCACAACTAAGAGCTGAATTGGAATTTGAACTTGAATCCCTTAGTTTACAGTTCACTGCACTGACCACTAGGCTACTCCTCAGACGAGCGTCCTGTTCTGTTAAGAGTACCCATAATACCTGAAGCTGTCATAGAGACTGGTATTCCCTTCTGGTTTCATTTTCAGGAGATAGGGAGGGGGACAGCAACCACTGGGGGATTAAGGAGGTGTCATGCGTTAATCCCTCCAGTGGACAGCTGCTCAGTCAGAGCACCTTTCTGTAATCTAGCCACTCCTGAAACCGGTAAATAAGCATATCCTTTTTAGATATGAACATTTCTTCCCCTTTGGTAATCACTGTTGTATATCCAGATTTCAGATCCTCCCTAATCCTGCCCAAAACATACCCAGAACACTCCCCCTTGCTATTTGGACATACTCTACTGTTGGACATCACTATTCTGCCTTTGCAAAATTGGGATTTAGACGTTTCAAACACTTGGACGCAGAGCCGCCAAGGGGTCCCAATTTTTGAGAGGGAGATTTTAGTACACGCCCAGCCACGTCCACTCTGCATTGGCTCCACCCACTCTGGCTTGATCTGCCCACTCTACTTTATGTCATCTTGAATTTCTTTTGATGTAGGCATAGGAAAAAAAAAGATTTTAAATGCACCCAGGTTTCAACCCAATTCATGTTTATTATGAGAGAGAAATTATACAAATAAGTAAATAAATAAATAGACGCTCTGAATGTTGAACATCTGATTCTCATAACATGATGTCTGTTTTAGAGGCCGTTTACCTTGAGCAAAACAAAAATCTCTGCACAAATATAACAATTCTAGAGTGTCCCTATAACCAGCCCCTCCAGATGAAACACAGATTACACTTTGTAACAAATTACTACTCTACCCATGAAAAGTTATTCCCTTATTTTACTTCCTCTGTACATCTGTATACTGCACAAGCCAGCAATGTTTGCAAATATAAGTGAGATAAATACAAAAAAATGCTACCAACAATATAAGGTGACAGCATGGATGCAGCAGCTCAGAGATTACCATTTGCTTTCTTTGTTGAAGGAGAAATGGAGACCAACCATTGGCTTCAACTTTTCATCCCGATGTTCTCCCTCCACGATGCAGCCTTTCTCTGTACAGCAACCACGACAAAAAAAAAAAAAGCAAACGCGGAGTTCCAGGGGCAGAGGACCAGCAGAACTGACAGCGCATGCCTGAAGGCAGTGTTGTGGCTCCACATTTGCTTTTTTTTTTTCCCGCCGCTGCTGCATTGGGAGAAGCAGTGGCGGTAAGAAAAAATGATTATATCTCAGTGGGAGACTCTCCCACTTTGGCGGGGGGGGGGGGGGGGGGGGGGGGGGGAGATGGCCTGCCAGAGCGGGAGTCTCCTGCTGAATGCGAGAGACTTGGCAGGTCTGTGGACATCCATTTCAACCTTTTGAGACATCCATATGCTTCGAAAATGAGTGCCATTTGTAAAAGGGCCCCATATTAACGCTTATATATTGCTTCCCAAAGACGTAACACGTTCAAAGGGTTTCATAAAACACCTAATACATAAGGGTTATATGGAACAACATTTTAGAATGGACGTTCAGTTCAGAATTTTGATGTGCAAGTCAGGATAATTGAATCACTGCTAGGGTCTTGGAACAGGATCTGCCAGCATAGGGCCTGTTCTAAAATACATGGTGATAAAGCAGGCACATAGACATCCTTTCACAAAACATGAATGTCTGTTATGAAATAGCAACATAGGCATACACAGTGGCCCCGGCTGTCACTAACCTGACTCCCCCCATGTGCAGATCCTCGCAGCCTCCCCCCATGTGCTGATCTTCCTCCTCCCCCCCAATGTTCTGATCTGCTTCTCAGTCCCTCCATTGAGTGTCAATCACATCTAGAGACAACCCTACCCTGGATGCAGCACGTTTCCCCATGAGCCCTATCCTCAGATGTACTTAGGATGTAGATCGGGACTGTCGGTGTTCTTAGGTGGCAGCAGGCCCCTTCTGCTGCTGCCTGGGATGATGCCAATTTTGAAGATGGTGTCTCTGCCTCCAAGCAGTGCTAAAAGGCAGAGACATCATCTTAGATACTGACACCATCCCTGATAGATCCCTGAAGGGAGAGTGCGGTGGTGGAGAAGGGTAGGGATTGGGGGACCACTGCTGTTTTATCTGGGGTGGGGTTTTCTTTAGCGGGATAGACACTCAATTGTGTTTGTGTGTGTGTGTGTGGGGGGATCGACACTTTGCAGGTGCTATGTTTTCTAAGTGACTACTTCTATAGGCATGTACTTTTGGTCAATTTTCTATTTGAATATCTTTATTAAAAATTCATCATGAACATTCTTGAATCTGTACATACTGAAACACTGAAAACATTTGCTGAAACCAGCTGTTCTTGGAAAGATAAAACCAATAAGCTGCTTATTGACAATAAAAGAGGAGCAGAAAAACCACACAGACCAAATCCTCCCAAGTTGAAATGCATTCGCCCATGAGTTCATGATGTTTAAGCTAAGTTTGATTTCTTTGGCGATTTCTGTTAGATCATGTTTGTAAGGGATGTATATTGTGACATCGTCCGCATATATGAACGGGTTAAGGCCTTGATTGGATAAGGACTTGGCTAATGGGGTCATCATTAGGTTAAAAAGGTGCGGTGATAGTGGTGATCCTTGAGGTACTCCACAGTCTGTTTTCCATGGTGATGATATGTTCGAATTTGATTTCACTTGATATGTTCTGGTAGTCAGGAAACCCTTGATCCAGCTAAGTACACTTCCACCAATCCCAAAATATTCTAGGATGCTTAGTAGTATATTAAGGTATACCATGTCGAATGCACTAGACATGCCGAATTGTAGAAGAAGTACGTTTTTACCTATTGCAATTTCTTGTTTGAATTTGGCTAAGAGAGTGATTAGTACTGTTTCGGTGCTGTGGCTGTAGTATTGTGAATTTGTTTATGTAGTTGGTAAGTTGTTTAGTTACCATGCTTTCCATCAGTTTGACTAAGAGTAGGATTGATGCTACTGGGCGGTAATTGGTGATATCGTCTGCTTTTTTCTTGGTGTCTTTTGGTATTGGGGTGAGTAGGATGTTGCCATTTTCCTTGAGGAAGAGACCACGTTGAAGCATGTAGTTTAAGTGGGATGTGAGGTCTGCTATGAAGCGGTAAGGTGAGGATTTTAATAGGTAACTGGGGCAGACATCCAATTTACAGTGAGTCTTGGAAAACCTATTAATCGCTTGGTTGAATGTTTCAGCGGAGAGGGGGGGGGGGGGGGGGCGAAGCTTGTCCAGAGTCTGTTCGCTGGGTTTTCATCGAGGGTTGGGTCCATACACTCAAAGAAGTTTTCGATCTCGGTGATGTTCTGAGGTAGCGTGTTGTGTAGGTTTACAATTTTTTCATTGAAGTATTTGGCAAGTTTGTCTGCAGATGGGGTATCTGTGTTGTTATGGTGACCAAGGTGGTGTCTAGTAGTTTGTTCACGAGTTGGTATAATTTTTTTGTGTCTTTGTAGTCAGGCCCTATTTTGTTTTTGTAGTATAACCTTTTGGCTTGTCTTATTGCGTATTTGTATTTCTTTGAGTTTGTTTCCATGTGTTGAGTGTTTGTGCATCTTTAATTTTTTTCCATGTTCATTCAAGTTTCCTGGATTGTGGTTTTAGAGTTTTCAGTTCTTCGTTGTACCATGGTATCGAGTTATGTCTGTGTGAGGTTCTTGTTTTTTAAGGGTGCTATTTCGTCTAGTATGTTTTTGCATCTTTTATCCCAATCTGAGAGATAGTATGTAGAGTCCATTTGTGCTGTCCATTCATTATTGTATATCTGTTGCTAGAATGTTTCCAAGTCTATTTGGCCTCTTGTGCTGTAGTTTGTGTGTTCTTGTATACGGTGTGAAACCTTTATCTGCCAGAGTAGGGATAGGTTTAGTTTGTAGTGGTCTGACCATGGTGTGTTTGTCCATTTGATATCTGCTATTATTAGGTTCTGGTCTGTGGACAGTTTGTGTGAGATAAGGTTGAATGTATGCCCTTTGACATGGGTTGCTTGAATGTGTGGCCATTTAAGGTCCCATAAATGGAGGAAATCCTTACATTCGCATGCGTTGTTAGAGTTTGGGTCTTCTAGGTGAAGGTTGATGTCTCCCAGTACTAGTATATTGGGGTTGGCTACACAGGTGTTTGATATGAAGTCCATGAAGTGTGATTGGCATTCGTTCCAATTACTTGGTGGTCTATAAAACAAGACACAGTTTAAGTGGTCAAGCAAGGTAGTGTGGTGGATTTTAATTGAGGCTATTTCAAGTTGGGATTTTATGGACTCGGCAGTGGTTATGGTGGTGAAGTGTGATCGATGGATTAGTGCTATGCCTCCGCCTCTCTTTTCCTTTCTGGTCCAGTGAGTGATTTTGTATTCCGGGGGGCATAGGTCTAGGATTATAGGGTCCTTTTGATCATGGATCCAGGTTTCATTGATGAAAAGCAGGTCGAGGTTTTCTGACATGATCCAGTCTGTTATTATTGTTGCTTTGTTCACTACGGATCTGGCATTGATGTAACCCACTTGAATTTTTAGATAAGGGTCGACTATGTTCGGTGTTATGTGGATTTTTGTCAGTTGTCGTTTCTTTGCTAGTGTGGGTTTGCTATGACCTTTCTTTTCCTTGTGTGGAGTTTGTCCGCATGTTGGTGTTCTTCCTTTGTTATGGTGGCTGTCAACAGTGGCGTAGCAAGGGGGGGGGGAGGGCGGGAGGGGCGGTCTGTCCCGGGTGTCAGCTCGGGGGAGGGTGCTCCCTGCCAGCTCCCCCCGGATGGAGCACAATGACACCCCCCGACCCAGTGCCTACCCTCCTCAGCTCCCTCCAACCAGCTGAGCACCCTACCTTTAAAGAAATTTCGTAAGCCGTGGAGAGGCGAGGCACAGCGCCTCGCGCCTGCAAGTAAAAGAAGCGAGGATCGTCATCGGGCTACCCTCCTCAGCTCCCTCCAACCAGCTGAGCACCCTACCTTTAAAGAAATTTCGGAAGCCGTGGAGAGGCGAGGCGCAGCGCCTCGCTCCTGCAAGGAAAAGAAGCGAGGATCGTCATCGGGCCTTCCCTCACGCTGTCTGTCCCGCCCTCCGCTGACGCAACTTCCTATTTCTGCAAGGGCGGGACAGACAGCGTGAGGGAAGGCCCGATGATGATCCTCACTTCTTTTCCTTGCAGGAGCGAGGCGCTGCGCCTCGCCTCTCCATGGCTTCCAAAATTTCTTTAAAGGTAGGGTGCTCAGCTAGTTGGAGGGAGCTGAGGAGGGTAGGCACTGGGTCGGGGGGGGGGGGTGTTGATGCGCTGGGGGGGGTGTCATCGTGCTGCACCCGGGGGGGGGGGGTGCATGGCGAACCGTCCCGGGTGGCAGCCCTCCTTGCTACGCCACTGGTTGTCAGTTTGGTGAGGTGCGGTATGTCTGGTCAGACTTTGATGGTTATATAGCATGAGTATGATGTTATTTTCAGTGAGTGGGGTGGTTAGTGTTAGGTGGATCAAGGATAAGGAGTATATTGTTAGGAGTAGTTTGTCGGTGTTCATTATGGAATCAATTCGTTTAGGGCTGCTGGTATGCCGTGTTAGATGGGTACTCAGAATTAGATGTTCAGAAGAATTGCCACAGGGTGCAGCGGCTCCGTATTTGTGATGCTGGTTGGTGGTAGACTAGGAAGCTGTTAGTAGTGCAGAGTAAGGCAATGTTGCAGGGGTTGAGGTAGCCCGTGTAGTGCAGAGCGAGGTAGTGATGGAGTGGTTGAGATAACTTGCGGTTGTGTGGTCAGTTCCGGGTCGTCTGTATTGCCGTGCTTCGGATCCCATGGAGATTATCTTTAGGGCACCTCCACCTCCCTTCTCTCGTTCCCCTCGGTGGCGGCGGCACCGCCTTAGGGGTTAGACCGGGCGCACGTCTACATACGACTCCGACCACGCAGTCTTGTGAGATCTTAGACCGGGGGGAGGTTCGGTCGCCTCCTCTCTTTCAGACTGGGTGAGCGAGCGGTGGCTGGGAATGGAAGGGCTGCTTGTTATTTGCTTGCTGCTCCAGGTGGCTGGGCGGATGAACGGAGGCCGAGGTGGTAGTGCAGACCGCTTCTGCCCTGGTTGCCACCCGCTGCCTGCTACTGCGGCTTTGGGTGAGAAGCTGAGATGGAAGGGCAGCCCGCCTCCGCTTTGGACACCGCCCGCTGCTCGCTTGTCATTTGCCGCTACGGCTCCAGGTGGCTGACACAGGGATATGATGGTGGGCAGGGTAGGCGCCAGGCAAGCCGGGTGCACGATTGACTGTTGTCCTTTGTTTCTCGAGCTAGCACCCGTGGGGAGAGGTTCGCTTGCCTCTCCCTTCTCTGCTGCCTCTGCCACGCTTCACCTTCACCCGGGTACAGAGCTCAGTAGGGACCATCCTGTTCCGTCGCCATCTTATACAGAATTTAGACCTTATCTCATGCATATTCATTGTGGGTATCCTGAAAACCTGACTGGCTGGGTGTGTCCAGAGGACTGGGTTGAGAACCCCTGGTATAATATAAGCTGGTATGCAAATGATCTGTAATGTACATTTGAAGATATATGAATGTGTTAAACACATTCCCAGTTGAGGACCTGCTGATGAAATAGTCCGCTGATAAATCATTCTTTAAAATTCTTTTTATTTACTTTTCTCATTTATTATAAAACATTTCTCTTCTGTATTAAATAAAAATTCCCTGTGCCCAGAAGGTGTATTTGGCTATAGATAGATGAGATTGTAAGTGTGCTCTTATGGTTTATGGTTTCACTGAAATCCTTCAGCGAAAGTATTTCCTGTTTGCCCACTAATGTGCAGGGCACCATTAGCTGCTAAGAAGCACTATGCACTTAGAAAAGACTTGCTAGCTTGCATCTATAGAGTGTTTCTGACAGCTACAGAACAAATGGAAGGAACACTTGTCTCTTAGGCAGACATTTTGATTTATAGTGGAAGTACAATAAATAAAGGAGACATACAGAAAGAAAAGTGAGACCCACAGCTAGAATCATCTATGAAAGTATTTATTTGATTCTTTTTTATATCCTGCTTTTTCTGTGGTACAACTAAAGCAGCTTACGTATTTCCCCGGATTCTATTCAAGTCGTCCAAAGTTTGGGCGCGAATCCGAGATTCGCTTGCAACTTAATTAGTTAACGAGCCAATTACAGTCAATAATTAGATGCTAATAATCAATAATTGAGATTAATTGGCATTCATTTGGATTTGCACACACATCTGCCTGCCCGTTATTCTGTAACACTGGGTGCCTAAGCTGTATCTCATAGCATTCAGCCCAAAAGTGGGCATGGCCATAAGAGGGGCATTCAAAACTTTAGGTGCATTGTTATAGAACAGCATCATTTACATGTCATGAGTTGGGTGTCAGCATTTACATCAGGTTTCAGCCGGTGTTAATCCTAGCGCTCAAATTTGGAGGTAGGAATTGGTATTGCTTGTTGTGAGAACCATTTATAGAACAGTACTTACTGCTGATTTTTTAGTGCCATTTACTAAATCTGGCCCTTTCCTAGTGGGCTCACAAACTAAAGCTTTGTACTGGGGCTATGGAATGTTAAGTGACTTGCCCAAGGTTATAAGAAGCTGTAGCAGGAATCGAACCCAGGTCCCCAGCCCACTGCACTAACCGTTAGGCTACGCCTCCACATTTCTCAAAAATGATTCTATACACGTCTTGAATGCTGTCCAGGTCTAACCACTAGGGCATACAGAAAGGTGACGTTTCCTTTCAGTGTATAATTACTTCTCTATGCTCTCTGCTGTTTGTATGAAGCTCTAAGAAATAAGAACAGCCATACTGGGTCAGGCCAATGGTCTATCTAGCCCAGTATCCAATTTTCCAACAGTGGCCAAGCCAGGTCACAAGTATCTGGCAGAAACCCAAATAACGGCAACATTCCATGCTACCAGTCCCAGAGCAAGCAGTAGTGTCCCCATGTGTGTCTCAATAGCAGACTTTGGACTTTTCCTTCAGGAACTTGTCCAAACCTGTTTTAAACCCAGATTTGCTAACTGCTGTTACTGGCAAAGAGTTCCAGAGCTTAACTATTCATTGAGTGAAAAAATATTTCCTCCTATTTGTGTTAAAAGTATTTCCATGTAACTTCCTTGAGTGTTCCCTAGTCTTTGTACTTTTGGAACAAGTAAAAAATTGATTTCCTTTTACTTCTTGTTGTCAGGCTCAGCTGCCTCCCCAGCCTGAACTGCACCTTCACTGCATACAGGGCCCATTCCCTCTCCCCTCCTGTCCAGCATGGCTCTGCAGCACAGTCTTGTTCCTTCCCTCCTGTTGCACCTCTGCTGGGCTCAAGTTAATAAATTACCATGGGAGACACATGGGTCTTGACTTTAATAGTATGTTTATCCTGACTTAAGAAAGAAAAACGATTACAAAAATGTAATAAATTAGTCCAATAAAAATGTATCTCTTTATTTTCTGTTTTTGTTTTATTTGTTAATCTTTAATGTAGCAATTGGAATATGTAAGTTTTCGAAATTTACATATGCTCGCTTTATATTTTGCATGGTACAAAGGGATGTGTTACTGTTTTGGTTTTTTGGTTTTGCACTGTATGCAGAGTATTGCTTCTTGGGGGTTCAGTTTAATTTTCGTCTACATATTTCTATTTTAAGTTGTGGTTACTTATTCTGCACTTCATGAGGGGCTACCTCTGTTCATGTGTGAAAAGGGCTGGGTATTCTGTTAGCATCAAGTGTCTGTGTAGGACTAATCTGTACTAATCCAGCTTGGTTTGTTTTCCAATAGGTTTATTAATGTTCTTCTGCCCACTGCAATGCTCAGGGTGTGTTTTTTCTAGGAAGGATCTTGTGTGACCCTGAAAGTTTGCTTGTAAACATACTAGATTCTGTGGTCCAACTTAAGAATATTTTTTACTTTGTAGTATAAAAGTAGTTTTAAGAGCTGTACTTTATTACTTTTACTTGAGTATTTTTTGGGGTGGGAGGAGCCGGGGTTAAGACTTTCTACTTTTATTTCACTACTTTTGAAGCTAGTACTTTTACTTAAGTACTTTTAAAAAGTAACAAACCCATCTCTGCGGGCATGTGGAATCTCTTAGGGAAAGGAGGAGATAGTGTTTACTGTGGATGGGCAGGAGGAGATAGTGGTTACTGTGGATGGGCAGACTGGATGAGCCATTTAGCTCTTATCTGGAGTGGAGGAGTGTTTTAATGGTTAGTGCAGTAGTCTTTGATCCTGGTGACCTGGGTTCAATTTTCACTTCAGCTCTTTGTGACCTTGGACAAGTCACTGAACCCTCCATTGCCCCAGGTACCAAAACTTAGATTGTGAACCCTCTAGGGACAGAGAAAGTACCTGCATATAATGTGTAAAGTGCTGCATACATCTAATAGCACTATAGAAATGATTTACATATAACATAGTAGATGACGGCAGATAAAGACCCGCACGGTCCATCCAGTCTGTCCAACAAGATAAACTCATATGTGCTACTTTATGTGTATACCTGACCTTGATTTGTATCTGTCATTTTCAGGGCACAGACCATAGAAGTCTGCCCAGCACTAGCCCCGCCTCCCAACCAATAGCCGCACCTCCCACCACCGGCTCTGCCACCCAATCTCCGCTAAGCTTCTGAAGATCCCTTCCTTCTGAACAGGATTCCTTTATGTTTATCCCACGCATTTTTGAATTCCATTACCGTTCTCTGTGAAAAAATACTTCCTGACATTTTTCTTGAGTCTTCCCCATTCAATCTCATTTCATGTCCTCTAGTTCTAGTAGTAGTAGTCATGTTTCTGTGTTTCTATAATCCATTATGAGCCCCAATTTTGAAAGAATGTAGAAATCAGAACTAACATGTCCAGGTAAAAGATATGTACAGATGTGGTGGTATTTCAAAACAGGATGGCTGAATACAAGCAACAATGCATGTTTATATACTGGTAAGGGTGGAAGAAGCATCCATTTTATAGCTCTAAATAGGTACTTAAATATGTAAGTGTCGGCTCTTACCAACTTACACATATGTCAGCCCTTACATGTGTAGGTCAGCCATTTTGCAGAGCTAACCATGTAAATGCTGCTAATATGATATAGAGGCTATAACTGCCTTGTAATACCAAATTAGAGGGGTCATAAAACAATGAAGGATTACAGAGGACACCCCTCTTAATCCCTACTGTAAAGGGCCGGTCAGTATGTTCACTTTTACAATATCCGCCAGATCCTATGGCACCTAAAGTTGCGTGTGCAAATTTTGCAATGCGGCCAAATTGAGCATGCAACTTAATTGATTAACAAGCCAATCGGTGCTGATATGTGGTCAGTAGCATGCAATTATCAGCACTAATTGGCACTAATTAGAATTTACCACACAGCTTTCTAAGAGTACTCTGTAAATTGGTGCGTGTAAATTCAAATGCATGGATTTCAAAAGGGGGTGTGGCCATGGGCAGGTTGTTGGCATTCCTAAAAATTATGCACACTGTTATAGAATATGCCCGGTATGCGCCTAAGTTTGGTGTGGGAATTTACACCAGGTCTCGTAGTTGACATAAATGGCCGCACCTAAATTTTAGGCAAGGTGTATAGAATAGTGCTAAGCGCATTTTTTTTCTGTGATGAGGTTTTTCAGCATCATATATAGATTTCCCTTCTATTCATATTCGGCCAAATAGTGACTTAAATTCAAATACGAATAATCTGGGGCACTAGTGTGCTAAATCGTACTGAAATAAACACTTGATCTCTGATTTCATGTTGCTTTTTTATTATTTGTTATGTTAAAGGTCAATGCCCATTATTTGTATTCGGTAATCGTATTCAGCTGAATAATATTTTTCATTATTTGTATTTGACCGAATATTAAAATATGATATTTGATACAGCTCTACCTCAAAGGTTAGTGCAGTGGCCTGAGAACCAGGGGAATTGGGTTCAGTTCTCACTACAATTCTTTGTGAATCTGGAGTGTGCAGCGGAGGCAGTGCATGCAAATCTCTCTCATGAATATTCATTCTGCATATCCTGAAAACCTGACTGACTGGGGTGCCTCCAGGACCAGGTTTGGGAACCACTGAATAGTGGTGGATTTTCAGTCACTGCGGCAACTACATTAATAAACCGCACTAGTGATTCTCGATGCAGCAAATGAGAGGAAACCCAATCAATTCCTATGGACTTCCTCTCATTTGCCATGCAGGACTTGCTAGCATGGCTTTGTAAAAGAAGCCCTAATTTATTTGCTAGCACCGACACTTAACTTTATACTTACATTTAACAATGCTGAACATATGGATGATACAGTCACGGTGCAAGCACTATTGATCAGGCCTACATGGAACCCAGGTGTTTGTGCTGTCAGTAACAACTCAATTTTCTGTTGCTGTTTAGTGTCTTTTGCCCATATATCATACATATGGATTATTGCATGATTGTAAACTAAGGTTAGCTATTGTGTGGCATACTATAGACTTATAATTTTTTTTTTTTTTTGCTAAAAGCAATCCAATTACTTAAATCAGTAATGTTCAGTTTTTTCCATTTTGCGAGTTGCTGACAGTGCGTTTCCATAGGGAAACATTTTATCTCTTAAGAGTCAATGGTTTCTGGCCATGCTTACTTCTGTTGTAAGGTAATAATCAAAACACCAGACCAGATAAATACTAGAGATTAAAAAATATATATAAATCAAACAAAAATTGCAGCTATGAGCAAAAGCTTTGTGAAAAGTAGTAATCATATATCATAGCACTCAAATCAGAAAATGATCTTCTGATGCAGCTGGTGATTTTTTTTTAAATTCCAAATGTAATCACTTGTTAGTTATCATTAAAAATGGCACTGGATTTATCTTTTAATTACAACACTACAACACCCCAAAATATCAGTCCATAACCAGTATCCTACTTGTGATATACAGGGAACTGCTGTGCTGAATGTGATGTGGCTCTCTTCAAGATTTCTTAATCCAAATCCATTCACATCTTCCAATGTTAAGTGGAGCCCACGTGAGAATGAGAGTGAATGTGAGCATTAGAAGCTGAAAAGCCTCATTGCTATGATTTACATGCATTAGCTGTAGGCAGAAAGATAAGAATATTGATCTGAAATTTTTTTTCCAAGTGTGGGCATCAGCTTTTGGCTACCTGCCTTTTCCTCTGCAGTGATGTCAGTTGTTGGGACATGCTCAGTATGGCTGAGCCGCCCATAAATTTTTGTTTCATTTTGTCATGTGCAGCATTGTTTGCTTTGTTTTGTTTTGGTTAGACTTCATTTTTGTTTCTGGAGCAATGTTGTTAATCGTGCAGGCTCTTTGCAAAGAGTATGCAGTGACTGCAAAGATAGGGCTTTTTTTACAAAGCCGTGCTAGCGATTCCCGCACGGCAAAAGAGAGGAAGCCCATAGGAATTGAATGGGCTTCCTTTCATTTGCCGCACAGAGAATCGGTAGCACGGCTTTGTAAAAGAGGCCCATAGCATTCTATTTGTGAAGAGAGCGCACCATTTGTAAAGCGTTCACATTCTTTGCAAATAAAAGCACATAAAGAGGAGGGGTGGGGATTCTATATATGGTGCCTAAAAGATCCACATGGAAAACATTTTCACCTAAGTGTATTCTATTAGCAGCACCTAGATTTAGGCGCGGTATATAGAATATGCTTAGTAGGTATCCCAGCGCCTAAAACTACGTGCATCCATTCACACCAACAAAAACATGGCGTAAATTCCGGCATGTAGATTTAGTCACAAAGGGCCATATTCTGTACATGTGTAAATTTCAGAATGCTCACGAAACACCCATTTCCCCACCCAAAACCAAAACCCTTTTTGTCTGCACGTTAGAAGTTAGGCGCAGTGTGTTACAGAATATGCTTAGTGAGTTGTGTGTGTAAATTCTAATTATTGCCAATTAGTACTCATTATTGCTTGTTAAGTGCACTTAAAAACACTAATTAGTTTGTTAAGTTAATTAAGTTGTGCGCGCTGTTATAGTATCCACCTGGGTTTTGGCGCGAATCTTTAGGCACACTATATAGAATATGGGGGAAATGTGTTTTTTTCTGATTAGTTTTGTTTTTTAAAGAATGCCATGACATAGGATATTTCGTTGACATTTCCTATATCATTGCAAATGATCCCTGGGCCCCTGTATAGTGCATGATGTCTTCTAGGAGTGGGAGCAGTGGTGTGCTGGAGCCGGCTCGCACCGGCTCGCAAGAGCCGCTTGTTAAATTTTGACAGCTCTTGCGAGCCGGTTGTTGTTGGGGGCGAGCCGGCTCCGTTGCGGGAGGTAAGCATGGCAGGAGGGCGCCATCACTGGCCATGCTTACCTCCCCTGCCGCTCCGAAGCATGCACAACCATGTCCTTCGCCCCCCTCCGTCTTTTTTGAATTACCTCCGTCGAAGCGCCGCCATTTAAAGCCCTGCTGCGTGCTGGCTGGCCGTCTCCAGGCTTCCCCTGCTTGATTCGGAGGATGTTCGTGCCTTAGTCCCGCCTTCGCGAAAAAGGAAATGACGTCAGAATGAAGGCGGGACTAAGGCACGAACATCCTCCGAATCAAGCAGGGGAAGCCTGGAGACGGCCAGCCAGCATGCAGCAGGGCTTTAAATGGCGGCGCTTCGACGGAGGTAATTCAAAAAAGACGGAGGGGAGGGTGGGAGCGAAGGAGCGGCAGGGGAGGGAGGATAATCGCTGGATGGGTAGAGGGGGGCAGGGGAGAGACCTGCTGGGCATGGGTGGGTAGAGGGGGGCAGGGAAGAGACTTGCTGGGCATGGATGGGCAGAGGGGGGCAGGGGAAAGAATTGCTGGCCATGGATGGGCAGAGGGGGGCAGGGGAGAGATTTGCTGGGCATGGATGGGCAGAGGGAGGCAAGGGAGGAGAACAGCTGGCCATGGATGGGCAGAGGGAGGCAAGGGAGGAGAACAGCTGGCCATGGATGGGCAGAGGGAGGCAGGGGAGAGAATTGCTGGCCATGGATGGGCAGAGGGGGGCAGGGGAGAGAACTGCTGGGTATGGATGGGCAGAGGGAGGCAGGGGAGAGAATTGCTGGCCATGAATGGGCAGAGGGAGGCAGGGGAGAGATTTGCTGGCCATGGATGGGCAGAGGGAAGCAGGGGAGAGAATTGCTGGGCATGAATGGGCAGATGAGAGAATTGCTGGGCAGAGGGGGCAGGGGAGAGAAGAGAATTGCTGGGTATGGATGGATAGAGAGGGGCAGGGGAGAGAGGAGAGTTTCAGGACATGGATGGCAGGAGAGCAAGAGAAATTCTGGACATGGATGGAGGGGAGGGAAGGGAGAGAGAAGAAATGCTGGACATGGAGGGAAGATAGAGGAAGGAGATTAGATGAGGGAAAAGGAAGTGAGGAGAGAAACTGCACATGGATGGAGAAAATAGGCAGAAGCTGGATCCACTGTACAGTCAAGTATGCGGAGGACCAGAAATGAAGAAGAAAGGAGGAAAGAAAAGAAATAAATGGAAAAGAAGCCCTGGAAACGGAGTCAAGGGAACAGATAGAGAGCAGCAGAATCAGATACTGGACCAGCATGATCAGAGAAACAAAGTCACCAGACAACAAAGGTAGAAAAAAAATAATTTTATTTTCATTATAGTGTTTGGAATATGTCCACTTTGAGAATCAGGTGCTGAACGTTAAAAGTTTATGTTTATTTACTTATTTATGGCATTTTATCCCATATTAAACATGAATTAGATTGGAACCTGGGATCATTTAATTTTTTTTCTTGGAGAGAGTAATGTGTTGGCCGCGGCCCCCCCCCCCCCCCCCCCGGGTATAGCCAGCTCTGCAATTGTTTTTTTTGGGGGGGCACAGAGGTGGACGGGGGGCGCAGGGGTGGACGGGGGGGGGGGGCGCAGAGGCGGATGGGGGGGGGGGGCGCCGAGGTGGACGGGGGGGCGCCGAGGTGGACCGGGGAGAGAGCCTGTTGTTAAAAATTTACCAGCACACCACTGAGTGGGAGATAACAAATTTGAAAAATATGGTAGCAAGGAGTGGAGAAACAAATCAGATAAATTATCCCCAAAACAAATCGCATATCTTTGTTTGTTCTACACTCTCTAGCCCTATTGTTTTTAAACCTGAAAGATAGCTTTTTAATTGCTGGGCACCCTGAGTATCTTTCTGTGTTGCTTTTTCACCCATAACTAAATTTTGGAGACTTGAGCTCCTCGCAAGTTGGCAGCATGCTCTGATAAAGATACAGGGGAGACTCCCTATGACAAACCATTCATGTAAATCAACTGCTAAAACTGCCCCGGAGACTCCGCAACATCAGAGACAACCTGAGATTATCTCTCATTGAGATGTGACTGAAACAGCTCTGTGCATCTTCCGCTCTTTATAAAATATTTGTTATGTCCCTTTATTCTCTATACAGATCATTTTTCAGCACAACACTATTCTAGTAATGAAAAAACACATTAACACATTTTGCTTATCTAGAAAAAGCTTGCATTAAATTAGTATAATTTATGGATTTGAGAGAAATGCAAATTTGCATAAAAATAAAAATATGTAGTTTTTCCAAATGGTATACTTTTATGAAGTGATTTAATAGAAAAATGGATATGAAATTAAAATGGAATTGTTATAGAAGTGCAGTTGACATTCACTTGAATATATTATCAATTCAATATGATCCTTCCTATAACAATGAACGCCATGGTATGAAATCCTAGTCTGTTCATTTTTATTACCCTTTCATTTGGTGATCCGTTCTCATGTCTGGAACTAGGGAAATCTGTTCTTTATTCTTCTATAATTTCAAATACATTTTAAATCATCATTCTGGTTATTATGGGGACAGTTCTATAAATGGGCACCCTGAGGGCGGAGGGTATTTTCAAATGGAATCTAGGTGCCTAAGGGGTCCTTTTACTAAGCTGCAGGAAAAAGGGCCCAGCGGTAGCAGCAGGGGCCATTTTTCCCATGTGCCAGGGTCCTTTTTACCACAGCGGGTAAAAAGCCCTTAAAAATGGCCGTGTGTGTGTGTGTGGGGGGGGGGGGGGGGGGGGTAAGTGATCCTATGCTAACCCGGTGGTACATAGTAACATAACATAGTAGATGACAGCAGAAAAAGACCTGCATGGTCCATCTAGTCTGCCCAAGATAAACTCATATGTGTATACCTTACCTTGAATTTGTACCTGTCTTTTTCACCTGGCCAGCATGCAGCGATGCCAGATTACCGCCGGGTTAGCGCTATGCTATTAAATAAAAAATGTTTCCCAGCATGCCATTTCTGGTGTGTGCTCGAGCCAGAACTACCAGCAGTGGCCACGTTGGGCCAGTGGTAATTCCGGGATAGCATGCAGTAAGCCTGTTGGGTTTACCAATGCTTTGTAAAAGGACCCCTAGGATCCATTAAAGAATACTAACATAGCCCAGTATCAGCATGCCTAATATTTAGGTACCTGCACTTATACCACCCATAGAGCTGGCATAAGTGTGGGTCCCTAAATGTGGTAGGGCTATATGTAACTTACGGTAGTCAGTGAGTTACAAACATAAGTGGGAGCCCTACATAAGTCTCACCAATGCCCTGCCCATGTGTATGCCCCCTGCAAATATGCACTATGCAAGAATAGCTGCAACTTTATTTGGGCACTGGAATCCTTAGGGTTCATCATCATTTATTAATTGCCCCATTTGAACTTGTCACCTCAACTGAAATTCATTGGCTTCATGCTAGATATGGCTCAGGTGAAAGCCTTTCTCCCATCACCATGCTTAGGTGCATAGAAGGCATACTGGCATATGCATGTTATAGTTTATTAAAACTTACTATATCACCCAAACTAATTTGCAGATTTGGGCAGTTTACAATATAAAATGTGTGACCCCCCCCTGGAAAATGCTCTTGCTGTAGGCAAAGGGCAGGAGGAATTTCCGGGGGGGGTCACAAGAGTTCGGGGTTGGTAGTACCAGCCTGGTGGGTGGCGATGGAGGGAGATGGGGCAAGAAGTAAATAAAAGGGTTGCAAGTAGGAGATCAGGATCTTTTGGTTGCCCAGCCCCTGCCGAGACCAAGGAACCAAGAGGGAGTCCTAGAGGGAAGCCAATAAATTCTGTGGAGGTGGGACATTGTTAATCCCCACCAAATAGTCAGAGGGAACTGTTGTTAGTATCTTTCCAGTAAGGAGTCAAGAGGAGACGAGTGCCTGGCAGAAAAGGACACACCAGGTGGGACAGTAGTGTGGGTAAAGGAGCTGCATTCCCGAGAGAGGGAAAAATGCAGCCCCTCAGGAGAACAGCTGGACCAGGATGGGGACGGACTGTTGTTAAACAATAACCGGATTTGATTCTGTCTTACATAATAACATAGTAGATGATGGCACATAAAAACCTGTATGATCCATCCAGTCTGCCCAACAAAATAAATCATTACATATGGTATGTGATACTTCATATGTAGAAGTCACTGTCCTTGTTTTAAAATTTCTGAAGTTAACGTTGAAACCCCGAAAAAGCTCCACTGCCGCCTATCCAAATCTATTCAACCATGATCAGGGCAGACTGTGGTAGTTTGCTCGGCAGTGGCCTTGTTGACCAACTTCTGAAGTTGAATCTGTCCAGCCACAATCAGAACACAGACCATAGAAGTTTGCCCAGTACTGGCTTTGCTTCCCAATTACCGGTGTTGCTTCCTAATCTCCACTAAGCTTCTTTGGATCCATTTCTTCTAATCAGGATTCCTTTCTGTTTATCCAACACATTTTAAAATTCCATTACCGTTTTCATCTCCATCACCACCCATGGGAGAGCATTCCAGGTATCTACCACCTTCATGAAAAAATACTTCCTGACATTATTCCTGGGTCTGCCCCCTTTCAACATCAATTCATGTCCTCTAGCTCTAGCACCTTTCCGTCTCTGGAAAAGGTTTATTTGTGGATTAATACCTATCAAATATTTAAATGTCTGTATCATATCACCCCTGTTTCTCCTTTCTTCCAGGGTATACATGTTCAGGTCAGTAAGTCTATCCTTGTATATTTTGCAACGCAAATCCCATAGCATTTTTGTTGCTTTTCTTTGAACTGCTTCAAGTCTTTTTACATCCTTAGTAAGATACAGCCTCCAAAATGGAACACAATACTCTCAAGTGAGGCCTCACCAATGATTTGTAGAGGGGCATCAACACCTCCTTCTACTGGTTGTACCCCTCTCTATGCAACCTAGCATCCTTCTGGCCATGGCCACTGCCTTGTCACATTGTTTCATCACCTTCAGATCCTCGGACACCATCACCCCAAGGTCCCTCTCCTGTGCTGAGCTTATCAATCTCTTCTCTCCTATCTGGTATATCTCTTTTGGATTTCTGCACCCCAAGTGCATCACTCTACATTTCTTGGCATTACAAGTTGTGTATGGTTTACAGTGTCCATGTGGAAAATGGCACATTGGACACACCAAGTGTAGGATTAAATGTAGAATTGCTGAGCACTTGAGTAATCTGCGCTCTCATAAGATTGAAGCTCCCCTGGATTTATGCCACCATACAGAACAAGATCTGGCCTTTGTAAAACTGTTAAAAGTTTATTTGAATAAAGGAGAAATGGTGCAGCAATATTGTTATAGAAGGAACAATTTATTTTTAATTGGCAAACTATGACCCCTTGTGGTCTGAACAAAGAAATTGAGTGGTTGACTCTGCTTTAAATGTCCCAGAATCAAGGTTTGTGAAGTTCCTCATGTCTACTATGGGAGAGGGAATCACAGGAGGCTAGCCTTTGATGCTTTCCTCCTAGCTCTTCTCTATGCATATCCTACAATGCTGATCATACTGAAGACTCTCCTAAACTTAGAAAGGACAAAGGCACTATGAGGGCCTTTTCCAAAGTGGCAGTAGGGGGCTACTGCAACGAGTAGCATGTGCCAAATCGACACTACCGCCCAGGTAGCGTGCCCACCTAGCAGTAATATCGAAGGTGGCGCGCACTGTTTCCTGCAGTAGAAAATATTGTTCTATTTTCTATCATGGGTGGCGTTCCCGGCGGTAATCGGCAGCACGGCCACATTGATGCATGCTGCATGAGTGCCGCACATGTAGCGTATGAGTCCTTACAGCTGTGTCAATGGGTGGAGATAAGGGCTCAGGCAGTAAATAGCTACCTCTAATTCTAGCACACAGCCATTTACTGCCTCCACTGAAAAAAGCCTTTTCCCCAGCCATGGTTAAAAAATGGTCCAGTGCGCACCAGAAACATTCGCCCACACTACCGCAGACCACTTTTTACCGTGACTTAGTAAAAGAACCCCTATGATCCTTATAGCCCCATGCTCTCCTTTAGTACATAAAATGGTATGTCTGAATTTCCTTTACCACAAGTTAACAAAAAAAATACCAAAACATAATTATGGTATATAAATTAGAACTCTCAATGAAATGATTATCTTGATGTAAAAATAGCACTCCCTTTCATAAAAAATGGAGGAAAAAGGAAGTGGAATCTCAACAGCTCTAATGCCCTTGGTAACTAAATGACCACAGCTTTAGGCCAAAGAGATTTTCATCACAGCTTTCCATTCAAAAAAGAAAAAAAAATACCTATGTTCTTTTTCTTTAACTTCTATTTCCTTAATTTCAACTTTTTTAATCCCAAAATTTCAGTTTTCCACATCACTATCATTGAACTGTGTCATCGAGAAATATAACAATAGAATATATACTCATCATATTTACTGCTATTCCCAAAAGGTCTCAATTCTTCTCAGATTGTGACATTTGAATTGGTTCAGTCCGACATGAATAAAATAATCAAGCCAAAATATATCATATGGATAATATACATTTTCTCCCACTCCAGCTATGCTAAAAAAATATCACATGGCAAGTATGTAATTCCTCCAGCTTCTGTTACTCTACATCTGCTCATGGTTTCACCTGAATATAACGGACTTCATCAGGAAGAGTTATTTATAAAACACTGGCACAGAGAAGTTATAAAAAATCAATGACAATTCCTAATTTTTATAAAAAATTCAACATACCTTTATATACTTTACCCCAAACTAAGATGGGTCAAGCTGGTACCAACTATAACAAAAACGCCAGTGCATGGGCTATAAAGGAGAATACTATTTAAAGGTGCCTCAATGTATAAAATCAGTAAAATCTATTAAAAAAACCCAAAACAATCTTGCCATTCAATCTCCATATTGAGCACCTGGGGATATAAGGTATTTCACTGATAAATATATATAATACTCTCTCTACACTCGTCCTTCCCTACACCCCTTCCCGTGCACTCCGCTCCATGGATAAGTCCTTCTTATCTGTTCCCTTCTTCACTACTGCCAACTCCAGACTTCGCGCCTTCTGTCTCGCTGCACCCTACGCCTGGAATAAACTTCCTGAGCCCCTACGTCTTGCCCCATCCTTCGCCACCTTTAAATCTAGACTGAAAGCCCACCTCTTTAACATTGCTTTTGACTCGTAACCACTTGTAACCACTCGCCTCCACCTACCCTCCCCTCCTTCCTGTACACATTAATTGATTTGATTTGCTTACTTTATTTTTTGTCTATTAGATTGTAAGCTCTTTGAGCAGGGACTGTCTTTCTTCTATGTTTGTGCAGCGCTGCGTACGCCTTGTAGCGCTATAGAAATGCTAAATAGTAGTAGTAGTAATAATACTTCCTTGGGGGGGAGGGGGATTGGATGTTCCACTACAAAAATTTTTAGTTTTTGAATCGTATTAGATTTCTTCCGCCAGCGAACTGTAAGCAGTGGTGACTCCTTTTTGCATTTAATCACTGATGCATTTTCAATAATGCATAACCTCACCTTCCTTTTCGATTTACCAATGTATGTGCCCTGTTTAGAAAGGCGTGCTAGTGTTTTTAGCATGCGCTAAAAATTAGCACGCACTAACCGTTAGTGTGCAGTAATTTTTAGCATGTGCTAAAAATGCTAGTATGCCATTCTAAACAGGGCCCTATATTTATAAACAGGAAAATAAGATGGGGTACACTATTCCTTCAGAGTTGCAATCAGTGTACATTCTCAATCAATGCACTGAAGATACAGATGGATGTGTGAATTCAGAGATTTCCAATGCATAACCATAAACAACACATTTATGATGACCTCCCAACACATTTATAACAGCCTCATAGGAAACCTGCTCTGAGTGCACTAAATAATCTAGATATCTCCACGTTTAAATGCAAATCACAGCAAGTACTTGCAACATCTTCCAGTATTTATGGATAATATTTCTAATTTGAAAAGCCTCCAGAGAATCAGGCAGAAAACACACATATTTAGCATGAGCATCCTATCTTACTGGAGCTAATAATAATTGTCTATCAACATACTTTGCTTTCTTATAGGCTCATTGGAACTGGATAACGCTTCGCTAAAAAAACATAGATCTAGCCTGTTGAGCAAATTTTTGGGAACAGTTGCAGATTTGTTTCAGTTGCAAAATTTCACCAATAGGTATGTTATTATGTAAAAACCTAGGTCCCCATTTACAAAGGTGCACTAGCGTTTTGAGCGCATGCTAAAAATTAGCATGTGCTAACACTAGAGACACCCATGGATGGTTCTAGCGTTAGCGATCGCTAAAAATGTTAGCGTGCCTATAGCATTTCTTAGTAAATAGGGCTTAGGGCGATAACTGCAATAGTTAAGCAAGCTGTTATGATTAATCTATATCCTATAAATGGTAATATGTAACTCCCTCATTTTGAAAATGTTTAAATCTAAAAAACTTATTTCATGCATATGATCCAGTGACAAAATTGGTTCAACATTTAATACAGTAAGTTAGGCCATTCTATCCTCCAGAATCTCTTTGAGGTTCAGAATTCAATTCCTCCCTAGTGGGCCCATTTTGTCTTGTTTTCAGGTTGCCTTCCATTAAAAAAAAACAAACATAAAATTTCCAAAAGGTGTTGCATTATTTGTGTTTGCCCACTTTCAGTGTCATCTTGTTCTTCTTTCCTCCTTGTTAAAAGTAACCTTTAACTAGGGAGCCCCACGTAAGGACTTGCTATCCTGTTTTTCCTCAGAGAAAACCATAGAATCTGTTTAATAAGATGTGCAAATTAGCACTGTAAGTGTTACCACATTGGCATAATGGGAGGTAGGAACTGGACATTGCAGTTAGAACAAGGTAAACCAGGGGTGTAGCAACCACTGGGTGAGGCTAGCAAAAATCCAGAGGTTGCTCAGTGGTAGGAGCCACCTCCTTTGTCTAGACAGGCAAACAGAACCCCCCTTAAACAGTACAGAGGAGACAGAAAGAAAATAGCCGCATGGACCTTGGAATCCATAAGCATGCATAACTTTTCCAGTTACACCTCCCTCTGACATAAGACTTCACATCAGAGGGGGCGGGATTAAAAGGCATTGAGTGAGCACTTGGGCTCTAACATGTTGAGAACTATCAATCTAATGACTAATTTAAAAAATACAAACTCTACAGTCAGATTTATCTAGTGCTTCACAGAGGACGAATGGAAGAGACTGATAAAACAAGCTCTGTGAACCAAGATAGCATTGCTGGCCTTGGTATTATTTTATATTTTTACTTCTGTCTGGTGCTTGGAAGCTTTAAGTGACGACATTTCAAAGGTTTGTAAGAAATCTACTTAAGATTACAAGCCAAAAGAAATGTTTGCAGCTTGTTGGAGAAACTTCTGCACTTATAGAGAGTAATTCTATAAAGGGGCATCTTTTTTTGTAGCCAGTTCTATAAAGGAAAGTAGGCACCTCTTTTACTTTATAGAATTCTAGCAAGTCAAATATGTGCATGTAAATGCATGTGTCAAAATGGTCAAAGAACACTTGTAAATTATAATATCCTATAATTTACATATTCTATTTTGTACCCCAGTCAATTTACATCCAAATTCTACCCATATGAATGCCTATCTGAAAGTACACAACATCAAAAATTAGCATATAACTGCAATATTGCCATTACGGGTAGATGTGTTCACATACAGGTGTGGCATTTACTTGAGTACTTGCTGCCAAAATCTAGGTGTCCTTATAGAAGTATCACAGAGAGAGGGGGAGCAAAGCACTGAAAGCCAAGACACAAAAACAAAAAAGCACCAAGGGCCTTCAAGATAAAGGGGAATTAAAGTCTTTAATCATGTACGTTGATAAAACAATGCTTGAATGGACCCGACACGGTCCGAGTTTCGGCGCTCAGCGCCTGCGTCAGGGGTTGCAAGAAACAGCTGACAACATTCAGTAGTATTGTAAGAACAATACAATGTACTGCTATGCTGTGTGATCCCCTTCACATAAATTTGAAAAGATAGTTAGATTAAGGAAATGCAGTCCTTCAGTCGTGGACTCAATCAGCTCAGCCACTGCCCGACACCCCCTTACCGCCATGCTGCTGCCCCCCTACTACCACAGCCGACACCCCCACTGCTCCGGTCCTACCTGAAGGGCCCTGGTGGTCTGGTTGTCTCTGCAGGGGGGGGGGGGGTGAAGCATGTTCTTGCCTACCCACTGTTCTGCCACTATTTCCCTGCCTGCCGGCACCACCATGTTTTCAAAATGGCGGCCGAGACCTCCTGCGGTAGTCTCGCGGGTCTCGACAGTCTTGCGAAATTTCCGCAGGGAGTCTCGGACACCATTTTTAATGGTCAGTCCGCCCCTGGCTGCAGTTGTCTAGATCTTGCCTCAACGTTTCAGCCACAAAAGTGGAAATAAAGAAGAGGTTGGAAACTACAGGCCGGTAAGTCTGATTTCTGTGGTAAGTAAATTAATGGAAACGCTTTTAAAACAAAGAATAGTTAATTTTTTGGAATCCAATTGATTGCAGAAACAGCAGAAAAATGGTTTCACCTGAACCCTGTCTCCACAAATTTGGATTTTGCAGACACTTTTGGATCTGCTGGGACCTTGAGTACAGGCACATCCGGAGAAAAGACCCTACCCTAATTTGGTGTGAGGGAGCACCTCAGGGTCCTACTTAAGTACCACAGACATAACATCTCTATAATAGCTCTGTCCCTGATCAGCTATTCTCGTTACAGTGTGCCCACAACCCCCATATCTACTAGAATGTGTTGCAGCCAACCCTTAACCTATAAGATGACATGGAAAGGAAGGGGGGAGGGAAGCCCTTTGGGCAGTTTCCTCCAGCGTCCAAAATAGACAAGTGCCCTGCATGTCAAACATACCTACCTAGCACGTTGCAGGTGCCAAGGCACAGGAAACACCCACAGTGGGAATAAAAGCCACCTCCTCTGCAATCAGGGTACACAGCCCTAACCCGTACGCCAAATACATGTCTGACAAAGGAGTGTTCAAGAAGGACAGTACACTGACCACAGAGGGCCATCACAGCATCGGTTGCCCCCAAAATGGATGGTCTCTCATGCCTCTCCTAACTCACACTCATTGGATATACCATTGCCAGCTCCAAAGGTCAGTATGCTGCACTGTGATACAGCCCTCAATGCTCAAGCTGGGGTCCCCTGAAATCTCCATATTGTAGTGGGACCCCAACCCCCTTATGGAAACTCCAACTTCCCCTCCCCCTTGGGCACCCCTAAAGCATGGGCATGAGTCATGGGGTAATGTGCAGCCACTGCCATCAGCGAGGGCCCTAAAACAGCTAGCATGAGTACCCCACAAATAGATGCCCCAAATATTAGGTTTCCAACCTTGGTACCTGGAAACTTCCTTTCTCCTGGAGGTCTCAGCAGAGGTGGCCAGAAGGATGGGTGACTCCGACAGGGTCCCTTGCCATCTCCCACCCAGCATTGGGATGCACAGACACACCCACATCCCTGACAAAAACGATAACAATGGCCCTATCCATGCAACAGTGTAGTGCCATACTACCTCCCAACCAATGCCTGCTCACCCAGGGCCCTCCAGTAGGGGCAGAACCCATCATTCATGCCCAAAGCCAGACAACCCTCTCAGGTGACAAAGAGCTCTGATATCATTGCCTCTGAGGTTCCATGCTATGTCATCTCGTTGGAGCTACACCTCAGACATGTCTCCCAGGTAACAACTGCACCCAGTTGTCCCTGTCCCTGCATCCCAATAGCCATCTGCACCACTATGCAAGTTATGTAGGATGTGTTGATCTCAATGGTAAAACATTTATACACACAGGTTACCCTCCAGCTGCTGAACAGCCTGCTCATGATCAGGCCATCCAGGACCAGCTTGCCCTGGATCAGGTTGCCCAGGAGCAGCCCATCCCTAAGAGAGTATGTGAGGAAGTTGTGATGGACCCTGGACTCTGGGAGGTGCCACTCCCCTCACAACATTTTTATTACATTTATACCCCGCGCTTTCCCACTCATGGCAGGCTCAATGCGGCTTACATGGGGCAATGGAGGGTTAAGTGACTTGCCCAGAGTCACAAGGAGCTGCCTGTGCCTGAAGTGGGAATTGAACTCAGTTCCTCAGGACCAAAGTCCACCACCCTAACCACTAGGCCACTCCAACATCTGGAGGTCGAGGAGGGCTGGACCCCTGGAGGGACATGCTCCCATTGGAGAGGGAAGAAGGGGCACTGAAAGAGTCCCTCAGGCAGCTACACTGAAGGGTACAGCCTGAAATGGCTGCCATATCTGCTGGTGGGCCCACTCAACCAGACACCCTAGTCCACCTCCTGCTTCAAGTCTCAGCCACGCACAAAGACTTGCAGCAAGAGCTGGTGGCCCAATGGAAAATACTAGGCCAGATTGTGGCAGAGATAAGAATGTTTTGTGAGGAGCAGCCTTCTTCTACTGCAGGGTCCATTAGATCTCTGTCCATCAGTGCAGCCCTCTGGTAGAGCACTTGACATTCAGGAGGAGTTGCTCTGATTGTGGACACTTGTCTCCCCATCTGTCACCCCTTTCCTCACCCACTAGTTCTGCAGTCTCCTTTTGCCAGGGCTTGGCTAGTAGTGTTTAAATCACATCAACTGTCAGCCTGTCAAAACGGAACCTAGTAAGGTATTCCTGGTCAGTGAGTTCCAGGAAGTGAGTGCAGGGCCTGAAAACTCTGATAGAGATATCTCCTCTGAAGCCTCCCCTTTAAACTCTCATCCATCTCTAGCAAGGTAGCGTATCCATGATTGATGTGCAGGTGTCCCACCACCACAGGTGCAACCTACTGACCACAGAAACATCACTGTACACACCTCCACCTACTGCACCTTGTGAGACCCACACCAGCACACAGTCGTGACACATACCAGCTGCCCAAAACACTCATTCTCCCACCACCAAGAAACAGTCCTAAGAAACACAGCTCCAGCACACAGCACTCACTCTTCCATCACCGGCACACAGTAGTCACACACACACAGCTGCAGCACAGTGCACAGTGACAAACTGGGAGTGGACAAACAGAGGAACAATGCGAGACAGAGGACAAGCAGGTAGGGAGGTATAATGGGAGGTGTGAGAGTTTGGGAACAGTGAGGGTTTGGTAAGGGAAGAGGGCGAGATTCAGAGGAAGGGATGGGTATGGCTGGGGGGCTGGATATGGCTGGGGGGGCTAGCAGGTTTGGGCAAGGACTTGAGGAGGTGAGACAGAAGAGGCAAAGCAGGAAATGTGAGGGTCAAAAGATTCAGACTGGGGCAAACACACAAAGGTAACAAAGCATTCAGCAACTCTCCACTATTTCTCACAGGACCACTTCCACCTCTCCACTCTCCAACTCAGCAGATTCACAGATGGGTCCAAAGACAGGTTTAGCCTTACTCTAGATGCTTTTAAAGCAGGTCTAATTCTGGCATTTTTCTTTCTGCCCCCCAGGAAGTCATTTTGCTGTCCGTTATTGGCAATAAACGTTCATCACATAACATTGCCCATGTCACGCTCCTGAAACGCCCCCTCTGGGAACGTCGTCTTTTCAGCGGCTAGCAGATGTGGGCATGTTTTTTTTTGTTGTTGTTTGATTATACACTTTAGATGTTTTTCTGTGAGAAATATGTATATCTGCCTGTTATGCCATTTTTGGATGTTTTTCTGTTTTGAAAATGAACCCCTTTATGTTTAAGCTTTAATGGAAAACTTAGAAAGTATAATATAAAATAAGGCACCTACCTTTAACATTTCTTTATTCCTAGTCTTGCATTTTTGTTCATTCTGCTACATGAGGAACACATACATACAACTGAATAAAACCTCCAGGCCCATCCTCCATTAAATCACTTTAAACACAGGCCTTATTAAGAAAACATACTCCAGAAATGTGCTCTTTGTCAAAGCAGAGGAATATTTTGGTGCCTTGCAACATGTTGTAATGTTAATAAAGCTGCAGCCCTTGTTTGTCGAAAAGTGAGTTTGTAATTCATCTATTTGGTGTGACAGTGTTTGTGAAAAAGTGTGTGATTGTGGGAGGAGGATCAGATTGCTCCAATTCCTCTTATTATGGGCTATATTAGGTATTTTTCCATAGGCCCAGAATGAAAAAAATTCCTGTTTGAATAAGACTTGCTATGGCCTGGAATTTTCCTTTACATCAGTGTTCTGTGAGGAGGACTTATTCTGCAGGGTCCTAATTAAGAAAGAATAGTTAATTCAGAAGACCTTAAGCTCTTACTGCACAAGTATTTTAAAATATCTCTCTTGGGTCCTTGACTTAATATCCAAACTGCTTTCTGACCTTTAAAAACTAGTAGAATACCAAAAAGAGTCTAAAACTCAAAGAAAAGAAAACAGAGGCATATTTAAATGCATGCTTACATATTTAGGAGCCATTTTACTAAAGGGTGTTAAGTCCTTAACACATGGCTAGTGCACACAAACAGGCTGTCTCAGAAATGCGTCAAAGTGATTTGCAGTATTATGCTAACCCAGTTGTTACTGATTTTTTAAAATGTGGGAGGAGCATGTCATGGGGTGGAGAGTGGGCATGGACATGTTAGCCAGCTAGCACGTTATACATAACGTGTGTTAACTATGTAGAATTAATGCAGAAGCAGTTACTCCTGGATTCTATGTAGTGCGCCTAGAGATCCGAGCCAAAATCCAAGCGTATTCTACAACAATGTGCATATCTTAATTGGCTTAACAAACTAATCAGCGTTGATAACTCTTGACAAGCAAGAATGAGCACTGATTGTCAATAATTAGAATTTACGTGCACAACTCGCTAAGCACATTCTGTAATGCAGTGCACCTTACTTCTAATATTTGCAGGCTAAAAGGGGCATGGTTATGGGCACTTCATGGGCATTCCACCAAAACCCACTTCTCCTCTTCATCCACTTTCTATCTCAGTTGATAACACCCTCATCCTCCCCGTCTCATCTGCCCGCAACCTCGGAGTCATCTTTGACTCCTCTCTCTCCTTCTCTGCACATATCCAGCAGATAGCCAAGACCTGTCGCTTCTTCCTCTTTAACATCAGCAAAATTCGCCCTTTCCTCTCTGAACACACCACCCGAACTCTCGTCCACGCTCTCATTACCTCTCGCCTGGACTACTGCAACTTACTCCTCACCGGCCTCCCACTTAGCCATCTATCCCCCCTTTAATCTGTTCAGAACTCTGCTGCACGTCTCATATTCCGCCAGAACCGATATACTCATATCACCCCTCTCCTCAGGTCACTTCACTGGCTTCCAATCAGATACCGCATTCAATTCAAGCTTCTCCTTCTTACCTACAAATGCACTCAGTCTGCTGCCCCTCACTATCTTTCTACCCTCATCTCCCCTTACGTTCCCGCCCGTAACCTCCGTTCACAGGATAAATCCCTCCTCTCAGTACCCTTCTCCACCACCGCCAACTCCAGGCTCCGCTCATTCTGCCTCGCCTCACCCTATGCTTGGAACAACTTCCTGAGCCCTTACGCCAAGCCCCCTCCCTGCCCGTCTTCAAGTCTTTGCTTAAAGCCCACCTCTTCAATGCTGCGTTCGGCACCTAACCCTTACCGTTCAGTGAATCCAGACTGCCCCAATTTGACTGCCCCTATCGGACCGACCGTTCACTTGTCTATTAGATTGTAAGCTCTTTGAGCAGGGATTGTCTCTCTTTGTTAAATTGTACAGCGCTGCGTAACCCTAGTAGCGCTCTAGAAATGTTAAGTAGTAGTAGTAGTAGCATTCTGAATTTACACACATATTTATAGAATATGGCCCAGTGTGCCTAAATCTAAATGCTAGAATTTACGCCATGCTTTCGTTGGTGTTAATGGAGGCAAGTAATTTTAGGTGCTGAGATATCAACTATTTGTATTATATGTACTGTGCCTAAAACTAGGCACAGCTTATAGAATGCGCTTAATTGGCACTGATTTCCGCACTGATTTTTAGGCGCCATGTATATCTCCCCCTTATGCCTAAATAGGAGATAAATGCTCCTATGGAATTCTAGGCAAGTACTGCATGCTAACAATAACATTAGTACATGACCTGCAAAATAAAGATGAAAAAAAAATGTTATAAAGTGCTGTGTAAAATTTGCTGTTAGTGTGCAGTTAAATCCCATGTTAAAATGCACTAACTGTAAATTTTAGTGTAATTTATATAAGGGTCCCTTAATTTGTTCTAAAAAATGTCATATTTCCATTGATTCAATTTGCTCTGAGTCTTCCAAGACCAGACTAAATTTTCATCTCCTATCTTTAGTTAAGAGTAGCATGGATTTGAAATGTGCTACAAAGGAGACAGCGAAGGTGACTCAATGAAACGATGATGCTGTATGTGGTCTAAAAGATTTATTGGTCAACAACAATGACTCTATAGTCAACACAACTCGACACAGCCGTGTTTCGGCTCATCAGCCTGCCTCAGGAGTCTTCCTGTGTTGTATGGATGAATATATTGATGTTGCTTGTTGTGAATATATCAAGCCAAATCATTGCTACGAGTTTGGAGAATATTCAGAGTGATTTAGGAGTCTGTTTACTAAGGTGTGCTAGCATTTTTAGCGCGTGCACAAAATTAGCCCTCGCTAACTGTATAGGCACCCATAGGAATATTGTGGGCACCTATACAGTTAGCACGTGCTAATGGTTAGCCCGCACTAAAAGCACTAACGCACCTCTAGCATGGCTTAGTAAACAGGACCCATAGCTTGATATATTCACAGCAATCAACATCAATATATTCATCCATACAACACAGGAAGACTCCTGAGGCAGGCAGATAGGTCAAAACACAGCCATGTGAAGTTGTTGTATTGACCATAGAGCATTGTTGTTGACTTATAAATCTTCTAGACCACATACAGCATTATCGTTTCACTGAGTCACCTTCACTGTCTCCTTTGTGGTATTTTTTCTGACAGGCTTTTTGTTCTTCTGTATCTTTGTTTGAAATGTGCAAACAATTTGCATTCAAACCTAAGCCATTTCAGCCTTATATAAGTTTTGTGTAAATTCCAGAGTGCATTTAAATCCTCATGGAAACACAGTCAAATTCTATCTGATGGGTCTGAGGGAAATGTGAAGAAAACATCCAAAACTCTCAACCAGATCAGGAAAATTCACTTTTCTACATTTGTTGAGTTATTAAATGAACCTATTTTGAAGATGTTCGTAGTTCGTAATCTCAAGTATAGGCCTTGCTTTTTCTGAAAAAGTGAGAGGTTCACTGTAGTTTGCAAGTCTCAACAAAAATATAGAAGGAGAGGTATAATGAACTGAAATAGTATGTGGTATCATCTTGTGCATTAATCATTTGTGAGATGTTGTTTAGATAGACTGAGTAGCAAAGCTTATCCTAGTAACAACATCATTATTTTTTATTTGGGATTTAGCTCACAACTTTTCGTTAACAGCCCAGGGCCAGTTACAGTCAGCTACAGTAATTATTTTCCTGTCCTCAGAGATTAAGTAATCTTCATTTTTTCAAATAGAGAGGGGAATGAGTCTTTATCTGATATCAGTTTGACATTTCTAAGTATAAATTGGCTGATATGCATGGGCAATTACTTTTTTCATACCATTTATATTTTGTTTCATTAGTGAGTTTTTAAATTTTCTCTCTCTCTCTTTTTTAGTGTATACTATTGCACTACAAAATGGCATCTGCTGGCCATAGACCGATGCCATTTTGAAAATGGTGCCAACCTTGGATCAGCTTGTGCTATTGGTAGTATGGCACCAGTAGAGCAGGAGTGGAAGGAAATTTCTCATGCCCTCTTTGGACCAGATTCTATAAATGGCACCAAAAAATCGGCATGGAAAAAAAAAAGCTGCTAAGTGTAATTCTATCAAGGCTGTGTTGTCTTTACAGAATTATGCTTAGCTGCAGTTTCCACGTTGTGAGTGGGGTAAGATGCTGGGACAGAGTGAGGAGTCTAAGGGGTTATGAGGGCTGGCACCAATTCTTGAGACTTTTTGATTGGTTTGGTAGCATAGCCTAGTAGTGGTAATGGTGGTGGACGCAGAGCTGGCAGTATTCAGAATAAACTGAGAGAAAAAACAAATGACACTGTGTTTTTCTTTTGTTTCATTTCTGGAAAGAAAGTAGGGATGTTCCTCAAGATTGTCTATTTCATTTCAGATGCAAAAGCACATCTCTCTTGGCCAGCGCAAGATACTCATAATAAACATAAGTGATAAATTATATTATTTCTTATTTGTATACCTGGAAATCATAAATTGAATGTGGATATTTTTTGCATTTGCACAGTAGTTAACTACAGTAGTTCAGTAAGATATATATTTGTTTAGTGTGTTTTCTTTTGGACTAAAAAATATTTTTTTTATTTTTGTTCTGAGGGGGGGGGGGGGGGGGGTGTCTGGGGCAGAGAGTGGGCGAGTCCACTCCGATCAGTGCAACACATTACCATATGCTAATTGATTAGTGCAGGATTAGCCCATGAACCCTTACTGCCTACAACATAGGTGTTGGTAAGGGCTAACATGGTCATTTTTTTAATGGCCTCGTGAAACTTGAAACTGTGAGACCAACCCAAACTTCTGGCACCACGCAGCTCAAGACTGTGGGGTTATGAGTCTTGGCAGGGAAGCAGGGATTCCACAGTAAGAATCTGCAGCTGATGTCAAGTAAAGGAGAAGGGATTGGAAGAAGGCAGGGGAGGGGGGTACATGAGAGAAAGAGATTGGGTGAAGGCTAGAGGGGGTACATGAGAGAGAGAGAGAGAGAGAGAGAAGAAGATGAAGAAAAAGTGAGAGCCTGAATGAAGGCTGGAGGAGTGAGTACATGAGAAAAAGGGAGAGTTTGTGAATATGTGTGTGCACGTGTACATGTGTATCTTGGCCATCCAACTATTATGACCTAAAATGTGCTCCCAATAGAAAAAGAATGGACAAACCTGATCTAAACAGTTATGTTCTAGGAAACAGTCACTTATCTGCTTCCTAAATGCTTAAAGTCTTAAATCAGATAGAATGATGTCTGCATCATTTCTATGGGGACAAAGACCATGTACAGTTGAGGTGTAGTGATTCCTACGAAAGTAGTCAGGTCAAGGAGAAGAGGGTAGGACAAATTGGCTCTATCCAACCACAAGGGAGACGTGTAGATTTCAAAACCTTTATTGAGGAACATTCAAATGACTCGACACAGCTGCTGTGTTTTGGCGCAAACGCGCCTGCGTCAGGAGTCTACAAAATATTAAAACAGATATATACTAACATAATCAAAACCAACTGAAATTTTTAATACGGAAAAAAAAATAATTAAAAAATATATATATAATCAAATAAAACATATAAATAATGTATTAAAAAAGAGAGAGGGGAAAGATGTCACCTATGATAGTGATACCATAAAAATAAAAGTCATATTTTACATATAAAAACAAACCATGTATGATTAATATGAAATTTTCTACCCAATACACTGAAAAATCAATCTGATGACATGTAATTTCATTGCAAGTTGAAGACATATTTATTAGTTGACATGTGAATCTCAAGTGATTTAGTTCAGATTTAAATATATATTTTTTAATAACTGATTTGTAAACTCTGTATGTGTTAATTCTTTGTGACATCCCAGATTTGACTGGTCAATCTTATGTGGTTCGCTTTGAACCTATAGGGGTTTAGGCAGAATATAAATCTCAGGATTAGATTACATTAGGAACAGGAAGTATGCCACGGGCTGAGCCAGACATTATGTGGAGGGTGGCAAAATTCAGCTGCTCTCCAGAAAACTTAAACATGTAAGTTAACTCTGCAAAAAAGCACTGAAGTGGTGACACAGTGGTCCCACAAAATATGTATTCAATGGCACTTGTTAGAAGTATTGGCACCATTGCTGTTGAATACACCTATTAAATAGTAAACATGACATGACATACCATAATGACTCATAATTGGAACCATAATTCTTCATCATCTACTTAACAATCGGATTATTTTCTCCCTATTTAGTACTGCCTAATTTATCATGTAATTCATGTTCAATATGTGATACCAATTGCATATTCTCCCCTTTTTTACCTGATTGTTCATTATATCATCCACGTTTCTATATATATTACCAATTGTATCTGTACTCTGACATGGCATAAGTCATGACGGAAATTGTAAGCCACATTGAGCCTGCAAATAGGTGGGAAAATGTGGGATACAAATGCAATAAATAAATAACGTAATACCCCAGTGCTTCTGGTGGCTGTAGCCAGTGAATTTTATTGCTTTATTTTAACTCTGAAAAAACAATTAGAATCCACAGAATATGAAGTCCAATAGCCAGGAACTGCTAGAGGGAACATCTATAAGGTCATATATGCTTTTTGGTTTTAGACATTGAACCCAAGGAAAGTGAGCTATCAGTACTCTCGTGCACAGGAATTGCCCCCTGCACTTTGGTCAAATAGGTTTTTATGGGCATTATTTGTAAATCTAATCTAATCTAATCTGAGACTTGTAGACTGCACTAGTCCCAGCGAGATGTTCAAGGTGGTTAATAAATTAGGGCTCTGTTTACTAAGGTGCGTTAGTGTTTTTAGCGCGCCTACACTTAGTGCGCAAGCTAACCATGTAGGCGCCTATATGGATATTGTAGGCACGTACATGGTTAACGCACGTACATTGTTAACATGCATTAAAAACATTAACGCCTATAGTGCTGCTTAGTAAACAGGGCCCCAAGAAAGCTCGAAACAACATGAGCATCTACAAAATAAAGAAATAAAAAATAAAACTAACATTTATCAAATAAAAAAGCTTTCAATTTTTTTATGCAATACTACATCATTTGCCTCTAATCAAATATATAGAACTGCATTCCAAACTGAAATGGCTTGAAAGGAGAAAATAGCTTCAAAGTAACGCTTTAGTTGAACACCATTTCATGCAGGTAGTTTTAATAAAAAATTGTCCCACAACCAAGAAGAAGAAAAAATTATTTGAAAAAGATTAAATAGACAACTCAGAAGTACTTCCATACAAAACAGGAAAAATCATACAGCTTTAAAAAATATATGCATCCTTAGAGGAAGCCAAGAAGCCTTTTTGCATGATTAGATATTCTGTCACATTTTTTTCAAATGAAAGATCAAATGTACAGAATCTAATATATCCCCAAACCCCTGGACTCCTTATCAACTTTTAACTCTTTTCCATCTGGCAATGGTACAATAGCAGGAATAGTCTGTAAAGAATTAGAGAACCAGAGCTTTTGCTGAAGATACTTAGATGCCTGCATCATATCTTAGCAGAATCTGACTTCTGTACTGTAGTTCAAGCACTTATTATGCTCTTTGTGGATTTTTGGAAAGTTGCATGGCATGCCTGCATTTACCCTTCACTCTTTGCAGTTGGTTTTACACACAGCTTTATAGTTTATATTTGCCATGTCTTGTTCAGACCAGATTACTCTGGCTCTGATACGGATTCACTGATTGCCCATTGAACAACATATATAATATAAAGTGCTTATGCTCCTGTTTATATCATGACAATAACACAGATGACGGCGGTGATTTTCATAGGTTTTCAACTATGCTTATTTATGTTAGCTGTTTGCTATCTTCTGAGTTTGTGCATTATTGTTTGTTTTTTTTTGTTTATTGTAAAAGTTTGATTGTACCCCACCTTGACCCATGGCGACTTGGTGGGCTCTAAACATTGTAAATAAATACATACATTTCCCTTACATTATGTTAAAAGCTTCCTGCTGTTAAACCCAGACTTGCCTCTGTTCCTCTTCTGAAGATAATGCACCATTCTGCACATTTGCATTTGGAAGCAGAAATTTATCCTGAAGAATTACTGATCATTTTATAGTTGACTAGATGGAAAGCATCACTGCGGTTTTATGAAGTGTTACTTCAATTTTGCTAGCATTTTTTAACACTGAAATCACTTCTCTCCTATGGCCTGATGATGAAAGGTTGACGTGCCCTGGCTTGTGAAATGGTTTTTAGGAGCAACTGAAATATTTTACAGTTGTTTTTGGATGTTGTTACTGCTAAAAATGCAGACTTTCCTCTCTGCGTTTATGGGTTGTGATTTACATAAGTACTTAATAACTTCACCGACTGCAAAGGAAAGGTCAGAAATAAGACATATTAGGATCAAAACTAAGAGGAGGTCAACTTAAGGGCACATTCTGACTGATTCTGATTGTTCAGGTGGGGATATGTTTCTGAAGTTGATGCAAGAAATTTTTTTTTTATTTACAGGCTGCTAATTGCCTGTATTTAGCCTTAGAAAATAGTTCCCTTGGGGGCTTTTATTTTTCAGTCTTACAATGGTTGCTACTGAAATTTGACTGCTGTGAATTTGAAAAGAAGTTTGTTGTAGAGGCAAAAACTCATAACAAAAAAATTACAGACATATTCTAAGCAAGAAGCCAATGAGGGAGTCAGTTGGACTATTAGTGGTCCTTTTACTAAGCTGCGACACAAAGTGGCATTAGCACACCCTTGCGTGGGTTTTCCCCATGCACGAAGGCCATTTTTGCCACAGTTGTAAGTGTCCAAATTTCTATATTTTGTATTAATGGCCATGTGCTAATGTTAGATACAAACTACAAAATTAATGAGTGTATAATTATAGTACAGCAAGAGACCCTCACTGGATGCCCACCGGAAGGGTGGGAAGGCCAGATTTTAGGACTCAGGCTGTAAAAATACCAGCCAGGTTTAAAAATCTATGACTGGCTGCGCAAGGACTTGCTTTCCTGTAAGTTAATATGTGTCCCCGCTTGGGATCCATCCACTGGAATAATGATGGGTCAATTTACATACCTTTAACAGCTAAAATAACTGAAAAAGTACTGACTAGGCCAAGAATCTGTAAAAAGCAGGTCTGAACAATGAGTCCTAACACAAACAGGTACAACTGTCACTTTAAATCAGATGAACAAAATGGAGTCTATTAGTTTTGTATAGAAGGCTACAGAGGTTATACAGGGTTCTTAAGATGGCGTGAAAAGTATTGCGACACAGACAGATGTGGAACTGTTATCTCAAAGCTTCTCAAAACATGCTGATAAGACTGTGTGGGAAAGTATCATCTCAGAAATTGAGAGCTAGGTATCTCACCATTGACTTCTATGGAGAGTTTGTGTATAAAAGAAGGGACAATTTGCCATAGCTTTGGTATCCGCCCCAACGCTTATCTCAGACGGCGAAGCTCTGTCCGGTTGTACCCAGAATCTGTCTGCTGAATGTACCTGATTAAAGTCTGATGTACAAATAAAATCCTTATTCGAAATGATGATTTGTGGGCTTAACTTAATGATGAAAGGCTGTAAGTATAAATGCTTCTGCTGTATCAGGCTATCACTCGCTGCATTATATAACTTGTAACCTAAATCCAGTTTGTCATAAGGCTGGTATCTATTCCTTGCTAGTGCTGAGAGGCGGACTAATGCGGGTCTCTTAGATCTAACGTCTCTCTCAGTGGCAACTCCTCTTAGAACTTCACAACCCCCTGATTGCCCCAGTTCTAGGGCTATTTAGAGATGGAGTCAGATTAAGGTCATTTAAGCCTTCTTGGGGGGGCTTGGGACCCCTTAATTCTCAACATGAGGAAAAGAATCAGGCAAATGCTTAACCATATCCATGAAAAAAAGATTCTTTACATTTATATCTGCAAGCAATGAAAATAATATACAGGGAGGAAAAAGTCTCAAGAAACTCACAGCTAATAGCTGAAAGAGCAGAGCTTCTTCATCATTGGCAACAAAGACCTCCATGGTGATTTTAATTACTGATTGCAAAGTATAACTGACCAAAAGTTGTCAAAAGTAACAGCTTAAAATACTTAGCTGTACAGTCTCTAGTCTCTCTCCCAGCTACATCAAAATCAGACCGTGACCAACGGTGGCCAGCGTTTTGTTAAGCTGCGTCAGGGTCGATCGGTCAGAAAATATGAACTTCATTCAAAAATTGACACTAATTGGTGCTAATGTTGTCATTAGTGCATGGCCATTTTTAAAAATTACTGTGTGAACACTTACTGTCACCCATTTTGTAGGCAGTAAAGGCTCACGTGTTAATCCTGTGCTATCCAGTTAGCACACGCTAATGTGGATATGTAACTATTTAGTGCACTAATGCCACTACCACCCCCAAAAATATTTTGTAGAGCCTGGATTAGCGCATGCTAATTTGATAGTTATCGCAGGAAGTCTGAGTGGGTCCTGCAGTATACCATTTTAAGCTGCGTTAGGCGTGATTAGTGCCTAACACAGCATAGTAAAAGGGCTTCTTAGCCAGGATCAGGTGACCCTCAGGGGGAGGAATGCTGGCTTCGGCCTAACCCCTGGTAAGCCTTTTTTTGGTTGAGAGGTGCCCAGCTCTCCCACCGGTTGCCTTCTCAGGTGCCGTGGAGGACTTGCAGCTCATCTGCATATCCTCGGAGCCTTCGCCAGAGTGACTCCCAGGTCCGATCCACTTGGGGCCTCTGCTCAAGGTGCCGCGCGCCGTTGAAAGCTTTCCTTCTAATAAGTTCTGGGAGAAGAGGATATTTCTCTGGTAAGTGAACAAATTTTGCTTGTGCTTTCGGAACTTGAACATTGGGGTTTAAAGGAGGAACTGTAAGTTAGTGATAGGCTGATATCCTTAATACTTTAGCAAGTTTTAAATTACGGAAAAACTCAAAAAACACTAAGATGGAGTCAGCAGTCCAGCAGCGAGAGGGGTGCTATCCAGTCTTTTGCATTGAGTGTCACATGTATGATTATCTCCCAATTGGTGAGGTGTCATATGTGTGTGCCCGATGCAAAGAGCTCCTAGCTCTCAGAGAACGTGTCCGTTCCCTTGAGGCTAGAGTAGCAGACTTGATGGAGCTGAGGGAGACAGAGAGGTACATAGAGGAGACCTACAGGGATGTTGTAGAGAAGTCCCACCTCCAGTCAGGTAGCCCCTGTGCTACCTTGGAGGAGGGAGGTCTCCTAGAAGGAGAGCATCACCCTGGTGAAGTAGGAAGTACTCCTGTAGCCAGGACCTGCCCACCAGGGGATGTATTATCCTTTCGCACCGAGGATATATCTCCAAATGTTGCCCGGGAGGGAAAGGTTAGGACAGCTGTTGTACTTGGTGATTCGATCATTAGGCATATAGATAGCTGGGTGGCTGGTGGACGTGAGGATCGCCTGGTGACTTGCCTGCCTGGTGCGAAGGTGGCGGATCTCACGTGTCACCTAGATAGGATTCTAGATAGTGCTGGGGAGGAGTCCGCTGTCTTGGTACATGTGGGTACCAATGACATAGGAAAATGTGGGAGAGAGGTTCTGGAAGCAAAATTTAGGCTCTTAGGTAGAAAGCTGAAATCCAGATCCTCCAGGGTAGCATTTTCTGAAATGCTACCTGTGCCACGCGCAGGGCCCAAGAGACAGGCAGAGCTCCAGAGTCTCAATGCGTGGATGAGACGATGGTGCAGGGAGGAGGGCTTTAGATTTGTTAGGAACTGGGCAACATTCTGGGGAAGGGGGAGCCTATTCCGAAAGGATGGGCTCCATCTTAACCAGAGTGGGACCAGGCTGCTGGCATCGGCGTTTAAGAAGGAGATAGAGCAGCTTTTAAACTAGAAATGGGGGGAAGGCCGACAGTCGCTCAAAAGAGCATGGTTCGGGATAAGGTATCTTTCAAAGATATCACCATAACAGGGAAGATAGAGTATCCTGATAGTGAGGTTGCAAAAGAGATTGTAGTAGATCGGGTATCTTTAAATAACAATAAAAATCAGACAAAAGATTGCCAATTAATACTGTCAAGTACTAAGCATGATGTACTTAGGAACAACAAACATAGTTTGAAATGTCTATATGCGAATGCCAGGAGCCTAAGAAATAAGATGGGGGAGTTAGAATATATTGCACTAAATGAAAAATTAGATATAATAGGCATCTCTGAGACCTGGTGGAAGGAGGATAACCAGTGGGACACTGTCATACCGGGGTACAAATTATATCGTAGTGATAGGGTGAATCGGATTGGTGGAGGGGTAGCATTGTATATTAACGAGAGCCTTGAATCAAATAGATTGAAAATTCTGCAGGAAGCAAAACACTCCTTGGAATCACTGTGGATTGAAATTCCATGTGCAAAGGGGAAAAGGATAGTGATAGGAGTGTACTACCGTCCGCCTGGCCAGGACGAACAGACGGATGCGGAAATGTTAAAGGAAATCAGGGACGCAAACAAACTGGGCAACACAATAATAATGGGGGATTTCAATTACCCGCATATAGACTGGGGTAATGTAACATCTGTACACGCAAGGGACATAAGATTTCTTGATGAAATCAAGGACAGCTTCATGGAACAGCTAGTTCAGGAGCCGACAAGAGAAGGAAAAATACTAGACTTAGTCCTTAGTGGTGCTCATGATCTAGTGCAGGGGGTAACGATACGAGGGCCGCTTGATAACAGTGATCATAATATGATCGGTTTGATATTGGCATTGAAGGAAGTGAAACTAGGAAATCAAGTACGCTAGCGTTTAACTATAGAAAAGGTGATTACGACAAAATGAGAAAAATGGTGAAAAAAAGACTGAAAGGAGCAGCTCGCAGAGTAAAAAACTTGCATCAGGCGTGGATGCTGTTTAAAAACACAATCCTGGAGGTTCAGGACAAATATATTCCACGTATTAGAAAAAAGGGAAAAAAAGACTAAACGTCAGCCGGCGTGGCTAAACAGTAAGATAAAGGAAATCATTAGAGCCAAAAAACAATCCTTCAGAAAGTGGAGAAGAGAACCAACTGAAAGTAACAGGATAGATCATAAGGAATGCCAAGCCAAATGCAAAGCGGAGATAAGGAGGGCAAAAAAGGACTTTGAGAAGAAATTAGCGTTGGAAGCAAAAATACATAGTAAAAACTTTTTTAGATACATTAAAAGCAGGAAACCGGCCAAAGAGTCGGTTGGGCCGCTGGACGAAAATGGTGTTAAAGGGGCGATCAAGGAGGACAAAGCCGTAGCGGAGAAATTAAATGAATTCTTTGCTTCGGTCTTCACCAAGGAGGATTTGGGGGGGACACCGGTGCCGGAAAGAATATTTGAAGCGGGGGAGTCGGAGAAACTAAACAAATTCTCTGTAACCTTGGAGGATGTAATGGGTCAGTTCAGCAAGCTGAAGAGTAGTAAATCACCGGGACCTGATGGTATTCATCCCAGAGTATTAATAGAACTAAAAAATGAACTTGCGGAGCTACTGTTAGAAATATGCAATCTGTCCCTAAAATCGAGTGTAATACCGGAAGACTGGAGGGTAGCCAATGTTACTCCGATTTTTAAGAAAGGTTCCAGAGGAGATCCGGGAAATTATAGACCGGTGAGTCTGACGTCGGTGCCGGGCAAGATGGTGGAGGCTATTATTAAGAATAAAATTGCAGAGCATATACAAAAACATGGACTGATGAGACAAAGTCAGCACGGATTTAGTGAAGGGAAGTCTTGCCTCACCAATCTAATGCATTTTTTTGAGGGGGTAAGCAAACATGTGGACAATGGGGAGCCGGTTGATATTGTATATCTGGATTTTCAGAAGGCGTTTGACAAAGTGCCGCACGAAAGACTCCTGAAGAAATTGCAGAGTCATGGAATCGGAGGTAGGGTATTATTATGGATTAAGAACTGGTTGAAAGATAGGAAGCAGAGAGTAGGATTGCGTGGCCAGTATTCTCAGTGGAGGAGGGTAGTTAGTGGGGTCCCGCAGGGGTCTGTGCTGGGTCCGTTGCTTTTTAATGTATTTATAAATGACCTAGAGATGGGAATAACTAGTGAGGTAATTAAATTCGCCGATGACACAAAATTATTCAGGGTCGTCAAGTCGCAGGAGGAATGTGAACGATTACAGGAGGACCTTGCGAGACTGGGAGAATGGGCGTGCAAGTGGCAGATGAAGTTCAATGTTGACAAGTGCAAAGTGATGCATGTGGGTAAGAGGAACCCGAATTATAGCTACGTCTTGCAAGGTTCCGCGTTAGGAGTTACGGATCAAGAAAGGGATCTGGGTGTCGTCGTCGATGATACGCTGAAACCTTCTGCTCAGTGTGCTGCTGCGGCTAGGAAAGCAAATAGAATGTTGGGTGTTATTAGGAAGGGTATGGAGTCCAGGTGTGCGGATGTTATAATGCCGTTGTATCGCTCCATGGTGCGACCGCACCTGGAGTATTGTGTTCAGTACTGGTCTCCGTATCTCAAAAAAGATATAGTAGAATTGGAAAAGGTACAGCGAAGGGCGACGAAAATGATAATGGGGATGGGACGACTTTCCTATGAAGAGAGGCTGAGAAGGCTAGGGCTTTTCAGCTTGGAGAAGAGACGGCTGAGGGGAGATATGATAGAAGTGTATAAAATAATGAGTGGAATGGATCGGGTGGATGTGAAGCGACTGTTCACGCTATCCAAAAATAATAGGACTAGAGGGCATGAGTTGAAGCTACAGTGTGGTAAATTTAAAACGAATCGGAGAAAATTTTTCTTCACCCAACGTGTAATTAGACTCTGGAATTCGTTGCCGGAGAACGTGGTACGGGCGGTTAGCTTGACGGAGTTTAAAAAGGGGTTAGATAGATTCCTAAAGGACAAGTCCATAGACCGCTATTAAATGGACTTGGAAAAATTCCGCATTTTTAGGTATAACTTGTCTGGAATGTTTTTACGTTTGGGGAGCGTGCCAGGTGCCCTTGACCTGGATTGGCCACTGTCGGTGACAGGATGCTGGGCTAGATGGACCTTTGGTCTTTCCCAGTATGGCACTACTTATGTACTTATGTACTTATGTACTTCATAGATAATCAAGGGGTATAAAGTGCACTTACCAAACTAGTAAAAAGGGCCTGCGGTAGTGGTGGCAGCCATTTTTGCTGAGCACCAGAGCCCTTTTTACAGCAGTGGGTAAAAACACATGACCATGTGGGGGGGTGGGGGGGGGGGGGGGGGGGGGAAGCACTTACTGCTACCCATTAAGGTGTCGGTAAAGGCTCCTGCGCTACCCCGACAGTATATATATATATATTTTTTTAATCCAGTAATGCTGGAAATGGGGCACACTAGAGGCAGAACTATCACGGCAGCCACATTGGGCCAGTAGTAATTCTGGGTTTCTGTGCATTAGCCCTTTAGTAAAAGGGCGCCCTCACTGAGGACAAGGCATAACGGAGAGACCGGGAGGCCCTTTTATGGTACAGAAAGTGCTTTTAAAAAAATTGCCCTCCTAGAAAGTGGGCACAGGCCCTTTTAACAAGCAGTGATAGATTTACCAAATGGGTAGCACGTGGCAAAACAGCACTACCACCGGTAGGTCTGAGTTTGCTGTACGTTGTTTCCCACACTAGAAGATAATTTGTATTTTCTAGCGTGGGGGCAGGGAGTAGGCATTCCCAGCAGTAACTGGACAACACAGGCACAATGCTGCGCACTGCTCAATTATCACCGGGTTAGCGCATGAGCCGTTACTGCCTTCTAAATAGGTGGCAGTAAGGGCTCCGGCAGTAAATGGCCATGTGCTGTTTGATATTAATGCACTGCTATTAAGAACTCCTTTCTCCTGCCACGGTGCAAAGCGGCCTCAGGGGCCCTTTTACTAAGCCGCGTAAGCGTCTATGCACGCCAAACACATGCCAAAATGGAGTTACCACCTGGCTACTGCATGGCTCTTGCTGTAATTTCATTTTTGCCGTGCATCTGAAAAACAATTTTTATTTTCAGACGCGCATAGCGGACGCGCGCCAAGTGGCATCTGATGCGCATAGGTCCTTACTGCCCAACTTCTTTACCATTAGGTCTATGGCTGGTGGTAAGGTCTGAGACCCAAAATAGATGCATGGCAATTTTCATTTTTTCACAGGTGCGCTGAAAATTGATTCTGCGCATGCCCAAAACCCGCGCCTACACTACCGCAGGCCATTTTCAGTGTGCCTTTGTAAAAGGACCCCTGAGTGAATAAGGAGCAGTTGTACATTCTCAGTTCATGTATAAATTATTCCCATATGTGTAATTTGTAACATTTGGTTCACAGAATATTAATCTGTGGGCTCCAGAGGATGTCTCCTTGTTGTCCTTCAGTGTTCTCAAACTCATTCATGTTGTATGAGGTCTCATGAAAACAGAACATCTACTTTGCCACCCCAATTATTCTTTCAGAATAATGAAATTGTTCTCATAATTTTTTTTGTATCAAAATACCAAATGTAAAGAAAAGATGGGGTGAACTTTGGCAGAGGTTACATGATAATTTTTATGTAAGCCACAGAAAGCTTGAATTTTAATTTAATCTTAACTCTTGATCTAAAGGGAAACCTCACAATTAGAGGCAACTTGCATTAATAATTAAGGGTGAAAGAGGGCAAGGCTGCTTCTGATGTTGCATGAGAAGTGTGACAGCCTTTAATCATTGCACTTTGAAAGGAATTTTTCCATCAGTCTTTGAAGATGCACATTTTTACTGCTTTTGGAAAGTGTGGGTCTTAAATACATCCCATACTCTTTGGTCCAGGCTCATTAACATGAGTTGTCTATAGAATACCAGCTTGGAATAGCTAAATTTTGGATATGTACATCCTTGCCCTTTGGTAGAGGCAGCTGTGACCTGGATATCTTGAACTAATGGAATTGAAAGGCATACATTGCACTCTACTGTAATTTTATATTTTCGACTGAATTGATGTCTGGATCTATCATGAAGAAAAAGCACAGATGATGGAATTAATGAGCACAATGTGAATGCATCAATAACTCTCCCCCCTCCTCCACCACAACACCATTTGATACTTATAGAAATGCGAAGACACTGGACAAATTATTAGCTAAACAACTTATGTGGAAACTCCTTTTAATGTGGGATCACTAAGCTAAGGAATCACCTTTTATGTAAATGGAATAATCATGTATTCTCATGAAAGGGTTATTTTGTGCATTTGCTTTAATTTATAAATGCTCAGTGTGTACAATTACACTTTTGCATCCTCTTGAAGAGAATAATAAAGTAAAACCAAACAATCCATTATCTGAAAAACTCTACGGTGATTGGAAAGGATAAAAGCTCTAGGGCTAAATCTCTGAAACATTTCTCCCACAGATGTAAAACAAAAAATTGAAACTTTAGTGATCTATGTCACTAGATAATATTTGTTATCCCTTCCTTTGAAAACTAAGGTGTTATTCCCCGGATTCTACAACAATGCACTTAACAATCTTAGGGGGTCTTTTACTAAGGTGCGCTGGCATTTTTTAGCGCTCGCTAAAATAGGCACGAGCTAAATGCTAGAGACGCCAATGTATTCCTATGGGTGTCTTTAGTGTTTAGCTCATGCCTGTTTTTAGTGTGCACTAAAAATGCCAGTGTGCCTTAGTAAAAGACCCCCTTAAAAAGCTGAGTGCTGATAATAGCACTTAACAAGCAATAGCGAGCACTAATTGGCACTGATTAGAATTTAGGCGCACAAGTCGCTAAGCATTTTCTGTAGTGATGTGTGCTAAACTTATAACGCATGCATGCTAAAAGGGGCATGGTTGTAGGTGTGGAAATGGGCTTTTCTTGGGCGTTCTGAAATTTACATGCCTGGTTATAGAATATGGCGCAGTGTTCCTAAATCTACATGCTAGGATTTATGCCACATTTTCATTGAAATGAGATTGAAGGGGGGGCAGACTCAAGAAAAATGTCTGGAAGTATTTTTTTCACGGAGAGAGTAGTGGATGCTTGGAATGCCCTCCCGCGGGAGGTGGTGGAAATGAAAACGGTAACGGAATTCAAGCATGCATGGGATAAACATAAAGGAATCTTGTTCAGAAGGAATGGACCCTAAGGAGCTTAGCCGAGATTGGATGGCAGAGCCGGTGGCAGGAGGCGAGGATAGTGTTGGGCAGACTTATACGGTCTGTGCCAGAGCCGGTGGTGGGAGGCGGGGCTGGTGGTTGGGAGGCGGGGATAGTGCTGGGCAGACTTACACGGTCTGTGCCCTGAAAAGGACAGGTACAAATCAAGGTAAGGTATACACAAAAAGTAGCACATATGAGTTTTAGCATATCTTGTTGGGCAGACTGGATGGACCATGCAGGTCTTTTTCTGCCGTCATCTACTATGTTACTATGTGTAAATGGATGCGCCTGGATTTAGTCGCTGAAATATCAACTAAGCGTATTCTATAATCAGCACCTAAATCTAGGCACCGATTACAGAATATGCTTAGTTGGTACTGATTTCAGTGCTGATTTTTTAGGTGCCATATATTGAATCTCCTCCTATGGGGATCCTTTTACTAATCCATGGTTGTCAAGCCTCTTAAGACTTGTTAACTGTAAAGTCTCAATATCTTGAAGTATAACCTTGGCACACCAGAACACACCTGAAGTCTCTTTTTTTTCTGAAGTTTCTTTTATTGAATAAATACAGATAATTTACTCACAGTCAGATGTTCAGAAGTATTGCCCCAGGGCACAGAGACTCCGTAATTCTAAGAGCTATATCAGTGGTTGGAGGCAGAAATCTGAGGGGAGGCAGCTTTATTACAGAGGTGAAAAAATAGTTGAACAGGTAGAAGTAGCTCAGAGCTGAGTGACTGGAGAGTGTAATATCTCATTAGGAAGATATATTCAAGGTAAAAAACCAAGTTCGTTCCAAGGAGTGAAGCAGGACAAGTGCTGTCTGAAGCAAGATGGAGAATGTCTCATGGCGAGAGAGACAGGGAGGTCAAGAAGGCTCACATAGGCCCAGGGAAGAGGAGGTAAAGACCAATAGGAACAGAGCCTGCCACCAGGTGGCAAGGGTGGACCTAGAGGACGGCCCTCGATTGGAGGGAAAGGTTATACCTGGCTGACCTTTCAGGACAGAGATAGTAAGGATGACCAGGAAATGATAGCAGGAAGATAAAGGAGCCAAGCTTGGCTGAGAAAGAGAGAAGGTCTGGGCAGTAGCAAAAACCAATGGTAACAGATCTTATACAGACAGGCAGGAGTGGCTGCATTGCCTGTGAACTACATTAAGCACAATGCATTGCTCACGTATCTTTGCAGTGAGAACTGCAGCAATGAAAATCCTTAGAAGTGAGAATAACAGCAAAAGCATTAAAAACATTTTAGGATCACATTATAAACTAGTGCGAGGCTGTCAGAGGACAGAACAATGGTAGCACTAGCATGTGGCTACTGTGTGCTAAAAAGCACTACCACAGGATGCGCTGAGGTATCCCGTGGTAGTGTGCTCACTCTAATCCTGCGATGACAAATATTTTTTTATTTTTCAACGCAAGAGGTATGCCTATGGGCAGAGAGTAGGCATGCCCTGTGCTAATCAGGTGGCATAGGCACATTGCCATGCGCTGCCTGATTACCGCACGATTATGTGGGAACCTTACCCCCTAGTAAATAGGTGGCGGTAAGGGCTCCCATGGTAATGGTTAGCACGTGGCCATTAATGGGGGGAATAGCAAATGCAGTCATTTTGTTCTTGTGCTAAAAATGGTCACAGCGCATGGTAAACCACATGCTGACAGCAGTACTTGTCACTTTTTAGCATGGCTTAGTAAAAGGGACAAATAAAAAACCAAACAGCGAAGATGACTAAAAGTAAACAGAAGACGCTACAGATAAAAATCCAAAATTTATTGATCGGTAAGACTCGACACAGCTGTGTTTCGGCCTACAGGGCCTGCATCAGGAGTCTTTTGCGATCAGAGAAATCAATTCTTGTATTCGTCTTACAGTTGTGGATCTTGTTGTGGAGCTGCAACATCTCTTACGTCTGTATAAAATAGTGCTCTAGAAAGCTTTCTAGTCTCGAGTATGGACCCGGATCGAAAATTGGTTTACATACTCGAGATTAGAAAGCTTTCTAGAGCACTATTTTATACAGATTTCTTTGATCGCAAAAGACTCCTGATGCAGGCCCTGTAGGCCGAAACACAGCTGTGTCGAGTCTTGCTCACTGATCAATAAATTTTGGATTTTTATCTGGAGCGTCTTCTGTTTACTTTTAGTCATCTTCGCTGTTTGGTTTTTTTATTTGTATCCCTGCGAAGACTTGTTTCTTCTGTTTTTATATCATTAGTAAAAGGGACCCCATAGGGCCCTGTTTACTAAGCAGCATTGTAGGCACGTTAACATTTTTAACGCGTGTTAACTATGTATGTGCCTAAAATATCCCTATAGGCGCCTACATGGTTAGCGCATGTGCTAAGTGTAAGCGCACTAAAAACACTAATGCACCTTAGTAAACAGGGCCCTTAGTTTGGTTTCATTAATTATTGATTGAAAAAAAAAAAAACAGAAAACAAAACAAACAGAAAAGATGAAGAAACATGGACAGGCCCATCCAGGCTGCCCAATTTCAGCCCTGGTGGAATATTATAGACCTCAAACTTTCCCCTCACTTCTTCACAGGTAGAGATCATTAGTGTTTATCTCATGCTTTCCTGAGTTCTATTTCTGTTTTGATCTCTTCAATTGTCACCATTTAGTGTTGTTATATCCATCCATTACTCTAGCCATAAATCCAGTATCAAAGAATTTCATTATGTTAGAACAGTCAAATGATGTTAGCTTTGTTGATACTAAGGGGGATGTTTACTAAACTGAGTAACACAGCTAGTGATGGTGGTAGTGTGTGGTAGCTATCACATGCTAAAACCAGCCATTGCACCACTGTTGAACAGAGAGCTATGAGGATCCTAAAGAGGGCTGATAAGATTCATCTTTTTAAATAGGGATCTGGAAGTCTCGGCAACCATTTTAAAGAAGATGCAGCGCAAGAGGGTCAGCGCCAGTGGGCAGGTAAGACTGCCCCGAAGAATCCACTAGACCACCAGGGTGGCTTGAGGTATGTGCCGGAGGGCACCTGTGGCTCGGGAGAGGTCTGGAATATGTGGAAGGGAGGGTACTGTAAAAAAAATCAAGGTTATCTGTTTCCCCTTCCTTGCGCAGCCAGATGCTTGTGCACTCAAAACAAAGCAGGCAAACCTATGAGCTGCTGCATCCATGTTGTCTTTCTTTATTGTTGGAATTTTTATTTAATCTCACTTAGATTTTCAAACATGCCAGTTTGTGCATACAGATTGTACACAGAGGAAGTATAATAACAGGGTAACTTTTTATAGGTAGAGTAGTAATTTGTTATAAATTGTAATTAGTGTTTTCATTTGGAGGGGCTGGTTAAAGGGACACCCTAGTACTGTTATATTTGTGCAGAGATTTTTTTCTCCTGGTCAAGGGCCACTAAACAGACATCATGTTATGAGAATCAGATGCTCAACATTCAGAGTTTCTATTTATTTACTTATTTATGGGATTTATATCCCACATTAAACTTGAATTTGGTTGAAACCTGGGAGCATTAAAATTTTTTTTTTACTGTGCCTACATCACAAGAAAAAAAGATGGCACGTGGGAACTGCTCATTTTGCTTTGTGGAATACAGTGGTATATTATAAAAATGCACTTGTCTTTTTTTATTACTACTATTTCACAGAGAAGGTATTGAATAATGAGGGAAGTCCTTCATGAGAGCTGTCCAGAATCCGTCTAAATGTGTCAACATTGTCCAGTTCAGCACACTATTAGCCAGCAAGTTCATTCAACGTTAATTATGTTCTCTGGAAAATAAATCTGTTGGCTCAAGCTGCTTGCTATGTGAATATTCAATCACTGTTTCATTATGGCTACCAAGTATTACATATTAAGAACATTTGTTTTAATTCATTTATCCAGTCCTTATATGCACATGGTTTTGCTTTTTAAACCCAAAGGTTTCCTATGATAGCATTGTGCTTATTTGAATTAGTTTTCCTATACAAGTTTTGCTTGATTTGTCTTTATTTGAAATAAAAATTTTTTAAACACATCTTGTTCAACAAGGGGTGGGGCTAGGTGGGGGCGGGGGTCCTACCGAACTGGTCTGCACAGGGCCCCACAGTTGGTAAGACTGGACCTGATATCAGACACAATTTTCTATTTTTCATAAATCTCAATTGGTCTTCAGACCACAACACAGTACTGAGACGGTCATAACTACATTGATAACAAAGTTCAGAAACTTAATATGCCAAGGTCATAACATACTCTTACTACAATTTATGTCAAGTGCGTTCAACCTAGTAGACCACACAACACTAATGGCCATGCTAGATCACATGGGAATCAGTGGTGCAGTAGCTGCATGGTTCATTGGCTTCCTAGAGACCAGATCCTATATTGTAAGGATGTCTAACCAACTATCAGCTTCCTGGATCTCTGAGTGTGGGGTACCACAGGGTTTCCTAATATCACCAACACTGTTTAATGTAATGATGGCTCCACTCTGCAAAAAACTGGAATAAATGGGCTTCAATCCATTCATATATGCAGATGATGTCACCATCTACATACCTTTTCACAACAGTATCACAGAAATACTGGACAAAATCAAAACGGGTCTGGACCTTATGAAACATTGGGCAACAACCTTCAAACTCAAATGAAATAGAGACAAAACCAAATTCCTAATTCTATCAAGCCCACACAACCCCACATCATACCAAAATTTCACAATCAACTGTCAAACATACCAAATTGAAACACAACTAAAAATACTGGGAATAATTATTGATAAAACATCTATCACTGGACAGTCAAGTATCAACAGTAACATCAAAATGCTTCAAAACACTATGGAAACTGAGATGGATCAGAGACTTATTTTCCGAGAGAATAATTTTGGATAATGGTACAATCACTCATACTATCACAACTATACTACTGTGATGCAGTATATACAGGGTGCAAGGAAAACACACTAAAATCACTTCAAACAGTACAAAACATGGCAGCTAGACTGATATTCAAGAAGTTGAAATATGAAAGAGCAACTCCACTGCTCAAAATACTGCACTAGCTGTCAATCAAAGCAAAGCTACTCTTTAAGGCTAGCACCCTCATTTACAAGATACTATTTGGCATGTCCCCTGAATACATTCTAGATATGATCAAACTATCCCCAAGGAATGCAAGCCCAGAAACCAGAGGCTATCTACTCCTCCACCTACCCAACTGCAGAAACATAACCTTCAAAACCATATACACACTAGGATTTAGTTATCTGTGAAACTGAATACCAAAGCTCACAAGAGGCATCACCAATTATCTTCAATTCTGAAAAGAACTGAAAACATACCTCTTCAAAAAATTCTACAGCTAACTACATACTACTACTTAGCATTTCTATAGCGCTGCCAGGGTTACGCAGCGCTGTACAATTTTAGCATGGGGAAGGACAGTCCCTGCTCAAGAGAGCTTACAATCTAAAGGTTACAAACTATGTAGTCAGTGTAGGTAACTTACAACTTATGTAGTCAATGTAGGTAGCTTATAATCTAAAGGTTATAAGCTATGTAGGGAAGGTGGTTAGGCGCCAAAAGCAAGGGAGAAGAGATGGGCTTTGAGTAAGGACTTGAAGATGGGCAGGGAGGGCGCATGGCGTATGGGCTCGGGAAGTCTGTTCCAGGCATAAGGTGATGCGAGGCAGAGGGGGGCGGAGTTTGGAGTTAGCGGTGGTAGAGAAGGGTACAGATAGTAGTGATTTGTCCTGAGAGCGGAGGTTACGGGTAGGAACGTACGGGGAGAGGAGGGTAGAGAGGTAAAGGGGGGCAGCAGATTGAGTGCACTTGAAGGTCAATAGGAGAAGCTTGAACTGTATACGGTAGCAGATCAGGAGCCAGTGAAGCGACTTAAGGAGAGGGGTGATATGAGAGTATCGATTCACGCGGTAGATAAGACGTGCGGCGGAATTTTGGACAGATTGAAGGGGGGATAGATGGCTAAGCGGGAGGCCAGCGAGAAGAATGTTGCAATAGTAAAGACGAAAGAAATGAAAACCTACCTCAAAAATTCCAAATCTAATTATATAAGCTATCGCTGTCCTCTCTATAAGCTATCAATGTCCTTTCTACCTCCTAAGAACCATAATTGTAAATTCACCTAACTGTAAATTGTAAGCCACTTTGAACCGAAATCTGTTTTTGGATAACAGTGGGATATAAGAACACATAAATAAATAAATTAGGATCCCAATGGATTTCCTAATGTATGTATCAGTGCAGGGTCTGAGATACCTTCATCTTAAGTGCAGTAAAACTCAATGGCAGCTCATTCCTTGCCCAGAATTTTAGGCAGTGATGAACCACTTTTTTCAGTAATAGCCCAAGATGAGAATACTTTAAGAAACAGCAGGTATTTCCTGTCTCTTGAGGGTTTAACATCGTGTATACCTGAGGCAAAGGAGGGTTAAGGGGTCCTTTTACTAAGGTGCGCCAAAAAATGGCCTGCATTGGTGTAGATCAGTGTCATAGGAAGGGGGGGCGGTCCGCCCCGGGTGCACGCCGCTGGGGGGGTGTCGTCTCCGTTGGTTCCTTGCTCCCTCTGCCCCGGAACAGGTTACTTCCTGTTCCGGGGCAGAGAGAGCAAGGAACCAATGGAGCCGACGCAGCTCCCAGCGACGTGGGCTCGGGGCCGGATCGGTTCTCCCGCCCGCCCCTCGCTGCCAAAGTAAGTTACAATGCACCCCGGGGGGGGGGGGGGAGAGTGCGCGCCGGAGGGGGGGGGCACCATGCTGCTCCCGGGGGGGTGCGCGGTGGTGACCCGCCCTGGGTGCCAGGTGCCCCCGCTATGGCACTGGTGTAGATGCATGTATTGGATGTGCGCAGGTCCATTTTTCAGTGCGCCTGCAAAACAGGCCTTTTTATTTTTGGCCGAAAATAGACGTGCGGCAAAATAAAAATTGGCACGTGTCCATTTTGGGCCTGAGACCCTACCACCACCCACTGACCTAGCGGTAAAGTCTCATGCATTAACTGGGTGGTAACGGTCTATGTGCATAGAATGCCAATTACCACAGCGACACGCTTAGTGGATGCAGGTAAAAAATGAAATTACCACCCGGGCCATGTGGTAGCCAGGCGGTAGTTCAAAATTGACGCATGTAGGACATGCATATGTGCCTACATGGCTTAGTATAAGGGCCCCTAAACTTGCACAGGGTATGAGGGGTATAATTGGGATTAGAACCCAGGACTTCCTGGTTATTAGCCTATTTCAATCAGAAAGGTTACTCCTCCGATGTCCGATGTCCACGTGAGTCCTAAATGCAAGGTTTTGTATGTTCCTTCACACAGTGTCTTGCGGTGGAGTAAGTTTGTGCTGCAGTTGCTGGTGTGACACAAGAATTGAATCGAATCTTTTTTGTATGTTGAGTTGTAACATCCTGTATGTTGAGTGAAACATCCTGTTTCTGCTTCCACCCATTGTTGGGGGAGTTATATTGGTTGTTTGGGAATGTTCCATGTAAATGAATAATTATACTCTATCGAGCCGAGATTCAAAGGCAATTGTATGTTCACTGGCAAATGGAAAATTAGCCTATCTCTATATTTTCCCAAAAATATACAGATATCAGACTGCTGAGATTGCTAAAATGTCAGATATTAACCATGGGCCTGATATTCAGCTAGTGACTTTTATATAGTCCTATTTATGCGGTTGACCTGGCCGGTTAAGTGCTGAATATTGGCACTTAAGTGGCCAAGTGCCAACAATGTCCCTGGAACGCCCCTAAAATAGCTGGTTTTCAATTCAGCTCTAACTGGTTATTTTCAGTGGCACTAACCAATTAAGTGCCACTGAAAATTAGCGTTTATTTATTTATTTATGAACATTTATACCCCACTTTTTTCCACATTAAGCAGACTCAAAGTGGCTTACAATGTACAGGAATCAATTACAATTACATCAGATAAGGTAAAAGGAACAGCGTAGGAAGAAAAAAGGGAAAGGATGAGAGTCTAAAATGGACTGTGCAAATCCAGACGCTGAGATGGACCAGAGTGGAATGAACAGCTCACGGCCAGGCAAACCAAAATTGGGAACAGCTGTAAGACCCAGTAGGCGCAGACGAAGTGCAGAAGCAGTATGCGGCCTGGAGAGTGGAACAGCAGGAGGCCGATAGTGCCGGCGGGGCCCGAGATGTCACTTGTCCCGGCAACAACATCACACAGGAACAGGGACCACTGCCAGCAGGATTCAAAAGCAGCAGACCCCCGCAGCATCCGGCGACTCAAAAGGAAGCAAGACCCACACAAGGTGCAGCCATTCCCAGAAAGTCTCCCTAACGGGAAGCAGGCCTCGATGTCCAGCAGCTGGCAAGAAGCAGCGCAGAAGACAATCGCAGCCAGAAGGTCAAGCTGAGATGCCAGCAGGCCGATGGAAAGGCTGGAGGAGAGCTGGGTCAAAGGAACACCAGGGACGAGCCGATCAAAAGTCAGACAAGCTCCCTGCATCGTGGGGAGCCGGACCACGCTCACTGGATCCCAGAACCGCACCGCCGATGTAATCAGGCTTGCAGCCGGTCCGCTGATACGATGATCCAGGATGGAGAACCTCACCCCCCTGATGCCTTGGTCCAAAACAGGTGGCAAGGCAAAAAATCAGACCTCTGCGGCACCCGAGGAAGCTGACACGGGCAAAACTGGGCCAATATAATGTTAAACAACGGGTCTGCTCCGCGATGGTATCAGGTTTAGCCCCAAACAGGCAATTTAACCAGCCAGGAGCCATTTCTGATTGGTTAAATCATTGTGAAAATTGACCCCCATATTTGTGTGTGCCATATTAAGGGAGGAGTGAGGGCAGATCAAAGAATAATCCAGATAGCAGTGATTTTCAGCCATTATCCGGATAAGATATGATTAGTTTAGGCTAAACAACAATAGGGATATCCTGAAAACCCCCGACTGGCTGGGTGTGCCCTGAGGACTGGGTTGAAACCCCCTGCTCTAAGGGGAAATGTCCTGCTGATTGTATTGGCTTTACCATCTAGCATTCCCACCCCTCCAACTGCTCAGCACAACCTTCACTAAATAAAGCTGGCTCCACATTTTAAAGCCTGTGCTATCATCCATCAAAAGATTACACACCTGGCCAGTGAAATTTGAAAACAATCTTGATGCTGGTTCTGAAGAGGATGCAGCATATCTTGAGAAAGTGTTCATGTGCTGCTATGCGGTACATGAGCTGGATGTTGCTAACCTCTGGGAAATGGTATGTGTTTCTATACTGTGAGTTTGTAGATAAATATATCTGAGCTGCTCACTGGGCATTTATTTCTGGCCAAAAGCTTCCAAGCACAGTTGTTAAAGTGTTCAGCTATTACCCTAAATGAAGAACAAGGTACAGGCCATTTTTTGAAGTGCATATGGAGAAAATAGATGTATGGTGGAAGAGAGAATTAACGGGAAAGATGTGGATGTGTGAGAAATGAAGGGAGACAGGGGGATTGTATTTCAAATTATTTCTTCACTGATTTCAATCAAACTCATTCTGAGAGTAAGATAATTATTTGCAGAAGTGAAGTAAAAGAACAGTGACTTCTGAGCTGTTGCATGTCAGCTTTTGACAAGTATAATGAAAGCATCTGTCCACCATTATGCATAACTTGCTTGAAAGATCTCACCTAATTGCAGTTTTTATTAGCAGAATCCCTTGTACATCGAAAGAAAAAAATATGACAAATATTAACAACATGGTTGACTGTATAAAGCATGATGAATCATTTGTCGGTTATCACCTTGCCGAGCCTCCCCATATTTCACTGTTGGGATTTGTGCAAACCACTGATACCACAACATGAAAATGGCCCTTTCACTAAACCGAGTAGTGCCTATGCGCACCTAATGCGTGCCAAATTGGAGTTACCACCCGGTTACTGCGTGGCCATTGCAGTAATTTCAATTTTGGCGTACGTCCGAAAAATATTTTTTTATTTTCTGTCAAGTGGCATTTCACGCGCGTAGACCATTACCACCCAGTTACCATGTGAGACCTTACCGCTAGGTGAATGGCTTGCAGTAAGGTCTCAGACCCAAAATGGATGCGCGGCAATTTTCGTTTTGCCGCACGTCTGTTTTTGGCAAAAATAAGGCATTTTTTTGTAGGTGCGCTAAAATATAATTCTGTGCACACCCAAAATACGTGTCTACACACTACTGCAGGCTATTTTTCAGCATAACTTAGTAAAAGGACCCCTGAAATTTTATATGTTTGGAAACAAATGCTACTTTGGCAACCACATTTATAGTACATTAATGTTGAAGTATACAATAAGCTTGTGTGGACACTGCAAGAGTAATCGCTTCCATTTTATGAAAGCTACGATTGCTGAAGCTTTACTTTGAATAACATGCTTGAGGCCACTCTCACCAATATGAGCCTATTACAGTGAACCAGGATAGCTTTTTTTTTTTAAATTTAAATTTGTACATTTTCCTGTTGAAATCTGTTTTGAGCAATAAAATTGTTAAGTTGAAAGGTTTCCATACAGTCTTTTTACCATACTTTGAAGGCAACCTCTGAAGGTGCCCGTGAAATCTGAGTATAATCTCATGCCCTATCAATCATAGGAATGAGTTCAGAACCCTGCTCTCTGTTTTGCTACGGTATCGGCATAGCCTCAGTGCCATTATTTTTTTATGGTATTGGACTATCCTTACAAGTTATTCATAATGTATTCTGTTTGCAATCCCATCTCTCATTGACTTAAAAATAAAAATATATCAACCTGCAGCTATATTATTTCAGCTCTCACAGCATTTTTATAGTTAGTAATTTTCGTTCAACAGAAAGAACCCATTTTTATCCAGCCCATCAACCGAAATACAAAGATTGCTGTGTATAATATGTATTTGAAGTTCACCTTGACACAGTTACTCCATTTTTTAACTCATTGAATAAGTTTGCCTAATCCAGAGATTGAATCCAAACATCACAAGTGGAACTGTTTTTTTGCAGGGTTGTAACAGAGGATGTGTAGAAGAAATTAAACCAGAAACAGAACAATGTGATGTTAATGAAACTGAGACAGAAGCATGTCTGAAATTTTCTAATTTGATATAAATTTTGCTTCTGCTTCCCAGAAACATTACTTTCCCTGCATCTGGGCAATACTCCAGGTCCCCAGTAAACCTGGAGAAGGCTGTGAGAAAGTTCACAATGCAAATCCAGTACATTACTGAGCAATATTATCAAAGGGGTATCCGTGTTAGTGTGGTGTAACAAATTGACAGAGGCAGGTAGCATCTTATAGAGTAAAGGGCTCTTTTACCAAGCTGTGGTACACAGTGGCCTTAGGGCCTCTTAACAAACTGTGCTAGCGGTTCCCCCATGGCAATGACGATGAACCCCATGAAGCCCATTCAAACTGAATGGACTTTGTCAGCATTGCCATGTCAGGATGCTAGTGCAGGTTAGTAAAAGAGGCCCTCAGTGTGCTAAGGCCATTTTTACCACAGCAGTAAAATGGCCTATTTTCCATTTAAAAAAAATTAATACTCATGTATTAATGTTGCCATTAGCATGCGGCCATTAAAAAGTATTTACCCTGTGAGCACTTACTGACTAATAGTTTGTAGACAGTAATAGCTCAAGCGGTAATCCTGCCCTAACTAGTTACCACAAGCTAATATAGATGTGCTGATTAGCGCAGGAATGCCAACACTCCACTCCCTGTCCCCCCCCCCCCAACAACAGTTTCAAAATATTATTTAGAACTTAACGCAGGATGCCTGAGGATGTCCAGCAGTAAGCTATTTTAAAGATGTGGTAAGCGAGAACTAGAGCGTATCGCAGCTTAGTATAAGGGCCTGTGAGTTATTGAGGAAAGAGCGGAGGAGTAGCATAATGGTTGATGCAGAGGTCTGAGAACCTGGGGACCTGGATTTAATTCCCACTACATCTCCTTGTGACCTTGGGCAAGTCACTAGGGCTGCTTTTACTAAGCGGTGGTAAGCCCCATGCGGGCTTAGTGCTCACTATATAGGAAGTACCGCTGGGCTACCGTAGCAGCCCGGCAGTACTTCCCACCCCTAGCTCGCCAGAGTATACCCAGCGGTACTCAGGCAGTGCTGTATGTTGCCCGGTTACACCGGGTTAGTGCAGGAGCCCTTACTGCCACCTCAATGGGTGGAAATAGGGGTTCTCCCCTGAAATGTCTGTGTGGCAAGTGCTTTACTTGCCGCATGACCATTTCCTGTAGGAAAGCTAGACTTCTCTTTTGCCCACTGTGGTAAAAGGGGGCCTCGGTGCACGTGAAAAACATTCGACGATGCCAGTGCAGGCCCCCTTTTGCCGCAGTTTAGTAAAAGGGGCCCTTAAACCCTCCATTGCCCCAGGTACAAAATTAGATTGCGAGACCACTAGGGACAGAGAAAGTACCTGTATAATATATGTAAAGGTGATATATCATCTTTTCATGATGCATTTAAGAAAGTAGACTCTCAGGCTTATTTTCGAAAGGGATCGCCGGCGATCTTCCAACACAAATCGGGAGATCACCGGCGATCTCCTGATCCTGGCCAAATTGGTATTATCGAAAGCCGATTTTGGCCGGCTTCAAGTGCTGTTTCTTTGCGGTGCTGGCCAACCTTCAAGGGGGCGTGTTGGTAGGGTAGCGAAGGTGGGGCGGGGGCATGGGTACAAGATGGCCGGCTTCGCCTTATAAAGGAAAAAAAGAGGCCGGCTCAAACGAGCATTTCGCCGTCCGGACTTGGTCCATTTATTTTTAGGAGCAAGTTTGGAAAAAGTGTCCCAACTGACCAGCTGACCACTGGAGGGAAGCGGGGATCACCTCCCCTTACTCCCCCAGTGGTCACCAACCCCCTCCCACCCAAAAAATAAAAATAAAACTTTTTTTGCCAGCCTGTATGCCAGCCTGAAATGTCATACCCAGCTCCTTGACAGCAGTATGCAGGTCCCTGGAACAGTTTTTAGTGGGTGCAGTGCACTTCAGCTAGGTGGACCCAGGCCCATCCCCCCCTACCTGTAACACTTGTGGTGGTTAATGTAGAGCCCTCCAAAACCCCCCAAAACTCACTGTACCCACATGTAGGTGCCCTCTTCACCCCTTAGGGCTATGGTAATGGTGTAGAGTTGTGGCGAGTGGCTTTTTGGGGGGGGGATTTGGGGGGCTCAGCACACAAGGTAAGGGTGCTATGCACCTGGAAGCTATTTTTTTTTTTAAATGTTTTTAAGTGCCCCCTAGGGTGCCCGGTTGGTGTCCTGGCATGTGAGGGGGGCCAGTGCACTACAAATGCTGGCTCCTCCCATGGCCAAATGCCTTGCATTTCGCCGGGTTTGAGATGGCCGGGCCCGGTTTCCATTATGGCTGAAAAACGAAGCCGACGATCCTTCTCTAAACCTGGCGAGCGATTTGGCCGGCACCAAGCATATTTCGAAAATACATTTGGCTCCGCCCGCTTACGGCACCGGTCCCGAAGATGGCCGGCGCCGTTCGATTATGCCCCTCTCTGGTACTTAGAATCTCATGCTTCAATAACTTGCTTAGGTATAAGATGCCATCTGCTTCTATCATAATCAGTGAACAATGTATCTTAAATTCACACACAATTATTTGATACAGCAAACTTAAGACTGCCACACTTTTTTCTCATCACTGAGTATTTATTATATATAACAAATACATGAAAAGGAAAAACTATATTGTGTGATATAAATAGTTTATTTACATTACAGAAAAAACATCAAGACAATGTATACTATTTCAAATATATCCATACATAATCAAATATAGCTGTAATACATGTTTTCATTGGTGTAGATTACCACAAATGCAAGGCAACATGTGTTGATCTCTTTTCTTATCCTTTTGTCTATACGAGTTTTTAGTCCGAGTTCTCTGCCATCAGATTTGCCATTGTGGAAACATGCGTTCATTAAATTAACCTGGTTGAAGCTCTTGTTGTGTTGTCTGAACTGTAGTGTCCTGTGTTTTGCTTTTGTCTATGGATTCTGTTGCTTCTGGGACATTTCCTGTAAAATAAAAATATACAACTTAAGTTCAGAAATCTGAGTACAATAGCAATGATTTGAAAGAAGGCTTTTTTTTTTTTTTTTTTTTTTGACCAGGCAAAGATCAGTCCTTCAGTAAGGTGGAAAACTATTGTTTTGTTGGATCTACCTGAAATATAGTTTATTCAGTAAGAGTGATTAGTGGATACTGGGGTCTTTTTACTAAGGTGTGCTGAAAAATGGCTTGCGATAGTGTAGGCGCGGGTTCTGGGCGTGCGCCGATCCATTTTTCAGCACAACTGTAAAAAAGGCCTTTTAAAAATTTTTGACGAAAACGGACGTGCAGCGAAATCAAAATTGCTGCACGCCCATTTTGGGTCTGCAGCCTTATGGCCAACCATTGACCTAGTGGTAAAGTCTCATGCGGTAACGGGGCAGTAATGTCCTACGTGCATCAAATGCCATTTGGCACGCATCCGATATGTGCATCTGAAAATTATTTTTCAGCCACGCATATCGTACATGCGGCAAAAATGAAATTACCACATGGTAACCAGGCGATAACTCCATTTTGGCGTGCGTTGGGTGCACGTAGAAGCTTAAGTGGCTTAGTAAAAGGGCCCCATTATTAGCAGTCCATTTAATTATTAGGACTAGTCTGAAACAATAAATGTTAGCTTAAGGGTTGATTTCCAAGAGCCACTTAGAAGTCTGGCCATGTTTAACCAACTATTTGTAGGATTAATTTCATCCACAACTTAGTCAGCTGAAAATTAGCCTAAACTTAGCTGCCTATATTCTAGCTGACTGATAGTCAAGACCATGTTGTCTTCTAGCTTCTTAAGTTAGATCATTAAAGAAAAAGACCCTCCCCTTCTCACTGAAGCTCTGATGTTGGTAATGATCATCATTTCCTAGTAATAATAACCATTTTGGACCATGGCAATTTCCAGTGTCTCTAAAGCCTCAGTGGTGAAAATAGCTGTCCCCAACCTTGGCAGTCCCTTCTTACCTGCACAATCATGCTGATAATAACCATTCCCAGTGAACTTAAAACCCACTCGGCCACTCCTCTATCTTGGATGCAATGGGGGCTATGCCTACCATCTTTCTGCTTCAGTATTCTTAGTTCTTGGTGTTGAAGTAGGAAGAAGGTCATAGGCGCCCGGTATAAGAGGCTTGGAGAGGCTAAGCCTCCCCCCTGCTGCAGCAGAATGGATCAGCTGTGGAGTCCAGCTGCTCTGAGGGGATTAAATTGTTTATTTACCTCCATCCTCACAGCAGGAGCTGCAGTGAAAACCCTCTAGCAGTTGTAGAAATTGGTTTATGGTTTGTTTACTTTACTGCTGGGAAAGCAGGGGGGGTTGGCTGGAGGTGTCCTGGGTTGCCAGGGAGATATTTAACGAGGATGACTTCCTGACCTGCACTGAGGACAGATAGCAGCAGAACAGATACTGGGCCAGCATGATCAGAAAAAGTCACCAAACAAGGTAGAAAAGATCATTTTATTTTCATTATAGTGTTTGGAATATGTCCACTTTGAGAATCAGGTGCTCAACATTATATGTTTATATTTATTTACTTATTTATGGCATTTTATCCCACATTAAACATGAATTAGGGTGTTTTGTGGCTCTACATGATTAATTGTGATGATATGATCCCTTGTTTCATATTGTTGACAGTCTGCATTTTCCCTATGGGTGGTATATTGGTGTATTAGGTCTGCCCAGTGTAATATTTATGGTACAGTAAGGTTCTGATTGTGTTTTTGGACAAAGTTGTGCATAGTGTTTTGCAGTTGAGCGATTGTGGTTAGAATATGCTTTGAGCAACCACTTTATTCTTTGACATATGATACATATTTAATATCTAAATTTAATAAAAGGTATTAATTGTGACTTTTATTTTTATTTATTTATTTTTTCTGCGTGTTATCAGACAATTATGGATTTAAGCTCCACCCCTGGCCCCAGCCCTAACCCCGCCCCCTTTAGCCTCCGACCGCCTATGAAGAAGGTATATCAATTCTTGCCTCCAAAATAGGACAGGGAGTGAGGTAGCTTTAAGATGAGCTACTGGGCACTGTTCCCTCTAAGCTGAGTGGGAGTCCTCCACATCTTGTCCTACCTGTGGGTGGTGCTGTTACACTACCACATTTTCAATAGTGAGGGACAGGCAAGCTCTGCAGGGCTCTAGGAAAGCTGTTGCCCATAGTGACTGAAAACATAGGGGTCCATTTACTAAGCCGCATAAGCGCTTACGAGCGTCAATTCTGAGTTACCGCCCAGCTACTGCATGGCCCGGGCAGGAATTAAATTTTTGACACCTGTCAGAAAATATTATTATTTTCTGGTGCGTGGGCGGTAATCAGCATTTGGATGCTCATTGACCATTATCGCCCGGTTAACGCATGAGACCTTACCGCTAAGTCAATGGCTGGTGGTAAGTAAGGTCTTAGACCCAAAATGGACGTGCACCAATTTTCATTTTGCCACACATCCATTTTTGTCCCCCCCCCCAGGCATTTTTTACAGGTACACTGAAAAATGATCCTTCATGTGGGCAAAGCACGTCTGTACACTACTGCAGGCCATTTTTTAGCGCACCTTAGTAAAAAGACCCCATAATTTTAAAGCACCACCTCTCACTGGTATCAATTTAGTTGGAGGACTCTCGCTCAGCTTAGAGAGAACAGTGCTACTGTGAGAGGGTGATGGGGTGTATCACTGGGATCCGAGTTGCTTATTTTTTTGTAGGGATGAGGAAGAGGCAGAAGAAGGTCACCAAGGATAGCTAGAATTAAGCTAGTTATCGCTGTACACAGGTATAGTCAGCAAACTTAGGGGCTGTTTTATTAAACCATGCTAAGTGCTAATGTGCGCTTAACGTGGGAAAAAAGGCCTATCGCAAGACGCAATAAAGTGTTTTCTGGTAGTTTGTCTCTTAGCACGTGCTATTTATGATTTTTTAGCATATTTTTGGAGGGGGATGGGCATAGAAGTATTAGCCAGATAGCATGCTCTTATTAGCGTACACTAACTGGATATCACAAACTTATACATTTTTTGCAGGTACCATGCACTAATGTGAACATTAATACATGACCTGTTAAAAAGTTTTTTAAAAGTTTTTTAAAAACTTTTTAGGCTGTGTTAAGGTAGGCTTAGTGCCCAGGAAAATCCCGCATTAGCAGATGCTAAGCCAATTTTGCTGTGGCTTTAGTCAGTTAGGAGGCAATTCTCTAAGGACCTGGTTAAATTTAGGTGGCAAGATTCTATGTAAATGCCAGTAGTCAAGTTGTGCACATGTGCATACATGACCATTTTGCAACTACGCGTTGTTCTATAAGTAGGTGTCAATATTTGATGGTGTAGATGGGCGTTCACATGATTGTAGTTTGGGAAGAGCATGGGAGGATGTACATTATAACATATTGTAATGTGCATACATTCTTAAGCAATCCTAGTGTGAGGATTTACACAAGTTCTATGGGTGGTGTAAGTCATCACCCTAAAATATAGGCATGTGTTGTACCTCTTACACTACTAGTATTCTATAAAGGAAAGTAGGTGCCTACTTTTCCTTATAGAATAGGTTCCAAATAAGTGCATTCATGGCACCTAAAAATAGATGCTTCTGTGTATAATTACTCTCTATGGGGCCCTTTTACTAAGCTGCAGTAAAAAGGGCCCTGCGCTAGTGGTTGGGGCTGTTTTTGCCACAGCAGGTAAAAAGGCTGAAAAAAAATACATGGCCATGCGCGGTAAGATTGCTCTTTCCACATGGTCATACGGGGGGGGGGGGGGGGGGAGGACATTTACCCATTGAGGTAGTGATAAGGGCTCTCGCACTAACCTGGTGGTAACCAGGTAGCACGAGGCACTGCCTGATTACTGCCAGATAACCCCCCTGAGGAAATAGTTTTTGAATATTTCCGCTAGTGCTGGAAATGCCACATGCTGGGGGAGGAACTGGTGCCCGCTAAAAATAGGTGCACGCTAAACGCTAGAGATGCCCATAGGAATACATTGGCGTCTCTAGCATTTAGCGTGCACCTATTTTTAGCACGTACTAAAAATGCTAACGTACCTTAGAAGAAGACCCCCTAAATGGACACCTCCGGTTAGGTGCCCAGGAGGGGCATAATCGAACGGTGCCGGCCATCTAGATGGCCAGCGCCGCAAAAGGCGGTCCCGAACCGTATTATCGAAAAAGATGGTCGGCCATCTTTCGTTTCGATAATACGGTTGGGGCCGACCAAATCTCAGAGAGATGGCCGACCTCGGTTTTCGCAGATAATGGAAACCGAGGCCGGCCATCTCAAACCCGGCCAAATCCAAGGCATTTGGTCTTGGAAGGAGCCAGCATTTCTAGTGCACTGGTCCCCCTCACATGCCAGGACACCAACCGGGCACCCTAGGGGGCACTTCTAAAAATTAAAAAAATAACATAAAAATAGCTCCCAGGTGCATAGCTCCCTTACCTTGGGTGCTGAGCCCCCCAAATCTCCCCCAAAACCCACTCCCCACAACTCTACACCATTAACATAGCCCTTATGGGTGAAGGGGGGCACCTACATGTGGGTACAGTGGTTTTTAGGGGGGGAGTTTAGAGGGCTCCCATTTACCACCACAAGTGTAACAGGTGGGGGGGGGGGGATGGGCCTGGGTCTGCCTGCCTGAAGTGCACTGCACCCACTAAAAACTGCTCCAGGGACCTGCATACTGCTGTCAGGGATCTGGGTATGACATTTCAGGCTGGCAAAAAATGTATTTAATTTTTTTTGGGTGGGAGGGGGTTGGAGAACACTGGGGGATTAAGAGGAGGTGATCCCCGATTCCCTCCGGTGGTCATCTGGTCAATTGGGGCACTTCTTTGAGACTTGGTCGTGAAAATAAATGGACCAAGTGAAGCCGGCGAAATGCTCTGCAGAGCCGGCCTTTTTTTTCCATTATCAGCTGAAGCCGGCCATGTCTTAACAATGCCCCCGTCCCGCCTTCTATACCCTGCGGAAACGCCCACTTTAACTTTGGCCGGCTCTACGACGGAAAGCAGTTGGAGCCGGCCAAAATTGGCTTTCCATTATACTGATTTGGCCGGCTTCAGGAGATGGCCAGCCATCTCCCGATTTGTGTTGGAAGATGGCCGGCGATCTCTTTCGAAAATAAGCTGGCAGGTGTCACTATAGAATACACTATAGTATAACCCAGTGTCAGTGTGCAAAAATGTATGCACTCACTGTTGCACCAATAATAGATCTGGTGTAACTGTGGGCACCTAAATAAGGTTGAAATGCGGGTAACTCACAATATTTTGTGAGTTAAGGGGTAAATTCTATAAGTGGTGCCTAATAATCAGTGCTGGAAATTTTATGCACTATTCTAATAAAGGGTTCGCAACCTTTATAGACTACTACTTACGACATAAACCACGCCTAAATTTAGGCACCAGCAATTATGCCTGCTAAAACTTGGCATAAATGCTAACGCCTAAATTATGTGCGGTTCAGCTGAATTCTATATTTACGCGTACAAAATTTTGAAATGTCCCAAGCCACTCCCCACAAAATTGATGTAGTTAGTATTTATGTGTGGATTGTTATAGAATACAATCTGCGCATAAATCCTAATTAAGTCTAATTAATATTAATAATTGGTTGTTAGGCAATTATTGGTGCTGATTTGCTCGTTAAACAATTAAGTTGCATGCGCAAATCAGCTACATGAGTTGATTTGCACATGCAACTTTAGCCATGGTTTATAGAATCCAGGGGTAAGTGTGTAACTGGGAGCCCTGCCCATGTTTTGCCCATGTGTATGCCCCTCTTAAAGTTGCATGCTATAGCTCTTACATTTCAGAACACCAAACTTTGAAATTCTCTACCCAACCAATTTAGGGGCCCTTTTACTAAGCAGCGGTAAAAAGTGGCCTGCGGTAGTGTACTGGGCGTGCACTGGGCTAGTTTGTACCGCATCTATAAAAAGTTTTTTTTTTAAATGGGACGGGAAAAGGGCCTGTGATAGAAATGAAATCAGTGCATGCCCAAAACCAGCCTGAGCCCTTAACGCTACCCATTGATCTTGCGGTAAAGTCTTACGCGCTACACACTCGGTGACTGGTCGGCATGTGTCAAGTGCCGAGTACTGCCAGAACTGGCGTGCGTAGGAGGAAATAAATAAATAATTTATCCTTGCGTTATGGGTGTGCTCCAAATCTGAAATTACCATCAGGAGGGCGCACTGGCCTGGTGGTAGTCTTATTTGGGTGCACGCTAGGTACTTAGAAGATTCTCTGAGATTTCATAAATTACTAAAGGTTTTTCTATTAAGTACATATCTTATCAAAAGACAATAAACTAATGTTGCCGTCTCTCATATGTTTCAACATAACCAATACACTAGTCTGGCTTCATGACAAATACACAATTATTCCTAATAAGTTAAAATGTTATAATTAATTGTCTGACTGTATTTTTGATGTTTTTTCTTGATTGTAAGTCACATTGAACCTGAGCTTGTTCAAGATAATGTGTGATACAAAAGTTGTCATAATTATAACATGCACCTTTATAGAACAGCGCTTAGATTACTTTCATGCATAACTGCTAATTTTTTGTGCACTTATCAGGCTTATTTTCGAAAGTGATCGCCGGGGATCTTCCAACATAAATCGTGAGATGGCCAGCAATCTCTCAAAAGCGGCAAAATCGGTATAATCGAAAGCGGTTTTTTGACAGCATCACTCTTTCCCGTTGCCGCACCGGCGAAAGTTCAAGCGGGCGTGTTGGCGGCATAGCGAAGGCGGGACATGGGTGGGCATGTGCATGGCTACCAGATGGCTGGCTTTTGCGGATAATGGAAAAAAAGCGGCGTTAATCAGTATTTCGCCGGGTTTACTTGGTCCTTTTATTTTCACGACCAAGCCTCAGAAAGGTGCCCCAACTGACCAGATGACCACCAGAGGGAATAGGGGATAGTGCTGGGCAGACTTATACGGTCTGTGCCAGAGCTGGTGGTTGGGAGGCGGGGTTGGTGGTTGGGAGGCAGGGATAGGGCTGGCCAGACTTATACGGTCTGTGCACTGAAGAGGACAGTACAAATAAAAAAGTAGCACATATGAATTTATCTTCTTGGGCAGACTGGATGGACCGTGCAGGTCTTTTTCTGCCGTCATCTACTATGTTACTATGTTACCTCCCCGTAGTCCCCCAGTGGTCACCAACCCCCTCCCACACTAAAAAAATAAAAATAAAAACCTTTTTTTACCAGCCTATATGCCAGCCTCAAATGTCATACCCAGATCCCTGACAGCAGTATGCAAGTCCCTGGAGCAGTTTTTAATGGGTGCAGTGCACTTCAGGCAGGCAGACCCAGGTCCATTCCCCCCTACCTGTTACACATGTGGTGCTAAGTGTTGAGCCCTCGAACCCCCCCCCCCAAACCCACTGTACCCACATGTAGGTGCCCCCCTTCACCCATAAGGGCTACGGTAATGGTGTAGAGTTGTGGGGAGTGGGTTTGGGGGGGCTCAGCACCCAAGGTAAGGGAGCTATGCACCTGGGAGCTATTTGTGTATTTTTTAAACATTTTTAGAAGTGCCCCCTAGGGTGCCCGGTTGGTGTCCTGGCATGTGAGGGGGACCAGTGCACTACAAATGCTGGCTCCTCCCATGACCAAATGCCTTGGATTTCGCCGGGTTTGAGTTGGCCGGCATTTGTTTCCATTATCGCTGAAAAACAAAACCCGCGATCTCAAACCCGGTGAACTCTGGCATTTGGCCAGGCTAAACCGTATTATCGGCGACGTTCGATTATGCCCCTCTATGCGCACAAAGGGTACATAACTAATAATGCCTAGTTATAGAATTGTCCTTTTAGTGTTGAAATTTCATTGCTAGGCTCTTCCCAAACTTAACTCTATTTTGGGATTGCCCAGCTCAATATTGCCACCTAGTGAACAGCCATTCTGATTTACTCTGCTAAGGGCATATCTCAGCTGTGTTATAGTTTCTGTTATGTTTTTTTGAAGGATTCTTTACCATCCTGAACATACCAGCTCCCATACTTTTCCAACACCTAGGCAATCCAATTTATTTAAAAATATTTAGATGCCACCAATCAATAATTTCCTCATGACTTACAAGCAAGCTTTGTAATCCATGCAGCTACCAAACTGTCAAGGCTATTGTCTAGCATCTATATTCTCATGAACTACTGGATGGTACCTGACCATCACTAACTTGCTGGTATTGACTTTGTTGGTCTCTGGGAAGTTGTATCCTTCTGGTTCCTAGCTGGCTGCACTCTGGGCTCTAGTGTTGCTTGCTAGATCATATATTTTTCATCTGCATTTCTTTTCTTTCATTGCTCAAAGGTGTGAAAGTGAGTTTTTTTGCAATTCATGCAACCTTTTAAATTTGTTCTATCACTGCATGCTTGAATTTTGTCATAATACTGGATCTAGGGTTACCATATGGCTCCAGAAAAAGGAGGACAGATTGAGCCAGTCTGAGTTTTACTTCTATTGCTTTCAATGGAAGCAAAACCCGGACTGGATCAATGTGTCCTCCTTTTTCTGGAGCCATATAGTAACCCTAACTGGATCCCACTACCTCTGCTGGTAGGATAATGTAGGCAATTGTCACTCTTTCTGTGAAAGTATTTACGCAAGTTTCATTTGAACCTTCTTCAGTCAACTTCCAGTCATGACTTTTTTTCCTTGATTTTTCCTTATCTATGAATTTCCCATAAGAACATAAGAATAGCCATACTGGGTCAAACCAATGTTCTGTCTAGCCCAGTATCTTGCTTCCAACACCAATACAGGTCACAAGTACCTGGCAGAAACCCAAACAGAAGCAACATTTCATGTTACCAATCCAAGGGCAAGAAGTGGCTTTCCCCATGTTTATCTCAATAGCAGACTATAGACTTTTCCTCCAGGAACGTAGCCAAACCTTTTTTTATACCCAAATACGCTAACCGCTGTTACCACATCCCCAAGCTACAGAACTACCTCAGAGTTTTGAACAGAAATTGGGGTTTTCTCCCCATTGTAGGAACAGTTTGAAAAATTTGTACTTCATTTTGAGCCAGAAAATAATTGATTGTTGACACCTCATCTCATTAATTTGCCCGCATATTTGCCCTGTATTCTCACATCTGTGTGTCCAACTTTGGGTGACCTATATAGAATCCAGGGGTTGGTTCTTCAGCATGCCTTACATATAGAGATTTGGATTCATTTCACACCTTTCTCGGTAGTTCAAGGCAAGTAGCATTCAGTAGTCAAGTAGGTATTCCGCAGTTCCTGGAGGGATTATACCAGAGGCAATATCTTTTAAATGCCTTGCCCCAAGATCACAAGGAGCAACAGTAATATTTGAACATGACCCTCCTGGTTCTTAGTCCACTGCTCTAATCATTAGGCTATTCCTCCAGCAAGTTACCAACCATTAGCATATGAATTAGTGTGCATAGAATCAAGCTGCAGATATTAAAAAGTTCTACTGTGCATTAAAATATTTTTTATTAAAAGGAATGTGTGAAATGAACTAAAGAAAATACCAGAAAATTAGGAAAAATTCTGAAAAATATGAAAACAAACAAAAATTGATGTCTGTGCAAAACAAAATAAAATGAGTTTTAATATTTATTTTGGGGGTAATATTCAGTAGAACAGCCACTGCTTAGACATAATAATTCATAAGTTGTTATTTTATAGTTAGTCTTTATTTGTTTTGTATTTCCTTGAAATGACCAGCTTCTTTTATGTAATCCGCATTGAACCAAAAGGTATATATGGCAGAATATAAGTTTTATTGTTGTTATGTTATATCTGGATAGCCAGCCTATTTGTAATGTAATGCTCAAAATGCTCAGTATGTCCAGTGACTGAAGAGCTACAGAAGTTTGTGAATCCAAATCATAATACAACAGTCAAATTTGGATCATATACTACTTGTCTAACAGTAATAGTGATTTATGTTAGTAAGTGCCCCTGTAATCTTTTATATGTAGGGCACAAATTGAGGATTTTTAAGACGAGAATAATAGAACATCGTCACTGTATAACTTCTCAGAAAATTACAGCACCAGATGGTAGATCACTGTACTAATTCTGGACATAAATTCGATGAACTACGAGTCTAGGTACTAGAATATATTCCTCCTCTGAAGACCAGAGGGGATATTGAAAAAAATTCTTTGGCAAAAAGAACAGAATTGGATCTATAGATTACATATGGTAGAACCAGATGGACGGAACAGCTCGTTAGAATGGTGAGCGTTTTATAAATAATGTATGTTTATATTTATTTTGGTTCTCTGTTAGGTAGGTGGGTGGGTGGGTGGCCTTTTTCATTATTAATATTTATGGCAGAGTACAGCTTCCAGCTTATGTACTTTTGGAAGGTCAGAAAATAAATAAATAGACTTTAACAAATTAAAAACGAAGGAATACTAATCGAGTCAGTATGTGTAATTTTTTGTGTTAATATCCAAGTAGCATCAATATTGAGTGAAGCATATTTATGCACAAGTAGGCTCTCTAGAAGCATCTATTATGTGCATAGTATGTGGGTATGTTTGGGGGAATTCTCACGGGACTTTATTTTTTATATAAGGAGGGGACATACTCTGGGAGGACGCCGAGCAACCATTTTTGTATGCTGCTGTTCAATTGCAGGTTCCTCTGGAACTGGTGAGTTTATTAATAAATTGTGGATTGGAACCAAAGTTTTGAAATGTTTCTTTATTCATTTTAAGTTTTGTATCTAATATGTTAGTCCCCTGAAGCTGCCAGAGATTGGCGAAACAAGGAAGCCTTCCTGGGACTTTGGACCTGTGTGGTGCAGTTCTAATGCTGCTACAGCTGCAAATTGGCTCTGGGATTTCAAAACGCTTTCAAATGTGAATCTTTGCAACACCGAAGAGTCAAGAAGTTGAGGACAGTATCACTTTTTTCAGATAAGTGGAACCATTTAGAGAAAGTGTTTAAGATTGTTTTGAAATTATTTGATTCTATAAAGATGGACTAAAGGCAATATATAGACGAAGAAGACTTTGAAGTTTGAACTATGTTATATTGAATCTGAACTTGAACATTTGAATCTGGCTCTGATTCTAGTTATAATATGGAGTTTTTTAGGCAGTGTTTTACTTAGGTGTGTGGGCATTTTTAGCGTGCACTAAAAATAGGTGCATGCTAAATGCTAAAGATGTCCATAGGAATACACTGGAATCTCTAGCATTTAACGCACGCTAAAAATGCCAGTGCACCTAAGTAAAAGACCCCCTTAAAGATTTTCAAAAATACTGTTTCAAACAAGGTTTTGTGCTTTGGATATTTTGCTTTTTGGTCCATTTTCAAACCCCCCCAAAACAAATAAGGGTAAAACGTAGAAAATCAAGCCATTGGGATATAGGAGGAGCCAGCGTTTTAAGCAGATTGGTCCCCCAGACATCACAGGAGAGCAATGGATCACCCTAGGGCGCAATTCTGTGCACTTCATAAAAATGCTCCCAGGTACATATTTCACTTTTGCTTCTTTACCTTGTGCCCTGAGCCCTCCATAACCCACCCAAAACCTACTACCCCCACTGTACACCACTATAGTAGCCCTTATGGGTGAAGGGGCACCTATATGTGGGTACAGTAGGGTTTTTGGTGACTTTGGGAGGGGGTCACAGTTTCCACCACAAGTGTGACAGGTAGAAGGAGATAGGAACCCGAGTTCCCCACTCCATAGTGCACTGCACTGACAACTACACTACTTCAGGGACCTGCATGCTGCTCTAATAGACTTGGCAATAACTTCTGAGGCTATCATAGAGGCTGGTAAGTTATATTTTTATTCACATTTTTTGGTGGGTGGGAGGGGGTCATCCATGATTCCCTCCAGTGGTCATCTGGTCATTTAGATCACCTTTTTGTGTCTTATTCTTTATAAAAACAGGTCTAGCTCAAAACATCTTAGTTTTAGTTTTGTTTTATTCCATTATGGCTGAAAAACATCCATATCTTAGGAACGCCCAAATCCCACCCTTAATACTCCCTCATAAGATTTGGACGCACTGCAGATGAACAGTATAAAATAACATCTGAAAAATAGGTTTTGAAAATACTGATTTGGATATTTTTGTGAGAAAAACATCCAAATGCTGCTTTATGCCACTTTTTAGACATTTTTCTATTTTGAAAATTAACCCCTTAGTCACTAAGGTCTTTCTCCACAAAAGATAAAAGGGCCCTTTTACTAAGGTGCGCCAAAAATGGCCTGTGCTGGTGTAGGCGCATGTATTGGACGCGCGCAGATTCATTTTTCAGTGCACCTGCAAAAAAGGCCTTTTTCTTATATTTGGCCGAAAATAGACGTATGGCAAAATCTAAATTGGCACACATCCGTTTTAGGGCCTGAGACCTTACTGACACCCACTGACTTAGCAGTAAGGTTTCACGTGTTAACCAAGCAATAATCATCAGCATGCGTACACTGCCGATTACTGCCCGGTTAGCGCCGCACTGTAGAAAATAAAAAAACAAATTTCCGATGTGCGTATCGGACGCACATAAAAAACTGGAATTACTGCCCGGGGCACATGGTAGCTTGGTGGTAGTTCCAAATGGACACAAGTTGGACAAATGTAGGTGCCTTCACGCCTTAGTAAAAGGGCCCCAGAGTAATTAAGACCAGTGTCTCTTTGTATCTATAGGGAAAGATACTGAGGTGTTATTTTACAGATTTGAGTTTCTCCACTCATATTCTGTTTAGTCATATTCCAACATTAGCACTTGGCCATTAATACAAAAAATAGAGATGTAGCCATTTTATGGCTATGGTAAAACTAGCCTTAGCGCAGGAAAGACCTGCATAAGGGCAGGCTAAGGCTACCACAGCTTAGTAAAAGGACCCCTTAGGCAGCCAACATTTGTACTTTTGTATATTGACCAGACTATATTTACGTATGAAAATTATGTTCCATTCAATTCATTTGTAACTCACTTTTGATTTGAAAGATTGTATGTAAGTATTATATTAAATTACATTAAATTCAATTTATTGTACATTTTCAGGCCAATATTGAACCCACAGCAATAATCAATCTTTACAGTGCTAATTAGATATTCAGTGCCAGGCCTAATCTGGGTACGAGCATTGAACATCCAGGCCTTGGCCAGCAGCAGAAGTTATCTGGGTGCCAGCCAATATTCAAACCATTGCCTGCATAACTGGCCAGAAAATGTGAGAATAGCTTTTTCGCTGTCCAAACTTTATCTGAGCATTTATCCAGTTAGCGGACTGAATATCACTGGTAACCGGATAAATCCTGGCGCTGCCCCAACTTCAACCCTGGAGCATCCTAGCACTAACTGGACAGTGATACAGCATTTTCTGGGTTTTCAGGAGCATTATTCAGTTACTAGTAAAAAAAAAGGCCCGTTTCTGTTTGAAAGGAAACGGGCGCTAGCAAGGTTTTCCTCTGAGTGTGTATGTTTGAGAGAGTGTATGTGAGAGTGACTGTGTGAGAGAGGCTTCTGTTCCTGCTGTTGTGCATCAGGGTTGCCAAGTGGAAAATTTTTTTCCCACCCAAACGAGCCCAAAACCAGCCCAAAACCCGCCCAAAGTCAAACCCCGCCCCTGACACCCCCACCCCCGCCGTCATCAACCCCGCCCCTGCTGTCATCAACCCCACCCCCGCCATCATCGGCCCCGCCTCTTCTGTCACCGTCCCCACCTCCCCATCATCGGCCCCGCCCAGAACGTCATTAACCCCGCCCAACACGCCACTAGCCCCGCCCCCGCGGCCCGAAAAACAGCAAAAAACCCCGCGAAAGACCCCAAAACAAGCCCAAAAAACCGCAACCCGCCACAGGCAAAAATTTCCCGCGGCGGGTCGCGGAAAACCGCCCAATTGGGCGGGAAAACTGCCCACCTGGCAACACTGCTGTGCATTTCCTGTGTTGTGCTGATTCGCTGCTCCCTGTATCGTGGCTTCGCCCCTTTTGCCTTCTACTGGCCAATCTGGTGTGGGTTGTGTGACATCACTATTATCTACTCCAATATGATCCACGGTTCCAGGCAGCCTCAGAATGTTGGAGGTGAGAATTATTATATAGGAGGATGTGCTGCTGAAAATCACCTAGTCACTGAGGGCTTCTTTTATTAAGCGGCGGTAATCCCAATGCCGGCTACCATAGCAGCCCAGTGGTACTTCCCACCCCTAGTGTGCTATCATTTCATACGCTACAAAAATGTATTTATTTTTGTAACACTGAAGTATACCTGGAGGTAATCGGTTACTGCCGGGTTAGCGCGGGAGCCCTTACGCCAACTCAATGGGTGGCAGCAAGGGTTCCTCCCTAAAATGGCCGCGCAGCAATTGCTTTACTTGTCGCATGGCCATATCCTGTAGGAAAGCGAGACTTCCATTTTACCAGCTATGGTAAAAGGGGGCCTTGTCACACGTAAAAAACTGTTCCTGACGCAGTGCAGGCCCCCTTTTCCCGCAGCTTGGTAAAGGGGCCCAGAGGTACATGAAATATGTTTGAGATATGTGGAACAGAGAGATGATTTGAGTCACCAGTGGTGATTTTTTATCAGTATAGATCAACAATCTACATGTGATTTGTGATCCAGGCAAATTCAACTTCTTTTAAATGGATTTTGAACTAGATTATTGTAGCACAAAAAAGTGGGAAAGATTTAAATTTAAAGGATTAGATTTAAATTTAGGACAGCACCAGAGCAAAACAAAACAAAACAAAACCCACAAAAAAAGCAAATCAGGTCACTTGTGCAATCTTGAAATAGGGCATCTTTTCTCCAAGGCTTTCATTTTTTTACAGCTTCAAAAAGGGAGTGCAATTGGATAGGAAATAAAGAGAATAATTCTCCATCTAGGCACATCCATTTAGGTTTTCCAAGGCCATAGAAGCCTGTTCTATAAATGAACCTAGGCATTGGGGTTAAACCTGAAACTTCAACACTGGTCATCTCCAGGCACCGCCATTGAAATTCCAGGTTTTTGGAACTGGTTAATGCACAGCTGGTTAAATGTGATATTCAGCATTTAACCGACTACGGGTTACTGTATAACTGACTTTTATGCAGTCCTATTTATTCAATGACCTTGACCGGTTAAATGCTGAATATCAGCAATTAACCAGCCAAGTGCTGACTTTGCCCTAGAATGCCCCCCAAATAGCTGGTTCTCAGTTCTGTGCTAACCAATTATTTTGGACCAGGAGCCATCTCTGGCCGGTTAAATGGCTTTGAATATTGACCACGAAGTGTAAACCATTCTGCTATAGCATCCCCTGCTTGAATGACTGAAATGATTCCCATCTGATCATAAAGACCTCTAGTGAGTGTGGTGATATTTTGGTGATGTTGGTGCTTGTGGTGTTAACCCTTGTATATGCACACACATATGCTGTGTAAGTGTATAAAATGCGTGTGTCCCATGCATTTTCCTATGTATGTAGTCATGCCCTGAATTTCACTTCATGTATCTGACGAAATGGACTCTGGTCCTCAAAAGCACATACTTCAATAAATCGGAGAGTCGATGAGGGGCTACCTGACTCTGTCAGTTACCACTTTAAAATTTTTTATTACGACTGTACAGTATTTACTTAAGGGTCCTTTTACAAAGCTGTGGTAAAAAAAGTGGCCAGTGGTAGTGTGGGCACATCTTTTAGGTGCGCGTTGGGCCATTATTTACTGTGGCTGGGAAAAAGGCTATTTTTAAATGGGCCGGGAAATGGCCATGCACTAATATTAAAACTAGAGCACTCCTATTTACAGCCTGAGCCCTTACCACCACCCATTGACCTAGCGGTAAGGCCTCACACGCTACCCATGTGGTAACCATGCAGTGCGTGCTGCTGGTTACCACTGGGAACCCCCGTGGTAGAAAATAGAAACTTATTTTCTACTTAGGGATTTGGCACGTGCCAAACTCAGAATTACTTCTGGATGCATGCGCTACTCCAGTGGTAGTGCTGATTGGGCATGCACTACCCATGCGTTAGCCCTCCTGCGCCTTTTTAAAAAGGGCCCCTTAATGCTGTGCTATGTAAAGTAATTAAAATTACCTCAGAGAAAACATTTCTTTTGCACCAATACTCAGTAAAGTCAGTTGAAACACCCCATTGCTGTCTCTTAGTGTTTGTGGAAAGAAAGGGGAACCTTTGCCTAGGCCTTGAAGAAATGCCTCCCCCTCATCCTGAGACAACCTGCTCATTGGAAACGTGTGTGTGTGAGTGCTGAGTGAAGGAAGGGAGAGGACTGGGAGACAAATAAATATTCTGAGAGCCTTTTGGGATAGCAGCCACTAGATGGACTGCCCTCAAATGGGGTACCTCCTTACATACAAAGGCTATTTTATATGATGGCGATTATTATTATTAGGATTTATTTACCGCCTTTTTTGAAGGAATTCACTCAAGGCAGTGTACAGTAAGAATAAATCAAACTTAAGCAATAGACAAAGCTGTAAAAATATTCAAATAACAATACAAAATATGGCATAGTATACTACTTACAATGTCAACACAATACGTAATAAAACATTGTCATAGACAGCATAGGATATAAGCAAAGATGGAACATATGGATAGGTAAGAGAGTAAGAGGAGTTCGAAAATAAGGTGATTAATTTGGAGAAAGTTGCACATGAGGTTAGAGAGATGCTTAAATGTTATCTCAACTAGGGTAGGAGTGGATAAACATGTCCTGCTGCAGTATGTGCAGCCCGTGCCACTCCTTGTGTGTCTGTGAGAGACTAACAAACTTTCAATTGCTGGAAGGGCTGGGGAATGCAGGTATCTACATCCTATATCTTTTTCTCTGCTCGTCCATCACATCTTATAGATCAACATTCAAACTTTATGCAATGCTCCATAGACAGCTAATCAAATAGTATATCGTGCCTCTCCCCTAGAATAACTGAACTCAAGTGTCTGTCACTGAATAGGAATAGACATTAAGTTACTCTAGCTACAGGGACAAGCTGGGTCACTCCTGGTCTTCCACTGTTCTTTACTTATACAAATACATGTTGTACATGTATGCACAAGATATATTGGAATTACAAAATGGCTTCAGTGATGTTATAAGCTAGTTATAGGTCCATGAATCTGGTGCTCTCCTGTCGTGCTGGATCTCATATGCTCCAGGAACTGTTAAGTCATGAAATTAAGTTCTGGAGTAAGGCTGGCAGTGACTTCACAACCTGTGCTGTCATAGAGGGATCCTCCTGGGCCTGAGTTACACTTGCCAGGGAGGGGGATTTAGATAAGACAGGGATAAGATTCTATCTGATATGCCAAGAAAGCGCTGCATTGCTTATATGAGTTTATACATAATTGGCCGATAACAAAGAACTGGACTGAAAAAATGTGCCTGCTTTGCTGAGATACCGAAGAACTATCCTTTATCCAGAGAGATATAGGCCAGCTTACTTCTGACAAGAATATACGAATGTGTGTTTCTTTCATTCTTACCCTAGAGGTGATGCCAAAGGAGCTATGGTGATGGACTTATTCTGATTTTCCAAGGAAAAGCAGGATTTAAAAATTGCTCCTGGGTTGCTTTTACTTTGGGGCCCTTTTACAAAGGACAAAATCACAGAACAAAGAGCAGTGATTGAAGAGCAAATAAGTAACCTAATACAAAAAATAAAGCTCCAATCTCAAAATTTTGTGCTTTTGCAAAAAATGAAGAAAAAGCCCTCAGAAACCATTCTATCACTGGGCAAATTGTTAATGCGAAAATGAAGTTTTTTGCCCAGTGATAGAATCGCGGCGTGAGTTATTACAGCAACATAACCACGCACTAAACCTGAGATATATTATCCATGGTTTCTGAGGGCTTTTTCTTCATTTTTTGCAAAAGCACAAAATTTTGAGATTGGAGCCCTTTTACAAAGGCATACTGAAAAATGGCCTGTAGTAGTGTAGACACATGCTTTGGGTGTGCACAAAATCATTTTTCAGCGCAGCTGTAAAAAAATTCCCTTTTAAAATTTTTGCCGAAAATGGATGTGCAGTAAAATAAAAATTGCCTAAAAAAAAAAAAATTGCCGCGTGTCCATTTTGGGTCTGAGACCTCACTGCCAGCCATTGACCTAGCGGTAAGGTCTCCTGCGGTAACCGGGCAGTAATGGTCTATGCACGTAGAATGACGATTACCACCCGAGCAGAAAATAAAAATATTTTCCGGAACACCTAGTGGATGCATGTCAAAAATGAAATTACCGCATGGGCCATGAGATAGCCAGGCAGTAACTCAAAATTGACGTGCGTTGGGCACGCATAGTGCCTACGCGGCTTAGTAAAAGGGCCCCTTTGTTAGTTAAACTGCGAACAGTTCACCACTGTCTAAACTCCACTAAATAAGGGAGGAAAGGAATTTTAAAAAATCATGCCTGTTTCTAATTTTGATTGCATCTAATTAAATGTATAGCTTCTTTTCCTTGATCAATTATTAGCGGTGCATTCTAGATTGAGCATTTGTGTATGAATCCCTTAAAAGCAATGGATTATACTGAGGTATAAACTAAGGATCTGGTTCTGGTCTTCAGGAAATGTTATGCAGGTCCTTAAGTGGTGCTTTTAAGTGAAATGGTTCACAATTTAGAGAGGATTAAGAGAGAAATACAGCCAAGCTGTCAGAAATAGTTTGCTAGTGTTTTGCCATTCAAGATATGTGCATTGTCGTGTTTTCTATTTAGTGTACGCTACCTTTCTTTTTCTGTCTTCTGCTTCACTGTTTTATTTCATGTATATTCTCTCTAGACCTCTTCAGACTTGCTTGCATCTCACCTACTGATTTGTGACATTAACAAGTAAAGGTCAAGGGATAAACTCAATGTGAAAGAGAAGCTGAAAGGCAAAGCAACAGGCATCGCTTTAAGCTTCCACGCTGGAACACAACATTTAGAAACTAGTTTTCCAGAAATAAATTCTGCATTTGCCTTCAAGCCTGACACAGACGTGGAGATGTGGAGGGGGCATTTTTGATATGACACTCAAATCCAAAAGTAAATGCCTATCTGAAAACGTCCAGAAAAGCATAGGTATCACAGGAGGAGGAGGCTCCGGAGGACCTGTATGTAGACATGCCCTTGTTGGAGGGGAATAAAAGGCCAGCGGAAGTGCAACCTCAGGCAGCACCCCTGCTGGCCTTACCAGCTGCTGCCTCCCACTGCTAATGCAGCCATGCCTGCAGCCAACACCCCCTGGTGGATATGTTGGGACAGATCCTGCGGCAGGTGACTGGGCAGCACAATGATATCGAGCGGGGGTTTGCTGAACTCAGGCCATCCTCCACAGCCTCCTAGAGGCCATCATGAGGCAGTAGCAGCAACAGCAGTAGGGGCTGCAGGACAGACAGAGGATGTGACACCTTGTTGTATATATATAAAAAATGTTTACTTTCCTACACCCAAATACAATTAATTTGTTTTTGTTTCTAACACAGCTGTACAGCTCCATTATTCTGAAATATGTGGTTAAAAGCAATGGCACATGATGCTTACAACAGCTGTTGTCATTACAGTCATAGCACATAGCTGGGGGAAGGAGACTGCAGATGATGGGGTGGGAGAGAGGGAGGGAGGGATGATCTCCTGGGCCCATGTTCATTGCAGGTACTCAGTACTTACAGATATCCCTTCAGAAGTCAGCCAAATGGAGGGTGAGGATATGAGGGCTGTGTTGGGGTGCCACCCAGGAAATTGAAGCTGCCACCCCTAGGACCCCAGGCCACTGTCCAAACCATCAGGCCAGGCCTCCACATACAAACTAAGGTGGCAGAAAATGGCTGCTAAACTACAGTGGGCAGTCATATCATCAGGAGTCTGTATCACCTGACAAAGATACAAGGTATGAGGGAGCTGCTAGCAGGCTCCACAGTACGGATGGGCACACACCACTGCAGCCTCCCCACTCACTTCCCTCTCCTAGGCCATGACTGTAGGGCAACTGTGAGTGGGGCTGTTTCTCACACTGTGCACTATGCCTCTGCTACCCCTAATTGTTTCTGGGACACCCTGACCACTCAGGTGTTCAGGAGATGCACAAGGAATATTGTGCAGAGAGATCTCAGGCACTGGCTTTGATGAATGCATAGAGCTGTCGTGATGGTCCTATTTGCATATTCTGATATTCTGAGCCCTTGAGTGTCCACAGTGCCTCAAGGACAAGGTTATGGAATCAGTGTAGGCAGGGGAAAGGCCCCACTCCTACCTGGACAAGAGCCAGAGCACAGGCGTTGTTCCTCTGGTGGGAGGGGTGAGGAGAAGGATGTCCAGTGACAATAGACAAAGCAACAAACCCATTCTGTTGGTAAACGTACCTAGACATGATCAGACTGTTCCTTGAAGAACTATAGCATTGTGAATCACTTATGGTGGCCTGAAATTCACCTAGATCAGGTAGCATATCAGTATGACTCTACGTGGGAGCTCACAATTTGTGCATATTCTAGGCCTATGCTGCCTAAAGGGACCTGGTCTGTAGCGCAGGTAGCATGAGGGAGCTGAAACGTCTTGTTACCTAACCATGTCAATACTGTGATTTTGCAGGGCCCATCCCATCCCTCCAATGCAGATCCCTACAAAGGTCTCCATCACAGGTGACCCCTGACAAAGATGATAGCTAAACTGGATTGGAATGGCCACCTCAAGAGTGTGCCAGCATTTCTATGAAAGATGTGCTATGCTACCAGGCAAGAAATGATGATATTGCTTTGAAAGTGGTGGTGGTTTCTGAGGGCTCTCTTTTAATTAATTAAAAATTAAATACAACGATTTAGTAAAGGGTGGACATTGAACAGCTTTAGAATATATTAATAGCATGCAATGATAAGTCCTCCAATATGATGCTATTAGTTTGCAGTATATATTATTGAATCTTTGGCCGTGTAAAATTTAGCATTTCTATGTTCAGCAGCAGGCAGCAAGTTCCTAATAGCATGGGCTTTTTGCAGCTAGCACCTTTTGTTCCTGCCTTCCAAAATTAGCCTTCCCAACACCTAACAATTCTCAGACAGTATCCCTCATTCACCCCATGGTGGGCCTGTGACCATTTGACTTAGAGACAGCACTTTGTTACCTGGGTGGTAGTGGTGGTGGTGGGGAACAAAGATTACAGACACACGTGTGTGTAGCAAAGTTTATTCACCTTTGGAGGGTGGGGTGAAAGGGGCACGGGGGGGGGGGGGGGGGGGTAGGTAATCCCATGCTACTTACCTAGGAGTTAGTTGCCAGTGATTCCGCTTTGGTCAAAGTGTTGATAGATTTCTGAGTGCTGCAGTATATATGCATCGTGGCAGGACCCTGGGTACTGAGCACAGATGCCCAATATCTCCCCCTGGGCATCACACACCACCTACACCTATTCTTATATGTATCTTTGTGTGTCCAGAGGGGGTCTGAGGACCACGTGTGTGCAGTTGATAACCCCTAGGACCAAGAGGAAGCCATCTATTGAGTAAAAATGGGTCATATTGTTCTGGTGGGCCTGAACAGTGCTGGGAAAGGAGATGTAGTGTGAAGTATGGGTGAGAAAGGCATCAAGGAACTGGGACAGACAGTTAGAGATGGCAGGCTAGGTAAGGCCTGCAGTGACTGTGAGCACTGACTGAAATGTACCAGTTGCAAGAAAGATGAGGGATGCTGTAACCTTCAGGTGCACTGGCTCAGGATTATTCCTGCATATCCTGGACTGGAGCTGGGACCCTAGCTGCTGACAGAGGTACTTTATGGCAGCCACATCAAAGCGGTATCTGATAAGGCGGTGTGGTCCAGGAACTGGGTCTGGGGCCTAAACACTCTCTGATAGGAATACCTCCTCCTAGCACTCCCTTCCAGACTCTCAGCCACATCCAGCAACACCTCAAATTCATCATTGTGCAGGTGTCCCGCCACCACAGGTGTAATCTACTAACCCCACTAACACCACTGTGCACACCTCCACCTACTGCAGAGCTCAGCACCACCTAGTGAAATGCTGACCAACCAACAGCACCAGAACACAGTAAGTACTTAGCCAGCACCAGGTATGGGTGTAGTTTTTTGGGGGGTGAGGGGGGTATTGCCCCCCTCAAACTGAGGGCCAGTGCAGCGCAAGGCAGCTGTCTGACGGTCCTTCCTTCCCGCCCTCAGCTCCCTGACTGACAGCCCTCCTCTCCGTTCCTTCCCCCCTCCCCTGCACGTTTAACCCTTTTACTTTCAGGCTCAGTGACAGCAGTGAAGAGGACAGCACAGCGGACTCGCCTCCAGCTTCTCCCTTCCCTCACACATCGCTGTGCCTGAAACTAAAATGGTTAAACGTGCGGGGGGGGGGGGCAGGAAGGAATGGAAAGAAGGGCTGTTGGGGAGCTGAGGGAGGGCAGGGAGAATCACTGGACATGGATGAGAGGGGAGGGCAGGGGAAATAACAGATCGCTGGACATGGAGAGGAGGGGAGGGCAGGGGGAGAGAAGAGATTGCTGGACATGGAGAGGAGGGGAGGGGAGGGCAGGAGGAGAGAAGAGATCGCTGGATATGGAGAGGAGGAGAGGGCAGTAGGAGAGAAGAGATCGCAGGACATGGATGGGAGGTGAGAGCAGAGGGAGAGAAGAGATTGCTGGACGTATGGATGGAGGGGAGGGCAGGGGAGAATGGAGAGTTGCTTGACATGGATGAATGGAGGGGAGGGCAGGGGAGAGGAAAATTGCTGGACATGGATAGATGAATGGGGGCAGGGGAGAGAGGACATTTGCTGGATACGGGTGGATGGAGGAGAGGGCAGGGGAGAACGGAGAATTGCTGAACATGGATGGATGGATGAATGGAGGGGGCAGGGGAGAGAGGAAATTTGCTGGATATGGGTGGATGGAGGGGAGGCAAGTCAGGAAGGAGATGCACATGGATGGAGGGGAGGGAAGAGAGGAGAAATACTCGACATGGATGGAGTGGAAGGCAGGGAAAAGAAGAGAAATGTTGGGCAAGGATGAAGGGAAGGAAAGACAAAGGAAGGAGATGCACACAGATGGAGGGGAAGGGAGAGAGGAGAAATGCTGGACATGGATGGAGGGAAGGGGAGCGAGGAGAAATGCTGGATATGGATAGAGGAGAAATTGCTGAATGTAAGGGCTGGATCAGAACACTTTGAGGGCAGATTCTGAAACTGGAGGAAGGATAGGGACAGGGCTTCAGATGGTAGACAGGACGCATAAGGACGCAGGAGGATGGTGGACATGGTGAGAGAAAAAATATCAAATGGAAAGTAGACACTGAATAACACAGAAGACACTGGGACCAAAGCGAACAGAAAAACTAAATGATCAGACGACAAAGGTAGAAAAAATTATTTTATTCAGAATTTATTAATTGGAATATGTCAGCTTTTGGAAATGTGCATTTGTGATATTTTGCATGTAAGTTTCAATTTTTCTAGTATTGCTGCATGCCGAGTCTAACTTCTTGAGGTAACTTTCCAGTTCAGTATTTTGCTTTCATATATTTTTTTTATTTCTAGTTCTTTGTGTCATATCTGTTGTGTCATGTGCTTTTCATGTGTGATCAAGGTGCAGTATTCTGCTAGTGAGTAGTATTTGCAGCCCTTTTTGTTTTGTTTTTTTTTGCCACTAGATAGTGTACTAGTGTTTTAGAGCCCGGTGTAATTACAGTGCTGCCTTTCCACGCATAAGGTTGTAGCTCGTCCTGTCCTTGGAATTAGTGCTGTTATGGTTTGGTAAGGTTATGAGTGTGTTTTTGAACAAGTTTGTGTATAGTGTTTTGCAGTGGAGAGATTGTGTGTTGGCCTTACTGAGGTGACACCAAAACATCAGAAAGGGTGTAGAGCCTAAATCATGACACACTCAGGCTTTATTTTCGAAAGAGAAGGGCGCCCATCTTCCGACACAAATCGGGAGATGAGCGTCCTTGTCTCAGGGTCGGCCAAATTGGCATAATCGAAAGCCAATTTTGGGCGTCCTCAACTGCTTTCTGTTGCAGAGATGACCAAAGTTCATGGGGGCATGTCGGCACCGTAGCGAAGGCGGGACAGGGGTGTGATTAAGAGATGGGCGTCCTCGGCCGATAATGGAAAAAAGAAGGGCATCCCTGATGAGCACTTGGCCGACTTTACTTGGTCCATTTTTTCTTGCGACCAAGCCTCATAAAGGTGCCCAAACTGACCAGATGACCATTGGAGGGAATCAGGAATGACCTCCCCTTACTCCCCCAGTGGTCACTAAACCCCTCCCACCCTAAAAAAAAAAGCGTAAAATTTTTTTTTTGCCAGCCTCAAATGTCATACCCAGCTCTATGACAGCAGTATGCAGGTCCCTGGAGCAGTTTTAGTGGGTGGAAACAGGAAGTTACATCAGACGAGGGCGGGACACTGGGAGGGAAGGCCCGAAGGGAGGCGATCTGCTGCTGCGCCTTCACATGGAGGTGAGTGACGCTGATTTGAATGCAGGGGGCCCAGTGGTGGACGGAGAGGGGCTGTCGACGGAGCCGAGGACGGGCGGGTGAGACCAGGGACTGCGGCGCCGGGCCCCCCTTGGAGGCCCGGGCCTGGGGAATTTTGTCCCCCCTGCCTCCCTCTCTCGGCGGCCCTGGCAACCACATTACACAACACTCACTCACTCACCTACCCAGCAACAGTACACTGACAATGTGCGAATGGACAAACACAGAGGCACAAAGAGAGAAAGAGTAGGAGCAGTAAGGGGGTAGGGAGGGATTTGTGGGTGTTTGGGTAAGGGACAGAGCAAAGGGAGAAACAGTTGTTAATTTGATTATCATGAAGAAGTGAATATGGCATGAACTTTTTTGAACTGTAAAGTTTTACTACTTGGATCATTAACGACATCTATTGGAAACTATGCTTCCATGTTTGTGTCAGGTTTGAAGGCAAATGTAGAATTTGTTTTTGGAAAACTAATTTATAAATGCTATACAAAAGCTGGAAGTTTAAATGGATGCCTACTGCTTTGCCTTTCAGCTTCTCTTTCATGTTGAGTTTATCCCCTTGACCTTTACTGTTAATGTCCCAAGTCAGTGGGTGAGAAGATAGTAGACTTGAAGAAGCCTAGAGAGAATATACACGGAAGAAAATTGGAGATAAACAAAAAAAAAAAAGAAAAAGCAATCTGGTGTACTACATAGAAACACTATAATACATTGGTTTTTTTGGAGTTATAATGGTGTTTAGTGATGAAGCTGAAGACAGTGCTGTAAAAAGTTTCTCCATGGCACAGTGTTGCTTGAATGCTTTCTTTTTATCATTGTTTGTACTGATCTAGAGATGGGAGTTCTTTCATTCTCCCTGTCTCCTCAGCTCGAAACCTTGGGGTCATCTTTGACTCTTCTCTCTCCTTCTCTGCTCATATCCAGCAGACCGCCAAGACCTGTCGTTTCTTTCTTTACAACATCCGTAAAATCCGCCCCTTTCTTTCCGAGCACTCTACCAAAACCCTCATCCACACCCTTGTCACCTCTCGTTTAGACTACTGCAATCTGCTTCTTGCTGGCCTCCCACTTAGTCACCTCTCCCCTCTCCAGTCGGTTCAAAACTCTGCTGCCCGTCTCATCTTCCGCCAGGGTCGCTTTACTCATACTACCCCTCTCCTCAAGACCCTTCACTGGCTCCCTATCCGTTTTCGCATCCTGTTCAAACTTCTTCTACTAACCTATAAATGTATTCACTCTGCTGCTCCCCAGTATCTCTCCACACTCGTCCTTCCCTACACCCCTTCCCGTGCACTCCGCTCCATGGATAAATCCTTCTTATCTGTTCCCTTCTCCACTACTGCCAACTCCAGACTTCGCGCCTTCTGTCTCGCTGCACCCTACGCCTGGAATAAACTTCCTGAGCCCTTACGTCTTGCCCCATCCTTGGCCACCTTTAAATCTAGACTGAAAGCCCACCTCTTTAACATTGCTTTTGACTCGTAACCACTCACCTCCACCTACCCTCCTCTCTTCCTTCCCGTTCACATTAATTGATTTGATTTGCTTATTTTTTATTTTTTGTCTATTGTAAGCTCTTTGAGCAGGGACTGTCTTTCTTCTATGTTTGTGCAGCGCTGCGTATGCCTTGTAGCGCTATAGAAATGCTAAATAGTAGTAGTAGTAGTAGTAAATAGTGAGGTAATTAAATCTGCTGATGACACAAAATCACAAGAGGATTAGGAAAAATTGCAAGAGAACCTTACGAGACTGGGCATCTAAATGGCAGATGACGTTTAATGTGAGGAAGTGCAAAGTGATGCACGTGGGAAAGAGGAACCTGAAATATAGCTATGTAATGCAAGGTTCCACATTAAGAGTCACCAACCAGGAAAGGGATCTAGACATCATCGTTGACGATATGTTGAAACCCTCTGCTCAGTGTGCAGCGGTGGCGGATAAGAAAGCAAATCGAATGTTAGGTATTAATCAATGTGTAATTAAACTCTGGAATTTGCTGCCAGAGAATGTAGTAAAAGCAGTTAGCTAGCAGTCCATAGACCATTATTAAAATGGACTTGGGGAAGATCCATTGCTTATTTCTAGGATAAGCAGCATAAAATGTATTGTACTGTTTTTGGATCTTGCCAGGTACATGGAAACAGGATGCTGGGCTTGATGAACCTTCAGTCTGTCCCAGTATGGCAATACTTATGTATTTATATAAGATATAGAATTTGGAAAAAGTAGAAAGCGTTATAATAGTTTGATGGATAAATTTATTAAACAGATCCTATGAACTCTATATATGGATGCACTAAAAATTCTGAGAACCATTGACTATTCAAAGGATGAATTGTATATGGGGAATGCACTATTGCTTTAGAAGAAATGAGAATATTCATTAAATAATGATCTCTAAAACTTTGTATTACTTACTATAATGTCCTCACAAGTTAGTAACCTATTATCCAAAGCATGCAACCGTCCATACATATTTCCCACAATATAAAAACAGCTATCAAAAACCAGATAAACTCAGGTTCTAAACAATTATAAAGCATCCAAAAAATATTCAAGGTGCATAAAAAGTCACACCTCTTGAATGTGTCCTTTAGACACGACCTCCCAAAGCAGGAACCTACTTTCAAGTTATTGTTTAAAGTTTAAGTGAGGTGCTTCAAGATGACAATCTCCATCAAGTAGAAATAAGGTGGAGAGAACTGAAGTGTTAAGTCTGCACCCAAGCACCAGGCCAGATGAACAGTGAAGTCCTTGCCTCTGTCCCTGAGTGAGAGACGAATCAAGGGGTATGGTGAACATCTTAGGAGGGGGGCTGATAGGAAAGAGTGAGGAAAAGGAAATGGAAGAAGCATGTGGCAAGGGAGGGACAGTCCATGAGAATATCCAGTGCAATAAATCAAAAAATCTGGTGAGGCACTGGTGTTGAGATCATTCAACAAAACTTGTGAAACATCATGTCAAGGATGCAAGATGCAAATTTCAGTTCAAGATGTCATAATAAGGGCAAACCAGAGGAAGCTGGCATAAGTAGGCCCTCTCCCATGCAACTCACGAGAACCAAAGAACATCTCTTGGTCCTCAATACACTGAAAAACATATAGAAACTTACTGGGAACCTGGATACTGCTACTGATGTGCCTTTAGAGACAGCAGATAAAGCTCAGTCAGAGAGAATTCCTTTCTTCTAGCCATAGACCTAGCTTATATAGGGCCTAGAATGGATGTTGTATTGGTGGTATGAATAGGAGCCGGCTTTGTGGGTGCTGTGGGTGCTTCAGCACTCCCAATATTGAGAGAGTTCCTCGTATGTGTCAAAAGAGGGATTATTTTCATTGGGCTTAGAACCCCCAATAATTCTAAAAACTTGGCTCCTATGGTGGTATGTGAGAAGAGGTGGATGCAGCCTCACCATTCTGCTAGTGGCAAGTCCATTACAGGACATTTGCTGTAGTTGGGATACAGGGCAGATAACCATTTAACTTTCTCTTCCCTTCCCTAGCTTGTACAGGTCAAAATACTGCTCAGAAGGCAGTTCACCCTGCAGACTTATCACTGTCAGCATCCCAATTATCTAATAGCTCCATTTTTCAATCTGTATGTGTCTTGGAGACTGTTCTCACACACACTCTTTGAAAAACTTAATTCCAGTAGGGCCATGATGAAATAGCAAAGGCCAGCACCCCTCCAATCAGACTACTCATTATAAACCCCGGTTTTTCAAAACAGCTCTGACGAAACCAATCAGATAGGGTTGTGCATGTATGGAGCCATCCTTGGCCAGAAGAATGGCCCAGGAAGTCTTTTTTGGCTTCTGCAAAATGCTTTGTCTACATTTGCAAGATATCCAGCAAGTGTGCAGAACCAGGATGTGGTCATTGTACAATGCATTGGCTGTAACATACCGTCTTCCTGGCAAATATGGCTTATACTCTGTATCAAGGCATTTGTGCACGCAGACCATAGATATCTCTATCTACAATAATGGAGACCACACCTAGAAACAATATGTGACACTAGAACCAAAGGAAATTACTTAAGAGAGAAAAGTGATCTTGGGTAAAAGGTTCAAGGATGTATATGGCAAAAATCTTTCAAATGAGCAGCCTTCATAAAGGAGCACCTGTGTACCTAGATGTGTTCTTTTTTGACCAGGGATGCTGCCTGGAGAGAACTCAAGCCTATTCTTTGGCTTGTAAGTCTTAGTTACATTTGCCATTTTGTCTGTCTATACCATGCCGCTTTCTATAAAAGAGTTGCAGATTTGGCTATTGTTGATTATGCTTAGTGAAGACAAACAAACAGAAGAACAATTCCACTGAGGGAAAGCACCGAGCATCAAACGGTAGAGAAGAAAGAGGAACCTCTCGCAGATGGTGTCCAAGAGGAATCAAGTATTAAAAGTGAGATCATAAGTAGCATCTCTCCAGGTTAATGGGGTCATACATATCAAGAATAATTTATTGACATTTCTCAAGTGAGAGGTGCATTAAAATCTGTCTCAGGCATAGAACTGAAGAACAGTAAATTGTCGTAGGACTCATTTGCGTACTCCTCTTGAAGTGCTTAAAAGGAATGCGTTGAAATTTCATAGAGTGGATGATATTGTAATTTCCAAGTTGTATTATTTACCTATGGAGATTATCCAGGGGGCAAGACAGAGAAAGACAGATGTATTTATTTCCTGCCCATTCTTAATTATGAGCTGTCTACTTTTCTAATGTTTTCCCTGAATAGTATTGCCACATGGACTACGTTGCTTATTTCTTTTGACTCAAAAATAGATGCAAATTTTAATTAACTGTTACTTAAAAAATAAGGATGCATGGTTAATGGTCAGAGAGTACTGATGCTCCCTGATGGTTCAAGTGTGCAAACTGGAGTTCAAAGAAGGTTTTCCTCCAGTTGAGATCTCTGCTTCTTGCTATGGGACTTCATCATTTGACGTTCCCTTGCAAATGTTTGGTGAGCCATAAGGGGAACAAACTATTCTACGTTTACCCAACTCAACTGAAAAATTTCTTGAAAGATACGGTAGTAGATGTGGGGATGTTTTGAGTCTATAATTTTGACAAATGAGCTATGTATGATTTTCTTTCTGGCTTGTGCTCCCATCTCATGGTGGGCTATTGGTTGCAGAGGTGTGCTGTCTATATTTACATGGTTTATTATTTTATATTTCTTACATTGAGCCTTGTTTGTAAATCTGTTGGAAATGAAATAAAGCAAATAATGTATTCAACCCATCCAAAATATGTTTTGGTCCTACCAGTGACTCTTCATGAATACAGATTAGCTTGATCTGTCTTTAATTATGGAGCATCAAAAGTTCAGTTCTCATGCTTAATATACATTAATTTTAAATTGTTTCTATTATCTTTCTAGCTGGCATTTTTAGTTATTTGTTTTCAATTACTGGCGCTTTTATATAAGACAATATAATTTTGCATCTCATTGAGGTAATCATGACTGCTATGCATACCCTGTGAGGTAATGTCTATGCTAAACTGGCCAGGTGAGACAAAGAGTTTTGAAGTTATCTTGTGATGAAGAAAAACATATGATTTTGAAGCATTTTAGTTATTTACACTCCTTTTCATCCAGCAAAACCATTATAGTAGAGGAGAAAATAGTAAGAGATATGATCTGTACATACTCATCAGTAACAAAGGAAAAGGAGATCTGAATAAACCCTATACAAAATACAAACAAACAATCCAAAAATTGATGCAAGGTTATGAGCACAAATGCCACAACCTCTAGAGTAGGGGTTCTCAACCCAGTCCTCGGGACACACCTAGCTAGTCGAGTTTTCATGATATCCACAATGAATATGCATGAGACCGATTTAAATGCACTACCTCCATTGTATGCAAATTTATCTCATGCATATTCACTGTGTAACTTGAAAACCTAACTGACTAGCCTGCTTATAATCGAACGAGAATAACGCCCAAGTTCCGACCTAAATCGGGAGATGGGCGTTTATCTCACAAAAACGAATAACGCGGTATAATCAAAAGCCGAATTTGGGTCGCTTTCAACTGCACTCCGTCGCGGATGCGGACAAAGTGGACGGGGGCGTGTCGAAGGCGTGTCGAAGGAGGAACTGGGGCGTGGTTATCGGGCGAACAGAGATGGGCGCCCTTCGCCGATAATGGAACAGTTTTGAGCTAGAATTTAGAACACTTTTCCTGGACCCTGTTTTTTTACGAATAAGGCCCCCAAAAGTGCCCTAAATTACCAGATGACCCCCAGAGGGAGTCGGG